>NC_055992.1:55254798-55879798 GCF_018446385.1 Zingiber officinale | reverse complement strand
GAGGAAGAATGAGAAGAGAAGAAGAAATGCCGAGGGGGACTGGTATGCTCGGGGAGAAGGAACCGCCGCGGCGCGTGCGGTCACGCGGTTAGGGCAAGGTCTGTAAAATACCGGAAAATAGGCGAATATTAATAAGGGAATTTTTCGGAATTTTTGGAAATTTTTCGGGTATTTTTCGGAGCTCGTATGGATGAGTCAACGGGGACAAAAACGGGGTCCGGAAAAGCCTGTTTTGGCTACCTCATTTAAATGAGGAAAAGTTGAATTTTTTTTCTTATTTCTTTTCCTTTATTTAATTTTCCTTTTCCTTCATTTTTCGCCGTTTCCTCTGCTTTTCTCCCCGAAACCACTCGCGCCTTCTCTTCCTCTCAAGTGTGCCCTAACCGGCGTCGCAAAACCGCCGGTGCCTCCCTCTCCTCTGCCCGACACCGACGACACCAGGCAGCAGAGGCGGCTGAGCATCTCCTCTCTCCCTCTTCCTTTCTTCTTCTCTGTCTCCGTCACTGAGATCGGGACGTGCCGCCGCCCCTCTCGGCCGGAAGCTACCTCCAAGCCGAAGCCCTAGTCGCAGTGAGGTCTGAGCCCTTTCCCCTGTCGTCAGCAATGTCAAGCACCTTTGCTCAGTGTCGCCGGCCTTCCTGTTTGCCCTAGCGCCGGTGGCCGGGAGCCCTAATTTTGGTCGAAGGGTTTTACCAAGCCTCTTCTCCATTGGCTGATCTCTCATCGTGCCCTAGTTGTGGGTTTACAGCCGTTGCCGCACCTCTGCAACTCACGGTCGTTGGCCATCAGGTTCTGCCGAAGCCTTCCAAGCCGTGCCTAGTTCTGCTTGGGTTGTTTCCGGCCAGCATCTTTGATTTTATGTTTTGTGTTTTGGTTTTGGTACAGCCGAGTAGGCTGAATTTGATATTAACTGCGTGGTGTTTGTTTTCTTTTATTGTTATTATTCCAGCCGCATGTGGCTGAGGTATATAGTGCTTGTAGAAAAGTTTCAGATTGTCCGCCGTACAGGGGAGATGCTGCCGAAATTTCTTCGGACAGAGACTCCTTTGGGGCGTGACAATTTAGTGGTATCAGAGCAGGTATACGATACTTGCTATGTGTTCTGGATTTTTGAGATTTATTTGATACCAATTTATTTGGTAACAGAGATCGACTTATGAGTCTTATTTTCGATGTTTTGGATTTCGTGATTTTGTCTTCTCGATGTGACTTTTTGGATTTTGGGACCTGGCAGTGATAGGACATCTCCAAGCTATAGGAGGTATGTGGTATACTGTTATCCTACATTTTTGTTAGTATATCCACCGTTGACTATTACTGTTTATGACTTGTATTTGCACTATTTACTGGTGCTTGTCTAGTTGATATAGCATATATTTTATGTATTAGGTTAGCCACTGATCTTGATTGACCTTAATAGAGATTAAGGATTATAGGCTTTGGTGATTTTACATATCATATCACTAGTAGTTTTTAGCTTATGTTATTACTAGTTGGTTAGCAGATTGAGGCACATACCGGCCTCTGCTTTTAATAGCTGGGTAGTGGATAGTATTTATATCTTTATGTTGACCAGCCAGTGGTATACCATGTTATCTTAGTTAATTTCATTAGTAGATAATTGATCTATTCTTGTTAGATCGGTCAGTAGAAGATAGATTGATGTTTGTTGACTTAGGTAGTCGTGATCGATTTACCTTAGATGCTTGTAGAGGCTTTATTTATTCTTGATTGGTTAGTAGATGACCGATTAGTTTTGTTGACCCGAACAGTAGGGGATTGACCTACTTTACTTCTAGATGTTTGAATCTTGAGTTGTTGTGCTTAGTGGGATATCTTGAGCACATCGAGTATCTAGCTTATACTGACGTGGGAAAGGATTGAATTAGCCATATACTATTGATGATTTGGTCAGTTGATAGAGGATCGATGTATCCTATTCCATGGGTACTGTAATTTTAGACTGTATGTACCTAATTGGATAACTTAGAAGATGGCATAGGGTTTGTGTGATAGATTGGATTAAACATGCTGATTATGCATATCTATGAAGTGTACATATGATTGTTATGAGTTGAAGGAGTTCTATGATGAATAGTTCATTTGTGAGTATTGTTTGAGGGGTATTGTTGATTTTACCTACGATGATATATGCACACGAGTTCGGTATACATTGTTGGAGGTATCACGGTAAATTATACCTATGATGTGAGTATTTTTTTTGTGTGTACTAATTGGAGGATTATGACGATCATACATATGTTGTGTGTGCACGTGTGTCAGGTGTATGGTATTAAATGTCTACATTATAATATTGGTTGTTTTACCCTGTCAACTAATTCTTTCATTAGTGGGTGACCGACCCACTAGGATGATGATATAGTGGACTATGAATTTGATTTGATTACTGGATTGTGATACCCTAGGCTAACCACAGTGATCTGTGGTAGAGAGATCTCGTACAGTCTCTAGCTAGATAGTTAGGTGCCTTGGACACTTATGTATTGTTGGTGGTGGAGCGTTGCTCCCACACATGTTATGGATTGTCTGTGGAGGAGCGTTACTCCCACCTATTGCGGATTGCTTATAGCGGAGCATTGCTCCCATATCTATTGCAGATACATTTTCGGATTATTTGTGGTGGAGCGTTGCTCCCACATATGGAGGATTTCTTGTGGTAGAGTGTTGCTCCCACATTTGTGGTATTTCGTGTGATGGAGCGTTGCTCTCACACTAGAGGATCTTTTCCTTGGTGATTTATGTTATTAGTGGGTGATCAGATCTGTTTATTGTTGAGGATCTTATGGTTAGGAATGTATGTGATACGGACATTATGTGTCTTGGTTTTACCATTAGTGCTTGAGGTGCTCTAGAGGTTACCATGGACTCGATGATTTGGGTATCCCTAGAATGTTTGGATCGGTTTCCATTGTCTTTGTTGACGATGTTGTGATTTATTACGGATCTGAGGTGAGTCAAGTACACCACCTTCGCATAGTTCTAGAGATGTTTCGACGAGAACATCTATATGTGATTATCAGTAGTGCTGATTTGGTTGTCTTCTGTGAGATGTTTGAGACACACGGTCACCAGTAGGAGTATACCGTGGTTCCACAGGAGATCGAGGTTATTACCGTTGGGAGTAGACGGAGTCGATATAAGAGGCTCGCAACTTCCTTTGTTTGGCTCGATATTTCCGGAGATACGTTGAGGGTTTCTCACGGATTGCTATGCTACTTACACGCCTGATCAGGAAAGGCGTGAAGTTCACTTGGACTGAGGTTTGCAAGACCAGCTTTTAGGAGCTGAAGCGGAGTTTAGTGTCGGCTCCGATTTTTGGTTTTACCTTCTGGAGAGGACGAATTCGTGCTCTATACCGACGCATCTCTACCGGGTTTGGACGCTGTTTTGATGCAGCACGATAGAGTAGTCTCCTATGCTTCTCGTCGGTTGAAGAAGCATGAGAAGAACTACCCTGTACATGATCTGGAGCTAGTCGCCATTATTTTTGCCATGAAGATTTGGCGACATTATTTATATGACGTTACATTTGAGATTCTCACTGACCATAAGAGTCTCAAATATCTGTTTTACTTAGAAGGAACCTAATTTCCGACAGAGGAGATGGATGGAGTTCCTGAAGGATTTTGATTGTACCATTAGCTATCACCTAGAGAAAGCTAATGTGGTTGTCGACGCACTTAGCTGGAAGTCTAGAGTGACTTTGGCTTGCCACCGAGTTGTGGTCACAGACTGGTTACCATGGTTTCTCAGTCGTCGATCAGGACGAGGATCCGAGAGCCCTATGCTGTATTTGCGGGTTATTTGCAGCCAGATAGCTTCCGGGTAGCAGACCGAGTTTATACGAGACGAGGAGGGTATTATATACTTCCGAGGTAGATTATGCGTACCTCAGTCTCATCCGGTTTTATAAGAGTTACTTCCGGAGGCTCATCGCTCATGATTTGCTGTCCACCCATGCGGTACCCGTGTGTATCAAGATTTGAGGTGTTTCTATTGGTGGAACGACATGAAGGAAGACATCGCGGATTTTGTAGCTAGATGTCTCGTCTGTCAGCAAGTGAAAGCCGAGCATTAGAGATCTGTCGGCTTACTTCAGCAGATTTCTATTCCTGAGTGGAAATGAGAACATATTACTAAGGACCTTGTGGTGAGTTTGCCGAGGACACGACGAGGTCATGATGCGATTTGGGTAATCGTTGATCAATTAACCCAAATCCACACACTCGTTAGCGATTCGGAAGACGGATTTCCTGGATCGATTGGTAGATCTGTTTTGCCGGGGGATCATCAGATCACGTGATGTGCCATTGACTATTATTTCGGATAGAGGCCCCGGTTCGCGTCTCGTTTGTGACAGAGTCTGCAGCAGGCCTTGGGCACGCAGCTCTGTTTCAGTACAACTTTCCATCCGCAGACAGATGGACAGTTAGAGCGGGCCATTCAGACTTTAGAGGATTTGCTGAGGTCATGTGTTATGGATTTCGGAGGCAGTTGGGAGGACCATCTGCCGTTAGTAGAGTTTGCCTATAACAACGGTTTGCATTTGACTATCCAGATGACACCATTTGAAGCGTGGTATGGTAGGCTTTGTCGGGCACCCATCCTCTGAGAGGAGGTTGGGGAGGCCCGGTTATTGGGACCTCATAGAGCTCAGCTTGAGACAGAGTTGGTCCATACTATTAGACGGAGAGTGTCAGAAGCACAGGACTGCCAGAAGAGTTATGCTGATCGGAGTCGGAGACTTTTAGAGTTCTCCATTTGCGATCATGTATTTCTGCGAGTTCCACCCACGAAAGGGGTGAAGAGATTGACCTCAGAGGTAAGCCAGCTCCATGATACATTGGATCTTTCCAGATCTTGGAGAGGATTGGAGCGGTAGCTTACTGGCTAGCACTGCCACCGTCTTTGGTAGGCGTGTACTATGTATTCCACGTATCTATGTTGAGAAGATACGTACCCGACCGATGCATTGTGCTGACAGATATATTAGTTCCCGTTCAACTTGACGTCACTTATGAGGAGGATCCGGTACGGATTTTTGACCGGAAAGAGCATTAGTTGCGGAACAAGACTATCCGACTGGTTAAAGTTGGATGACAGTATCGTTTGGACGAGGAGGTTATTTGGGAGCTCGAGGATACTATCCGAGCTCGATACCCCATTTTTCATTTTATATATGTGATTTTATTTACCGTTCAGCATTTATACTCGTTACCTGTTGTTGGTATTAGCTGATGGTAGATAACGAAATTTGGGGACCAAATTTTTATTAGTGGGGGAGAATGTAAAATATCGGAAAATAGGCGAATATTAATAAGGGAATTTTTCTGAATTTTTGGAAATTTTTCGGGAATTTTTCGGAGCTCGTATGGATGAGTTAACGGGGACAAAAACGGGGTCCGGAAAAGCCTGTTTTGGCTACCTCATTTAAATGAGGAAAAGTTGAATTTTTTTTCTTATTTCTTTTCCTTTATTTAATTTTCCTTTTCCTTCATTTTTCGCCGTTTCCTCTGCTTTTCTCCCCGAAACCACTCGCGCCTTCTCTTCCTCTCAAGTGTGCCCTAACCGGCGTCGCAAAACCGCCGGTGCCTCCCTCTCCTCTGCCCGACACCGACGACACCAGGCAGCAGAGGCGGCTGAGCATCTCCTCTCTCCCTCTTCCTTTCTTCTTCTCTGTCTCCGTCACTGAGATCGGGACGTGCCGCCGCCCCTCTCGGCCGGAAGCTACCTCCAAGCCGAAGCCCTAGTCGCAGTGAGGTCTGAGCCCTTTCTCCTGTCGTCAGCAATGTCAAGCACCTTTGCTCAGTGTCGCCGGCCTTCCTGTTTGCCCTAGCGCCGGTGGCCGGGAGCCCTAATTTTGGTCGAAGGGTTTTACCAAGCCTCTTCTCCATTGGCTGATCTCTCATCGTGCCCTAGTTGTGGGTTTACAGCCGTTGCCGCACCTCTGCAACTCACGGTCGTTGGCCATCAGGTTCTGCCGAAGCCTTCCAAGCCGTGCCTAGTTCTGCTTGGGTTGTTTCCGGCCAGCATCTTTGATTTTATGTTATGTGTTTGGTAATTCATTATAAAATTCGATGTTTCTTCCTTGTGCCCTAGCTGCTTCCTGTGGATACCCATTACGTTTCCTACTCATTGGATCTTGGACCAGGGGAGGACTCTTTTCTCTACATGGCTACATTGCTAGGCATCAAATTAAGAGGAAGCAAGGGATCATTGTTATGTGGACCTCCTCTGTTATCGATCACTATCTACTCCCAATTCTTAAAGCTATGAAGGTTTTGGGTGTGGAGGTAGGGTTTTGTTGAGATTGAGCTTTGGTATTTTGAATTAAAGTTTCAGTAAATCTTTGACTATATAATTGAATTTATGGATTGAGCTTCTCGGCAGTGATTGGTAGGGTTGCTGATCTACTGGATTTTTGGTCATACCTCAAGGTCAGTGCTTTTCTAGTGATGTACCTTGGGTATTCTATTAGTATGTTGCTAAATTAAGTTTCTAAAGGATGGTAGGGTTTATGATTGATGATATGGTTGATAGGTTGAATGGGGAGTTTATTTAGTTATTTACTGTATAAGTAATTAACTAAATACAGTATGTGATTACAGGACTTTGATTCGAGACAGGCGCCTCGACGTAGGATTTCTGGATACGATCTCCTGTTGAGGCGGGTACCTCTTGACTTATCTTTTATGATATTGTCATTGGATATGCATAGTATTTTATAACTACATGCAATGAACATGTTTGCCTTTGGTATGTCACTGTTTGATATCCATAGCATGTTAGGTTTGTCACCTGTGATGTATCCGTGCTTATATCTCGTGATTTGTTGCCATGATTATCTTGTTACCATGAGTATCTTAGTTTCTAGAGTGACATACCATGCTTACTGAGGTTAGGACTAGGATTTGGATTGTTGTTTCTGGCCTGTGTATCTAGATTATCTGATACTTAGGTTTTAGTGCCATATCAGATTTGTGTACCTCTATTTGTATATCATATATGATTCGGGTGTTTAGACCCTGATTCTTTGATCTGTGTATATTGTTGGTATATATGCTATGGAAGAGGGATATGATTTGGGTCTAGGTTGTTATACCTTAGAGGATTTGTATACCCTAGATCTGTGGATTTGGCTTACTGATACTGTGGTACCCATATTATGTATATATGGATTTTTCTATGTTGATCAGGATATTCCATACTTATTATGTTCAGGACATAGGGTTTTTGATATTCTATCTGACCTGTGTACTCTAGATCTTGGTATGTGACCATCGCTTTTACAATACCCATTTTGTATGTATGGATATGGTTATGTTGATCAGTTTTTGCTATGCATAGTGACATGCATCATGATTGCATGCTGTGCGATTGTCGGCTCCACTATGGTTGAGCCCATCGCCAGTTACATGTACTGCACACACCCCCACTCATGGTTTAGTGGTATATCAGACAGGTGTGTGGCGGTTCTGCTGTTTGGCTCCGTTGGTCTGAGGACTCAGCGTGGTAGCCGGCAGACAGTTCCGCTGGCATTTAGTGTAGCAGCGTAGTAGCCGGCAGACGGTGGACTCTGTTTGGCTCCGTTGGTCAGGTGACTCAGCGTGGTAGCCGGCAGAGATACCTCCCCGTCATCGTGTACCGGGAGTTGAGAGCATTGAGCTCCCCCATTTATGATTTGGGGTCACAGGACAGGAGTACTCCGACAGCATCCCGTCCACTCGGTCACTCATCAGGAGTAGTGACGACAGAGTGCACGGTTGTCACAGCCCTACCCACTCGGTCTCACCATTTGTGTGTGAGATGACTGACTGGCGTCAGGGGTGACCAGGACGCATCATTAGCATCATATGCATTGATGCATTTATATTTTTATGATTGTGTTTGCTGCATTTGGTTGTTGCATTTTTGGTTGGATACATACTTTTGACCTGCATACAGTATTATTGACACTTTCGGTTTGACGACCCTTTTGTCTGGATAGGAGTTCCTGGTGAGTACAGCTCCTCAGTTACCTTTCAGTTTTGAGTATTCCCTATATATGATTAGGAAGCTGTATTCCATGTTTGTTGCTGATAGATATATCTTACTACTCATGTCCATTGGTATTCGCTGAGTTGTTGAACTCACTCCCGTTGATACTATCTTTTTCAGGTACCAGGTTTGGTTTTGGTGTCGCTTGGAGTATCCTGTCTGCTGGTCCCCACGTCACATCAGAGGACTTATCGATTTCACGTATGTTTTGTTTGTTTATGTATCAGTTTGTTTAGCTCTGTACTCCGGTTTTGTTTTTGGAGTGTTGATGTCGTTATGTGGTATTTTGTATTTGTTGTTGGTTGTGTAAGCCTAGCCGGCTAGCAATTTTGTGTTTTGGTTTTGGTACAGCCGAGTAGGCTGAATTTGATATTAACTGCGTGGTGTTTGTTTTCTTTTATTGTTATTATTCCAGCCGCATGTGGCTGAGGTATATAGTGCTTGTAGAAAAGTTTCAGATTGTCCGCCGTACAGGGGAGATGCTGCCGAAATTTCTTCGGACAGAGACTCCTCTGGGGCGTGACAAGGTCGTGACGGGGAAGGAAGAGGGGCGCGCGGGTTCGGCGAGAGAGAAAAGAAAAAGAATTTAAAAAGGAAAAGGAAAATCAACTTTTCCTCACTTAAATGGGGTAGCCTAAACAGGCTTTTCCGGACCCCGTTTTTATCCCCGTTAACTCATCCGTACGAGCTCCGAAAAATTCTCGAAAAATATCCAAAAATTTCGAAAAATTCCTTTATTAATATTCGCCTATTTTTTGGTATTTTACAATTACAGTTAAAAAATAATTGTCAAAAAGTTTTCAAACATAGTTTGAAAGAATTTTGAAAATTAACTTTAAAAGAATTTTGAAAACTATATTTGATCTTTCAATCATGACTCTCCTTTAATCTGACACTTTCTTAGGACCTTTTAACCACAAGAAATATATCCTATGTATCTTAGAGGTTGATATGAATTAAAAGATCAGTTAAATAAATTTTGTAAAACATAAATTTTCAAAATAATGTTTCAAAAGCTTTTCAAAAATTTTTTTAAGAAAACATTTCTAGATTTTTTAAAGAGTTTTAAAAAATTTAAAAAGAATTTTGAAAGAATTTTTAAACTTATATTGATCTTTTTATAAGGACTCTCTCTTATCCTGACACATCCTTATGACTCCTTGTTAACCACAAGGAAGACTACCTATGTGTATAGGGGTTGATCGATATTAAAAGAATAATTAAATATATTTTTCAAAAGATAATTTTTTAAAGTGATTTTTCAAAAGATTTTATAGTTTTTTCAAATATTTTCACAAAAATAAATTTTTAAAATAATTTTTCAAACACTAGATTTTTCAAATATTTTTCACAAAAATAATTTTTCAAACATAGTTCTTTAACATTTTCAAAAATACCTCCCCTTAACCCGACATACCCTGGTTATCCTTGTCGACCACAAGAAAGTCTACCCAAATGTCTAGGGGACTAGGTTCCAGTTTTGACTTTGGGATGTAGATTTCTAAGTATTTGTCATCAATCAATATTTTGTAAGTATATAAATTTTTCAAACTTTATATATAAATACACCCAATCAAGCATGAAATTCAATAAAATATTATTATGTTAAATCACTATTTTGAAAATATTTTTTAAAAAATTATCTATGAATTTTGAAAACTTTTTAAAAATATTTTAATTTAATAGTCCTTATCATCTCACCCATTCTAAGTATTTCAGCATAATCAATTAGGGTACCCTTATGGGTTTTGTGAGATGTTTTGTCAATTTTATCTGATTTAAAATTTAAGTTAAAATATATGGATTAATTTACACTTGAGTTAGGCTAAGGTTTGATAGTTAGTTAGTTAAATATCCATTTCAATAATCGACTTCCACGTTGTGACGAGACACGAGGTTTCTTGGGTATTGAAATAATAACCCCTTATAGACAAAGTTTTTTTTAAATAAATTGAATTCTTAACTTTCTTTCTGAGAACTCTTGGTCTAACTAATCAAGTATTGATCAAGTCTAAGTCCTTAATCATTCTAAATTAAGTAAAAATAATAGTATGAATGATATGACATTTATTGATACATTAAAATTTAATAATGCATGTACATGGCAAGTATACATGTGTCAAACAAGTCAAGTAATTTATAGTTGATTTCTAAGGATATATCAAATTCTTGATTTGATACATTTTGTATGAACCAACAAATGTGTCAACCCACTTTGACGCATTTTATTTATTTTATTGTTTCATTTAGTAAGATTTATTAATTAGTTTCATAATTAATTTTGATATAATTTTTGAATTTATACTTCTTAAAATTTATTGGTTTATTGAAAGCAATTTTGAATTTTAATATTGAATTTATAGCTTTATTATAAAGAGTTAATATATTTAAATTATAATTAAAGTTTGAACTTTTGTCTTCTAAATTTTCCAATTTTTTGGTTTTAATTTTGAATTATTGTATTCTTAAGATCAGAATTAATCAAATTATATTTAGATTTATTTTAATTATTAATTAAAATTTTATCTTGTTTAGTTAAATCATTAGATTAGTTTTATCTTCATTTTTGATTTTTTTTAATAATTATATCTGAATTCTTAAGATTTAATTTCAAATTTATTGTAGTTAAGTTAGAGTTTTCATTTGGTTTGAATTTAACAAACTTTTATTTATTTATTTTATTTATTATTATTATTATTATTATTATTATTAATTTTTGTTTACTTTGTAAAAATTAGTAGATTCTATTTCTAGAATTTTTATATTTAAATTTAAATTTATTATTCATTGTTTCATAATTAAATGGTACATTATAATAATTGATTATGTACAAATTTTTTGTAATTAACTTATAATTATTAATATTTAAATTTTTATTTCCTAAATTTTTAAGATTTAATTTTGAATTTTAAAAACTTGAATAATTTATTATTTCATAATTAAAGGTTACTTTATTATAATTAATTACATTTGTTTTTTTAGCATTAACATCTGAATTAATATTCTTAAAATTTGTAAATTTGATTTCTAGTTTTTATGTTTTAATGTTGAATGTTTAAAATTTTAATCTGTAAGATTAGAATTTTATTTTATCCTTTGAATTTATATCTTTAAGATTATCTTAATCATTAATTAACTTAACATTTAATTTTGAATTATTAACTAACTTTGATTTATTCAAATTAAGTTTATCTTGTTTAGTTAAAATGTTAATTAAGTTAGAATTTGAATTATCTTGATAAAATAGATTACAAATTTTATTAAGATTTCGTGTAAACTTATCTAGTTCTTGATCATTTTCTTGACTAAATATTTCTAATTTTTTAAGTTTAAAGTTTGAATTTATCTTGTTATTTATTTTTGAATTTTTAATATTTTTATTAATTAAGTTCTAGATTAATTTGGTCATTTTCTTGACTAAATATTTCTGATTTTTTAAGTTTTAAGTTTTAATTTATCTTGTTAATTAATTTTGAATTTTTAATATTTTTATTAATTAATTTATCTGAATTTTTAGATTTATTAATTAAATTCTCAGAGGTTCAAAAGGGTTTAAAGAAGCACAAATTGATTCTATACTTTTTATAAAAATCCTTGACTCAGATATATTTATAGCTCAGGTATACGTAGATAATACAGTATTTGGGTTAACTAACTTAAAATTTTTAAAGAGTTCATAACTTTAATGGAAAATGAATTTGAAATGAGCTTAGTTGGAGAATTAAACTACTTTTAGGACTATATATTAAACAAACTAAAGAAGGAAACTACTTACAATAAAGTAAATACACAAGAGAACTAATTAAGAAATTTGGTATGGAAAACTCTAAAGAATTAAAAACATCTATGGTAAGTAATATAAACATAGATAATGACTCAAATGGTAATTCAGTTGACTTGAAATACTATAGAAGTATGATTAGAAGCTTACTATACTTAATTGCAAAGACATCTAATATTTTATTTACAGTAAGTATGTATGCTAGATATCAAACTTGTGCTAAAGAATCCCACTTGTTAGACGCTAAAAGAATAATTAGATATATAAAAGAAACTGTAAATGTGGGAATATGGTATCCTAGAACATCACACTTTAAGTTAGTTGACTATTCTGATTCAGATTATGCTGAATGTAAGTTAGATAGAAAGAGTACAAGTGGTGGATGTCAATTACTTAGACATCCTTAGTTATCTTAGACCTTCTTAGTTATCTAGTATAGTAGAAAGCAACATTGTGTTGCCTTATCTACTACTTAAGCAGAATATATACCAATAGATGGATGCGTAGCTCAATTGTTATGGATGTCTCATGCCTTAAAAGACTTTAATCTAGAATACAAAAATATAAAATTTTTTATTGATAACATAAGTTCTATAAATCTAATTAAAAATCTAGTTCATCACTTTAGAATGAAACATATAGAAGTCAAACACCATTTTGTTAGAGACCATGTGACAAAAAGAAATATTGAACTTAACTACATTAAATCTAAATTTAACTTAGTTGACATATTCACCAAACCATTACCTGAATCTAAATTTAGCAACTTAAGAAGATAATTAGGAATGTGTTTTAAAGAATAGCTTTTCCAATTTCTTTCAAAATGTATTATTATCAAGTTTTTCAAAATTCCCATTTAAAAAATTTGTTTTTAAAGTTGCTTTCAAAATATTTTCTCTTTATGGAGTAGTCTAGGACTTACCATAGAATAACATGATCCTTTAGATTTAGTAGACATCATCTCACAAGTACAGTAGGATCCTTTACTTGTGTATTATGAAACATAGAATGGTTTGGGATGCTTAAGACTTAGCCTAAGATTTTAAATGCTTATGTTAGTGCATCATTATAAATTTAGATTTTAAACACATACATTGATCAATTTGAGCAATTTAGCTAGTAACAACCTAGTTGGAGACAAACACTCAAATTGACTAATCTCAGTTGGCAGCTGCTATCTTGTGGTAGTCAACTAAGTACAAAGGTTGGACATTTCCTTAAGGACTATTTTCTAGATTTTTGTTTTTATTTTTTTTAAAATATTTTAAAAAAACTTATGGATTCCATGCTTGGACTTGTAGAAAAATATAAATTTAAGGGGAAACTTAATCATCATTTTTGAATCCATTTCAAGACTACTTTTATTTTCCTTAGATTTTTTTTTAAAAAAAATCTATTTCAAGGTTTTGGATTTTCAAAATATGTTTTAAAACTCTCTTTACAAAATATTTTCAAATTATACACTTATGCATTTTCAAAGACTAATTTTTCAAAAACTTGGTTTTTGGTTCATCGATTCTTTAGAAAACTTTTAGTTCACATTTTTCTAAATTTCAAAACTTATTTTCAAAATTCTTAGCTTTCTTCAAAATATCTTTCTGATAACATATCCTCATTGCTTTTCAAAACTTATTTTCAAAACTTATTCCTTAGCAATTTTGAGATAATTTTTCTAACTAAACTTTTTTGAATAATATTTTCCTTGAAATTTTTATATAGTGGAATAATTTTTATGCTTAGAAAACCTTGGTTTCGAATTTTTTCAAGAAGTTTATCTAACTCTAAAAAACCTAATCTGGGAATATTTAAAACTTGTTATTGTTACCTATTATTTTGATGTATGTCAAAGGAGGAGAGATTATAAATTTAAGGAGAGTTAGTAAACTCAAGGGGAGATTTAAATAAAAATGCTTGTTTACGTATTTTTACATATTTTAAACTTAACTATGAACCTTGGTTGTCAAATATCAAAAAGGGGGAGATTGTTGGTACAGAATGCATCAGAATCAAACTTGAGTTTTGATGTTATCAAAGTTTCAAGTTAAGTCTTGTTATGGTCTGATGATTTGACTAAGTGTGTAGGCTGCTTACTCAACCATGAAAGCCCTAGTTGCGATTAGATAGGGAAGTCTTAACAGATCGTGGAAGTCAAGCAGGAAGTCGAGGTAGGTTGATAACCTGACACTTGGTAGTTAGATTCAATAGGTCTGGAGGACCTGTATTGAGAGGAAGTCCTAGTGAGCATATCCAATGTTGAGCTGAAGTCTAAATAGGTCTAGAGGACTAGATGCTTTATAGGTAGGTTGAGGTAAGCAACTAGAGAGGAGCGACAGGGAGGTCGTGTCCGAAGAAGGGACAAACCCTAGGTCACAGATCCAATTGGAGAAATTAGGAGGTTTCCAAGTTGAGATCAAGACAGGTTTTACTGTCTATTCTTACTCATGTATTATTATACTGAGCTAACTCTATTTTACAGGAGAATTTTTATACTTATGGAGCTAACTTTGTTTTACAGAAATTGATGGGATCAGTTGACCGAACAACATGATTGGTCGACTGAACTTGGCTAACTAAGCACAGAGTTCTGGTTGAGTAGAGCACATTTGGTATTCAAGATGGATCGGTTGACCGAACCCAAGGATCGGTTGACCATGTTGGTTGCTACACCTGGATTTCGTTCTGTTTCCCTTGTACAAAAATTTGTACAAGCACATAACTTAACCTAGCTATCCATGTGCTCTACTGAAATTAAACTTGGATTGCAAATGATGCTTAACATTATTAATCCAAGTTGCTCTTTAGAAGTTAAACTTCGATTGGAAATGATACTTAACATTTTTACTCCAAGTTTAACCGATGTGATCTTCCTAAGTTAAACCATATTATAGAAGTTGATTAAATATTTATTTCAAAGATTGACTTCCAGGTTAAACATGGCGAGGCACTAGGCCTTCTTGGTTATGGGATCATCCACCACTTGCTAGACAAAAATTTTCAAAGAAATTGGATATTTAACTTCTTACAGTAACCCTAGGTTTAACTGCAGAGACCACAATAGAAATACAAGATCGAAACGTAAAATAAAAATACAAAATTGATAGCATGAAATTGAAACATAAAATCGCTAGCCTCTTGTGTTAGTATTTCAGAATCCATGCAAAGAAAACTAACTAATTAATTCGAAGAGGAAACCATTAATTAGTTATACCTTTCTTTGTAGCTAAAGACCTCTTGATCTTCTGTTGTATTCCTCTCCTCCTCTTGGACGTTGTGTGGGCAACAATCTACCAAGATAACTCCACCCGAACCACTTCTTTGCCTCCAAGAAACTCGAGCCACCAAGGGATGCCAAAATAGGGAATTTCCTTTTTCTTCTTCTTCCCCTCTAAACAACTGATCACCAAGGATCTCTTCTTTTCTTTTCAAGTTTCGGCCACCAAGATGAGATAGGTGCTGACCTTAGAAAGAAGAAAGGGAAGAGAAGAAGATGGTGCCGCCGGCCTAAGAGAAGAAACAAAGTGAGAAGAGGAAGAGAGAGGGCCGACCACAAGGAAGAGAAGAGAGGAGGCAAGGCTTAGGTTGTGTTTTTCATGAGGCACCCAATCCTTCTCTTTTATAATCCTTGGTCATGGTAAAATAAGAAAGTTTTAAACATAATTAAAACTTCCTTATTTGTGGCCTCCCTTTAAAAAAGGAAATTTTAACAACAATTAAAATTTCTCTCTTTTAAATTTCCTATTGTACATGGAAATAAAAGGAAAGTTTTAAAATTAATCTCTCTTTTTAAACATGTAGCAACTATAAAAAAGGAAAGATTAATTAAAACTTATCTTTTTTAAATCATGGTTACAAAAAAGGAATGTTTTATCAAAAATTAAAATCTCTCTTTTAGATAACTACAAATAAGGAAAGATTTTAATAAAATTAAAATATCTCTTTAATCCTTTGTAGATAGCTATAAAAGGAAAGATTTTAAAAATTTAAAACTCTCTTTTAAAACCATGAGGATGACTATAAAAGGAAATTTTTAACATAAAATTAAAAACTCCTTTTATTTTTCATGTGGCCGTTAAAAAGGAAAGTTTTAAACAAAAATTAAAACTTCCTTTTAACTTATGTGGCCGGCCACATCTTGGACACCAAGATGTGCTTGGGGCCGACCACCTCTTGGGCTCCAAATAATGCTTGGCTGACTCCCCTTGCTCCAAGCAAGGATGCACCCGACCCATTACTTGGGTAAGAAGTGGATTTTGTGGATACAAGGTTTTATAGAGGCTACAACAGGGATCGAGAGGAGAAATTGGTTTTGGTCTCCCGATGATCTTGAGCTTCCTGTGTTGCCCCGAACCCCAACTCAAGTTCATCAATAATAACTCATACCACTAAAGAATTATTATTGAACTACCACACTAATCCCAAATTATATTATGGGCTCCTTCTTATCATGAGTGCATTAATCTCCTTGTGTTTAAGATATCGAATGCCCATTAATTAAATGAGTTACTGATAACTCACTTAATTAATATCTAGCTCCAAGAGTAGTACCACTCAACTTTATTGCCATGCCGAACTAGGTCCACCTATAGGGTTTATATGACAATCCTTATGAGCTCCTCAAGGGGACATCATCAACCTAGATTACTAGGACACAATTTCCTTCTATAATCAACAACACACCATATAAATAATATTATTTCCTAACTTATTGGGCCTATTGATCTAACAAACTAAATCTCACCCATTGATAAATTAAAGAAATAAATACTAAGTATACGTGCTTGTTATTATATCGAGATTAAGAGTACACACATCCATAATAACAGAGATCATTTTGTTCTTTTATTTAGTCAGTATAAAAAGAAACAATCTCAAATGGTCCTGCTCAATACACACATAGTGTACTAGTATAATTTTATAGTTAAGATAAACTAATACCAAATTACACTACAACCACTCTAATGGTCTTTGTTGTGAGATACTATTTATAATTTATAAGGAACTGATAACATGATCTTCTATGTGGCACCACACACCATGTTATCTACAATATAAATTAAATGGATAACTACATTTAACATAAATGCAGACATTTGACCAATGTAATTCTTATTACAAACTAAATGTTTATACAAAAAGCTAGGCTTTTAATATACATCCTAACAATCTCCCACTTATACTAAAAGACTATGCTGCCATAAATGCTGCTGGTGTCAGCCTTTTTGCATGTCACGAGGCGCTCCAAATTAATAAAGATTGAAACTCATTAAAATTAAGACAAATATTACAGCATGGAGTCCCAAGTCGTATTTTTCCAAGGATAACTAGTGAGTTGTGTGAGTACTCTAGAATTGATTCAAATTGAGTTATTACATCAACAAGGTCAAACTAGAACTTCCACTTAACTTGCAATTCAGATTGAGTTCTCCTAATAAAATCAAGAACAGATTCAAGTAAGGTTGATCTCCTCTAAACATTATCACCTCCATTTCATCAAATTAGCATCCAAGTCACAAACACAATCAACTTTAACAATTAATTCAATCACCAAATCTTCCATTCATTCCCACAATCAATAAAATGATATAAAGATAAATCATTAAGTCCATCAAGTGATCCATTCAACATTTAAACTAATTTACAGTCTCTAAGATCAAGAATCAAATCAACACTAATAAAGGAAAACTAAGTTAGTGTCCGAATATTCAAAACAAAACATTAACTAAACACTAGTTAGTAACCAAACATTAGTTGCGTGTTATATATAAAGCAGAAGTTTCATCACACATCCAAGAATTAAAACCT
This sequence comes from Zingiber officinale, assembly GCF_018446385.1. Taxonomy (NCBI): domain Eukaryota; kingdom Viridiplantae; phylum Streptophyta; class Magnoliopsida; order Zingiberales; family Zingiberaceae; genus Zingiber; species Zingiber officinale. The sequence goes on along the minus strand of NC_055992.1, from coordinate 55,862,157 downwards.
AACACAAAATTAAAACTCAACAATATTAGTTTTGCAAGTTAAAACATTCAGAAACTAAATCGCCAAAGTAAACTCCATCATAAACCGAAATATGAAATGCAAACAAGGAATTAAGTGCAAGCTATCTATCAGATCTTCAGATCTGAGCAAATTGATGAACAATTCAAGGACATGATAAAGAAAACTAAACCCTAACATTCCACAAACCAAATCCCCGAGCCAAAATTCTTCACTCTGCTGAAAACAGAGTAACCTTTGCGAAACACCCTTCGGGTGACCACCGACGACAAACCAAGCTCTCGGCTAATGCAACCTTCCTATCACTGCCTCTGGGAAACACCCTTCGGGCTCACAGATCGGTTAGCACTCACATCACACGAAGAATAGTAGCTCAACTCTGGAAATTTGTATCACTCGACCGATTGATCAGATTGGTACAAATTCAGCAGATGAAGTGAAGTCGGATTGAAATCCGGATGCTTATGGGAACCACCCTTTGAGCTCCGGTGGCTGATGAAGATCGCAGAACATGGGAACCACCCTCTGGCTGGATCACGAACGGTGAACCAGAGTCGAGATCACGGACTGGGAAACACCCTCACTCGCAATCTGACCTCGGATGATGAACGCTAGAAGCTAGGAGATCGCCGATGATGAAGAATCTCTACTCACAGATCTGGAATTGTGAAAAGGGAGCTGTGACCGTCGCGTGAAGAAGAAGCAGGAACAGTGGAGAAATCGCGAAGCCGAGCCCGAGCTTGCACTATAGCTTCTCAAACGTTTTATACCCCTTTCAAATATGATCGGACGGTCCAGAATCTTCAATCCTAGATCAACGGTGGAAACTAGCCTAAAATCCGATCCAACAGTGCCAATCTTCATCTACGGTCTAGATATACTCCTCATTAGGTTGGATGAGCCGGGTCTTCAATGGATGACTCTGATCTGCTTGATCTTCAATGGACGGTCCAAAACGCTCTAAGACTTGATCGCTTCGTTTAGCCCTAGATTTGAGCCCAAGTGTAGCCTGATCTGATCGGGTCCATGACCCTTCTGATGCCTACAAAATAATAAACAAATATTAGCATCAAATACCATGAAAATAAGCTAATTTGTAATTAGGTCCAAAATCATATGTAATTATGAAATATGATGTAAATGTGAGATTAAGCTATGAATAGACCAATAAAAAATATGCATTATGATTCAAAATAATATAGTAAAATCATGGTTATCAGCTGCCATACATCTGATTCCCAACCCCTCAACATGCCCATCAAAATCTCTTGCTAGAAGGGCCTTAGTGAAAGGATCCAGGTTATCTGCTGATGCAATTTAGGCGACAACAACTTCTCCTCGTTTATACGATGTCTCGTATTAGATGGTACTTGCGCTCAATGTGTTTACTTGTCTTATGGGCTCGTGGTTCCTTCGAGTTTGCTACTGCACCACTATTATCACAATAAATTGTAATAATTTTGGGCAAACCAGGAACCACATCTAAGTCCATTATGAAGTTTCTGAGCCATACAACTTCTATGGCTGCCTCAAAGGTTGACACATACTCAGCTTGCATGGTGGAGTCTGAAATGCATTTTTTCTTAACACTCCTTCATTGTTATGGCTCCACCTCCTAAAGTAAACACAAAACCCCGAGGTCGACTCACTATTGCCCCATTCAGTCTGAATCCGTGTAACCCACAGGGAGCAAATTATCTGTCTTGTAAACTAGCATATAATCTTTATTCCTTATACACTTTTACGGCAGTCTAATGTCCTGGTCCTGGGTCTCTGATATCTGCTAACCATGCCCACGACAAAATAGATATCCAGTCTCATACATAGCATTGCATACATTAGGCTTCCTACAGCATAAGGAACCGCCTTTATCTCCACTATCTCCTTTGATGTCTGAGGAGACATCTCTTTAGATAAGGGTACTCCATGCCGAAAAGGTAGAAAACCTTTCTTGGAATTTTGCATGCTAAAATGAGCTAGGATAGTATTGATGTATGGAGCTTGGGATAAGATAATATCCTTTTCTTGCAATCCCTTATTACTTTGATCCCAAGAATATGTCCATATTTTACCAAGTCTTTTATATCAAAACACTTGGACAACCATACCCTTACGTCTGACAACACTTTGACATTGTTGCCAATGAGTAAAATGCCATCTACGTATAGTACAAGAAATACCACCATGTTTCCGTCACTCCTTTTGCATACACAAGACCCATCCGGTCACTGATTAAATCCATAAGACTGGATCACTTCATTAAACCGGATGTTCCAAGATCTCTTACTTCATCATATATCCAAGGACCAGGTTCATGTTCACCAGGGATCAAGTCCTGAAGACTCTCCTAAAAATAATCCTCCCACTACGATGAGACATTATTTGTAATTGTGTATCATTTGTGACACGTGTTGTAGTTTCTTGTGGTATCTCATCTTGTACCATTGGTACTAAAGTAGACGTGTCTTCTCTTAAGAATAATTTTACTCATGGGCTTATGGTTCATTACATAGTCCTCTTCTAAAAATCGGACATTGGTGCTAACAATAACCTTATGATCTTTAGGATTATAAAATAAACTACCTTTCGTTCCATTAGGATAGCCCACAAACAAGTGAACTTCTGTTCGTGATTCCAACTTATTAGTATCTCCCTTCAGCACATATGCTAGACTACCCCATATCCTAATATGCTTCAGACTAAGATTATGCCCATTCCACAATTCTATGAGAGTTAAGGATACTGATTTAGAAGGTACCATGTTCACTACTGTTTCGAGAGCATATCACAAAATAAATTTTATTGCATCGTGAGAGTTATTGGATTTAGAGTATACAAATTGCCAGCCAACGTACCAGAACTACTCTATTTTCTTTACCAAAAGAAATAGAATATCCATCCATAATTTTAGAAACTGAAATTAAATTCTTTCTAAAACTTGGTACCTAAAGACAATTTCTCAAAATCAATATTTTATTCCTATCTAAAGATAGATAAACATCTCCCACTGCAATAGCTGCCACTTTTGTAGCATTGCTTATGTAGACGGTAATATCCTCTTCATGTAGTTGTCGAGTTTCCTAGAACCCCTGCAATGAATTACAGACATGATCAGTGGATCCTATATCTACACACCAAGTTCCGATAGATAACACCACTAAACATGTTTTAACTACTAGAGAATAAGATATACCTTTATTGTTCTCCTTTCTAAGAGGACAATCCACCTTCCAATGTCCAAACTGCTTGCATGTGAAGCACTTGCCCTTTGGCTTCTTCACATCTGCTTTCGGTCCAATCCTTAGAGATCGATTTGTTTAATCAACTCGTTTCTTTTTCTTCTTTCTCCCTTTTGATTTAGAAGCAGAAACATTTTCAACAATGTGAATTTGAGAACTTTGACGAAATAACCCTTCTGCTGCTTGAAGTTCTGTTAGAAGTTTCGCCAATGAATAAACCCTTTTGTTTATGTTATAGTTCAGGCGGAACTGCTCAAAACTTTTAGGCAGCGTTTGGAGAATGATATCGACTTGGGTTTCCCCATCGATTTCTGCTCCAAAGATTTTCATCTCATTCAAAAGAGCCATCATTTTGAGGATATGATCCCTTACGGGTGTTCCCTCAGTCATGGTGGTCGTCATCAAGTTTCTCATAGCCTCCTACCTAGCAGTTTGATTCTGGTATCCGAAGCATTTCTTAAGATTGCATATCATGTCATAAGCGGTAGGCATGTCCTGATGTTGATGTTGTAGTACATTTGACATAGAAGCTAAAATGTAATACCGCGCCATCTCATCTGCCCTCACCCATTTCTTATGACACTCAATCTCCTCTTCACTAGAATCACTATTAGGCAAGCTTGGACAGATCTCAAAAAGGATAAACTTATAGCCTTTAGCAGTTAAGACAATTTCCAGGTTTCGTTTCCAATCAATATAATTGGGACCAGTAAGTTTGTTCTCTCTCAATATAACAGCAAGGGGATTGAAGGTCATCCTGAGAATCACAAAATATTTGGTCAAGACTTTAGAATTTAAAATAATATTAATCCCTCAAACAATATCATTTAAATTCACCAACACCTCAAACACCGTGAATTTTGTATGCCACGATAGTGTGGACGTATACAAAATCAAATATTTGTAAGAGAAGGGTTTTACCAATTAATTATCTTGTCAACCTAACTTTATGACAAATAAAATTACCTTAAACACCGTGAATTTTGTATGCCATGTTAGTGTGGACATATACAAATTCAAACATTTGTAAGAGGGGGGTTTTACCTATTAATTTTATTATCTTGTCAACCTAACTTTATGACAAATTAATAGTTGGTTTTTCTTTCGTCACACAAATAATAGTAGTGACTTCGATGGGGAGAATACTAATAAATGCGCCTAAGTGTATACCATTACTTGATACTAAGTCTATTAAATAGAATTGTGCCCCTTCAGATAGAGAAGATCACACGCTCCTAAATAATTTCCTATAATCATCCATTAAGGAAGTTTGATCTAGTGATCCGCAAACAAACTCATCCGATGTGGAGGAAGGTACTCAGAGCCAATGCGCAAGTTTGAATGCATCACTTACAAACCAGTAATGGAGACTGTGGAATTTAATTAATTCCTCTCCCACTTAGTTATTTAGAAATGAGGAATTTTAACATGCACACAAACACACAAACACAACACATCACAGCATAAAAGGCAATAAATATGAAAACTAATTTTCCAACTATTATGGCTGTTGGTTGCTACTCGAAAAGCATAATGGTTCCACTGTACAAAAATTTGTACAAAGGTCTGAATTTTTTTCCTAGCTACCATGTGTTCTTTTAAATTAAACTTGGATCGCCTGCGGAACTTAACACGTTTGATCCTAAGTTTAACTTATTTGTTCTTTTAGGTTTAGACTTGGATCTCCTGCGGAACTTAACACGTTTGATCCAAATCCACCTATGTTATTAATTCCATTAAATATTAATTTCCTAAATTGGCTTCCAGGACTGCATGGCGAGGCACATGACCTTCTTGGATATGGGAACAACCACCACCGCCTAGACAAAGCCTTTTAAGGAAAGCTAATATTTAATTTCCTTAAATAACTCTAGGTTAACCAAAAAGAACAATCGAAGCACAAGTTTGAAAAGAAAACAAAAGAACACAACATCGAAAACTAATTCGAAACCTAGAATCACATGCCTCTTGTATTTGGTATTTTTATAAAGAACTAAAACTAGTATGATGCGGAAAATAATTACTAGTTATACCTTTCTTTGTGAACTTTTAATGACATCTTGATCTTCTACCGTATTCCTCTTATAATCTTGGACATTGTGTGGGCAATGATCTTCCGAGATGAGAACCACCAAGGCACCTTCTTCTTCCTTCCATCAAGTTTCGGCCAAGCAAAAACTTCTAAAGGATGAAGAACTTTTTCCACCAACCAAGCTCCAAGGGATGCAAGAAACAAGCCTCCTTTCTCTCCTTTTCTCCAAGCTAGATCCAGCCACTTCTAGGTCTCCAAGAGGTGATGAAGTCTCGGCTACAAGAAGGAGAAGAGAGAAGGGGAAGGGGAAACTCTAGGGGCCGACCACACCTAGGAAGAAAAGAGAGGAAGAAAAAGAATAGAGTCGTTCCCCATGAAGGCACCTCTACCCCCTCTTTTATAATCCTTAGTCTTGGCAAATAAGGAAATTTAAATAAAAATTTCCTTAATATCTTTTCCATGAAAAAGAAAAATTATTTTAATTAGAACAATTTTCTTTTTTCAATTACAATGGCTGGCCATATAAGCTACAAACAAGGAGAGTTTTAATTAATTAAAACTTCCTAATTTGTCTCCAGAAATTTATAAAAAATTTCTCCAATAATTTTTATCCCTTCATGGTTAGTAAAAAGAAAATTTTATAAATTGAAATCTTTCTTTTAAACATGTGGATAAAAAGAAAGTTATCTCTAAAAATTAAAATCTCTTTTAATCTACAAATAAGGAAAGATATCAAATCTTTTCTTAATCTCTTGTAGAAACTTATAAAAGAGAATATTTAATTTTTAAACTCTCTTTTAAATCATGAACATGGTTAAAAAGGAAAGTTTTCTTAAAATTTAAAATCCACCTTTTAATCAACAATTAAGGAAAGATTTCAAATTTTAAACTCTCTTTTAAACATGTGGATGATTTACAAATAAGGAAAGTTTTTACCAAAAATTAAAACCATCCTTTTAATCAACAAATAAGGAAAGAGATTAATCTCTTCTCTTAATCTTTTGTAGGAAGCTATAAAAGGAAATTTTTAATTTTTTAAACTCTCTTTTAAAACCATGATATCCACATAAGAAATAATTTTAATAAAAATCCTTTTTAATATTCTAGTGGCCGGCCACCTAAGCTTGGGACCCAAGCTTTGGCCGGCCACCAACTTGGCTCATCCACTTGGTCTTGGCTGGCCCTAGCTTGGGTTCCAAGCTAGCTTGGCCAGCCCCATTGGATGGGTAAGAAGGTGAGTATGTGGTGAGTATAAATCTCTATATACAAGAGGCTACGATAGGGACCGAGAGGAGGAATTGGTTTTGGTCTCCCGATGAAATTAAGCTTTCCGTGTTCGCCCCGAACACACAACTTAATTTCATAAATAATAATTCATTCCACTAAAGAACTATTATTGAACTATTACACCAATCCCAAATTACATTTTGGGCTCCTTCTTATTATGAGTGTGTCAGTCTCCCTGTGTTTAAGATGTCAAATGTACACTAATTAAATGAGTTACCGACAACTCACTTAATTAATATCTTAGTCCAAGAGTAGTACCACTCAACCTCATCGTCATGTCGGACTAAGTCCACCTGCAGGGTTTAACATGACAATCCTTATGAGCTCCTCTTGGGGACATTCTCAACCTAGATTACTAGGACACAGTTTCCTTCTATAATCAACAACACACACTATAAGTGATATCATTTCCCAACTTATCGGACTTATTGATTTATCGAACTAAATCTCACCCATTGATAAATTAAAGAAATAAATATCAAATATATGTGCTTGTTATTATATTAGGATTAAGAGCACACACTTTCATAATAACTGAGGTCTTTGTTCCTTTATAAAGTCAGTATAAAAGAAATGACCTCTAATGGTCCTACTCAATACACTCTAAGTGTACTAGTGTAATTATATAGTTAAGATAAACTAATATCTAATTACACTACGACCTTCCAATGGTTTGTTCCTTCTATCTTGGTCGTGAGCTACTGTTTATAATTTATAAGGTACTGATAACATGATCCTCTGTGTGTGACACCACCCACCATGTTATCTACAATATAAATTAATTGAACAACTACATTTATCATAAATGTAGACATTTGACCAATGTGATTCTTATTTCTAGATAAATGTTTATACCAAAAGCTAGGCTTTTAGTATACATCTTAACAATCTCCCACTTATACTAAAAGACTAAGCTGCCATATCTGCTGCCATACATCGGAATCCCAACCCTTCATCATGCCCATCAAAAGCTCTTGCCTTAAGGGCCTTAGTGAAAAGATCTATAGGTCATCATCTGATGCAATCTAGACAGCAACAACTTCTCCTCATTTATATGATTTCTTGTATTAGGTGGTACTTGCGCTCTATTGTATTTTCTTACCTTATAGACTCATGGTTTCTTCGAGTTTACTACTACACCACTATTATTACAATAAATTGTAATAATCTTTTGACAAACTAGAAATCATATCTAAGTCTATCTTGAGGTTATTAAGTCATTTAGCTTTTATGACTACCTCAGAGGCTTGTCATATATTCAGCTTCTATGGTGGAGTCCAGAAAAACACCTATGCTTATCACTCTTCCATAGTTATGACTTTACCTCCTAAAGTAAACACAAAACCCCGAGGTTGAGTTAGTATTGTCCTTATCCGATTGGAAGTCAAAATTCGTGCAACCAACAGGGACTAAATTAACTGCCTTGTAAGCTAGCATATAATCTCTAGTGCCTCTAAGGTACTTCAATATATGCTTTACTGCATTCCAATGTCTTTGTCCAGGGTTACTTTGATATCTGCTAACTATGCCCTTGGCAAAACAGATTTCTGATCTCGTGCATAACATACATTAGGCTTCCGACAGCCGAAGCATACAGAATTGCCTTCATTTCCTCTATCTCCTTTGATGTCTTCAGAGACATCTCTTTAGATAAAGCTACTCCAAGCCCAAAAGGTAAGAAACCTTTCTTGGAGTTCTACATTCTTAAAACGAGCAAGGATTTTTTCGATATATGAAGCTTGGGATAAGTAAAATATTCTTTTATTGTGATTCCTTATTACTTTGATCCCAAGAATATATACATTCTCCCAAGTCCTTCATATCGAATTGTTTGACAACCATACCCTTACTTCTGACAACACTTTGATATTGTTTCCAACTACCAAAAATGTTATCTATATATAGTACAAGAAATACCACCACGTTTCCATCACACTTTTTATACACAAGACTTATCCGGTTACTAAAAAATTCATAGGTCTGGATTACTTTGATAAACCGGATGTTCCAAGACCTTGAAGCTTTGCCTCAGTCCATAGACTGATTAAGCTTGCACACAAGATGCTCTTTGCCCTTTGCAATGAACCCTTCTGGTTGCTTTATATGGATGCTTTCTTCAAAACTTCTATTAAGGAATTCTGTCTTGACATCCACTTGCCAAATAGATAAAAGAATCCGGATAGACTTAAACATAGCTACCAGTGAAAAAGTTTCCTTTTTCATCAAGCCTTGCTTTGAAAGTTTCCACCTTCCTGTCTATCCATCTTTTCCTATTGTAGACTTATTTTCACCCAATGGCTTTTACACCATCTGGTGGTTCTACAAGCTTCCAGATTTGATTAGAATACATATATTCTAATTCTGTATTCATTGCTCTTTGCCAAGATGCTGCATCTTTATCTTGGAGTGCTTCATCATATGTCCGGGATCAGGCTCATGTTCATTTGGGATCAAGTCAAAAGATTTTTCCAAAACATGAATCTTTTAGGTTGTTTGACAACCCTCCCACTACGATGAGCTACTGTCTGTAATTGTGTATCATTTATGATACGTGTTGCAGTTTCTTGTGATATTTCATTTTGTACAATTGGTACTAGATTAGACATGTCTTTTATAATTTCTTTAAGAACAAATTTACTTATGGGCTTGTGGTTTATTACATAGTTCTTTTCTAAAAATCGGTCATTGATGCTAACAATGACCTTCTGATTTTTAAGACTATAAACCTACTTTTGTTTCTCTAGGATAACCCGCAAACAAGTGAATTCCTGTCCAACTTTATCAGTGTCTCTCATGTGCTAGACCACCCAAATCCGAATATGCTTCAGACTAGACTTACGCCCAATCTGCAATTCTATGGGAGTAGAGAGTTCTGACTTAGAAGGTACTATGCTCACTTCTGTTTCTAGTGTATATCCTTAAAACAAATTTGGTAATAACTCATCATTGATCTAATTATTCCATAAGAGCCTTATACCTTCTTTCTACTACACCATTCTGTTGGGGTGTACCAGGTGCAGTTAGTTGGGATTGAATCCCTACTTTTGATAAGTAACTCCTAAATTGTCCCAAGAGGTACTTGCCACTACGATCTTACCATAGTGACTTGATACTTTTACTTTAACGTTTCTCCGCATCAGCCTTGTACTCTTTGAACTAATCAAAGCACTTAGTCTTATGGTACATTAAGTAAATGTATTTGTATCTTGAATAGTTATCTATAAAATAGATGAAATATTCGATACTACCTCTTGTCTGGATAGTCAAAGGATCACACAAATCAGAATGAACCAATTCCAACATATCTTTGGCTTCATACCCCTTAGACTTAAAAGCTTCTTGGTTATTTTTCCTTCCAAGTAAGACTCGTAGGTTGGAAAGATTTCCACTACTAATGAACCCAAAAGTTCATCAGCTACCAATGAATCCTACTCAAGTTAATATAACCTAGCCTTAGATGCCAAAGATATAAATGGTTCATTTCCGAAGGTTGCTTTCTCTTAAAGTTAGAAGATGTGTTACTAATTTCCATTTGTTGCATCGTGGGAGTTATTGGATTTATAAATTTCCAACCAACGTACCAAAATAGATAACTTCCCTATTTTTCTTGACAACAACTTTGTTATCAAAATAGACACAATATCTATTCTTTAATAATTTAGAAATTGAAAACAATTTCTTTCTAAACTTAGTACGTAAAGATAATTTCTAAAATCCATATTTTATTCCTATCAGAGGATAAGCATCTCCCACTGCAATAGCTACTACTTTTTGCAGTAGTGCCCATGTAGACGGTGATTTACCTTTCATATAGTTATCGGGTTTCCTGGAACCCCTGCAATGAATTGCAGACATGATCAGTGGCTCCTGTATCTACACACCAGGTACCGGTAGATAATACCACTAAACATGTATGAATAAAATACGCCTATCTTGTTCTTAATTCTAAGAAGACAGTCTAGCTTAATGTCCAAGTCCTATTTCCAATCATTACAATTGGGACTACTAAGTTTTTTCTATAGTATAACAACTAGGGGATTGACAAACATTTTAAATCCTAAGAGTCATAAAAATATTTGATCAAGATCAACTCCTTAAAATTCTCATGAATTTTGTATGCCACGATAGTGTGGACGTATGCAAAATCAAAGAGGAGATTTTATCCATAATTTTATTATCTCATCAACTTTACTTTATGACGAATAAAATTAATAGTTGATCTGTCTTTGATCAAATATTTGGTCAAAACTTTTGAATTTAAAATAACATTGATTCCTCAAACAATATTATTTAAATTCACCAACACCTCAAACACTGTGAATTTTGCATGCCACGATAGTGTGGACGTATACAAAATTTAAACATTTGTAAGAGGAGGGTTTTACCCATTAATTATCTTGTCAATAAATCTTTATGACAAAATAAAATTACCTCAAACACCGTGAATTTTGTATGCCACGATAGTGTGGACGTATACAAAATCAAACATTTGTAAGAGGAGTTTTTAATTTTATTATCTTGTCAACCTATTTATTTGACAAATTAATAGTTGGTTTTCTTCAGTCACACAAATAATAATAGTGACTCCGATGGGGAGGATACTATTCGACGTGCCTAGGTGTATACAATTACTTGACACTAAGTCCATTAATAAGATTGTGCCCCTTCCGATGGGGAAGATCACACGCTCTTAATTAACTTCCTATAGTCATCCAAAATGGAAGTTTAATCTAGTGATCCGCAAACAAGCTCATCCGATATGGAGGAAGGCACTCAGAGCCAACGCGCAAGCTTGTTGTATCACTTATAAACCAGTAATGGAGACCGTGGAATTTATTTAAAAATAAATCCCTCTCCCACTTAGTTATTTAAAGTGAGGAATTTTGACTATGCTAGCCTACTTAACATGCATACTAACAAGCACACACAGCACAGCATAAAAAGCAATAAATAGAAAAACTAATTTTCAACTATTATGACTTTTATCTATTGTTGTCCTCCGTGTGTCGCCAACCCTAGCTGCTGCCATCTTTGGCCACCGCCACCGGGTCTAGTTGTCGCATCCATCTTACTCCTTGTTCCGTTGCGCCTCTGATCCTCAAAAGGTTCCATGCCTTGCAAGATTCGATCCGCGACATAAATAGAATTTTTTACATTTTTCGATCCTATATTCCTCGAAGGAATGTACATGTATCTAGATCAAAAAATAAAATCCTAATAAAACTAAATACAACTCCTGCTGTATTTTATAATACAATCATGCACACACAATATAATGCCCTTGACATGTCCAAGGGTCCAATCACACACACAATATCTATAAGCCATAATAGTTGGATCCTGCATCCACAAAGTTAGCACATCCTACTATTATCCTGCCTAAATTATGTATGACATGTACATAATTAAACTAATACAAAATACACAGAGGCAAAACCCTAGCTCTGATACCAATTGTTGGTTGCTACTCGGAAAGCCTAATGGTTCCATTGTACAAAAATTTGTACAAAGGTCTGAACCTTTTTCCTAGCTACCATGTGTTCTTTTAAATTAAACTTAGATCGCCTGCGGAACTTAACACGTTTGATCCTAAGTTTAACATATTTGTTCTTTTAGGTTTAGACTTGGATCTCTTGCGGAACTTAACACGTTTGATCCAAATCCACCTATGTTATTAATTCTATTAAATATTAATTTCCTAAATTGGCTTCCAGGACTGCATGGCGAGACACATGGCCTTCTTGGATATGGGAACAACCACCACCGCCTAGACAAAGCCTTTTAAGGAAAGCTAATATTTAATTTCCTTAAATAACTCTAGGTTAACCAAAAAGAACAATCGAAGCACAAGTTCAAAAAGAAAATAAAAGAACACAACATTGAAAACTAATTCGAAACCTAGAATCACATGCCTCTTGTATTTGGTATTTTTACAAAGAAATAAAACTAGTATGATGCGGAAAATAATTACTAGTTATACCTTTTTTTGTGAACTTTTAATGACCTCTTGATCTTCTACCGTATTCCTCTTCTAACCTTGGACATTGTGTGGGAAATGATCTTCCGAGATGAGAACCACCAAGTCACCTTCTTCTTCCTTCCTTCAAGTTTCGGCCAAGCAAAAACTTCCAAAGGATGAAGAACTGTTTCCACCAACCAGGCTCCAAGGGATGCAAGAAACAAGCCTCCTTTCTCTCCTTTTTTCCAAGCTAGATCCGACCACTTCTAGGTCTCCAAGAGATGATGAAGTCTCGGCCACAAGAAGGAGAAGAGAGAAGGGGAAGGGGAAACTCTAGGGGCCGGCCACACCTAGGAAGAAAAGAGAGGAAGAAAAAGAATATAGTCGTTCCCCATGAAGGCACCTCTACCCCCTCTTTTATAATCCTTGGTCTTGGAAAATAATGAAATTTAAATAAAAATTTCCTTAATTCCTTTACCATGAAAAAATATTTATTTTAATTAAAACAATTTTCTTTTTTCAATTACAATGGCCGACCATATTAATGCTACAAACAAGGAGAGTTTTAATTAATTAAAAATTCCTAATTTGTCTCCAGAAATTTATAAAAAATTTCTCCAATAATTTTCATCCCTTCATGGTTAGTAAAAAGGAAATTTTATAAATTAAAATCTTTCTTTTAAACATGTGGATAAAAAGAAAGTTATCTCTAAAAATTAAAATCTCTTTTAATCTACATATAAGGAAAGATATCAAATCTTTTCTTAATCTCTTGTAGAAACTTATAAAAGAGAATATTTAATTTTTAAACTCTCTTTTAAATCATGAACATGGTTAAAAAGGAAAGTTTTCTTAAAATTTAAAATCTATCTTTTAATCAACAAATAAGGAAAGGTTTCAAATTTTAAACTCTCTTTTAAACATGTGGATGATTTACAAATAAGGAAAGTTTTTACCAAAAATTAAAACCATCCTTTTAATCTACAAATAAGGAAAGAGATTAATCTCTTCTCTTAATCTTTTGTAGGAAGTTATAAAAGGAAATTTTTAATTTTTTAAACTCTCTTTTAAAACCATGATATCCACATAAGAAATAATTTTAATAAAAATCCTTTTTAATATTCTAGTGGCCGACCACCTAAGCTTGGGACCCAAGCTTTGGCCGGCCACCAACTTGGCTCATCCACTTGGTCTTGGCCGGCCATAGCTTGGGTTCCAAGCTAGCTTGGCCGGCCCCATTGGATGGGTAAGAAGGTGGGTATGTGGTGGGTATAAATCTCTATATACAAGAGGCTACGATAGGGACCGAGAGGAGGAATTGGTTTTGGTCTCCCGATGAAATTAAGCTTCCCGTGTTCGCCCCGAACACACAACTTAATTTCATAAATAATAATTCATTCCACTAAAGAACTATTATTGAACTATCACACCAATCCCAAATTACATTTTGGGCTCCTTCTTATTATGAGTGTGTCAGTCTCCCTGTGTTTAAGATGTCAAATGTCCACTAATTAAATGAGTTACTGACAACTCACTTAATTAATATCTTAGTCCAAGAGTAGTACCACTCAACCTCATCGTCATGTCGGACTAAGTCCACCTGCAGGGTTTAACATGACAATCCTTATGAGCTCCTCTTGGGGACATTCTCAACCTAGATTACTATGACACAGTTTCCTTCTATAATCAACAACACACACTATAAGTGATATCATTTCCCAACTTATCGGACTTATTGATTTATCGAACTAAATCTCACCCATTGATAAATTAAAGAAATAAATATCAAATATATGTGCTTGTTATTATATTAGGATTAAGAGCACAGACTTCCATAATAACTGAGGTCTTTGTTCCTTTATAAAGTCAGTATAAAAGAAACGACCTCTAATGGTCCTACTCAATACACTCTAAGTGTACTAGTGTAATTATATAGTTAAGATAAACTAATACCTAATTACACTACGACCTTCCAATGGTTTGTTCCTTTCCATCTTGGTCGTGAGCTACTGTTTATAATTTATAAGGTACTGATAACATGATCCTCTGTGTGCGACACCACACACCATGTTATCTACAATATAAATTAATTGAACAACTACATTTATCATAAATGTAGACATTTGACCAATGTGATTCTTATTTCATGATAAATGTTTATACCAAAAGCTAGGCTTTTAGTATACATCCTAACAATGGCCTCATCCATAGCTGTCCTCCGTGTGCCGTCAACCCTAGCCGCCACTAATGGGTCATGTCGTCACATCTATCTTTCTTCCTTTTCTGCTGCGCCTCTGGTCCTCAAATAGCACCATCCATTGCAAGGATACGATCCGCGACATAATAAAATTTTACATTTATCGATCCTATATTCCACTAAGGAATGTACATATAATCTAAATCAAACAGAATGTAAAATCCTAATAACTAATACAACTTCTGTTGTATTTAATAATTACAATCATGCACACAAAAAAATGCTCTCGACATGTCCGAGGGTCCAATCACACACAATCACAATAGGCTATAATAGTTGGAGCCTGCAACCACAGAGTTAATCTATTTGCACATCCTACTATTATCCTGCCTAAACTTATGTATGAAAAGTGCATAATCAACTGAAAACCAAACACACAGAGGCAAAAACCTAGCTCTGATATCAATTGTTGGTTGCTACACCTGGATTCTGTTATGTTTCCCCTGTACACAAATTTGTACAAGCACAGAACTTAACCTAGCTACCCATGTGCTCTACTGAAGTTAAACTTGGATTGTAAACGATGCATAACATTATTAATCCAAGTTGCTCTTCAGAATTTAAATTTGGATTGGAAACGATACTTAACATTTTTACTCCAAGTTTAACCGATATGATCTTCCTAAGTTTAACCATATTACAGAAGTTGATTAAGTATCTATTTCAAAGATTGACTTCCATGTTAAACATGGTGAGGCACTAGGCCTTCTTGGTTATGGGATCATCCACCACTTCCTAGATAAAGCCTTTCAAAGAAATTGGATATTTAACTTCTTACAGACCAAACCTAAATAGGAAGGCGTAGGTGATCAGATCAGATCTTCGAGAAAAAGGAAACTAGAGGATCGATTGACTGATCAAGTTTATCAGTTGACTGATCATTAAATGATCATTAAATGCACAAATATTTGATCTCAGCAAAGAATGAAGGGAGCATGTTCTGTTGACCGATAATGTGATCAGTCTACCGAATGGCTTTTCGGTCGACCAAACCTAGTTTATAAAAGGACCTCGAGATCTGAATCAATGACATAACATTTTTCCTTCTACTATTCTACATCTTAAACTTTATGTGCAAACTGCTAAGCCTGTTGGGTTTTTCGGGCCGCGAAAACCGCTTTTTCGTGTCGCAGAAACCCCGAAACCCCGCCACCGGATCCGTGCGAAGAATAAAAGTTTGTAAAACTATGAGTACGAGTTTACCAACCTATAGATCTACACTAGAACTATATTTTAAAGAGTTTTACCCTCGTAGCGTGCCCTTCGCGAGTCCCGCTTGTCCAAGGAGATGCCAGATTTCAAGTTGTCAAAGTAGACAACTCTCTATGCGTATCCACATGAACTAATTAGGTGGAGAAGACCAAACAATAGGTGTGCTAGCACCTAGGTGGTTCGGCCAAGGAGAAGAGGGAGAGGAGAAGGAGAGCTTGAGGAAGAAGATGATGGAATTGCCTTGAATGAAAAAAATGAAATCCATTCATTACAAAAGTGGCCGACCACTCTTGGATTGTAACCTCCATTCACAATTAATGTAGCCATTAAAGGAGAGTTGTAACCTTCATGTGGTGGCACACACATGTGCTAGCCTTGATGATGTGGCACATCATCATTGGCCACTTAATGCCAAGTCACAAATGATATGGCATAAATGTAACGACCCGGCCCTCTTGGCCCATTTGGCCCGTCCCTTAGGGTTAGCAGGGAGGGCGGGCGTTACAGGTTGGTATCAGAGCCAAAGTTTTTGCCAGCTCACTACACACACATCAAGCCTCCGACCTGCCGCTCCAAGTAAGAATGCTTATGTTTAATTTCTTGTTATATGTTTATGCTTAATTTTCTTGTTATATGCTTATGCTTAGTTTCATGTTATATAACTTATGCTTTATTTATTTTTCTTTCTTGTTATATTGCCTATGCATTATTTTCTTTGCTACATTGCTTATGCTTTATTTCCTTATGTTATACTGTTTGTTACTCTATTCCTTATTTTTCCTTATGTTGTTTATGCTTTAGTTTCATGTTTTGCTTGTTTATGTTTGATGCTTTATTCCATGCTTTTAGATTACATATTGGTAGCTTAGGAATAATACCAGAACAAATAGATAGAAACAAACAGTACGTTAGACGGGCTAGAAACGATAACCACTTACACTAGTCTGTTTGTCCTTATTTAGATAAACATGGTTAGGACACGCAATGCCCGAACCGGAGGGACAGTGACTCCACCAGACCTGACGCAGGTAGTCGCAGACCTCCAGCATCAGATCGCGGAGCAACAACAACTGATCACTACCTTAATGGGTCAGCAAGGCAACCCAGTTACCCCACCGACAGCCGCGCCAGTGCCCCCGGCAGCCCCTACTCCGATGGTCCGACAAGAGGCCTATCTGATTCAGTGGCAAAGGCTTAAGCCGGAAGCATTCTCGGGAAACTGAGAACCATGGGATGCACAAGCCTGGCTCAAGACCGTGGAAAGCATAATGGAACTATTGGATTGGCCTGAACACGAGAAGGTCAAATGCGCGTCGTTCTGCCTTATCGGAGATGCCCGGATGTGGTGGGACAGAGTAAAGGAAAAAAGACAAATAAACCAAATGCAATGGACGGATTTTGAGACAGAGTTCTTATAGGAATTTTTCCATATGCAAGTGACTAACAAGCACTATGACGAGTTCACTGAGTTCCGGCAAGGTGATCTGTCAGTTAACGAAGCCGTCAAGAGGTTCAACCGCCTAGCACGACTGTGCCCAGAACTGATCCGTACAGAAAAAGAAAGGGTCCGATTAATGTTAAAGATGCTCCGACCCGAGATCGCTCTGAACGTAGCCGGCGGAGTTAATAGACCGCAGACTGCAGAGGAGCTAGTCAGCAGTGCCCTAATTACCGAGCACTACCAGAAAGCAATGAACAAGGGCAAGAACCAAGCACTGACCGGAGGAAAAAAATCGCATAATACCAGAACCGACTGGAAAGGAAACTCAGGTGGAAAGAGGAAACATTGGAACAACACAAAAGGTGGTCCGGCCAATAAGCAAACCAAGTACCCTCAGTGTGCCACATGTGGAAAGATGCATTCTGGAGTATGTCTCCTAAGCACCAGAAAGTGCTACAACTGCGGAAAGGAAGGTCATTTGGTAAGAAATTGCCCTACTCAGTCTCAGGCACTACCTCCGCAGTACAACCAGAATATGAGTACCCCTGCACAGCTGCACCAGATGCATACTGCTATAGAAGGGACTTCAATCAGCCAAGGAAGATTGGAGGCCCCTCCCACTATGACGAACGCCAGAGTCTACTCTCTTACCAAGGAAGACGTGGCAAATGCATCTACTGTTGTCACAGGTCAGCTACTTATTTACAATCAGTATGCTGTAGTATTATTTGATACCGGGGCAACACACTCGTTCGTCTCAACCCCTTTTATGAAGAAGCTAGATATACCACTCCGAACTCTAGAGGGCACATTCTTAACAACCTTACCATCCGGGGAGATTATGCCATCGGACCATATGTTGCAAGCAGTACTCATTCGGATCGCAAACAGAGAACTCTACTGCAATCTGATAGTACTTAATATGCAGGATTATGACATAATATTGGGCATGGACTTCCTTAGCAAATACGGCGCTTCAATCGAGTGCCGCAAAAGGAAAGTGATTTTCCGACCCGAAAATGAACCAGAGTTTGAGTTTTACGGGGAACCGAAAGGAACGGAGAAGTTATTGTCATCTATTAAAGCACAAAGGATGTTAGATAAAGGATGTATGGGATTTCTAGCGCACGTGGTTGATACCAGTCAAGTCAAAGACCCGAAGCTAGAAGATGTCAGGGTAGTATGCAACTATCCAAAAGTATTTCCTGATGAACTACCAGGGTTGGCCCCTGACAGAGAGATAGAATTTGAGATCGAATTGATTTCTGGTACCCAGCCGATCTCAAAAGCACCTTATCGTATGGCTCCGGCTGAATTAAAGGAGCTTCAGGAACAGTTATCCGAATTACTCGACAAGGGACTTATTCGTCCTAGTCACTCTCCATGGGGAGCTCCAGTGCTGTTCGTAAAGAAGAAAGATGGGTCTATGCGAATGTGTATAGACTACCGAGCGCTGAATAATGTGATGATCAAGAACCGGTACCCACTCCCACGGATCGATGACCTGTTCGATCAACTGAAGGGTGCGACCGTTTTCTCAAAGATAGACCTACGATCCGGTTATCATCAAGTGAAGGTGAAACCAGATGATATACCAAAAACAGCATTTCGAACCCGATATGGACACTATGAGTTCATAGTTATGCCTTTCGGAGTAACCAACGCTCCTGCAGTATTTATGGATCTGATGAATCGGATATTTACGGCATATCTTGATAAATTTGTAATCGTCTTTATTGACGATATACTTATCTACTCGAGAACCCCAGAAGAACATGCTGAACACCTGAATACTGTACTACAGATCCTTCAAGAGAAACAACTATATGCAAAATTCTCCAAATGCGAGTTTTGGCTTGACCGGGTAATATTCCTAGGTCATGTCATCTCCAAAGATGGAGTTATGGTGGATCCAAGCAAAATCGAAGCTGTAAATAACTGGAACAGACCAAGGAATGCCAGCGAAGTCAGGAGTTTTCTCGGGCTAGCAGGCTATTATAGGAAATTCGTAGAGAATTTCTCCAAAATCGCAGCCCCTATGACAACCCTCACCAAGAAAAATACAAAGTATAAATGGACAGAAGCTTGTGAGAAGAGTTTCGCGGAATTAAAAAGGAGACTGACCAGTGCTCCGATCCTTACTCTTCCGGAACCCAACAGAGGCTTCGATATGTACAGTGATGCTTCCATCACAGGACTTGGAGCTGTACTCATGCAAGAGGGCAAAGTCATTGCCTACGCTTCTAGACAACTTAAAGAGCATGAGAAGAATTATCCCATTCACGACTTAGAACTAGCAGCCGTAGTCTTCGCTCTCAAAATATGGAGACACTATTTATATGGAGCTCATTGTAAGATTTATACCGACCATCAGAGTCTGAAATATTTCTTCACGCAAAAAGACCTGAATATGAGGTAACGCCGATGGCTCGAGCTAGTTAAAGATTACGACTGCGAGATTCTTTATCACCTAGGAAAGGCGAACAAAGTGGCCGATGCACTCAGCCGAAAGTTCAGTGCCATCTGATGTAACTATTCTAAAGTTCGAGGATGAACTTTTTATAAGGTACGGGGTACTGTAACACCCACTAAGCTTTTAAGATAAGCATATGAATGTAGGATTTTGCCTTAGAAAAATAAAAGGAAGTGGGTTGAAGCAAAAAGAAATAAAATGAAATAAAAAGAAGAGGAGGTCAAGGATTGAACCTTGAACCTCTTATATTATAATTTATAGAATTAATTAGTGGAAACCAATTGGGATAGAGAGAAGATATTGATAGCAAAGAAGAGAAACTCATGATAAGGGTGAGAGTAAAAGCTAGCCAAAAGAAAACAAGAAAAGAGCAAGAGAAAGGCAACTTGCCTTCCTTCCTTCTCTCCCTCTTTCTCTCTTCTCTTGCCGAAAATAAAAGAGGGTAATTAAGGGGATTCATTCCCCCTTATTTCATCATGAATGATGAGAATAAATTAGAAAAATAAAATAAATAAAAGAAAATAGAAATGGGTTAAGGGAGAAGGAAAGCAAAAACCGATTTTGCTACCTCTTCCCCCTTAACATAAAAGGGAGCAAGAAAAGAGAAGAATTCTAATTTTTCTCTCATTTCTCTCATTCTTCCCTCTCCATCACCGAAACCTCAGTCCCCCTCTCCTCCATCTTCGGCCCCAAGCCAAGGTTTTCTCCTAAGAAAGCCTAAGATACAAGGAGGACTTAGCAAGGGAAACAAGGGAAGGGAACTAGAAGAAGAAGCTACTTCTTCCATCACCATACCTTAGATCCACAAGCGAAAAGGATGTAAGCTTCCCCTCACCTGTGGTACAAGGATTTTTATGTGATTTTTGGATTTTATGAGGATTAGAAAACCTAGAATAGAATTTAAGAAAATTCGGCCAAAGAAGAGTTTTCAAGTCTAGGAAGGTTTGAACAAGTCCTCATTTCGTGATATTTTTCTATGCTATGTAGGAAGGTTTTCCTCCATGTTTTTATACCTATATGATGCTTGGTCAGAGGAGTACCTAACCCTAGAATTTCGGCCAAAAATATTTTAAAGAGGTTAGGGAAATCATGGTTTAACCAAACTAGTACAAGATTCCCTCCATGAATTACTAAGGATCTTTTATTGGTTTTCTTGCTTGAAAGTTACTTGGAACCAAAGGAAATCCCCTCATATGTTTCGGCCAAGAAAAGAGCTTAGGGTTAGGAAGACCTTTAAATTTAAGTAACCATGTTTATATGATAGAATATAGAGTTCTCTTAAAGAATTGCATGTTGAATATTGCTAGAAATTCATGAACTCTTTATTAAGATTTTCGGCCATGTTAAGATGGATAGCTTAGGAAAGCTTAAACCAAATTTTAACATGCTCAAGACCTCTGTGATATTAAGATATGAAAGTGGTATAATGCTCTCATGCTTAATTAGGGTATAGAGAATTTAGTTACATGATATATGACTTGTAAGGTCACAAGGGTCCTAGCTTGTTTATGAACCAAATTTGCATATGATGTTCTTAGTAATTTTTGCCATGAAACTTACTTAGGTTTTCCATGCTTTAGGCCACTTAAAACCTAGTTTAGGGAATGGTAGGTTTCGGCCATGAGGAAAAATAAAAGAAAAAGGAAAGAAACCTAGGAAGCCTAAGACACAATGCACATGTATGTTTATTATGCTTGTCTTTATACATGCTATGAAACTTGTATGACTTCCTATGCTTTTAGGCTATTTGAAGCAAAGTTAACCACTGATGGGTCTCGGCCAAGTAGGGTTTAAATGACCTAGAGGCCTTAGAATTTAAACGAATTGTGTTAAAAATGCTTCTTATGGAAATATGATAATGTGTTGATTGTGTCACATGTTTGTATAATTTTTCCATGACCTAAATGGACCATTGTAGGTCTCGGCCATGAAGGGATAGATGCCCTAGAAACCCTAGAACAAAAATTAAATATGCTCATGTCACTCTACATGAAATATGATAAGTAGAAAGCCAAAGTTCTCATGCTATATGTTGTTTAATGACCTAGAATGAGGCTAGGGTAAGTTTCGGCCATACCC
The DNA here is from genome assembly GCF_018446385.1 of Zingiber officinale. Taxonomy (NCBI): domain Eukaryota; kingdom Viridiplantae; phylum Streptophyta; class Magnoliopsida; order Zingiberales; family Zingiberaceae; genus Zingiber; species Zingiber officinale. The sequence continues at coordinate 55,840,160 of NC_055992.1, read as the reverse complement.
TTTGTATGATGCCTTATTATAAATTTATACATGATGTTAGTTCAAGTTCACATGCTTGTATGCTTGTTTTTAGCCCTAATGAATACTTGTTAAATTTTGGCCATGACATATGTTAAGGGCTTGAAGAACTTAGGAACTAGCTCAAATATGCTTACTATGTTACTTGGAAAAAATGCTATAAATATGGTTTAAGGTTTCCATGCTTTCATGACATTTGGGACCTTGTTTCACACCTGATAGGGTTCGGCCACATGAAGTTTAGGGACTTGGAGAACTTAGAAACCAAGTTAATCATGCTTATAATGCTTCCTATGAAATTGATGTGATGATAATTTAGGTTCCACATGCTTGGAGGTTGTTTTTACCTAAATTGAGATCTAAGGGGGTTCGGCCATGATAAGAACCCAAGGGATTAGGAAGCTTAGAACCCAAGTTAACTATGTTACCATGTTTCTTATGATAGTATAATCACATGATACACCCTTATGCTTAAACATGTATGCTTGTGATTTATGCTTTCCATGATATGATATGTGCTTAGAAATATGCATGCTTTTATGATATGCTATGTGGATAGAAATATGCATGCTTTGATGATATGCTATGTGCTTAAAATATGCATGCTTTTATGATATGCTATGTGGTGAAAATATGCATGCTTTTATGACATGATGTATGCCTAAGTGATGCATACCTTTATGATAGGATGTATGCCTAAGTGATGCATACCTTTATGATATGATGTATGCCTAAGTGATGCATACTTTTATGACATGATGTATGCCTAAGTGATGCATACTTTTATGATATGATGTGTGCCTAAGTGATGCATGCTTTTATGATGTATGATATGTATAAGTATGACATGTACTTTACTTTACGTGGCTTGTACCAAGGGTGGACTCCATAAGCGCCTCGGGGTCGATGGAATAAGACTCGGGCCTCGTTAGGGATGGGCTCCTAAGTGCCCCTAGGTCGATGGAGTAAGACTCGGGCCTAGTATGTTTGCCTTATAGGGTTCAGGACTTGCTACCTTGGACCTACATAGGTTGCGCGCAATATGTAAGTGGTACATAGCCGGGATCCCCTTTAAGTTGATAATATGTTCAAGTATATATGTAAGAAGAAATGGTTTTAAAGATCATGAGACATACACATGTTTTTCGGATACATGTTTTCAAAATCATATTGCATATACTTTATGATCATGTTGTGATGATGCTATGATTTATGATATGCCATGATTAGATATGATTATGTTATGTTTCATGCTATGCTTTAAGAGCTTGATATGCCATGCTACCTTATGATGATGCTATGATATGCCATGATTAGATAGGATTATGTTATGTATCATGCTATGCTTTAAGAGATGATATGCCATGACTAGTTATGATTTTGTTATGTTGCATGATATGCTTAAAGAGTAGGATATGTATGCCATGACTAGTTGAGATCATGTTATGTTGAGATATTCTTTGACCATGTGATGATTTTCGGTTTTAGTGAGTAGGAAAGGAACTTACTGAGTCCTGAGTGCTCACAGCTTACTTTCCTTGTACCACAGATAAAGGTAAAAGCTGGATGAGCTAAAGGAGCAGCAGGAGAGGCAAGGAGATGTGTGTGGCGGTGGCTAGGCAACCAAATAAGAACCTGCTTTAAGAACTTTTTAAGAATTATGCTTTGGTTTTGTAAAAATTGTAGTACTATATGGGTGACTCAATGTTATGTTTCTATTTATCTTGTTATCATGTTATGGAAACCATATTAGTGTAGTTCGGATTTGAAAACAAAAAGAAAAGTTTTTATTAAACTAAGAAAGTTATTTTAAGTCTTCCGCTGTAATATGTATGTAGAGTATCGTAGCCCCGTCCCTTAGGGTTAGCAGGGAGGGCGGGCGTTACAATAAAGTCAAGTCAAACTTGACTCTTCCTCTTCCTCTCAAGTCAAGTCAAACTTGACTTAATCTCTCTCATGGTTGATCTAATCCAACCATTTAATTCAAGCCAATTTAATATAATGAATCTAATTCATTGAATTAAATTGATTCAATGAGTCATAATCTAAATTAGACTCATTGAACACATGAATCAACTTGAGTCCAACTCAATTAGCCCAATTAGGATTACTCTTAATCCAATTTGATTCATCACATGAATCTAATCCTCTTGGTTCATCATATGAACCTAATCTCCATCTAATTGTCCTTTGTGTGTGACCCTATAGGTTCTTGTAACGTTGGCAATACCCCTAAACCCATTTAGGAGCATAAGTAATGAGCAATATCTAGCAACACATCATTACTACCCAAGTTACAAGAATGTTGAGATCCAACATCACCTTGTGACTACTAATTGTGACTCCTCACAATATATGACAAGTGTCCTTCTATCCTAGACATCTAGATTGATCAATGTGAGGCATAGACTGTGTCATCCTCTGACCAATCTAAATCTTGATCTCCAAGTAGACTCACTAAATCAAATGAGCTCAATATCTCATATTAACTTATTTGGGCATGGCCATGCACTTCGTGGTCTCACTCTATCAAGAATATCGATGTCGCTCCCGTCATATAGGAGGGATAAATCCCATCTACATCACTCATATCCCTCTGCATAATTCGTTACATACCCAGTAATCGCCTTTATAGTCCACCCAGTTACGGGTGACGTTTGACGAAACCAAAGTACATAACTCCTTATGTAGGGATCCATGGTGACTTCAGGTCCAAGGACTAGTAGTCATACTAATTACCACATGAGAAAGTATATGACACTCATATAACGATCCACGATACTTTCTCATGGCGGGTCATTCAGTATACATTCTCCAATGCATACCCATGTGTCAACTTGATATCTCTATATCCATGACTTATGAGATCAAGTCATCGAGTTGACTTACATGCTAGTCTTATTGCATTAACATTGTCCCTGAATGTTAATACTCAACTAGGAATGATTAAGAGTAGTGTTGCCTATATCATCTCACTATCGATTCAACCAATCGATTGATATAGGTAAGAACCTTCTACTCAAGGACACTATTATACTTAGTTTATTTGACACCAATACAAGTAAGTATAATAACCAAAAACAAATACCTTTATTTATATAAGAATATGATACAACAAGTCCATAATACAATCATCAAATGATTGGCTCTAGGGCTCTAACTAATAAAGCCAAGAAGTGCCAACGAGCTTCATCATTTATTCTTTGTCGATGTACTTTATATTCTAGTTTGCATTATTTACAAAAAGATAGTAGTATGTTACTATCATTCTTTTCATTGAATGAATTGCTTCTTTCTATAGATTTTGGAAAGAAGAATTATAGTGAATTACCCAATGGTGCGATCAAGGATCGTGAGTCTTGGAGTAGGAGTCAGGATAGGCTCCGAACCAAAAAATCAAACAAGTCACTTACATTGTTTTTATTTTTCCATTCCGCTACATACTTTGATAAAAGATAAAAGATAAACATTTTTTAAATGAACGATATTCACCCCCTCTATCATTTTTTTTTTGATCTTTCATTGTAACCCCCACCCCTTTTAGGTTGAGAGCCTTACCTTACAGGGTGGACGTTACTCTTTTCTTCATCAAATTTTGTGCTTACATTCTTTCATATTATAAACTGCTTGGCCATCTTGACCTACTATAAACTTGTTTTGTGGCAGGATGTGATTTGGAACCAAGCAGAGCTAAAAGGGAGTCTAGAGCTTCTAGCGGGTCGGGGCTATGCAGCTCTGACCGGCCGTGTAGCCTTGCTGAGGCCACAATTTGGCACGGCTATGTGAAGGTCACACGACCATATCACCTTGGCCGAACCAAAGGGGTGCACGACCGTGTGAGTCCACACGGACGTGTCCCCTTGGTCAAGAGGAAGGGGTGCACGACTGTGTGAATCCACATGGTCGTGTCCCTTTGGCCGAGAGGAAGAGGTGCTCAGTCGTGTGAGTCCACACGATCGTGCCACCTTGGCCGAGGGGAAGAGGTGCACGACCGTGTGAATCCACACGACCGTGTCACCTTGGCCGAGTGGGAGAGGGCTGAGGCCGTGTGAAACCACATGGCCGTGTCACGAGCCGTGTGGGGTGTCACACCTTGCCCTATAAAAGGTTGGTTCTCCCCTTTGTACTCATCATTACCACTCCAATTACTACCAAACATAAATTCATTCTAAGCAACTAGTGATAGTATTTCATGTAAAGCGGAAAGGAGAAAATACTTTAGCATCAGTTCTAACATATTCCAAACATTTACAAGTTCCCCAATCTTCTTCCATTGTTCCGTCACACACACACACAAACCACCGCTCCTGTTGCCTCCTCCTACTCAAGCTTTCCTTTACCTTTATCTGCAGTATAAGGAAATGCAGATCTATAAGCGAATGCTTAGTAAGTACCATCTACTCACAAAACAAGCATAAAATAAGAATACGTGTTTTTCAAAAACTGCTTATGAAAACACAAACAATGGAAACATGCTTTTCAAACTGCTTGGGGAAAATACAAATATGCACTTGATAGTAATTCACACTAAAACACATACTTCGTAAATGTGTATGGTATGTATTTTCAAACAGGTTTATCATGCAAAGCATCAACTTAAAAACATACTGGTAATGTAATGAAAACATGAATCTTGGCATATTATAGAGTTCACCAATGCTGCACTTTATAACTCAGGTTCTTAACCATAGGAATGCTTCCACTAAAGCAAACAATGAATTTTGAAATCTTTATATTACATAACTAGTGAAAATAAAAAACAACTTGCTTTGGGCCCGGTATTGTACCACTTTGCGCGCACCCTTAATAAGATCCGAGGTAGCTAATCCCGAACCTATTAAGGTACTACTAGGCGATCTAGGGGCCTAGGGGCGATCTAGGAGCCCACCCATGGACCTTGTGTCCAGTACATGCCACTTTAAAGTAAAATACTTTCCTTTAAATATTGCTTTCTTATACTTTGCACTTACTTGTCATTTAAACAAGCACCTTATATGCGCTTAATCCCCCACACTTATAGGGAATCATTTTAGGGCACTTGAATATGCTTCTTAGTCACAAACTAAATGGGAAGCAATTCAAGATATACTAACCATGCTCTTAATCCCAAAACTTAGAGGGCATTTTACATATCATGGCTTATATCTTCTTTAACATGCATATTTCTTAATCATGAATACAACCATACCAACCTACCACAAAGAGGTTCATACATGCATAATCGAAGTAACTTATATTGCAGGTGAGTAGTACTTACATCCTTTCGCTATTTCTTACAATTATACCACTAGGGTTTTGGGAGAATAAGCCTCCCTTGTATGCCTTGGTCTCCGGATTTCTCTTCACCTGCGTACTAATCCCCGGAAGAAAACCCTCCTCTTAGATTCTCCACTTGAGAAGCTTCAAAGGACGGAACCCTAAGGTTCTTGGCCGAAAATTGAAGAGAGAAGGGAGAAATTTTGGCTAAAGGAGAAGAGGAAATGAAAAGATTTTTAGGTTTTGGTCTCTTCCAATCCCTGTTATACTAAGTGGAAGTTGAAGCATCTCTTCCCACATAATCTACATATAAGGAATTATTTCCTATTGCCAATGTGATGCTTTACTACCACCCTAATGGCAACTTTAACCAATCTTAAATAAAAGGTCTTGGGTTCAATCCTAGCCCAAGGCCATTTCTAAATCTATTTTTATTTTCTTTTATCTTTTCCTATTTCTTTTTGCTCTTTTGAAAGAGAGGAAATTTACGGGTGTTACAATCCCTCATACCTTATAAAAAGTTCATCCTTGAAATTAGAACAATTGCGGATACTTCTGTCTCATATCTTCCTCACGTTCCATGTTGCCTCTTCATACTGTTGACTTTGCCACAACACTTTCACTAACGGTACCTCTTTGTTCCTCAACTTCTTAACTTCTCGATCAATTATCTGAATAGGTCAACTTTTATAACTTAGATCCTCTTGAACCTGTACTGTCTGTGGCTCAATCAATTGGTTTGCATTAGGAACATGCTTCTTCAGTATTGAGACACGTAATACATTATGAATGGCTGACATTTCATGCAGTAGTTCCAGCTCATAAGCTACCTTGCCAACCCTTCTAGTAATCGGGTATGACCCAACATAACGTGGACTTAACTTTCCTTTCTTTCCAAATCTCATCACTCCTTTCATAGGAGATACTTTGAGGAACACTGAGTCCCCAACCTCAAATTCCAGCGGTCTACGACGCACATCCGCATAGCTCTTCTGCCAGCTCTTAGCAGTTTCAATTCTCTGGCGAATGTTCTGGATGGCTTTGGTGGTGTCCTCGATAAGGTCTGTCTGGAGTCCCATTTCTTTCTTTTCGCCACCTTCATACCAACAAATAGGAGATCTGCATCCCCTCCCATATAGCGCCTCATAGGGTGCCATTCTAATAGTAGCTTGATAGCTATTATTGTATGCGAATTCCGCTAAACATAGGTATCGGCACCAGCTCCCTTTGAAATCTAAGGCACAAGTCCGTAGAATATCCTCCAGAACTTGATTCACTCGTTCTGTTTGCCCGTCAGTTTGAGGATGGAATGCTCTGCTAAATCACAGCTTAGTGCCCAGAGCTCTTTGAACACACTCCCAGAAGTGTGAAGTAAAGTGACAATCTCTATCCAAATTCTGATAACCTCTTTCACATACAATTATGCTAACTGCTCAATAGAGTAGGATATTCTGATAGCTAGGAAATGAGCAGACTTGATCAATCTGTCCACTATTACCCAGATAACATCGTAACCATTCATGGTTCTGGGTAGTCCTAATATAAAGTCCATAGATATATCCTCCCACTTCCACTCTGGAATCTGGATAGGTTGCAAAACTTCGTCCGGTCTCTGATGTTCTACTTTAACCCGTTGGCATGTCAGGCAAGTATTGACATATCTTGCAATATCTCGTTTCATTCCAGACCACCAGAAGAGTTCCTTTAAGTCTTGGTACATCTTGGTGGAATCAGGATGCATAGCGTAGGGTGTTCCATGGGCTTCACCTAGAATTTTTCGTCATAGTTCTTCTTGGATAGGGACACAGAGGCTATCACCATAATATAGTATCCCACAATCTGATACTCAGAACTCCTCATTTTCTCCTTCCTGTATTCCCTGCTTGATCTTCTAAATATTCGGATCTTCATCTTGCCCTTTCTGTATATCGTCAAGCAGGGTTGACACTAGTGTCAAAGTGGTGAGCTGCCCAATAATAATTTTAAGCCCAAAATTTACTATTTCTTTCTGTAGGGGAGGGGACATATTAGATATAGATAATAACGTTACACAAGATATCCTACTTAGTGCATCTGCCACTTTGTTCGCTTCCCCTGGATGGTAGAGGATTTCATAGTCATAATCTTTGACCAGTTCCAGCCATCTCCACTATCTCATGTTCAGGTCTTTCTGAGTGAAGAAATAACTAAGACTCTGGTGATTTGTGTAAATCTTGCACTGAGCTCCGTATAAGTAATGCCTCCAAATCTTGAGAGCGAAGACTATCGCTGCTAACTCAAGGTCATGAGTAAGATAGTTCTTCTCATAATTCTTGAGTTGTCTCGAGGCATAGGCAATGACTTTGCCATTCTGCATCAATATAGCCCCGATCCCCAATTTAGAAGCATCGCTGTAAATATCGAAGCTTTCGTTATTCTCTGGAAGAGTCAGGATTGGAGCACTGGTCAGTCTCCTTTTTAGTTCAGTGAAACTCTTCTCACAATCCTCTGTCAACTCAAATTTTCTATTCTTTTTTGGTAAGTACTGTCAATGGGGAAGCGATCCTTGAGAAGTTCTTAACAAATTTCCTGTAGTAGCCTGCTAACCCAAGGAAACTCCGGATTTCACTGACATTCTTAGGTCTATTCTAATTACTCACAGCTTCTATTTTTGTCGGGTCCACCATAACCCCATCTTTGGAAATAATGTGACCTAAGAAGGACACTTGATCGAGCCAGAACTCGCACTTGGAGAACTTTGCGTACAACTGGCTCTGCTGAAGAATTTGTAATACAGTTCTCAAATGTTCAGCATGCTCTTCCTGAGTTCTGGAGTATATAAGGATATCATCTATGAAGATGATTACAAACTTGTCCATATATGCTTTGAATACTCTGTTCATCAAATCCATAAACGTAGCAGGAGCTTTCGTTACTCCAAAAGGCATAACTACAAACTCGTAGTGCCCATACCTCGTTCGGAATGCCGTCTTCGGTACATCATCCGCTTTCACTTTCAATTGATGATATCCGGACCGTAAGTCTATCTTGGAAAAGACTGTGGCTCCCTTTAACTGATCAAATAGATCATCAATTCTAGGCAGGGGATACCTATTCTTAATTGTTACTTTGTTCAGCGCTCAGTAGTCCACACACATTCGCATGGACCTGTCCTTCTTTTTTACGAACAACACCGGAGCTCCCCATGGTGAGTGACTAGGGTGAATAAAACCCTTATCAAGTAGCTCCTGTAGCTGTCCCTAAAGTTCTTTCAATTCTTCCAGAGCCATGCGGTAGGGTGCCTTTGAGATTGGATGGGTACCATGGATGAGTACAATCTCAAATTCAATTTCCCTATCCAGAGCTAAGCCTGACAACTCATCCGGAAACACTTCTGGGTAGTCACATATGACTCTAACTGTTGGTTTCTACTCAGAATACCGTTCTAGTTCCCCTGTACAAAAATTTGTACAAGCATAGAACTATCCTAGCTACCCATGTGCTCTACTGAAGTTAAATTTGGATTGCAAACGATGCTTAACATTATTAATCCAAATTATCCTTCAGAAGTTAAACATAGATTAGAAACGATACTTAATATTTTTACTCCAAGTTTAACCGATGTGTTCTTCAACGGAAGATCAAGAGGTCTATTAGCTACAAAAAGGTATAACTAGTTATTTGTTTCCGCATCATTCTAGTTCATCCTTTTGTATGGATCTTGAAAAACCAAACACAAGAGGCTATCAGTTTTAGGTTATCCTTTTGTTATCGATTTTATTTTTTGATTTCATGTTTCGATATTGTGCTTCTATTGAGGTCTCTGTAGTTAAACCTAGTTTACTGTAAGAAGTTAAATATCAGATTTCTTTGAAGGGCTTTATCTAGGAAGTGGTGGATGATCCTATACCCAAGAAGGCCTAGTGCCTCACCATGTTTAACCTAGAAGTCGATCTTTGAAATAGATATTTAATTAACTTCTGTAATATTGTTTAACTTATGAAGACCACATCGATTAAACTTGGAGTAAAAATATTAAGTATCGTTTCCAATCTAAGTTTAACTTCTGAAGGACAATTTGGATTAATAATGTTAAGCATCGTTTTCAATCTAAATTTAACTTCAGTAGAGTACATGGGTAGCTAGGATAGTTCTATGCTTGTATAAATTTTTTGTAGGTGCAGCGGAGGTCGGCAATAGGGGGTGAATTGCCTGAAAATTAAAACTATACCCTCCTCAAGGCTTTCAACTCAAAATAAATAGCAACAATAAAATCTAAAATAGAAGAATAAAAGAAGACCAAAAGTTTAATTTGGTTGTAACCCAGGGGGTTGTTAATCCAAGGCAGTCGAACAACTCTACTAGAAAAATTTCCTTCACTGTAGGCAGAGAAGCCTTTTTTACACACTAAGAACGCTTATAAGTGGCTAGGAATTGATCATTGAGTTGAATGATTATTTTCTAGCTCCAGGAGCCTTTATATAGCTCCTAGAAACTCTATCCCGAGTGTTGAAGGCGCCTCCATAAGGTTTGACCGGATAAAACTCTATCAGGTTGCAAACGACACTTTGGCTGGGTCTGAGGTGCCTCAAACAACCTTGGAGGTGCCTCGGACTGGGTCTGAGGCGCCTCCAAGCTGTCTGAGGCGCCTCAGATAGTGGAGGCAGCTGAGGCGCCTTCAGCATTGGTCTGAGGTGCCTCTAGCTAGCTTCTTCAGCTCCTTTTGGCTTTCTTTCTCCTTCCGAAGCTCCGATTGATTGGGTGATTGCGGCCAACCGAAATAGGGCTCACCCGAACCCAATTTCTGGCCTTTTCCTCGAGCAGCCTTCCTCCCCGGCTTAACGTCCCTCGAACGCCGCGCACGTTCTTCTCGCCCACCGGTGTAGTCTTCCACAGCTCTCTCGTCCTTCGGACGCACTGAGCCCGTCGGCTCCCTTCCCGTGCCGTCCTTCTCGCTAGCTGCATCTTCCGCTCGACTTCCTATGCTCCTAAGCTCCTGCACACTCAAACACAGGGATCAAACACAAAGAAGGACCTAACCAACTTGGTTGATCACATCAAAACACCCACGGGGTCCAACAATCTCCCCCTTTTTGATGTGCATCAACCCAAGTTCAAGTTAGGGTATAAAAACAAATAGTAATTTTAAAGAAATTACTAACTAACAGTTTAAGCATAAAAATTGCAATAAAAATTTGCAATACTAAAAGAATTTCATACTAAAAGAATTTTGAAATTCTTAAATATTCCTAACTCCCTCTAAACTTGTACCTATTTCTCCCCCTTTGATCACAGCAAAAACAGGGTAAACTGAATTTTTTGAAAATTTCAAGTAAACTAAATTTTTTAAAAAAATTTATAAGTTTAAAACAGAAAGAATTTCTAAGTAAAAATGATTTTTTTTGAATTTTCCAGAAAAAATTTCTAAGTTAAAAATGAATTTTTAGAATTTTCAAAAAGAATTTCTAAGTAAAAATTCTAAGTAAAAATGAATTTTTAGAAATAAAAAAAAAATTCTAAGTAACCTGAATTTTTAAAATTTTTCCATAATAATAAAAAAATGAATTTTTCAGAGTTTTCAAGAAAAAGTTTGAAAAACTTTCAAAGCATTATTTAATTTTAAACTTTTAATGCTTTTACCAGAAAGTTGATTAAACATTTTATTTCGATATTTCAGCTTCTAGGTCGTGGCGAGGCACTAGGCTTTCTTGGTTATTGGAGCAACAACCACTTTCTTAGACAAAGCTTCATAAAGAAATTCATTGTTTAATTTACTCACTGTAAGCTCTAACTTCAATAGTTCTAATTTATCAAAGACTTTGGAATCTAGTATAGATTCTTTCCTACTGGGTTACTCAAAAATTTAGGGGGTACATAACTTCTGGGGACTTTCCTAAGTTGTCCCTGATGTTTTATAATATACCAATTCAATTTTTCATAAATTCTTAATTTTGATTTTGGAAATTTATTTAAGCATGCATCATTATTCTTCAATTTCTCAATTTCAACTTTTAATTGTTCATTTTCTAATTTTAGATTATCATACATTTCTAGTGGACATGCTTTTGCTAATTTCATTTTCAATTTAGTATTTTCTTTTTCTAATTTAAACAAATCTTTAGAAAGAGATTTGATAAATTTAAACGACTGAGTAGGGGTTAGAGCACGTACCTTACTTACCTGACTTGGTGATGCTCCCCCTTCACTTTAGCTTTCCTCTTCTGATGTTCCTCCCCCTTCATCTATGCTCATTTCGGAGGTTAACTCTTCTTCCAGCTGATGGCTTGCCATTAGCGCTAATCCCGAGAATTCTTCAAGGTCTGACTCGGAGGATGACGAATCTTTCCAAGTGGCCTTCAGGTTCTTGTGCTTGGAGGATTCTTGTTTCTTGTACTTTGTCTTTACCTTCTCTTTCTCCTTTTTCTTTAACTTTGGCCAGTCATCCTTGATGTGTCCTTCTTTGTTGCAATTGTAGCAACAGACTATCCTTGTCTTTTGATGACCTTTACTTGACTGCGATCTAAATTTGTTAGATTTAAAAAACTTATTAAAACATCTTACCATTAACACAGCTTCATTTTCGTCAATCGATGCGTCAGAGTCAGAAGCATTTGTTTTTGCCTTTAAGGCGATGTTCTGACTAGTCTTCTCTACTCCATTGGGCTCTGTAACTCGAGATTCGTGAAGTTCAAAAGTAGAATACAAATTTTCTAAAGTACTTACCTCGAAGTCCTTAGAGATGTAGTACACATCTACTAAGGAGGCCCACTCTAGAGTTCTGGGGAAGGCGTTGAGCGCGTACCGGATTGAGTCTCGGTTCGTTACTTCTTCTCCAAGGTTGGTTAGTTGAGTTATTAACTCCTTGATTCTTGCTTGGAGTTATGCTACCTTCTCGCCGTTATTCATCCGAAGGTTCGTTAACTGGGTCCGGAGGATGTCGCGCCTCACTAGCTTAGCTTCCAAGGTACCTTCGTGAAGCTCCAGGAATTTTTCCCAGAGGTCTTTCACGGAGGAGTAGCTTCCGATTCGACTTATCTCTTGTGGTGGCAGCACGCTCAGCAAGGTGGAATTCTGCCTTTCCGTTGGCAACAAACTCGGCCTGCTCCTTCTTGCTCCACTGATGCTCTTCTTTGTCTTTCAGAACTTCAAAACCATATTTCATAGTTAGTAAAATATCGAAGTCGGTTTTAAAGAATACCTCCATCCGGCGTTTCCACGTCGCGAAGTCTCCGTCGAACTTCGGGGGATGAATATTCGCTCTGGCCATCGTCTTGATCGTTGTGCTTCAGTCGGTGGTTAGTCCTTCTGAGGCAGTCTTGCTCTGATACCAATTGTAGGTGCAGCGGAGGCTGGCAATAGGGGGTGAATTGCATGAAAATTAAAACTATACCCTCCTCAAGGCTTTCAACTCAAAATAAATAGCAACAATAAAATCTAAAATAGCAGAATAAAAGAAGACCAGAAGTTTAACTTGGTTACAACCCAGGGGGTTGTTAATCCAAGGCAGTCGAACAGCTCTACTAGAAAAATCTCCTTCACTGTAGGCGTAGAAGCCTTTTTTACACACTAAGAATGCTTATAAGTGGCTAGGAATTGATCACTGAGTTGAATGATTATTTCCTAGCTCCAGGAGCCTTTAAATAGCTCCTGGAAACTCTATCCCGAGTATTGAAGGCACCTCCAAGAGGGTTCAAGGCACCTCCATAAGGTTTGACCGGATAAAACTCTATGCGGTTGCAAACGACACTTTGGCTGGGTCCGAGGCGCCTCAAACAACCTTGGAGGTGCCTCGGACTGGGTCTGAGGCGCCTCCAAGATGTTTGAGGCACCTCAGATAATGGAGGCAGCTGAGGCGCCTTCAGCATTGGTCTGAGGTGCCTCTGGCTAGCTTCTTTAGCTCCTTTTGGCTTCCTTCCTCCTTCCGAAGCTCCGATTGATTGGGTGATTGCGGCCAACCGAAATAGGGCTCACCCGAACCCAATTTTCGGTCTTTTCCTCGAGCAACCTTCCTCCTCGGCTTAACGTCCCTCGAACGCCGCACACGTTCTTCTCGCCCACCGGTGTACTCTTCCGCAGCTCTCTCATCCTTCGGACACACCGAGCCCATCGGCTCTCTTCCCGTGCCGTCCTTCTCGCTAGCTGCGTCTTCCGCTCGGCTTCTTGTGCTCCTAAGCTCCTGCACACTCAAACACATGGATCAAACACAAAGCAAGACCTAACCAACTTGGTTGATCACATCAAAACACCCACGGGGTCCAACATTTTTGTACAGGGGAACTAGAATGGTATTCTGAGTAGCATCCAACAATTGATATCAGAGCTAAGTTTTACCTCTGTATGTTTGGTTTTTAGTTTAATTATGCACATGTCATACATATTTTAGGCATGAAAATAGTAGGATGTGCAAATAGATTAACTCTGTGGTTACAGGCTCCAACTATTATGGCCTATTGTGATTATGTGTGATTAGACCCTCGGACATGTTGAGGGCATTTTATGTGTGTGCATGATTATATTTATTAAATACAACAGGAGTTGTATTAGTTTTAGGATTTTACATTTTGTTCAATCTAGGCTTTATGTACATTTCTTTGTGAAATATAGGATCGATATATGTAAAATTTTATTTTTGTCGCGGATTGTATCCTTGCGAGGATTGGTGCTATTTGATGACCAGAGGCGCAACGGAAAAGGAAGTTCGATGGACGTGATGACATGAACCCTAAGGCTGGCGGCTAAGTTTGACGACTGCTAGGGCTGGCAGCACATGGAGGACAGTGATGGAAGAGGCCATAATAGTTGGAAAATTATTTTTTCATATTTATTTCTTTTATTTGCTGTGATGTGTTTGTGTGCATTTTAAAATCCTCATCTTAAATAACTAAGTGGAAGAAGAATTTTTAAATAAATTTCACGGTCTCCATTACTGGTTTGTAAGTGATGCAAACAAACTTGCGCGTTGGCTTTGAGTGCCTTCCTCCACATCGGATGAGTTTGTTTGCGGATCATTAGATCAAACTGTAACACCCGTAAATTTCCTTTCCTCCAAAAAGAGCAAAAAGGAATAGAAGAAGAGAAAAGAAATATATATATATATATTCATAAATGACCCGGGCTAGGATTTGAACTCGAGACCTCTTATTTGAGATTGGTTAAAGTTTCCATTAGGGTGGTGGTAAAGCATCCTATTAGAAATAGAAAACTTTTTATTATATGTAGATTGTATGTGGAGAGATGCTTCAACTTCCACTTAGTATAAAAGGGGAAGGAAAGAGAAGAAAACCTAACGATTCATTCTCTCTTCTCCTCCCTAGCCGAAACCTCCTTCTCTCTCTTTTCTTCAATTTTTGGCCAAGAACCCTAGGGTTCCAAGGTGCTAAGTCCTTCAAGGGGAGAATCTAGGAGAAGAGATTTCACAAGGATTAGGACGTGTAGGAAGGGCGTCTTGGAGATTAAGGCGTACAAGCGAGAGTTGTGTTTTCTTCACCCAATAATAGTAATATATATTGAAAGAAGGTAAGTATCGCTCACCTGCAATATGAGTAGCTTCGATAATACATGTTACGATGTGTTTTAAGCATGTTAAGGAAGATGCATGTTATGATAGGCTTATTGCATGTTAAAGGAGATAGATGCTATGATATGTAGGAAGCCCTCTAAAGTTTTGGGATTAAGAGCATGTTTAGATCATCTTGATTTGCTCCCCATTAAGTTTTGGGACTAAGAAGTATAATCAAGTGCCTAAAGTGCTTCCCTATAAGTGTGGGGGAATTAAGCGCACATAAGGTGTTTGGTTAAATGCCAAGCAAGTGCAAGTATAAGAAATCAATAGTTAAAAGAAAGTATTTTACTTTAGAAAGACATGTACTGGACACAAGGTCCATGAGTGGGCTCCTAGATTGTCCCTACACTACAAGAAAAAGGCTAATAGACAACGCTTTTAAAGCGTTGTCTTTATGCCAGAAAAAGCGTTGTTAAAGGCACTGTTGTTAAAAGTCTGCTCAACGACAACGCTTTTAAAGCGTTGTTGTTTGTAGTGAAGACAACGCTTTTACAACGCTTTAAAAGCGTAGTCATGTTTTGCAAAGACAACACTATTACAACGTTTTAAAAGTGTTGTTATTTTTTTACAAAGACAACACTTTTTGCAACGCTTTAAAAGCGTTGTCGTTTTAAAGAAAAAAAATATAAAAAAATTTATTTAAAAATCATTATTTTTATATTTACGAAACTATTAAATTTCTTTTACCATGTCTAGATTCGAATTTTACATATAATCAACTCAGCTAATGATTTCAAACTCATACCAAAATAATAGAATTCTGACCGCGTAACAAGTCAACAGCTGTAACAAAAAACAGAAACTACATAAGTCATCCAAGGAAATATCTAGGAATTGCTATCAGAAAGGAATCAGCATACTGTCATCCATCTTAAACTTTATTGCATCCTCTGTAAACTTTTTCATTTTCACGTCAAGTTCAGCAGTCGCTTCTTCTCCTTTAGCTATGATACGATCGATATCCTCATCAGTTATTGTACTGTCCTTGGAGCTAAAAACCATTTCAGCACCAAATCTAACCATTTGTAGAAGTTCATCTTTATTAACAGCTACATCGAGGAAGTTATTGATTAGAAACAAAAAAACTGATAGATAATGGATAAATTGCTTGAACCACATTAGTAAGCGCTTTGAAAAAATCATTACTTTTATGTTCTGCTAATCGTCCTTGTTGAATAACCAAGGCATCAAGTGCAAGCTTCTTGTATGCTCTCTCTATCACTTTCTCCTCAATTGCAAACTGCATTTTAGATATGTCAAATGATTCAAAAACATCGTTAAACTGTTAAACTAAACTAAAATATTATGATACCTCAGTACAGAAACGGAACACTTGAACTTCTTTCTTTTGCCCAATTCTATGAGCACGATCCTGTGCTTGCAAATCAACTTGTGGATTCCTAGTAGAGGTATCCATAACAATTTAGTGATGAGCATAAATGTAGCAACAGGATTCACATAATGGAAGAGGAATACCAGTCACTATCATAGAGAATGACAACATCTGCTGTAGCAAGATTAATTCCCAATCCACCAGCTCTTGTAGAAAGTAAGAAAATGAACTTTTGGCTTCCAGGTTGATTAATTGTTTCAATGGAAGCATCCCGTTCTTCTCCCCCAGTATTCCCATCAATTCGGCAATATTGGTAACCACGATATAGCAAGTAATCTTCCAGTATGTCCAGAAGTCTAGTCATCTAAATTACAACACAAACAGTTGTGTTAAATCAATAAAACACTAATATGTTACCTTCTATTGCAAGTAAGACTGGGCAGATATGTATGAAACAATTTAGAGGGAAAAATCTGATTATGAGAAACAAGATATGTAAATAACAAGCATTAGAAGCAAATACTGGGCAGCTATATGTGAAACAAGTTGGAACAAAAACAGTTTGATTATGACAAACAAGATATGTAAACAACAAAGATTAAATATCACAAGTTTCAAATAGATTAAAAGTGAAAATAGCAGGCTTTGCATGTAATTCCAAATGATAAACTGAAGACCCAATTGATATAGACCTGTGAAAATATTAGAACTCTGGAATCTCGTTCCTTCAGTTAAGGCAACAGCTTATCTAACAGGACCATTTTTCCTGCAAAAACAACTATATGTTCAGAAAACAAGGAATTATCACTATAGTAAAATTATCATACTTCAATTGAGGTAAAAATACCTCAAAAGAATTTGGAGTTACCTGCATTTGTAATAAGATTTTCTCCAGTTGTATAAGGTGGCCCAGGTTCTGCACCTTGGAATAGATATGGATGATTGCAATACTCAGTAAAAGTTATCATAGCAAACAATAAAAAGTTGCATAAAGAACCAAACACCAAATTTTACCATCAAACATAAGTAAAAGTTTTAGACATTTCAAATCAAAATAAACGAGTTCAAAATGTGAAACTTTGTGTTAGCTAGAGCCCTAGAGCCAATCATTTGATGATTGTATTTTGGACTTGTTGTATCATATTCTATATAAATAAAGGCATTTGGTTTTGGTTATTATACTTGCTTGTATTGGTGCCAAATAAACAAAGTATAATAACGTCCTTGAGTAGAAGGTTCTTACCTATATCAATCGATTGGTTGAATCGATAGTGGGATGATATAGGGAACACTACTCTTAATCATTCCTAGTCGAGTATTAACATTCAGGGACAATGTTAATACAATAAGACTAGCATGTAAGTCAACTCGATGACTTGATCTCACAAGTCATGGATATAGAGATATCAAGTTGACACATGGGTATGCATTGGAGAATGTATACTGAATGACCTGCCATGAGAAAGTATCATGGATCGTTATATGAGTGTCATATACTTTCTCATGTGGCTATTAGTATGACTACTAGTCCTTAGACCTGAAGTCACCATGGATCCCTACATAAGGAGTTATGTACTTTGGTTTAGTCAAACGTCACCCGTAACTGGGTGGACTATAAAGGCGATTACTGGGTATGTAACGAATTATGCAGAGGGATGTGAGTGATGTAGATGGAATCTATCCCTCCTATATGACGGGAGTGACATCGATATTCTTGATAGAGTGAGACCACGAAGTGCATGACCATGCCCAAATGAGTCAATATGAGATATTGAGCTCATTTGATTGAGTGAGTCTACTTGGAGTTCAAAATTTAGATTGGTCAGAGGATGACATGGTCTATACCTCACATTGATCAATCTAGATGTCTAGGATAGACGAACACTTGTCATATATTGTGAGGAGTCACAATTAGTAGTCACAAGGTGATGTTGGATCTCAACATTCTTGTAACTTGGGTAGTAATGATGTGTTGCTAGATACCGCTCATTACTTATGTTCCTAAATGGGTTTAGGGGCATTGCCAACGTTACAAGAACCTATAGGGTCACACACTAAGGATAATTAGATGGAGATTAGGTTCATATGATGAACCAAGAGGATTAGATTCATGTGATGAATCAAATTGGATTAAGAGTAATCCTAATTAGGCTAATTGAGTTGGACTCAAGTTGATTCATGTGTTCAATGAGTCTAATTTAGATTATGACTCATTGAATCAATTTAATTAAATGAATTAGATTCATTAAATTAAATTGTCTTGAATTAAATGGTTGGATTAGATCAACCATGAGAGAGATTAAGTCAAGTTTGACTTGACTTGAGAGAAAGATGAAGAGTCAAGTTTGACTTGACTTTATGCCACCTCATTGGTGAGATGGCAAGATGTGGACCAATGATGATGCTCCACATCATCAAAGTGTGCCACCTCATGGGAGTTACAATGCCATTCTCTTTATTGGCTACATTTAATGAGAATGGGGGTTACATCTTGGAAATGTGGCCGACCACTTATGGGATTGAATGGGATTCATTTTCATTCAAGCCATTTGGTAACTCCATCTTCTTCCTCTCAAGCTCTCCCTCTCCCTCTTCTCCTCTCTTGCCGTGACCTATCAAGGTGCTAGCACACCTTCGTTTAGGTTTTTCTCCACCTAATTAGTTCGTGTGGATACTTCTAGAGGAGTATCTATTTTCATACTCTTGAGATCCGGCACCGTTTGGACGAGCGGGAACGCGAAGGGCTTCGCTTCAAAGGTATAACCCTTTTTCATGTAGATCTAGGAGTAGATCTCGGTAGAAACTCGTATTCGTAGTTTTCGAAATATTTCTTTGCACGGATCCGTTGTCTTTGGGGCTTTCGGTGTTTCCGCGACGCGAAAACGCGGTTTTCGCTGCCCGAAAAATCCAACAGTGGTATCAGAGCCAAGTGCGAAGATGAATACGAGTTTATTTTGTGTTTTATGAAAACTTTTCACTTCTGTAATATTCTGTAAATTTATGATTTTTATAGTTTTTATGGGTAATTTTCTCGTAGAAGCGAACCACAAGTGTTTCGATACTTGTAGGCTTCGACTACCGAGAAGAATTTTCCAAAACGGCCAAGTTTTGCCCCAAAACTTTTTGGGACAGCGGGCTAAGGCGCTGTTAGATTGCAATGGAACCCTCGCGATGGTTAGATCGCGGGTAGGGGTGCTGCCCCTGGCCCCGCAAGGGGATTCGTTCCGCGATTGCGCCCGAAAACCGCTAAACGGAACCGCCGGGAAATTGTACTCGTAAAAATTGTAAAAATTATAGAAAAATTACAGAAAAATTATAGAAATATATAATTTAAAATTTTATATTATTTTTGTGATAGTCATGGCCCAAAGACCCAATTCGATTGGATAATTCGTGTTGTAATTCATAATACGGCCTGCGTGCCGTGATGTGATGTGCATGTTGTATTTTATTTTATTTTTCGCGACCTGCGCATCGTGCCTTTCTCTTTTATTCTTGTTGTAAATTAGATTTAGACTCGAATGTAACTCGAGTTTCAAAATGTAATGTAAATTTTGAGGCGGTGGAAGGTCCACTCGAGACGGAGTTACGAGGAGGACGCAAGCAACACGAGGTGGTTAAAGGAAGGAGCTTGAGAAGCTGTTGACCTTAGGTTGACCATCCGATCTTCTCATTGGCTTGAGAAGATCGTAGTAGAGCCATGACATAATCACAAAATTATTTAATTAATTGCTTTTGTGTGTATGTGATGCATGCTGGTTAATTAAGTAATTAATTAGTGCCTAACGATTAGATTAGATCTAAGTCGTGCACATGATGCACCCTTCGATTAGATTAGATCTATCGAGTATATGATACGCATCATCGTTTAGATTAGATCTAAATCGCGTCAACTCATAATGCCTACCATGCCGTGATACCTACCACTACCTTGATCGCATGTTGTTGTTGAATCTGCCAAAGCAGAGCAACACATACTATCTTGGTAGGGTGCGGAGGGACAATTTTGGTCTCGCCTATCAACGCATGGGTGAGTACAACTCAATTAGATTGAGTAACTAGTGAACTCAATTGGATCGAGTTTAACTATAGGCATTATCCAATGGTTGGTAGATAGGTCAAAATCACGTTTATATTAACTCTTGGGCGTATTAGCCAAAGCTAACTCGAGTTTTAATATAAATGCGGATTTTGATCCTATAAACAAGAGTTGCATAGAGATGTAATTGGTAATCGTTACCTATCGATCATACTAAGTCTTGGGCTTATTAGCCAAAGTAACTCAAGGGTTAGTATGATGTGGATCTTGTCCCACATGAATTATAGAATTCAGTGGGAGCATCATTTAGTTAAAGGCCTAATTAAATGATTAAGAATATGATACTTATTTCTGTTGTAGATTACCATGACGTCGAATACGAACACCTTCTCCCTGCGATCTGTCCTCGAGAAGGACAAGCTCAACGGAGCAAACTTCCTGGACTGGTATAGGAACCTGAGAATAGTTCTCACCCAAGAACGTAAACTGTACGTTCTGGAGCAGCCCATTCCGGAGGTTCCTCCTGCCACTGCCCCGCGAGCTAACCGAGATGCTTTCAAGAAGTATCAAGATGACGCATTAGATGTGTCTTGTCTAATGCTCGCGACCATGAACTCTGAGCTTCAGAAGCAACACGAGTTAATGGGCACTTATGATATGGTTGAACATCTTCGTCAACTGTATCAAGGACAAGCGAGGCATGAGAGATTTGAGATCTCAAGGGCACTGTTTCAGTGCAAGATGTCAGACGGGGCTCCTGTAGGGCCATATGTACTCAAAATGATTGGGTACATAGAGAACCTACAAAGGTTGGGGTTCCCACTTGGCCAAGAGCTGGCCACTGACCTGATCTTGCAATCCTTGCCGGATAGCTATAGTCAGTTCGTTCTAAACTACAACATGAATGAGATTGACAAGCCACTGCCTGAGCTGCATAGCATGTTGAGAACTGCTGAGCTGAACCTTAAGAAGGCTAAGCCCAACACTATTCTGATGGTTTAGAAACATAAGGGCAAGGGCAAGCCCAAAGGGAAGGAAAAGTTCCAAGCCAAGGGTAAAGGCAAGGCACTGAAGCCTAAATGAGGGGTCGCCAAGGATGCTACCGGCTTCCACTGCGGTCAGACCGGGCACTGGAAGAGGAACTGCAAGGTATACTTGGAGGATCTTAAGAAGAAGCGAAGTGAGACTTCCACTTCAGGTATATATGTTATAGAAGTCAATCTATCTATTTCTACATCATGGGTATTAGATACTGGATGTGCTACTCACATTTGTACTGATGTGCAGGCGCTAAGAAATAGCAGGGCATTGACAATGGGCGAGGTGGACCTACGAGTAGGCAATGGAGCACGGGTTGCTGCTGTTGCTGTAGGGACTTACTTTCTATCTCTGCCCTCTGGGCTTGTACTAGAGTTAGTCGATTGTTGTTATGTGTATGCGTTAACTAAGAACATTATATCAGTTTCTTGTTTGGACAAGAAAGGTTTCTCGTTTACAATAAAGAATAAATGTTGTTCCGTCTATTTAAACGAAATGTTCTATTGTAGTGCACCTCTGATAAACAGACTCTATATTCTAGACCTTGAGAGCCCTATCTATAACATAAATACCAAGAGGTTCAAGTCAAATGACATGAACCAAACCTACCTCTGGCACTGTCGCTTAGGTCATATAAATGACAAGTGCTTTGTTGGTGCGGAAAGCATCCGACGATCGAACCTTAGTTTTGATAATGACAAAGGATTCAAAGTTAAATTAGTGTGTGATCTAACGTATTTGAATGAGTGTTTCAGGAAAGTCCTAGCTGCGGTTAGACAGGTAAAAAACCCTAAGGGGTGGTAACCTTAGGTCCTAGGGGGCGGTAACCCTAGGTGGAGGAAAACCCTAAGGGGCGGTAACCTTAGGTCCTAGGGGGCGGTAACCCTAGGTGGAGAAAAACCCTAGGGGGCGGTAATCCTAGGTCCTGGGGGGGGGGGGGGTAACCCTAGGCAAAAAGTCCAGTCAGTCTGGAGGACCGGACTGGCATCAGGTAAATCTCCTGAGTGGAGTAGGTGAGGACGCGTTCCCCGTAGAGGGAACAGTAGGCGTCGGGTCGACCTAGGGTTTCCGGTTGGAAATCCAAAGTCAGACTCGGACAGTCCGAAGACTGTCAACTCTTTTTCACTTATGAATTATCAGATTCTAACATTGTCTTGCAGGGTATGCAATTGCTCGGACTAACCTTGTTTTGCAGGAGAAGCGGCTCCTGGAAAAAGGAGGTCCGGGCGCCCGGGACCAACTTTTATCCCCTGCGCGACTTCACGACGTGGAGCAACCTGGTTGGCTGGCCACGTCATACTCCAGGCGCCCAAAAAGGTCCCAGGCGCCTGAAACCTCATATAAAAGGAGGGTTGAGGTGCAGCTTTAAAGAACACAATCTTCTAAGCATTCTCCGTGCGACAAGCTGCTAACGTCTCGACTCAGAAGTGCTGCAACGACAACCCGGAGCTTTAGTTTTAGTCTTTTTATTGTCGGTACAATATTCTTTTCTGCTTAAATTGTACTTAGCTTTTAATAGCTTTTACGAATTATAGTTGTTGCCCACCGGAAGCGATCAAGGATCGCGGGCCTTCGAGTAGGAGTCATCACAGGCTCCGAACGAAGTAAATCCTTCGTGTCCACTTTATTTACTTTCCGCTGCGTTATTTCTGAACAAGCTTTTACGATTTCGAAAAATGAAATAGCCACGAGCGCTATTCACCCCCCCTCTAGCGCTTTCGATCCATCAATTGGTATCAGAGCGGGGTCATTTTGAATCGGTGCAACCACCATTCAAAATATTTTTTCGTGGTATTTTTTATATTTTCAGAGTCGATTAGAATTTAGCCTCATAGCTATATTCTAATTCTTTTTCCCTCGAATGGGTGTTTCTCGGAATTGGTGCAACACCACCCGAGTTCGTGATCCATTTTTTTTCCTTCCGCACTACTAAGCCAGGACCAAGTCCTGGGACATTTTGTTGGTTGTTTGTCGTTTTAGGTTAATCTTAAATGGTCCTTCAAGAAGGCTACAGTACAGCCCGCCCTCCGCTATTCACCGGAGACGACTTCGGGTACTGGAAGGGTCGTATGGAGGCATATCTCCAGACTCACTTTGAAGTCTGGATGATTGTCAAAACTGGATTCCAACTACCATCTGATAGCGCCGGCAAACCACTACCGTACGAGGACTAGGATGCATCTTTGATCGAGAAGGTGGAAGCTAATGCCAAGGCAACCTACACCCTCCAGTGTGACCTATCAAAAGAAGAACTCAACCGCGTCGGCCCCTTCAATAGTGCCAAAGAGTTGTGGGAGAAGCTAATTGAACTTCACGAAGGGACATCCGACACCAAAGTAAGTAAAAGAGACATAATTTTTAATAAATTATTTAACATCAAATTGCAGGAAGGTGAAACAGCTGCCCAACTCCATGCCTGGATTCAGGATCTGCTCAATGGTCTTCATGCAATTGGACAGAAGGTAGACAACCGGGACATCATAAGGTATTCTCTAAACGCCTTTCCAAGGAACACCTTGTGGGCATCCATGGTAGATGCCTACAAGGTCTCCAAGGACTTATCTACCATTAAACTAGATGAACTTTTTGCAGAACTCAAACTTCACGAACAGACTAATACACGCCTGACCGAGAAAGGGTTGGCTTTGGTTGCAGGAACAGGGAGATCGCGTGAGTCAAAAATCAAGCGGAGAACCGAACCTGAGTCAGAAGAAGAACCAGATTCGGAAGACGACGATGAACTTACAACCGAGATAGTCAACTTAGTAAAGAAGCTCTGCAAAAAGAAGGGCTTCAACAAAAAGGATCTCAGAAAGGCCATCCAGTCTAAAGAAGCCCAACCAAGCTCGAAGGTTAAATTCGAAGTGACCTGCTACGGGTGCAATCAGAAGGGTCACATCAAGGCAAATTGCCCGAACCAGAAGGATCCAAAGAAACCCAAAATAAAGAAGGCATTGAAGGCAACATGGGACGAGTCTTTTTCCGAGGAATCCGATGACGAAGAACTAGAGCAGACGAACTTTCTCGCCTTGACAGCCCGGGACTACACCAACGGATCCGGAAGTGAGGACGAATCGGAAGCCGAGTCCGAGAGAAGCCACAGATCCGCATCCGTTTCCGAAGGACTGAACCCCTCTGTAAGTAAAAATCGTTTATATAGCTTAATTAATTATTTAATGCATAAAGTAGCTAAGTCCAAGATTCGAATCAAATCGCTTCTAAAGGAGGTAACACTCCTTAAAGAAACGCCTAACAACGAATCCTTAACTGATCAAGTTCAGACTGGAACCTCAACTCAAGTTCAAAAACTTGAGGAAGAGAATTCCAATCTGAAAAATCAGGTAAAGGATTTGAAAACAACCCTAGAACGATTTTCCTTGGGATCCAAGAATCTTGACTTGATTCTTGGAACACAAAGAGCAATCTACAATTGAACTGGACTAGGATATAAAAAGAAATATAAATCTCACCTATCCTTAATAAACAAACCAAATAGTAAATCGGTCCAAGCTTGGGTTGCCAAGTCCAACCTGATCAATCAAGTAGGACTTGGACATTATTGGGTCCCTAAGGATCAAATACATTACCTCAATAGACTTTATCGAGGCTATGATCCAGGGGGAGCTAAAACAATAAAAATTCAAAATTAATCTAAAACTCAAAATTCAAAATTTGAAATTAATTTAAAACTCAAAATTCAAAATTCGAAATTAATTACTAAAACTCAAAATTCGAAATTCGAAATTAATTTAAAATTCAAAATTCGAAATTAATTACTAAAATTTAAAATTCAAAAATTTGAAATTATTAAAATTCAAAATTATTAAAACTCAAAATTCAAAATTCAAAATCAATTATTCAAAATTAATACAAAATAGAAGGAGGGTCCAGAATAGCTGCCAACTTCGAAACCTATCTACCCGAAATGGGTAAACAAGAGTAAATTACCCGACAGGGTAAGTAAGGATAGATTAAAAGTGTGAGGTTTAATTTGACCCACAGTACTGGTGAAGTTTTTGGATGATAGTACGTTAGGGAAGCTTGGGTATCGCATGTCTAGGAAGATATGGCTTCGACCTGGTGCATTTGGCCAAGTGGAACTAACCGAAGCTACCCTTAAATGGATCCAAACTAATTAGACCAAGGTTTAGTATTAAGTTCAATGGGTAGGACTATTTGGAAAACCTCAAAGGCTTCGTTACTTTAATGAGCTCCTTGTGACTCACCATAGCCTAGAAGTTTATCCAAAGAATGCTTACTTGTTTAACCCAAAGCTAAACCCGAATCTAACATAAAGTTAAACCAAGCCCTAAAAATTGAACTAATTCATCTCACAGAATAATAGGATCCCCTGATTGAAAACATAGATCGGGTGAGATGACTAAGCAAACTAAATTTTAAATGTTACTTAAGTTAAGTTAAATATTTTCAAAATTAAATTAACTTAAACATTTTTTTTAATCAAATCAACTTAAACATTTTTTAATAAATTAACTTAAACATTTTTAAAATAAAATTAAATTAAACATCTTCAAATTAAATTAACTTAAACATTTTCAAAATTGAATTAATTTAAATATTTCTCAATTAAACATCAAATCACCAAACAAACCCCCATAGAATTAACTCAGATTAGGTAAGATGCTAAATTAGGGACTTACTTCAATCAAACTGTCTTTTGATCCATCAACTACTTTATGTGTAGGAATTGGATCAATGGATGTTGGACAGTGGATGCTCCAGACATATGACTGGAGATAGGTTGAAGTTCACTAAGCTAAAAATAAAGAACCTAGGATCAGTTGCATTCGACAACGATGGAAAACTGAAAGTAATCGGAAAAGGTAATATTGAACTTAATTCTGATTTTATTATTTGAAAAGTACTGTTAGTTGAAAATTTTAATTTTAATTTATTAAGTATAAGTCAACTATGCGATACTGGTTATTCAGTCAATTTTACCAAGTCTGAATGTATAGTCAAACATGTCGATAATCCAAAAATCATACTTAAGGGCACTAGGAAAGATAATGTCTACACCATTTATCTACCATCATCCTCAATAAAGTGTTTTCTAACACAACAAGAGGAAACTGAGTTATGGCACAGAAGACTCGGTCACACTCACACAAGACTCATTTCAAAAATGAGTCAAAATGGACTAGTTAGAGGGTTGCCCAAATTAAAAGTTATTGAAAACTCAATCTGTAATGCATGTCAACAAGGAAAACAAACCAAGTCCACCCACAAGTCAACCAATACGGTTAGAACTACCTATCTACTTGAGCTCCTTCACCTAGATCTATTTGATTCACATGGAGCCAAGTCACTAAGCAAGAACCAGTATTGCTTAGTTATAATTGATGACTACTCCAGGTTCACCTGGGTAAAATTTCTAAAAACAAAAGATGAAACCTTTGAAAAATTTAGTAATTTTTACAAATTAACAGAAAATGAAAAAGATACTAAAATTAAAAGGATAAGGAGTGATCATGGAGGAGAATTTGAGAATCACAACTTCACTGAATTTTGTGAGATAAATGGGTACAAACATGAATACTCCTGCCCTAGGACCCCCCAACAAAATGGTTTAGTAGAACGTAAAAACAGAACCTTACAAGAAGCTGTTAGAACCATGTTAAACGAATATAATCTATCTAATCAATTCTGGGCTGAAGCAGTTAGTACAGCATGCTACATTCAAAATAGGATCTTAATTAACAAATTTCAAAATAAAACCCGCTATGAAATTTATTATAATAAAATTCCTAACTTAAACTATTTAAAAGTATTTGGGTGTAAAGTTTTTATTTTAAACACTAAAGACTACCTAGGAAAATTTACATCAAAAACAACCCCAGGAATATTTTTAGGATACTCAACCACTAGTAGAGCATATAGAGTATATAACAAGGATACCCTAAAAGTAGAAGAAACAACAAATATAAAATTTGATGAAGACACTATAGATGAAAATGAAGATATAGAAAATGCTAATCCAATAAACAGAGAAGATGACGAAATTCAATCTGAACCTATTGAATCTGAAGAACAAATCACTAATTCAAATGACATATGACCAACCAGAACAAGCACAAATCACCCATCTGACCAAATCTTGGGTGATCCAACTGTAGGAGTAAGAACTAGGTCATCCTATAGAAACCAGAGTCAAATAGCCCTAATTTCAAAAATTGAACCCAAAACCATAGAAGAAGCCCTACCAAACCCAGATTGGACTATAGCAATGCAAGAAGAATTGGCCCAATTTGAAAGAAATCAGGTATGGGAATTAGTGCCTAAACCCATTAACAAAACCATAATTGACACTAAATGGGTTTTTAGAAACAAATTAAATGATCAAGGTGAAATAGTAAGAAATAAAGCCAGATTAGTAGCCAAAGGGTTCAATCAAATAGAAGGGCTAGACTATGACGAGACCCATGCTCCTGTAGCAAGACTTGAATCCATCAGGATGTTGTTGGCCTATGCAGCACACAAAAGATTCAAGCTATTTCAAATGGATGTAAAATCCGCATTCTTAAACGGATTTATAAAAGAAGAAGTATACATAGGCCAACCCCCAGGATTTGAGGACATAGAACATCCAAATTATGTCTTCAGATTAAAAAAAGCCCTGTACGGACTAAAACAAGCACCTAGGGCTTGGTATGAATGACTATCCAACTATCTAATATCAAAAGGGTTCAACCAAGGTCAAATAGACCCAACCCTCTTTGTAAAAACCTTTGAAAACGACATCTTTATAGCCCAAATTTACGTCGACGATATTATTTTTGGATCAACCAACTCAAAGTTTCTAAAAGAATTTACCAAACTAATGGAGAATGAATTTGAAATGAGTCTAGTAGGTGAACTCAATTTCTTTTTAGGTTTACTAATTAAGCAAACCAAAGATGGAATTTATATTTATCAAACCAAATATACTAAGGAATTAATTAGTAAATTTGAAATGGAAAATTCAAAAATCATTAATACACCAATGACTACTAATGTTAAAATTGACTCAGACTTAGAAGGAAAACCAGTAGACTTGAAATACTATCGAAGTATGATAGGAAGTCTACTGTACCTAGCTGCAAGTCGACCAGACATCATCTTCGCAGTAGGTATGTGTGCAAGATATCAATCTTGTGCAAAAGAGTCTCACTTAACACTAGTAAAAAGAATCCTTAGGTATGTTAAGGGAACCCTAAACGTAGGACTTTGGTACCCTAGATCCTGCACCCTTGATCTAACCGGCTACTCTGACTCTGACTATGCCGGGTGCAAGCTAGATAGAAAAAGCACAAGTCACAGTTGTCAATTTTTAGGGCACTGCCTAGTAAGTTGGTCAAGTAGAAAGCAACACTGTGTTGCCTTATCTACCACTAAAGCTGAATATATAGCACTAGGTGAATGCACATCTCAATTACTATGGATGATGCATACCCTTAAAGACTATCAACTTGAATATCAAAAAACAAAAATCTCAATTGATAATATAAGTACAATAAATCTAACAAAAAACCCAATTCATCACTCAAGGACTAAACATATAGAAGTGAAACACCACTTTGTAAGGGATCATGTAGCTAAGGGTGATATTGTACTCAACTATGTTGAGTCCAAATCAAACCTAGCTGACATCTTTACAAAACCCTTACCTGAACTTGAGTTCAGTACACTTAGAAGACAAATAGGAATGTGCTGGGTAGAATAGATACTTTCAATTCAGTCCTTTTAATGTTTTTTTACATTTTTATAACTTCTAGGCAAACTTTTGATTTTTCAAAATCCCTACTTTACTAGACTTTCTAAATTTGGACTTAGCCTAGGCTTTTACCCTAGAAATCATGTTCCCCCAGGACTCAGCCAGAGCATCTCACAAACACCTAGGTCTACCTTAATTGTGTTTGTAAAACATAGAATGGTGTGAGATGTATAGGGTACAGCCTGGACTCAAGAATTCTTATTTCTGTGCATCAATATGAGTCTGGGCGTTAAATACGTGATTAACAGTAATCAAATCAAGTCTTCCAGCCTTAGTCAAATCTAACTGGATCAATTGACTTGACTTGACTAACCAAGTGAACACTGTTGCCCTCTAGGCAATCAGCAAGTAGCTAAACGGTTAGACAGTTGGTGAAGGAAATAATAAGTTTAAGCATGTCTGTACTTAAGGGATCTGATACCTGATCAAAATAAATCTTGACTCATGCTTGGTCTTTAGGGCTCTGATACCTTACTAAAACAAAATGGCAAGCTATTAAATATTAAGGTTATCGCTTCTCCTTTGCCTTAAGTATTCTTGAAATTTATTTCAAAAACATGCCTTAAACAACTTTTCAAAAACTTCTCCAAATTTAAAACTTTCAAGTGTCCTCTATTTTGAAATTTTTTTTGGAATCTTGTTAGAAAATTATTTAAGCTGAAACTTTTTCGAAAATTTGTTAAGTTAAAAATTTCTTCTTAAGTTAGAAAATTCTTTAAAATTTGAAAAATTTTGTTAAGCTGCAATTAACTTCTTTAAGTTGAAAATTTTCCTTGGAAATTTTCTTTAAAAAAAAAAACCTGAATATTTTTTCGGAAAATTTCTGAAGTTGAAAATTATGTTTTGAAAATTTTTCTGTGAAAATTTTTGGAAACTCCTCAAAATACAAAGAGCTCCTTTTTGCTATATCTCTTCAAGCAAAATCAATTCTAAGGTGTTGCCTTTCACTTGCTCCTTGCCTAAGTTAAAATGTTTTCTGCTAAATTCTGTCTTGAAAAGTTAAGTTTTTCAAAACTAGCTCATTTTTGATATATGGCAAAGGGGGAGAGTAGAGAAATTCAAAGAAAATATTTTAAAGGGAGCTTGTATTAAGGGGGAGCTATGGCTATTAGTAAAAAATTTAAAGAGAATAACTTATATTAAGGGGGAGCTATGTTTATGCTTACCTTGCTATCACACTTATCTTGTTTCTTGTGCTTATACATAACTGTATATTTTTTACTTAACATTGAATTTCGGTTGCCATTATCAAAAAGGGGGAGATTGTTGGTGCGGGAAGCATCCGACGATCGAACCTTAGTTTTGATAATGGCAAAGGATTCAAAGTTAAATTAGTTTGTGATCTAACGTGTTTGAATGAGTGTTTCAGGAAAGTCCTAGCTGCGGTTAGGCAGGTGAAAAACCCTAAGGGGTGGTAACCTTAGGTCCTAGGGGGCGGTAACCCTAGGTGGAGGAAAACCCTAAGGGGCGGTAACCTTAGGTCCTAGGGGGCGGTAACCCTAGGTGGAGAAAAACCCTAGGGGGTGGTAACCCTAGGTCCTAGGGGGGTAACCCTAGGCGAAAAGTCCAGTCGGTCTGGAGGATCGGACTGACATCTGGTAAATCTCCTGAGTGGAGTAGGTGAGGACGCGTTCCCCGTAGAGGGAACAGTAGGTGTCGGGTCGACCTAGGGTTTCCGGTTGGAAATCCGAAGTCAGACTCGGACAGTCCGAAGACTATCAGATCTTTTTCACTTATGAATTATCAGATTCTAACATTGTCTTGCAGGGTATACAATTGCTCGGACTAACCTTGTTTTGCAGGAGAAGCGGCTCATGGAAAAAGGAGGTCCGGGCGCCCGGGATGGATCCGGGCGCCCGGAACAAGTCCGGGCGCCCGGGACCAACTTTTATCCCCTGCGCGACTTCGCGACGTGGAGCAACCTAGTTGGCTAGCCACGTCACACTCCAGGCGCCCAGAAAGGTCCCAGGCGCCCGGAACCTCATATAAAAGGAGGGTTGAGGTGCAGCTTTAAAGAACATAATCTTCTAAGCATTCTCCGTGCGACAAGCTGCTAACGTCTCGACTCAGAAGTGCTGCAACGACAACCCGGAGCTTCAGTTTTAGTCTTTTTATTATCGGTACAATATTCTTTTCTGCTTAAATTGTACTTAGCTTGTAATAACTTTTACGAATTATAGTTGTTGCCCACCGGAAGCGATCAAGGATCGCGGGCCTTCGAGTAGGAGTCATCACAGGCTCCGAACGAAGTAAATCCTTCGTGTCCACTTTATTTACTTTCCGCTATGTTATTTCTGAACAAGCTTTTACGATTTCGAAAAATGAAATAGCCACGAGCGCTATTCACCCCCCCTCTAGCGCTTTCGATCCATCATGCTTATCCCAGCTCTATAAGGATGGTTTGCTGTACTCATTTGATTTTGAATCATATGAGATATGCGAGTATGACCAAGACTCCCTTTAGTGGGCACAGCGAGAGAGCGACTGATTTGTTAGGACTTATACATAGTGATGTATGTGGCCCTTTCAATGTCGCTGCTAGAGGTGGTTATAGGTACTTCATCACATTTACTGATGACTTCAGTAGATATGGTTATGTGTACTTGATGACACATAAGTCTGAATCCTTTGAAAAGTTCAAAGAATTCAAGAATGAAGTACAGAACCAGCTTGGCAAGAGTATTAAGATACTTCGATCAGATCGAGGTGGAGAATACCTTAGCCATGAGTTTCGTGACTACCTAGCTGAGTGTGGGATTCTATCCTAACTCACTCCTCCTGGAACACCACAGTGGAATGGTGTATCCGAAAGGAGGAATCATACCTTATTAGATATGGTACAATCTATGATGAGTCACACAGATCTTCCGACATACCTTAGGGGTTATGCTCTAGACACGACAGCTTTTATACTCAATCGAGTTCCATCCAAGGTCGTGATAAAGACACCATATAGGATATGGACTGGGAGAGATGCCCAGGTGTCTTTCATGAGGATTTGGGGTTGTAAGGCTTACGTTCGATGTCAAGTCTCAAACAAATTAGTACCCAAATCCGACAAGTGTTATTTCATTGGATATCCCAAGGAAACTAAGGGATATTACTTCTACATTCCCAGTCAGCACAAGGTAGTTGTGGCAAAGACTGAGGTCTTTCTAGAAAGGGACTTTGTTTCTAGAAAGACTAGTGGGAGCACGTTCGATCTTGAAGAAGCCTCGATGGAAGTTGAACTGGAACCACAAAATGTTGTGGATGATGTTGTTCCACAAAGAGTTGAGGAACAACAACCAGTTCAAGTAGACATACCTCTTCGCAAGTCTGATAGGGTACGTCGTCAGCCTGAGAGATACTCATTTCTCTTGTCTGACCATGATGACGTTGTGCTCATAGAGGATGAGCCTACCACCTATCAAGAAGCTGTGATGAGACCAAATTCTGAGAAATGGCTAGAAGCCATGAGATCCGAGATGGAATCCATGTACACCAACCAAGTATGAACTTTGGTTGATCCACCTGAAGGGGTAAAACCCATTGGGTGTAAGTGGGTTTTTAAGATAAAGACTGACATGGATGGACTTATCTATAAGGGTCGCTTGGTAGCTAAAGGTTTCAAGCAGATTCATGGTATTGACTATGATGAAACCTTTTCTCCAGTAGCGATGTTTAAGTCTATTCGGATCTTGATTGCTATTGCAGCCTACCATGACTATGAGATATGGCAGATGGATGTCAAAACCGCGTTTCTGAATGGAAACCTACTCAAGGATGTGTACATGACACAACCTGAGGGTTTTGTAGATCCACAGCATACTAGCAGAGTATGCAAGCTGCATAGGTCCATTTATGGACTAAAGCAAGCTTCTCGGAGCTGGAATCTTCGATTCGATGATGTAATCAAATAGTTTGGTTTCATCAAGAACGAAGATGAGCCTTGTGTCTACAAGAAGGTTGTAGGGGATATAGTTGTCTTCCTCATATTGTATGTGGATGACATACTACTCATTGGGAAGGACATCCCTATGCTTCAGTCTGTCAAGACCTGGCTAGGGAGTTACTTCTCAATGAAGGACTTAGGTGAGGCATCCCACATTCTAGGGATTCAGATCTATAGAGATAGATCTAAGAGATTACTTGGCCTAAGTCAGAGTACATACATTGACAAGGTACTCCTACGGTTTGCCATGCAGAACTCCAAGAAGGGATTTCTGTCGATGTCACATGGCGTGAGTCTTTCGAAGACTCAAGATCCCTCTTCTAGAGAGGAGAGAGACCGCATGGATCAGATCCCTTATGCCTCAGCCATAGGATCAATCATGTACGCCATGCTATGTACTAGACCTGATGTCTCGTATGCTTTGAGCATGACGAGCAGATACTAGTCAGATCCAGGTGAAAGTCACTGGATAGCGGTCAAGAATATTCTTAAGTACTTAAGAAGGACTAAAGAATATTTCTTGATATATGGAGGTGATGATGAGCTAGCTGTAAAGGGTTATAGTGATGCTAGCTTCCAGATCGACCAGGATGACTATAGATCGCAGTCGGGGTTCGTATTTTGCATTAATGGTGGTGCTGTCAGTTGGAAGAGTTCGAAGCAGGACACAGTAGCTGATTCTACAACAGAAGCCGAGTACATTGCTGCATCAGAGGCAGTTTGGATTTACAAGTTCATCACTGAACTTGGGGTGGTTCCTAGCATTGCTGACCCCATTGAGCTCTATTGTGACAACAATGGAGCTATAGCACAGGCAAAGGAACCTCGCTCACACCAGCGGACCAAACACATACTACGGCGCTTCCATCTCATTCGAGAGATCATCGAGAGAGGAGATGTGAAGATTTGCAGAGTACCTACAGAGGCTAACATCGCAGATCCCTTGACCAAGGCTTTGGCACAGAGGAAGCATGATGGTCACACTAGGTCATTGGGGCTTAGAGCCTACACTGATTGACACTAGTGCTAGTGGGAGATTGTTAGCTAGAGCCCTAGAGTCAATCATTTGATGATTGTATTTTAGACTTGTTGTATCATATTCTATATAAATAAAGGCATTTGGTTTTGGTTATTATACTTGCTTGTAATGGTGCCAAATAAACTAAGTATAATAACGTCCTTGAGTAGAAGGTTCTTACCTATATCAATCGATTGGTTGAATCGATAGTGGTATGATATAGGGAACACTACTCTTAATCATTCCTAGTCGAGTATTAACATTCAGGGACAATGTTAATACAATAAGACTAGCATGTAGGTCAACTCGATGACTTGATCTCACAAGTCATGGATATAGAGATATCAAGTTGACACATAGGTATGCATTGGAGAATGTATACTGAATGATCCGCCATGAGAAAGTATCATGGATCGTTATATGAGTGTTATATACTTTCTCATGTGGCTATTAGTATGACTACTAGTCCTTAGACCTGAAGTCACCATGGATCCCTACATAAGGAGTTATGTACTTTGGTTTCATCAAATGTCACACGTAACTGGGTGGATTATAAAGGCGATTACTGGGTATGTAACGAATTATGCAGAGGGATGTGAGTGATGTAGATGGGATCTATCCCTCCTATATGACGGGAGTGACATCGATATTCTTGATAGAGTGAGACCACGAAGTGCATGGCCATGCCCAAATGAGTCAATATGAGATATTGAGCTCATTTGATTGAGTTAGTCTTCTTGGAGTTCAAGATTTAGATTGGTCAGAGGATGACACGGTCTATGCCTCACATTGATCAATCTAGATGTCTAGGATAGAAGAACACTTGTCATATATTGTGAGGAGTCACAATTAGTAGTCACAAGGTGATGTTATATCTCAACATTCTTGTAACTTGGGTAGTAATGATGTGTTGCTAGATACAGCTCATTACTTATGCTCCTAAATGGGTTTAGGGGGATTGCCAACGTTACAAGAACCTATAGGGTCACACACTAAGGACAATTAGATCGAGATTAGGTTCATATGATGAACCAAGAGGATTAGATTCATTTGATGAATCAAATTGGATTAAGAGTAATCCAAATTGGGCTAATTGAGTTGGACTCAAGTTGATTCATGTATTCAATGAGTCTAATTTAGATTATGACTCATTAAATCAACTTAATTTAATGAATTAGATTCATTATATTAAGTTGGCTTGAATCAAATGGTTAGATTAGATCAACCATGGAAGAGATTTGGTCAAGTTTGACTTGACTTGAGAGGAAGAGGAAGAGTCAAGTTTGACTTGACTAATTGCCACATCATTAGTGAGATGGCAAGATGTGGACCAATGATGATGCTCCACATCATCAAAGTGTGCCACCTCATGGGAGTTACAATGTCATTCTCTTTATTGGCTACATTTAATGAGAATGGGGGTTACATCTTGGAAATGTGGCCGACCACTTATGGGATCGAATGGGATTCATTTTCATTCAAGCCATTTGGTAACTCCATCTTCTTCCTCTCAAGCTCTCCCTCTCCCTCTTCTCCTCTCTTGCCGTGACCTATCAAGGTGCTAGCACACCTTCGTTTAGGTTTTTCTCCACCTAATTAGTTCGTGTGGATACTTCTAAAGGAGTATCTATTTTGATACTCTTGAGATTCGGCACCGTTTGGATGAGCGGGAACGCGAAGGGCTTCGCTTTAAAGGTATAACCCTTTTTCATGTAGATTTAGGAGTAGATCTCGGTAGAAACTCGTATTCGTAGTTTTCGAAATATTTCTTTGCACGGATACGTTGGCTTTGGGGCTTTCGGGGTTTTCGCGGCCCGAAAAACCCAACACTTTGCTAGAGAATCAACTATAATATGATAAATTATGGTTTGTAGTACTCAGTAAACAGAAGAAACATTTTGTAATCTAAAGAAACCATAGAAATCAAAAAGTCGAGTTGATGTGGGCTTCAGTAGAGCATACCTTTGATCACTGCTACCTTTGTTTTTTGGGACAAAGTTTTCCCCCTTTTCTATGTTTCATATTCTTCCTAGAGTAGGAAGTGATTGCCATCCTCAGTGCATACTTGACAAGCAGATCACATGTGGTTGGGAGAATCAAGGTGTTTACTCTGTGGTTAACATTTACACATTCTCTTTATGACGCTCACCTTGACCTTTCTCAGATAAGGCATCACAATTCAATCGCAGTCTGTAAACAGAAGTAACATTTTGCAATATAAAGAAACCCTAGAAATCAAATTTCAGGAGATTCTCTGACCAAAAGAAGAGGGTTACTGACCTTAAATCCACCATCATTCTCATCTAAAATCATATAGCATATGAAATAATTTCACCCATCTATCCGAACAATTATATTGATCACTTACATTCTTCTCTTGAAAGACACGGCTCATTTTTAGAATCTATCCTGAACCAACAATAGACAGAATTAAAAGGAAAACTTGCTCTATAATTCGAAGTTTAACTGACACCTGAAAGAATTAAAGAAACAATGTATATCCATCAAAACTGCCGATCACAAGGGAGAAAATAGATCACCAAGAATCCCTAACACCAAGAACCATCACCTCAGAAACAAAGCCCTAAAACACTACAACAAGAAGACAAAAAAAGAGCAACTTTCCCACCCACAGGCAACCATTAACTAAGATCCCCAAGAGCTCAAGTTCAACATTACCGAGTAAACAAAGAACGACAAGAGAAGATAATCGGTGGAGAAGAACCTAAGAAAGGACCTTCTGATAGCGAGAAGAGATCAACGCGCGAGGATTACTTGCAGGTGAACCCAATAGCAAGGGAATTGGCTGAGCAAAGGGTAGCTTGGCGATGCAGATGAAGAAGAGAGTTGATGCGCTTGCTCTACCCTAAGCGCAGTGAACGTTCGCCGGAGGGAAGAGAGGCTGCCGAAGGTTCCGAATTCCCCTAACGAGACTTCGATTTTAGGCACCAAGAAAAACAGCGGTAGCAACATACCTTCGTCGGGGGCAAAGGAGGCGGAGAGAGGGGTCAATCTGTCATGGTTGATCGCCTCAGCAACGGGATCTGCCGCTTGACGAAGGTGTGGTCTTGATGGAGAGGAGTTCAGAGGAGTGGTTCGCCGGAGAGGAGTTGGATGGAGAAGGCCGCGTGAGATGAGGAGTTGGGAGAAGGGTTCGGGATAAAAAACGATCAGAAAAATAGGAGTTGGGAGAAGGGTTTGGGTTTTCTACTCCTTACTTAGATCCAACGGTTTGTATTAATCAAGATTTAAATGAGAACTTAACAATAGACAACACTTTTTAAAAAACGTTGTCGTAGAGACTAAAACAAAGTCAAATAGATAACTCTTTTAACGAAGCGTTGTCTTTGATCCGTAAAAATCACTAATAGACAACGGTTTTTAGAAAAGCGTTGTCTATTAATAAGAAAATAATGAAATAGACAACGCTTTTCACTAAAAGCGTTGTTAAAAAAAAATAGACAACGCTTTTTATAAAAAGCGTTGTCGTTTAAGTGTTGTAGAATCTCAATTTTCTTGTAGTGCTAGGCCCCTAGATAGCCTAGTAATACCTTGATAGGTTCGGGATTAGCTATCTCAGATCTTATTAAGGATACGCGCAAAGTGGTACAATGTCGGGCCCATGCAAGTTGATTAATATTTTCACTAGTTATGTAATATAAAAATTTCAAAATTCATTGGTTGTCTTAGTGGAAGCTTCCTAAGTTCGAGAACTTGAGTTATAAAGGGCAGTATTGATGAACTCTATAATAGGCCAAGATTCCTGTTTTCATTATATTACTAACATGGTTTGAGTTGATGTTTTGCATGATCAACCTATTTAAAAATGCATGCCGTGTATCTAATTCTGATTTATGTGTTTTAGCAGGAATTATGGTCAAGTGTAAGCTTTGCGCTTTCCGCAATCAGTTTTTAAAAAGAAAACATGTTCTCTTTAAATATATCATTTTGTGAGTAGATGGTACTTACTAAGCATTCGCTTATAGATTTGCATTTCCTTATACTGCAGATAATGGTAAAGGAAAGCTCAAGTAGGAGGAGGCAGCAGGAGCTGTGTTTTGTGTGTGCGCGCGATGGAACAGTGGAAGAAGATCTTGGAATTAGCTATGTTAAACCTTGGTGCTAATGTATTTCTTTATTTCTGCTCCACCTGAAACACTAGTAACGGTCGTTATGATAAATTTACAGTTTGATAGTAATTGGTGTGTCAAAGACTCCTACTCAAGTAATGGGATAGAATGGTAAGCCAAGGATGAGTACAAAGGGGAGAATAACCTCTCTTATGGAGCAAAGGGTGACCTCCGCACGACCCGTGTCACGGTTGTGCAGACTCACACGACCCCCTACTCCCTGCTCTCGACCAAGGTGACACGACCATGTGGATTCACACGGTCGTGCACCTCTTCTTCTCGACCCAAGGTGACATGGTCGTGTGGATTCACACGGCCGTGCACCCCTTCCTCTCTAGCAAGGTGACACGGCCGTGCACTTCTTCTCCTCGGCCATGGTGACACGACCATGTGGATTCACACGGTCATGCACTTCTTCCTGTCGGCCAAGGGGACATGGCCGTGTGGATTCACACGGTCGTGTACCTCTCTCTCTCGGCCAAGGGGACACGACCGTATGGATTCACACGACCGTGCAACTTTGCTTGGCTCCAGGTCATGTCCTATTAGTTGAACAAATGATAGTAGACCTACAGGCTGAATAGTACATAATGTGTAAGAATGCCAAAAAAATTAAGAGGTACAGGTAAGGGTAACATCTGTCCTGTAAGGTAAGTTTAGTAGAAGGGCGGGTGTTACAGTTTGTTATCAGAGCAAGTTCCATCCTTCCTCTACACACACATCAAGCATTGATCCTGCAACTTCCAAGTAAGAAAGTATCTTCTCACGAGTTTTATGCATTTTATTTCTGTTATGATTAGTAAGAAATGCTTGTTAAGGTTTAGCATGCTTATACATGAAAGTAGTAATGATAGCAAGTAGGAATGAGGATGGGCTGACGTATGCCTCACTGGTTTGTTCTATAATAGGTAGAATGGCTAGAGGACGACTGGCTAGACAGCTGAGAGTTAATGAACCCTAACCAATGGAAAATGATTCTACACCACAACCCAACCTTTTAGAAGTTGTAGCTCAATTGCATAGACAATTGGCGAAGCAATAGCAGGTTATAGCCACCCTGACTGCTAACCAACGAGCTTCTCCTGTAGTCCCACCAGAAGCTAACGTGGTGGCACCAATTGCGGTCGAGGTTCCACCAGTTACACCTGCAACCCCCTACAAAGGTAGTGAGGCAGGAAGCATACCTTATCTAGTGGCAGAAATTGAAACCAGAGAACTTCTCTGGCACCAACGAACCATGGGATGCCCAGGCATGGTTTAAAACCCTGGAGAGCATAATGGAGCTACTGGACTGGCCGGAGGTAGAAAAGATAAAGTGTGCCTCTTTCTGCCTCATTGGAGATGCAAGAATGTGGTGGGAACGGGTCAAGGCAAAAAGAATAGTAAATCAAATGACCTGGTCTGACTTCGAGATTGAGTTCTTCGAAGAGTTCTTCCATATGCGAGTCACGAACAAACATTATGACAAATTCATGGAATTCCGACAAGGAAGTTTATCAGTTGATGAAGCTGTGAAGAAATTTAATAGGCTGGCTCGCTTATGCCCCGAACTGGTCAGCACAGAACGAGAAGGGTAATGGTAATGCTCAAGATGTTGAGGCTAGAGATAGCTCTGAATGTAGCTGGCGGAATAATAGACCGCATTCTGCAGAAGAGCTAATTAGTAGTGCCCTGATCATGGAGCATTACCTGAATAGCATCAAGTAGTAGAAACTAGTACAGATTAAGAATAAAAGTCAAGGGAGTTCTGGCACTCAGAAAACTCAGGGCCAAGGTTCAACCTGGAAGGGGAGCTCCAAGAGAAAACAGTGGAGCAATAAAAAGGGAGGATCCGTAAGCAAGCAACCCAAGTATGCTACGTGTTCCACGTGCGGAAAGATGCATCCTGGAATCTGTCACAAGGGCACTAGTGGCTGTTACACGTGCGATCAAGAGGGGCATATTGCCAAGAATTGCTCGACCAAGATCAACCTACCTCTCGTACATACAACCTGTTCAGTATGGAGGCAAGCAGAGGCAGGCTGCGTTGGAGGGTCCTCATATTAGCTAAGGCAGATTGGAGGCCCC
This sequence comes from Zingiber officinale, assembly GCF_018446385.1. NCBI lineage: Eukaryota > Viridiplantae > Streptophyta > Magnoliopsida > Zingiberales > Zingiberaceae > Zingiber > Zingiber officinale. The sequence continues at coordinate 55,800,012 of NC_055992.1, read as the reverse complement.
ACCGAGTTCTACAAACGCTCGAGTTTTCTCCCTTACCAGAGAGGAGGTAGCAAACGCCTTTACTGTTGTTTTAGGTCAGATACACATTTTTAGTCAATATGCAACGGTGCTATTTGATACTGGGGCAACCCATTCGTATGTCTCTATAGTATTTGCTAAAAGAATAGGTATACCCCGAGGTCTTAAGCGAACAATTCTTGACGACACTACCCTCGGGAGAGATAATGACGTCTATGCACTGACTACGAGCTGTGCCAGTCAAAATTTCAGATAGAGAACTATACAGTGATCTGATAATACTGAACATGTCTGATTATGATGTTATTTTTGGGATGGATTTTCTGAGCAAGTATGGTACTTCTATCGAGTGCCGTAAGCGAAGAGTCCTATTTCAACCCGAGGTAGAGCTAAGTTTGAGTTCATCGGAGAATCAAGGAAGAGGACCCAGAAATTCTTATCGGCCATGAAAGCACAGAAAATGTTAGCCGATGGATGTGTTGGGTTTCTAGCTCATGTGGTTAATGCCCAGCAAGAAAGAGACCAAAAGCTAGAAGAAGTTAGAGTCGTATGTGACTACCCAGAAGTGTTTCCAGATGAGTTGCCAGGCTTAGCTCCGGTTAGGGAAATTGAATTTGAGATTGAACTCATCCCCGGTACCCATCCAATCTTAAAGGCACCCTACCGTATGGCTCCGACAGAATTGAAAGAACTTCAGGGACAACTACAGGAGCTTCTTGACAAGGGTTTTATTCGCCCTAGTCACTCACCATGGGGAGCTCCGGTGTTGTTCGTAAAGAAGAAGGATGGGTCCATGCAAATGTGTGTGGACTACCGAGCGCTGAACAAAGTAACAATCAAGAATAGGTATCCCTTGTCAAGAATTGATGATCTATTTGATCAGTTAAAGGGAGCCACAGTCTTTTCCAAGATAGACTTGCTGTCCGGATATCATCAAGTGAAAGTGAAAGAGGATGATGTACCGAAGACGACATTCCGAACGAGGTATGGGCACTACGAGTTCGTAGTTATGCCTTTTAGAGTAACGAACGCTCCTGCTACGTTTATGGATTTGATGAATAGAATATTCAAAGCATATTTGGACAAGTTTGTAATCGTCTTCATAGACAATATCCTTATATACTCCAGAACTCAGGAAGAGCATGCTGAACATCTGAGGACAGTATTACAGATTCTTCAGCAGAGCCAGTTGTACGTAAAGTTCTCCAAGTGCAAGTTCTGGCTCGATCAAGTGTCCTTCTTAGGTCACATTATTTCCAAAGATGGGGTTATGGTGGACCCGATAAAAATAGAAGCTGTGAGTAACTGGAATAGACCTAAGAATGCCAGTGAAATCAAGAATTTCCTTGGGTTAGCAGGCTACTACAGGAAATTTGTTAAGAACTTCTCAAGGATCGCTTCCCCATTGACAGTACTTACCAGAAAGAATAGAAAATTTGAGTTTACAGAGGATTGTGAGAAGAGTTTCGCTGAACTGAAAAGGAGACTGACCAGTGCTCCAATCCTGACTCTTCCAGAGAATAACGAAAGCTTCGATATTTACAGTGATGCTTCTAAATTGGGGCTCAGGGCTATATTGATGCAGAATGGAAAAGTCATTGCCTATGCCTCGAGACAACTCAAGGATTAAGAGAAGAACTATCCTACTCATGACTTTGAGTTAGCAGTAGTAGTCTTCGCTCTCAAGATTTGGAGGCATTACTTATACGGAGCTCAGTGCAAAATCTACACAGATCACCAGAGTCTTAGATATTTCTTCACTCAGAAAGACCTGAACATGAGACAGCGGAGATGGCTGGAACTGGTCAAAGACAATGACTGTGAAATCCTCTACCATCCAGGGAAAGCGAACAAAGTGGCAGATACACTAAGTAGGAAATCTTGTGCAACGTTATTGTCTATATCTGCTATGTCGCATCCCCTATAGAAAGAAATAGTAAATTTTGGACTTGAAATTATTACTGGGCAGCTCTCCACTTTGACACTAGTGTCAACCCTGCTTGACGATATATAGAAAGGGCAAGATGAAGATCCGAATATTCAGAAGATCAAGCAGGGAATACAGGAAGAAGAAAATGGGGAGTTTCCGAGTATCAGACTTTGTGACACTATATTATGGTGATAGCCTCTGTGTCCCTAATCAAGAAGAACTACGAAAGAAAATTCTAGATGAAGCCCATGGAGCACCCTATGCAATGCATCCTGGTTCCACCAAGATGTACCAAGATTTAAAGGAACGCTTCTGGTGGTCTGGAATGAAAAGAGATATTGCAAAATATGTCAGTACCTGCCTGACTTGCCAACGGGTTAAAGCAGAACATCAGAGACTGGGTGGAGTTCTGCAGCCTATCCAAATTTCAGAGTGGAAGTGGGAGGATATATCTATGGACTTCATAGTAGGACTACCCAGAACCACAAATGGTTACGATGCTATTTGGGTAAAAGTGGACAGATTGACCAAGTTTGGTCATTTTCTAGCTATCAGAACATCTTACTCCATTGAACAGCTAACGCAAACATATGTTAAAGAGGTTATCAGATTGCATGGAGTTCCCAAAACCATAATTTTTGATAGAGATGGTCGCTTTACTTCACACTTCTAGGAGTGCGTTCAGAGAACTCTTGGCACGAAACTGCGGTTTAGCACAACATTTCATCCTCAAGAAGATGGGCTAACAGAATGAGTAAATCAAGTTCTGGAGGATATGCTACGGGTTTGTGCCTTAGATTTCAAAGGGAGCTGGTGCCGATACCTATGCTTAGTAGAATTCACATATAATAATAGCTATCAAGATACTATCGGAATGGTACCCTACGAGGCTCTATATGGGAGGAGATGTAGATTCCCTATCTGTTGGTATGAAGGTGGTGAAAAGAAAGAAATGAGACTCCAGACAGATCTTATCGAGGACACCGCCAAAGCCATTCAGAACATTCGCTAGAGGATAGAAACTGCTCAAAGCCGACAGAAGAGCTATGCGGATGTGTGCCGTAGACCACTAGAATTCGATGTTGAGGACTCAGTGTTTCTCAAAGTAGCTCCTATGAAAGGAGTGATGAGGTTTGGAAAGAAAGGAAAGTTGAGTCCACGTTATGTGGGGCCATACCGGATCACTAGAAGGGTTGGCAAGGTAGCTTATAAGCTAGAACTACCGCAAGAAATGTCAGCCATTCATAATATATTTCATATCTCAATGCTGAAGAAGCATATTCCTAATGCAAAGCAAGTGATTGAGCCACAAATGGTATAGGTTCAAGAGGATCTCAGTTATGAAAATCGACCTATTCAGATAATAGATCGAGAAGTTAAGAAGTTGAGAAACAAAGAGATACCGTTAGTGAAAGTACTATGGCAAAGTCAACAGTATGAAGAGGCAACATGAGAACGCAAGGATGATATGAGACAGAAATATCCACACTTGTTCTAAGTTCGAGGACTAACTTTTTATAAGGTATGGGGATTATAACACCCGTAAATTTCCTTTCCTCCAAAAAGAGCAAAAAGGAATAGAAGAAGAGAAACGAAATTATATATATATATATATATATATATATAAACAACCCGGGCTAGGATTTGAACCTGATACCTCTTAGTTGAGATTGGTTAAAGTTGCCATTAGGGTGGTGGTAAAGCATCACATTAGAAATATAAATCTATTCATTATATGTAGATTGTATGTGGAGAGATGCTTCAAACTCCACTTAGTATAAAAGGGGAAGGGAAGAGAAGAAAACCTAACGATTCATTCTCTCTTCTCCTCCCTAGCCGAAACCTCCTTCTCTCTCTTTTCTTCAATTTTCGGCCAAGAACCCTAGGGTTCCAAGGTGCTAAGTCCTTCAAGGGGAGAATCTTGGAGAAGAGATTTCATAAGGATTAGGACGCGTAGGAAGGGTGTCTTGGAGATTAAGGCGTACAAGCGAGGGTTATGTTTTCTTCACCCAATAATAGTAATATATATTGAAAGAAGGTAAGTATCTCTCACCTGCAGTATGAGTAGCTTCGATAATACATGTTACGATGTGTTTTAAGCATGTTAAGGAAGATGCATGTTATGATAGGCTTATTGCATGTTAAAGGAGATAGATGCTATGATATGTAGGAAGCCCTCTAAAGTTTTAGGATTAAGAGCATGTTTAGATCATCTTGATTTGCTCCCCATTAAGTTTTGGGACTAAGAAGTATAATCAAGTGCCTAAAGTACTTCCCTATAAGTGTGGGGGAATTAAGCGCACATAAGGTGTTTGGTTAAGCAAGTGCAAGTATAAGAAATCAATAGTTAAAAGAAAGTATTTTACTTTAGAAAGGCATGTACTGGACACAAGGTCCACGGGTGGGCTCCTAGATCACCCCTACGCCCCTAGATCACTTATTAGTACCTTGATAGGTCCCGGATTAGCTACCTCAGATCTTATTAAGGATGCGCGTAAAGTGGTACAATGTCGGGCCCAAGCAAGTTGATTATTATTTTCACTAGTTATGTAATATAAAGATTTCAAAATTCATTGGTTGTCTTAGTGGAAGCTTCCTAAGTTCGAGAACTTGAGTTATAAAGGGCAACATTGATGAACTCTATAATATGCCAAGATTTCTATTTTCATTATATTACTAGCATGGTTTGAGTTGATGTTTTGCATGATCAACCTATTTAAAAATGCACGCTGTGTATCTAATTCTGATTTATGTGTTTTAGTGGGAATTACGGTCAAGTGTAAGTTTTGTGCTTTCCGCAATCAGTTTTTAAAAATAAAACATGTTCTCTTTAAATGCATCATTTTGTGAGTAGATGGTACTTACTACGCATTCGCTTATAGATTTACATTTCCTTATATTGTAGATAAAGGTAAAGGAAAGCTCGAGTAGGAGGAGGCAGCAGGAGCAGTGTTTTGTGTGTGTGTGTGCGACGGAATAGTGGAAGAAGATCTTGCAATTAGCTATGTTAAACCTTGGTGCTAATGTATTTCTTTATTTCCGCTTCACTTGAAACACTAGTAAGGGTCGTTATGATGAATTTACAGTTTGGTAGTAATTGGTGTGTCAAAGACTCCTCCTCAAGTAATGAGATAGAATGGTAAGCCAAGGATGAGTACATAGGGGAGGACAACCTCTCTTATGGAGCAAAGGGTGACCTCCGCACGACCCGTGTGACGACCGTGCAGACTCACACGATCCCCTACTCCCTGCTTTCGGCCAAGGTGACACGGTCGTGTAGATTCACACGGCCGTACACAAACTTCCTTTATGGATGATTATAGGAAATTATTTAGGAGCTGAAGGGACACAATCCTATTTAATGGACTAAGTATCAAGTAATGGTATACACTTAGGCACATTTAATAGTATCCTCCCCATTGGAGTCACTGCTATTATTTGTGTGACCGAAGGAATACCAACTATTAATTTTATTTGTCATAAAGTTTGGTTGACAAGAATAAAATTAATGGGTAAAACCTCCTCTTACAAATATTTGAATTTGTATATGTCCACACTATCGTGGCATACAAAATTCACGGTGTTTTGAGGTGTTGGTGAATTTAAATGATATTGTTTAAGGAATCAATATTATTCTAAATTCTTAAGTTTTGATCAAAACTTATTTTGTGATTCTTAGGATTTCAAATGACCTTCAACCCACTTGCTGTTATTCTGAAAGAGAACAAACTTACTGGTCCCAATTACATAGATTGGAAAAGAAACCTGGACATTGTCCTAACGGCTGAAGGCTATAAGTTTGTACTATTAGAGGTCTACCCTAATGTGCCAAATAGCGATTCTAGTGAAGAGAAGATTGAGTATAATAGGAAATGGGTCAAGGCAGATGAGATGACATAGTGTTATATTTTGGCTTCAATGTCAAATGTGCTGCAACATCAGCATCAGGCCATGCCCACTGCCTATGACATGATGCAAAATCTCAAGGAACTCTTCAAACACCAGAATCGGGCTGCTAGGCAAGAGGCTATGAGAAACTTAATGACAGCCACCATGTAAGAGGGGACACCCATAAGGGATCATATCCTTAAAATGATGGCTTACTCGAACGAGATACAAATCCTTGGAGCTGAAATCGATGGGGAAACCTAGGTTAATATTATTCTCAAACGCTACCCAAAAGTTTTGAGCAGTTCTCTTGAACTGCAATATGAATAAAAGGATTTATTTATTGGCGGAACTACTGATAGAACTTTATGCAGCAGAAGGGTTATTTCGTTATAGTTCTCAAATCCACTTTGCTGAAAATATTTCTACTTCTAAGTTGAAAGGCAAGAAGAAGAAGAAGAAACAAGCTGGCTCGACAAAGATAGTGAATCGATCTCTAGGTACTAGACTAAAAGCAGGAGTGAAGAAGCCAAAGGGTAAGTGCTTCATTTACAAGTAGTTTGGACATTGGAAGGTGGACTATCCTCGTAGGAAGGAGAATAATAAAGGTATATCTTATTCTCTAGTAGTTGAAACATGTTTAGCGGTGTTATCTACTAGTACCTGGTGTGTAGATACAGGAGCCACTGATCATGTCTGCAATTCATTGCAGGGGTTCCAGGAAACCCGACGACTATATGAAGGAGAGATAACCGTCTACATAGGCAATGCTATGAAAGTGGCGGCTGTTGCAGTGGGAGATGTTTACTTATTATTTGATAGGAATAGAACTTTGATTTTGAGAAATTGTCTTTATGTACCAAGTTTTAGAAATAATTTAATTTAAGTTTCTAAACTATTTTTGGATGGATATTCTCTTTCTTTTGATGATAAAGTGGTAATCAAGAAAAATAGGGTAATTATCTGTTCAGGTACATTAGTTGGCAATTTGTATACTCTAAATCCAATAACTCCCATAAAGCAACAAATAGAAATTAATAACACATCCTCTAATTCTAATAAGAGAAAGAAACCTTTGGAAATGAACCAAACATATCCTTGGCATCTATGGCTTGGTCATATTTGTTGGGGATCGGATGACCGGCTTGAAGGGGGGTTGGATAGACGGCACCCCCAAATCTTTGCTTCCTACACTTGTTAGCTTGCGCAGCGGAAATACAAAACAAACAAGCTAAACTAAAGACAAGAATAAGAAAGAATGCAAACCGCTAACAAGCTCGTTTACGTGGTTCGGAGATAACTTGCTCCTACTCCACGGCTGTCCGTAAGGTGGACGATCCCTCAATCCGTCGGTGGATTAATCCCCGGAAACTCCGGCTAGCACAATCCTCCTTGTTGGTGGAGAAACCTCGCCACAACTCGATCAAGATCACTTGGATTGCTAGGGCACTAGTTGACTACTAATTAGAGGTTACCCACCACTAATTTCGTCAACTCAAACCAAGCTCCCAAGCTTTGGTTATATAGGCCGCGGGTTGGAAAACCCCGCCTACCAGTCGACTGGCCTCTGTGAAAATTCGACCGTTACATCCCAACGACTCGATTCCACACATTCTGTTCGCTGCCAGTCGACTGCCCCAGTCGACTGCTAAAACATGTAGTCGACTGCTACAGTAGCGCTACAGTACTGCTACAGTAACGCTACAGTACTGCTACAATAAAACCCTAAAAACTAGGATTTTGCTCCGAGTACAATCTCTCGTGCACTCGTACCCTCACCCTTATGACTCACTTGATGCTTCCTTTGCACCTTCAAGACTACTTCCTTTGGCTCTCGTCCCTCGGATGCATTCAAGCCCGCGACTCGTCCCCAATGTCATCCTTCGCGTATGCCTCGAAGTCGCTTCCCTCGGCCCTTGTCCTCGCTGCCTTGTCTACGGTCCCTCGGATGCTCCATCCTTCACCGGACCCGAAGCCATCAACCTGGGTCACATGTGTATCCTGCAAACCTGCACAACTCAAATACACATATCAAATACAAGGGTGAACTTAACTTAAACCCTTTGCCCAAACACCAAAACACATGGTCCCGCGGACCATTGGGATTGCTCCAACAATCTCCTCCTTTTTGGTGTTTGGCAATACGTTTAAGTTAGGGAAAACATATAGTAAATAAACATGCTAAAAAAAATGGATTTACATTGCCAAGGCTACACACTTGGACTTACACTGCCGAATTGGGCTTACGTTGCCAAGGTTACACACTTGGCAACCGCCGAAACAATGCACAGGGCTTTTTAAGAACCTATCCCAAGGCTCCCCCTACACCTAAGCTCCCATTGAGCTAGGATTTTCCACATAAGGCTTTTTAAGGACCTATCCCAAGGCTCCCCCTACACAAAGGTACTTTCAGGTTTTCCTAACTAAACCTTACTTTTCCCCCTTTGCCTAACATCCAAAAAGTTCTCCAACAATATCCCAATTATTGAAAACTTGTTATCCAAATGACCCTAAACTCATGTATGTATCACCCATGGATCCCATACATCTATATGAGCTGACCAGGTCAAAATCCAGTGCTGAAAACACTTTCAGACTGGTATCAGTCGACTGCAAGAAGTACCAGTCGACTGCCCCCATGAAAACGAGCTTACAGAGACATTCTGTGCTCGTGAACAGTGTTACCAGTCGACTGGTAACTGTACCAATCGACTGGTACACTATTCATGAAAAAATCAATCTTTTCTGGCCAACTTCAGAAATGCGCCAGAAATTCCACAGACCTCCAAAAATCCCCAAATTTTGTGGAGAGGTCTATTATATCAATATCTACTTGGGAAAAATATATATAAAAATATATCTATCACCAATCCCAAGATTGACACAAAACACAAAACTAGCTAAAAAGTTCAATTGAACCTTGACCTAAAGTCCTAGTTTTGGCTTCCTCTTGATGTATTTGCCCATACTAACCCACAATGCATCCCTAGCATTGGTTTATATGGCATCTATACATCCAAAACCAATTATCATGCTATGTGACCCCAATGTCATATTTTCAAGCATGAAATACAACCCATGTGTGCCAATTCCCTAGGTTTGAGACTCAAGTCCGTCTCCAAACCACTTGGCACATTCCATGACCTAACCTAGACTCCCAAGTAAAACCCACTTGAGATCCATTTGCCATGCTTCCCAAATTGACTCTTTGAGCTCCCCCTAGAGCTCTTAGCCTTAGCCACCTCCCTAGGTGACTCATCCACAATGGCTAGGCCATTCCGGTGCACCTCCGGTGACACTTGGCCTACAAATCTAACTTTCTTAACCTTGGACACTTTGTCCTTGGTTAATTTCTCCTTACCATTAAATGACTTTCCCTTGCCATTTATTGGCTTCTCCTTGCTATAGTCATATGCCACCCTAGCATAAGACTTTCCCTTAGCTTTGGAGGACTCTCTCTTGCCATGATCATTTGCCACCCTAGCACATGATCTCTCATTAGCCTTGGAGGAACTAGATCGGTATCCCAAGCCCGATCTATCATGGTTGGGTCTTTGGCTACCCAACACCATATTTAATTCCTTAGATCCAACATTGAATCTCTTAAGGAATTGTTCTAACTTATCAAGCTTTCCCCTTAAGGCTTGATTCTCCTTCTCTAGGTTCCTAACCCTAGAGTTAATTTATCCAAATTGGACATTCCTAGGCCTACCCTTTCTAGGCATATGTCTCCCCTTCTTGGGATTAATGCCTTGGGTCTCCTTAGGTCTACCATTTCTAGATTTTTCATGAATGGGTCTCCTAGGGTTTTGATCTACAATTACCCTACTCTTATCATGATATTTGAAACCACAATTTTGCATGGGCATATAATGATTAACATTATTTTTCCTAACATGCATGGGAACATAAGAATTTGAATTTGAATTACACTTCAAATTAGGATATACCTCCCTTACCCTTGAAGGTCCCCCTTGACTTGAGCTCCTCTTCTTCTTCTCCCACTTCTTTAGATGCTCGAACTTCTTTAACTCTCCCTTCCTTGAGCATCTTGTGTGGTAGTGTCCAAGTTCTCCACACATGAAGCATCTAATGTGTTTCTTCTCCTTCTTCTTCCTACAACTCAAATTAGATTCTAAAGAGATTGAATTGAGTTTAGGAGATACCTTCTTCTTACCCAATGGACATCTACTCTTGTAGTGTCCCTTCTTATTGCAACCGAAGCAAATTATGTTGTCCTTTGACTTCACTTCGGTGGAGGTGCTTGCTTTGTTGGCCACTTCCAAGACCTCTTCTTCATCCTCTTCACTTGTCTTGGATTTGACAGAATTCACTTCCTCTTCCTCTTTTGATGTTGAATTGGTCTCCACATCCAAATGGTCATTCTTCTCCTCTTGGACCACTTCATCTATCTTCTCCTCCTCGGATGTTGAACATTTCTCAACTTCTTGTTGATCTTCTTCTACTTGAGCTTCTACTTCCATTTCTTCGGATTTTTCTTTTTCTTCTTCTTCTTGTGTAGGCATGAGTTCTTCCCATTGAACCTTCTTTATTTTGCTCCACAACTCGTGAGCGTTCTTATACTCACCTACACCATTTATCACATTAGACGACAATATATCTATTAAGATTGATATTACCTTTGAGTTTGCCTCCGATCGTGAGGTTTGCTCTTCCGTCCAATGTTGTGGTCGGAGTCTTTTTCCCTTCTTGTCTCTTGGGACTTCGAATGGGTCCTTGATAATCATCATGATGTCCCAATCTGTATTGAAGAAGATCTCCATCTTCATCATCCAATACGTGATGTCCCCAAGGCTTCCTCCTTCAAATTTTGGCGGTTCAATTAAGCCGGTCATCTTTGCTTCCTTGGCGATTAGTCCAATGGAGAGCGGCCTCGCTCTGATACCACTTGTTGGGGATCGAACGACCGGCTTGAAGGGGGGTTGGATAGACGGCACCCCCAAATCTTTGCTTCCTACACTTGTTAGCTTGCGCAGCGGAAATACAAAACAAACAAGCTAAACTAAAGACAAGAATAAGAAAGAATGCAAACCGCTAACAAGCTCGTTTACGTGGTTCGGAGATAACTTGCTCCTACTCCACGGCTGTCCGTAAGGTGGACGATCCCTCAATCCGTCGGTGGATTAATCCCCGGAAACTCCGGCTAGCACAATCCTCCTTGTCGGTGGAGAAACCTCGCCACAACTCGATCAAGAGCACTTGGATTGCTAGGGCACTAGTTGACTACTAATTAGAGGTTACCCACCACTAATTTCGTCAACTCAAACCAAGCTCCCAGACTTTGGTTATATAGGCCACGGGTTGGAAAACCCCGCCTACCAGTCGACAGGCCTCTGTGGAAATTCGACCGTTACATCCCAACGGCTCGATTCCACACATTCTGTTCGCTGCCAGTCGACTGCACCAGTCGACTGCTAAAACATGCAGTTGACTGCTACAGTACTGCTACAGTAGCGCTACAGTACTGCTACAGTAACGCTACGGTACTGCTACAATAAAACCCTAAAAACTAGGATTTTGCTCCGAGTACAATCTCTCGTGCACTCGTACCCTCACCCTTATGACTCACTTGATGCTTCCTTTGCAGCTTTGACCTTTTACCTTCAAGACTACTTCCTTTGGCTCTCGTCCCTCGGATGCATTCAAGCCCGCGACTCGTCCCCAATGTCATCCTTCGCGTATGCCTCTAAGTCGCTTCCCTCGGCCCTTGTCCTCGCTGCCTTGTCCACGGTCCCTCGGATGCTCCATCCTTCACCGGACCCGAAGCCATCAACCTGGGTCACATGTGTATCCTGCAAACCTGCACAACTCAAATACACATATCAAATACAAGGGTGAACCTAACTTAAACCCTTTGCCCAAACACCAAAACACATGGTCCCGCGGACCATTGGGATTGCTCCAACAATATTAACTTGAGTAGGATTCAAAGGCTAATAGCCGATGGACTCTTGGGTTCATTAGTGGTGGAAAACTTTCCAACCTGCGAATCTTGCTTGGAAGGAAAAATGACCAAGAGACCTTTTAAGGCCAAGGGGTATAAAGCAAAAGATGTGTTGGAATTGGTTCATTCTGATTTGTGTGGACCTATGACTATCTAGGCGAGAGGTGGTTTCGAATATTTTGTCTCTTTTATAGACAACTATTCGAGATATGAGTACATTTACTTGATGTGTTGTAAGTCTGAGTGCTTTGATAAGTTCAAAGAGTACAAGGCTAATGTGGAGAAATGTCATGGTAAAAGTATCAAGACACTATGGTCTGATTGTGGTGACGAGTACCTCTCAAGAGAGTTTAAGAATGTTGGGTTCTTCGGGCCACGAAAATCGCTTTTCGCGTCGCGGAAACCCCGAATCACCTAAGGCCAACGGATCCGTGCAAGGAAAACCGAACGATAAATACGAGTATGAGTTTGAAAAACCTTTTAGATCTACTCCTAGATCTACATATTAAGAGAACTTTACCCTTGTTGCGTTCCCTTTCGCGTTCCCGCTCTTCCAAGGAGTTGCCGGATCTCAAGACCGTCAAGCGCCGGTCCTCTAGAAGTATCCACACGGACACGTAGGTGGGGAAACCTCACACAAAAGGTGTGCTAGCACCTTGGTGAGATTCGGCCAAGCAAAGAGGAGAGGGAGAGAGAGAGCTTGAGAGGAAGAAGAAGAAGATACACCACTTGAATGAAAAAATGAATTCACATTCAAACCCAAAGTGGCCGGCCACTCTCAATGGTGAAAACTCCCAAATTAATTGCATTAATTGCAATTAATATGAAGCCATTAAAGAGAATGGCTTTGTAACTTCCATGAGGTGGCACACATGATGATGTGGAGTATCATCATTGGTCCACCTAATGCCAACTCACCAATGAGGTGACAAAAGGTCAAGTCAAAATTAACCTTTGGTCTTCCTTTTTAAGTCAAGTCAAACTTGACCCAATCTCTTCCATGGTTGATCTAATCTAACCATTTGATTCAAGCCAACTTAATATAATGAATCTAATTCATTTAATTAAATTGATTCAATGAGTCAAAATCTAAATTAGACTCATCGAACACATGAATCAACTTGAGTCGAACTCAAGTTAGCCCAATTAGGATTACTCTTAATCCAATTTGATTCATCAAATGAATCTCATCCTCTTGGTTCATCATATGAACCTAATCTCCATCTAATTGTCCTAAGTGTGTGACCCTATAGGTTCTTGTAATGTTGGCAATGCCCTAAACCCATTTAGGAGCATAAGTAATGAGCGGTATCTAGCAACACATCATTACTACCCAAGTTACAAGAATGTCGAGATCCGACATCACCTTGTGACTACTAATTGTGACTCCTCACAATATGTAACATTGTCCTTCTATCCTAGACATCTAGATTGATCAATGTGAGGCATAGACCGTGTCATCCTCTAATCAATCTAAATCTTGAACTCCAAGTAGACTCACTCAATCAAATGAGCTCAACATCTCATGTTGACTCACTTGGGCATGGCCATGCACTTCGTGGTCTAACTCTATCAAGAATATTGATGTCGCTCCCGTCATATGGGAGGGATAGATCCCATCTACATCACTCACATCCCTCTGCATAATTTGTTACATACCAAGTAATCGCCTTTATAGTCCACCCTGTTACGGGTGTCGTTTGACGAAACCAAAGTACATAACTCCTTATGTAGGGATCCATGGTGACTTCAGGTCAAAGGACTAATAGTCATACTAATAGCCACATGAGAAAGTATATGACACTCATATAATGATCCATGATACTTTCTCATGGCGGGTCATTCAGTATACATTCTCTAATGCATACCCATGTGTTAGCTTGATATCTCTATATCCATGACTTGTGAGATCAAGTCATCGAGCTGACCTACATGCTAGTCTTATTGCATTAACATTGTCCCTGAATCTTAATACTCGACTAGGAATGATTTAGAGTAGTGTTCCCTATATCATCTCACTATCGATTCAACTAATCGATTGATATAGGTATGAACCTTCTACTCAAGGACACTATTATACTTAGTCTATTTGGCACTAATACAAATAAGTATAATAGCCAAACAAATGCTTTTATTAATATACAAGAATATGATATAATGAGTCCATACAATCATCAAATGATTAGCTCTAGGGCTCTAACTAACAATCTCCCACTAGCACTAGTGCTAATCAGTATAGGCTCTAAGACCTAATGACCTAGTATGACCATCATGCTTTCTCTGTGCCAAAGCCTTGGTCAAGGGATCTGCGATGTTAGCCTCTGTAGGTACTCTGCAAATCTTCACATCTCCTCTATCGATAATCTCTCGAATGAGATGGAAGCGCCGTAGTATGTGCTTGGTCTGCTGGTGTGAGTGAGGTTCCTTTGCCTGTGCTATAGCTCCATTGTTTTCACAATAGAGCTCAATGGGGTCAGCAATGTTAGGAACCACCCAAGTTCAGTGATGAACTTGCGGATCCAAACTGCCTCCTTTGCTGCCTCTGATGCAGCAATGTACTCGGCTTCTGTTGTAGAATCAGCTACTGTATCCTGCTTCGAACTCTTCCAGCTGACAGCACCACCATTAATGCAAAATACGAACCCCGACTGCGATCTATAGTCATCCTGGTCGGTCTGGAAGCTAGCATCACTGTAACCCTTTACAGCTAGCTCATTATTGCCTCCATATATCAAGAAATATTCTTTAGTCCTTCTTAAGTACTTAAGAATATTCTTGACCGCTATCCAGTGACTTTCACCTGGATCTGACTGGTATCTACTCGTCATGCTCAAAGCATACGAGACATCAGGTCGAGTACATAGCATAGCGTACATGATCGATCCTATGGCTGAGGCATAAGGGATCTGATCCATGCGGTCTCTCTCCTCTCTAGAAGAAGGACCTTGAGTCTTCGAAAGACTCACGCCATGTGACATCGGCAGAAATCCCTTCTTGGAATTCTGCATGGCAAACCGAAGGAGTACCTTGTCAATGTATGTACTCTGACTTAGGCCAAGCAATCTCTTAGATCTATCTCTATAGATCTGTATCCCTAGAATGCGGGATGCCTCACCTAAGTCCTTCATTGAGAAGCAACTCCCTAGCCAGGTCTTGACAGACTGAAGCATAGGGATGTCCTTCCCAATGAGTAGTATGTCATCCACATACAATATGAGGAAGACAACTATGTCTCCTACAACCTTCTTGTAGACACAAGGTTCATCTTCGTTCTTGATGAAACCAAACTGTTTGATTACATCATCGAATCGAAGATTCCAGCTCCGAGAAGCTTGCTTTAGTCCATAAATGGACCTATGCAGCTTGCATACTATGCTAGTATGCTGTGGATCGACAAAACCCTCAGGTTGTGTCATGTACACATACTCGAGTAGGTTTCCATTCAGAAACGCAGTTTTGACATCCATCTGCCATATCTCATAGTCATGGTAGGCTGCAATAGCAAGCATGATCCGAATGGACTTAAACATCGCTACTAGAGAAAAGTTTTCATCATAGTCAATACCATGAATCTGCTTAAAACCTTTAGCTACCAAGCGACCCTTATAGATAAGTCCATCCATGTCAGTCTTTTTCTTAAAGACCCACTTGCACCCAATGGGTTTTACCCCTTCAGGTGGATCAACCAAAGTCCATACTTGGTTGGTGTACATGGATTCCATCTCGGATCTCATGGCCTCTAGCCATTTCTCAGAATCTGGTCTCATCACAGCTTCCTGATAGGTGGTAGGCTCATCCTCTATGAGCACAATGTCATCATGGTCAGACAAGAGAAATGAGTATCTCTCAAGCTGACGACGTACCCTATCAGACCTGCGAAGAGGTATGTCTACTTGAAATGGTTGTTGTTCCTCAACTCCTTGTGGAACATCATCCACAATACTTTGTGGTTCCAGTTCAACTTCCATCGAGGCTTCAGTGCTAGTATTCACATCTTGAACTTCTTCAAGATCGAACGTGCTCCCACTAGTCTTTCTAGAAACAAAGTCCCTTTCTAGAAAGAACCTAGTATTTGCCACAACTACCTTGTGCTGACTGGGAATGGAGAATTAATATCCCTTAGTTTCCTTGGGATATCCGATGAAATAGCACTTGTCGGATTTGGGTCCTAATTTGTCTGAGACTTGACGTCGTACGTATGCCTCACAGCCTCAAATCCTCATGAAAGACACCTGGGCATCTCTCCCAGTCCATATCTTATATGGTGTCTTTATCACGGCCTTAGATGGAACTCGGTTGAGAATGAAAGCTGCCGTGTCTAGAGATAATCCCCATAGATATGTCCGAAGATCTGTGTGACTCATCATAGATCGTACCATATCTAATAAGGTACGATTCCTCCTTTCGGATACACCATTCCACTGTGGTGTTCCAGGAGGAGTGAGTTGAGATAAAATCCCACACTCAGCTAAGTAGTCACGAAACTCATGGCTTAAGTATTCACCACCTCGATCTAATCGAAGTACCTTAATACTCTTGCCAAGCTGGTTCTGTACTTCATTCTTGAATTCTTTGAACTTTTCAAAGGATTCAGATTTATGTTTCATCAAATACACATAACCATATCTACTGAAGTCATCAGTAAATGTGATGAAGTACCTATAACCGCCTCTAGCAGCGACATTGAAAGGGTCACATACATCACTATGTATGAGTCCTAACAAATCAATCGCTCTCTCGCTGTGCCCACTAAAGGGAGTCTTGGTCATCTTGCCTCGTAGGCATGACTCGCATATCTTATATGATTCAAAATCAAATGAGTCCAGCAAACCATCCTTATGGAGCTGGGATAAGCGCTTGTCATTTATATGACCTAAGCGACAGTGCCAGAGATAAGTTTGGTTCATGTCATTTGACTTGAACCTCTTGGTACTAATGTTATAGATAGGGCTCTCAAGGACTAGAATATAGAGTTCGTTTATTAGTGGTGCACTACAATAGAACATATCTTTTAAATAAACAGAACAACATTTGTCTTTTATTATAAAAGAGTATCCTTTCTTGTATAAACAAGAAACTGAAACTATGTTCTTAGTAAGAGCAGGCACATAACAACAATCATCTAAATCTAGTACAAGCCCAGAGGGCAGAGATAGCTGATAAGTTCCTACAGCAACAGCAACAACCCGTGCTCCATTGCCTACTCGTAGGTCCACCTCGTCCTTTGCCAATGCTCTGCTATTTCTCAGCGCCTGCACATCAGTACAAATGTGAGAAGCACATCCAGTATCTAATACCCATGATGTAGAAATAGATAGATTGACTTCTATAACATATATACCTGAAGTGGAAGTCTCACTTCGCTTCTTCTTAAGATCCTCCAAGTATACCTTGCAGTTCCTCTTCCAGTGCCCGGTCTGACCGTGGCAACCCCTCCTTTAGGCTTCAGTGCCTTGCCTTTGCCCTTGATTTGGGACTTTCCCTTACCTTTGGGCTTGCCCTTTCCCTTGTGCTTCTGGACCATCAGAATGGGCTTAACCTTCTTAAGGTTAATCTCAGCAGTTCGTAACATACTAAGTAGCTCGGGCAGTGGCTTGTCAATCTCGTTCATGTTATAGTTGAGAACGAATTGACTATAGCTATCCGGCAAGGACTGCAAGATCAAGTCAGTGGCCAGCTCTTGGCCAAGTGGGAACCCCAGTCTTTGTAGGTTCTCTATGTACCCAATCATCTTGAGTACATAAGGACCTACAGGAGCCCCGTCTGACATCTTGCACTGAAACAGTGCCTTAGAGATCTCAAATCTCTCATGCCTCGCTTGTCCCTGATATAGTTGGCGAAGATGCTCAACCATATCGTAAGCGCCCATCAACTCGTGTTGCTTCTGAAGCTCAGAGTTCATGGTCGCGAGCATTAGACAGGACACATCTAATGCGTCATCTTGATGCTTCTTGTAAGCATCTTTGTCAGCTCGCGGGGCATTGGCAGGAGGAGCCTCCGGAATGGGCTGCTCCAGAACGTACAGTTTACGTTCCTGGGTGAGAACTATTCTCAAGTTCCTGTACCAGTCCAGGAAATTCGCTCCGTTGAGCTTGTCCTTCTCAAGGACAGATCGCAGGGAGAAGGAATTCGTGTTCGACGTCATGGTTATCTACAACAGAAAATTTGCAGAAATAAATATCATATTCTTTTAAAATCATTTAATTAGGCTTTTAACTAAATGATGCTCCCACTGAATACTATAATTCATGTGGGACAAGATCTACATCATACTAACCCTTGAGTTAGCTTTGGCTAATATGCCCAAGGCTTAGTATGATCGGTAGGTAACGATTACCAATTACATCTCCATGCAACTCTTGTTTATATGATCAAGATCCATATTTATATTAAAACTCGAGTTAGCTTTGGCTAATACGCCCGGGAGTTAATATAAACGTGATTTTGTCCTACCTTTCCAACTATTGGAAGAATGCCTATAGTTGACTCGATCCAACCGAGTAACTAGGAATACTCAATCTAATTGAGTTTGTTTTCACCCATGCATTGATAGGCGGGACCAAGATTGTCCCTCCGTACCCTACCAAGATAATATGTATTGCTCTGCTTTGACAGATTCAACAATACATGTGATCGAGGTAGTGATAGGTATCACGGCACAGTTAGGCATTAGAGTTGAGTCGATTGAGATCTAATCTAATCGAAAAGGATGCATCTTGTGCATGACTTAGATCTAATCTAATCGCAAGAGTGCATCATGTGCACGACTTAGATCTAATCTAATCGTAAGGCACTAATTAATTAACTACTTATTAAATATGCATCACATACACAAGCAATTAATTAATCTATTTGTGATTTAGTCATGGCCCTACTACGATCTTCTCAAGCCAATGAGAAGATCGATTGGTCAACCTAGGGTCAACAGCTTCTCCAAGCTCCTCCCTTTGACCACCTTGTGTTGCTCGTGCCCGCCTCGGAACTCCGTCTCGTGTGGACTCTCCACCGCTCCAATTTGTATATTACAATTTGAAACTCGAGTTACATTCGAGTCTAAATCTAATTTACAACAAGAATATAAAAGAAGGCACGACGTGCAGGTCGCGAATATAATACAACACTTGCAAACACATAACGGCACGCATACCGTATTATGAATTACAAAACAATCCAATCATATTGGGTTTTTGGGCCATGACTATCACAAAATTAATATATAATTCAAAATTATATATTTTTCATAATTTTCTGTAATTTTAAAATTAATTTTTACAATTTTTACGAGTAAAATTTCCCAGCGGACCTGTTTAACGGTTTCGGGCGCAATCGCAGAACGGATCCCCTTGCGGGGCCAGGGGCAGCGCCCCTACCCGCGATATAACCATCGTGAGGGTTCCTTTGCGATCCAACAGTGCCTAAACCCGCTGTCCCAAAATGATTTGGGCCGAGACATTGCCGTTTCGGAAAAATCTTCCCGGCGGGTTCGTTTTTAGCGATTTCGGGTGCAACCGCGGAGCAAATCCCCTTGCGGGGTTAGGGGCAGTGCCCCTACCCGCGATCTAACCATCGCGAGTTGCTCCTAAGCGATCTAATGGCACCCAATCCCGCTTTCCCCAAAAATTTTGGGGCGAAACGAAGCCGTTTTGGAAAAATCTTTCCGGTAGCCGAAGCCTACAAGTGCCGAGACACTTGTGCTTCGCTTCTACGGAAAAATTACCCATAAAAACTCGAAAATCATAATTTTACAGAAAATTACAGATACTTTAATTTTCATAAAACCAAAAAAAAACAAACTCGTACAAGCCTTGCACGTGGCTCTGATACCACTGTTGGGTTCTTCGGGCCGCGAAAACCGCTTTTCGCGTCGCGGAAACCCCGAATCACCCAAGGCCAACGGATCCGTGCAAGGAAAACCGAACGATAAATACGAGTACGAGTTTGAAAAACCTTTTAGATCTACTCCTAGATCTACATATTAAGAGAACTTTACCCTTGTTGCGTGCCCTTTCGCATTCCCGCTCTTCTAAGGAGTTGCCGGATCTCAAGACCGTCAAGCGCCGGTCCTCTAGAAGTATCCACACGGACACGTAGGTGGAGAAACCTCACACAAAAGGTGTGCTAGCACCTTGGTGAGATTCGGCCAAGCAAAGAGGAGAGGGAGAGGGAGAGCTTGAGAGGAAGAAGAAGAAGATACACCACTTGAATGAAAAAATGAATTCACATTCAAACCCAAAGTGGCCGGCCACTCTCAATGGTGAAAACTCCCAAATTAATTGCATTAATTGCAATTAATATGAAGCCATTAAAGAGAATGGCTTTGTAACTTCCATGAGGTGGCACCCATGATGATGTGGAGTATCATCATTGGTCCACCTAATGCCAACTCACCAATGAGGTGGCAAAAGGTCAAGTCAAAATTAACCTTTGGTCTTCCTTCTTAAGTCAAGTCAAACTTGACCCAATCTCTTCCATGGTTGATCTAATCTAACCATTTGATTCAAGCCAACTTAATATAATGAATCTAATTCATTTAATTAAATTGATTCAATGAGTCAAAATCTAAATTAGACTCATCGAACACATAAATCAACTTGAGTCGAACTCAAGTTAGCCCAATTAGGATTACTTTTAATCCAATTTGATTCATCAAATGAATCTAATCCTCTTGGTTCATCATATGAACCTAATCTCCATCTAATTGTCCTAAGTGTGTGACCCTATAGGTTCTTGTAATGTTGGCAATGCCCTAAACCCATTTAGGAGCATAAGTAATGAGCAGTATCTAGCAACACATCATTACTACCCAAGTTACAAGAATGTCGAGATCCGACATCACCTTGTGACTACTAATTGTGACTCCTCACAATATGTAACATTGTCCTTCTATCCTAGACATCTAGATTGATCAATGTGAGGCATAGACCGTGTCATCCCCTAATCAATCTAAATCTTGAACTCCAAGTAGACTCACTCAATCAAATGAGCTCAACATCTCATGTTGACTCACTTGGGCATGGCCATGCACTTCGTGGTCTAACTCTATCAAGAATATTGATGTCGCTCCCGTCATATGGGAGGGATAGATCCCATCTACATCACTCACATCCCTCTGCATAATTTGTTACATACCAAGTAATCGCCTTTATAGTCCACCCTGTTACGGGTGACGTTTGACGAAACCAAAGTACATAACTCCTTATGTAGGGATCCATGGTGCCTTCAGGTCAAAGGACTAATAGTCATACTAATAGCCACATGAGAAAGTATATGACACTCATATAACGATCCATGATACTTTCTCATGGCGGGTCATTCAGTATACATTCTCTAATGCATACCCATGTGTCAGCTTGATATCTCTATATCCATGACTTGTGAGATCAAGTCATCGAGCTGACCTACATGCTAGTCTTATTGCATTAACATTGTCCCTGAATGTTAATACTCGACTAGGAATGATTTAGGGTAGTGTTCCCTATATCATCTCACTATCGATTCAACTAATCGATTGATATAGGTATGAACCTTCTACTCAAGGACACTATTATACTTAGTCTATTTGGCACTAATACAAATAAGTATAATAGCCAAACAAATGCCTTTATTAATATACAAGAATATGATACAATGAGTCCATACAATCATCAAATGATTGGCTCTAGGGCTCTAACTAACAAAGAATTACTTATCAGAGGTTGGGATTCAATCCTAATTGTCTGCACCTGGTACACCCCAACAGAATGGTGTGGCAGAATGAAGGAATAGGACTCTTATGGAAATGGTTAGATCGATGATGAGTTATTCAGAATTACTAAATTCGTTCTAGGGATATGCTTTAGAAACGACAGTGTATATTCTGAACTTGGTACCTTTTAAATCAGTACCCTCTACTCCTACAGAATTGTGGAATGAGCGTAAGCCTAGTCTAAGACATGTTCGGATTTGTGGTAGTCCAACACATGTGCTGAAGGGAGATTCTGATAAGTTGGAATCTCATACAGAAGTTCGCTTGTTTGTAGGTTATCCTAAAGGAATGAAAGGTGATTTGTTTTATAGTCCTAAAGATCAGAAGGTCATTGTTAGCATTAATGTCCTATTTTTAGAAGAGGACTATGTAATAAACCACAAGCCCATGAGTGAAATAGTTCTAGAAGAAATGAAAGAGGACATGTCTACTTTACTACCAACAGTGCAAGATGAAATATCACATGAAACTGCAACACGTGTCACAAATGATGCATAACTACAGGCAGTGCCTCGTCGTAATGTGAGGGTTGTTAGGTAACCTGAAAGATTCATGTTTTTGGGAGAGTGTTCGGACTTGATCCCAAGTAAACATGCCTCCTCCACTTCGGCAAGGCCCTCGACCTCGACACAGCCATCCACCTCCTTATCGATCGAGGACCGACTTACGCATCTCGAGGTTCAGACCGCACAATCACGACGGCTTGTCCTGGACGGATTTCGCATACTTCGCGCAGAGATAGCCTCCGACTTTACCTCTCCGAGACGATATTCGTTAGGGGCAGCCTGCACCAGAGCATCCCCCACCACTAGCTGACGATCCTACAGTTGACGATCCTTCTACTTGATTCTATCTTACCATGCATTGTATACTGGACCTGGACATCTCACTAGTACTTTGTTTGCTTAGATATTTTTGAACTTACTTCTTTTTGCTTATTAGTACCTCTATTTTAAAACATAGTCTTAGTTGTTGTTATAATTTTCAGAATCTTCTTTACTCCAAAATTTTGTTAAAATTCTAGGAAAAATAATATTTTCAAAATCCCAATTTCTTAGATTTTCAAAATTTGGCCTTAGCCTAGGCTTAACCCTAAAAATCATGTACCCCTAGATTTCAGTCAGAGCATCTCAAAAACACACTAGGCATAACTTGTTTGTGTTTCAAACACTTAGAATGGGGTGAGATGCATAGGTTTAGTTTAGACTTCAGAATGCTTATTTCTATGCATCGTAGTAAATCTGGACAATAAATACCAAAATACATTAATCAATTTAAGTTATCCAGTCTTAGTTAAATCTAACTGGAATTCTAAGCTTAACTTGACTAACAAAGTGAAAGCTGTTGGCCTCTAGATAATCAGCTAGTAACTAATGGTTAGACATGTGGCCAAGGAATTTAAGTATTTACCTTTCAGTTACTCATGCTTGGACTTTAGGAATATATTTCCATTTGTTTTATTCTCCAAAGTGAAAATGGTCTTAGTTAAAATTTTATAAGTTAAGTATTTTTCAAAATTATTTTAAAATTTAGTTAAATATTTTTCAAAGTCTTTTTCAAAATTTAGTTAAGTATTTTTTTCAAAAAGTTTAACTAAGTTTTTAAAAGCTTCTCAAATTTAGCTAAGTATTTTTAACAAAGCTTTTTAAATTTAACTAAATATGTTTCAACAAAGCTTTTCAAAATTAACAAAGTTTTTTCAAATTTAACTAAGTTTTTTAAATGCCTTACAAAGTCTTAGCTAAAAAGTACTTCTAAAACTTTTTTATTTTAAAAAGGAAAAAGTTACGTTTTCCAAATTTATGACAAATTTTTTGATTTCACTTAGCTAAAAGTTTTACAAAAAAAAATTATTTTAAACAAAGCTAAGTGTTTATCAAAGTATGTTTCATCCTCTATTTAAAAGCCTTTATGTTTCTTAAATTTTTTCATTCCCTCTTTAAAAGTTAAGTATTTAATTGGCGCTCTATTTTTCATTTTGAAAGATAAGATAAAAATTATTTCTGAAAAGTTAAGGTTTCTCAAATCCAGCTAAGGCCATTTTTAGCTTTCTTCTTTACCTCTCTTGGTTATTTTGATATATGGTAAAGGGGAGAGTATAAGAAAATTTAAAGAAACTCAAAATTTTTAAATTTAAAATTTTTATAGTCTAAAGGGGGAGGTGTTATTAAGGGGGAGCTTTGTATGTGCTAAATTTTTGCTTGTGCTATCTTTATGCTTGTGCTTATGTTAGTGATGCTTTGTATCTTTTCATTATTATCCTTTAGCTTAATTTTGAATTTCAGTTGCCATAATCAAAAAAGGGGAAATTGTTGGTGCGGGAAGCATCCGACGATCTAACCTTAGTTTTGATAATGACAAAAGAGATTCAAAGTTAAGGTTAATTGTTATTTAACGAGCTTAAATGAGCTTTCAGGAAAGACCTAATTGCAGTTAGGAAGGTGAAAACCCTAGGGGGTGGTAACCCTAGGTCATAGGGGGTGGCAACCCTTGGTGAAAGAAAAACCCTAGGGAGTGGTAACCCTAGGTCTTAGGGGGTGGAAACCCTAGGTGGAGGAGAAATCCTAAGGGGGGTAACCTTAGGTCCTAGGGGGAGGTAACCCTAGGTGAAGGAAAATCCTAGGGGGTGGTAATCCTAGGTCCTAGGGGTGGTAACCCTAGACGAAAAGTCCAGTCGGTCTGGAGGATCGAACAGGCAATAGGTATGCTCTCCTGAGTGGAGTAGGTGAGGATGCGTTACCTGGAAGAGGGAACAGTAGGCGTCGGTTCGACCTAGGGTTTCCGGTTGGAAATCCGAAGTCAGAACTGGACAGTCTGGAGACTGTCAAATATTTCATTTATTGTATTTATTTCATGCTAACTTTGTCATGCAGGGTATGTGTGTGGTTTGTGGACTAACATATTTTGCAGGGACTAAAGTGCACATCATGTCTCGAATGAACAGTACCCGAGGCACCCTCATGGAGCTTGAGGCACCTCAGGTGCAAGGGAGAAGAAGTCTGCATAGCAAGCTTGGAGGAACCCTCGAGGGAGGCTGAGGCGCCTTGGATGCTAGGCTTGAGATGCCTCTATAGAGCAATGAAGGCGCCTCCAAGCAGGATAAGCAGTAGGCAGCGGAGGCTTATGAATCAAGCCTTTGAGGCACCTCCATGAGGACTTGGAGGCACCCTCAATAGCCTATTTAAGGCCACTTCGACATACAACTCAATGAATCAAGTATCAAGTGATCTGTCTGCAACCAGCTGCTAACGAGAAGTTCCGACGAAGCTACAACCTAACGTCGATGACCCGTAGCTCAGAATTTGCCATATTCTTTTGTTGTTGGTACATTTAATTACTATTTTTAATTGTACTTTAAATTGTAACACTTTAACGATATTATAGTTGTTGCCCACCGAAAGCGATCAACGATCGCGGACCTTGGTGTAGGAGTCGCCCAAGGCTCTAAACCAAGTAAATACTTGGTGTTCCTTGTGCTTGTGTTTGTTTTTATTATTCCACTGCTTTACTCATTGAGTTTTTCGATTACAAAACGCGTGAAAGCCACGAGCACTATTCACCCCCCCTCTAGCGCGATCTCGATCCAACAATTGGTATCAGAGAGGGGTAGCTTCGATTTGGGGCAACCACCAATCAAGCACTTTTTCGTGGTATTTTCAATTTTTCGGAGTCGATCAGAATTAGTATAATTGCTATATTCTGATCTATTTCTTTGTTCGAATCAATTTTTGCTCGAAGTTGGTGCAACACCACCCGAGTTAGTTTTCCTTTTATTATACATCCCGCACTACTAATCCAAAATCAAGTCTTGGAACAGACTTTTTATTTTTGTGTGTGCAAGTTTTTCAATGGCCCAACAAGAAGGCTACAGCACAGTCCGTCCCCCGCACTTCTCCGACGAAGACTTCGGTTACTGGAAAGGTCGAATGGAGTCGTACATGCAAACCCAGTTCGAAGTTTGGATGATCACCAATACAGGCCTCGAACTCCCACTTGACGGTGCTGGCAAATCGATATCTTATGAGAACTGGGACATAACATAATCAAGAAAGTAGAAGCGAACGCAAAGGCAGCCTGCATACTCAAATATGGTCTGACAAAGGTGGAACTCAATAGAGTAGGACCCTTCTCAAGTGCAAAGGAGTTGTGGGAAAAGCTAATCGAACTACACGAGGGTACATCAAACAACAAGGTAAGTAAAGGAGATTTACTTTTCAGTAAAATATATAATATCAAAATGCAGGAAGGAGAGACAGCAAGCAAACTTCACGTCAGAATTCAAGACTTGCTGAATGGACTCTACGCAATAAGACAGAAAGTGGAGAACAAGGACGTAATAAGGTATGCACTCAATGGCTTTCTTAGGAATACCTTGTGGGCATCCATGGTAGATGCGTACAAGGTATCCAAGGACTTATCTTCAATTAAATTAGATGAACTCTTCTCTATATTTGAATTGCATGAGCAGACTAATGCATGCCCGGTCGAGAAGGGTATAGCTTTGGTTACAGGTAGTATTAGAATGCGCGAACCGAGATCGAAGCGCAGAACCAAACCGGAGTCAGAAGAAGAACCTGACTAAGACGATGAAGACGATGAACTTACGACTGAACTCGCCAACTTAGTAAGGAAACTCTACAAGAAAAAGAAAGGCTTCAACAAGAAGGACCTCAAGAAGGTAATTCAATTTAAGGAGGCTCAACCAAAGTCAAAGGTAAAATTCGAAGTGACATGCTACGGTTGTAATCAGAAGGGGCACATTAAAGCCAACTGCCCAAATCAAAAGGATGCAAAGAAGTAGCAACGGAAAAAGAAGGCTCTGAAGGCGACCTGGGACGAGTCATCCTAGGAAGAATTCGACGACGAAGAATCGAAAGATGAGTTTTCTCGCGATGATAGCCTGGGACTACATCAATGAATCCGGAAGCGAGGATGAATCGGAAGCTAAGTTCGAGAGAAGCCACGAATCCGTATCCATTTCCGAAGGGCCTGACCCGGCTGTAAATATCCCCCGTTTACACAATTTAGTAAATTATTTAATGTGAAAATTAGCAAAATCAAATATTAGGATCAAGTCACTTCTAAAGGAGGTAACAACCCTTAAAGAAGTGACTAACTTCGAATCCTTACCAGACCCAGTTCAAACTGGAAACTCAACTCAAGTCCAAAAGCTTGAGGAAGAAAATTCCAGCCTGAAAACTCAAGTCAAGGATTTAAAGAAAATATTGGAACGATTTTCTTTGGGCTCCAAGAACCTTGACCTAATTTTTGGAAAACAAAGAGCCATTTACAACAGATTCGGATTATGATTTAAAACTAAAAAGAAATATTGATCCTATCTATCTTTAGTGAACAGACCAAATAGAAAAGTAGTCTAAGCATGGATACCTAAGTCCAACTTGGTCAATCAAGTTGGACCTGGTCAATATTGGGTCCCCAAGGATCAAGTTCATTACCTTGATAGACCATATCGAGGTTATGATCCAGGGGGAAGCCAATAGGAAAACCATCTACATTGTTAAATAAACTTGCTTGATGTTTGTGTTTTCATTTTTTTTATATCTGTTTAGATTTAGGATAGTTTAAGGATCAAGGAATAATCTACACTTGTTTAATTAAACCTAGGGGTTTCAAAAGGAAAATTAAATATATATTTTCTTTGAAAGACTCTGTCTAGAAGTGGTGGATGATCCTATACCCAAGAAGGCCTAGTGCCTCGCCACAGCCTGGGAGCCGATCTTCGAAATGTATATTTAGTTAACCATTTGGAAAACCTATGTTTAACTCAAATATAAATTAATTCTTAGAAATAATCTAAATCACAGATAACCATCTCACAAAACTACTTAAGGTTCCCTGATTGACAACTTAGTATCGGGTGAGATGAATCTAGGCTGAATTTAATTAATTAACTTCTAAATAAAACTTATTTAAAAATCTTTTAAAAACTTATATAAAATTCTTTTAAAAACTTTTTTAAAAATCTTTTAAAAACTTATTTAAAAATTCTTTTAAAAACTTATTCAAAAAATAAAGTACTTATTTAAAAATCTTTTAAAAACTTACTTAAAAAAATCTTTTAAAACTTATTTAAAAACCTTTTAAAAACTTATTTAAAAAATATTTTAAAAACTTACTTAAAAACTCTTTTAAAAACTTATTATCTTTTAAAAACTTATTTAAAAATATTTTAAAAACTTATTCAAAAATCTTTTTTTTAAAAAAAAACTCATAGAAAGCCCCTAACGAGGCGCCTCTACCATAGTAGAGGCGCCCTCGAATATCGGCAGGAAAATTCCCGCCAAATACCACGGAGGTGCCTCAGACCGAGTCTGAGGTGCCCTTATAGCGACATTGAAGGCGCCTTTAAAGGGCTTGAAGGCACCCTCAATACCAAAATATGCAGCGAACATTCTGTTCGCTGCAATTCACTCGCTCGCAAAAAAAAAATGTTGATCCAAGGCGCCTTCAACCCTGGATTTCTTCCGTCTACCTCCATTAAAACCTCAGAATTCCTCCTAGGTATAATCTTAACCTATCTATTGTTTGTATATATTATTTTTATACACGTTGTTGTATGGGTTGCGTGAATCAAAATAGGAAAACCCGAAACGTTGGTCCTGCTCCCGCTAGTGTATCTTCCACTGATCCTAGGTTCCCCTCAGAGCGGCATAGGATTGAGTTCACCAGACATACATTTACCCCTATTAAGCCTAGGTACTTGAGTAAGTCATTTTTTGCTCAGTATTGTTAGCCTACAATCTAGATGATAGAGCACTATCAGCTTGGTAAACTGGTTTACTGTAGTAATGCAGTAAACCAGGACCAATATGCTCAATTCTTCAACAACCTCGAGAAGGTTGACGACCTGACCTATTCCACCAGAGTTGGTGGATAGGATATCTAGTTTACCCCTTCCTTGATATGCACTAGTCTAAAGTTTAGATCATCTGCATGTCCCTTTTTGTGTTACCCTCCTAGGGACTTGCCATTTGGTGACTCCTATTCCCACATCACATTAGACACCATCTACATGTATTTTTTGGGGGAGGAGAGACCAGAGGTCCTGACTGAGTTCAGGTCACTGTCTCTTAGGATTCAAGACTATGTTATGTACATAGTCCTGACATCATGTATTTTACCGATCACATCTCGAGATGACCCGAAGATGCGACCTTCACAATCCTTTTTCCTGTATGCATTATGCCATCACTTAGACATAGATATAACATTACATATGTTCCATAACATCATTCATGCATCTAGCTTAGTCACATCCCTTGAGATCCACATGCCCTACTGTCACATTTTGATATTTTCTTCTCGACCCTTGGGATTGATACCACCCAGGGGACACTTGCCCCTTTAAGACCATATGATTAGTTAGGGCAGCACCATCTTAGATTAGCCCGCATTGACGTCACCGCTGAGGGGATCCTAGCTTGGAGGGGTAGACCACAGCTAGTCGTTGCTATGATAGAGCCCGAGGCTGACGACGAGTTTGTTGCCTTATTCGCTCCAGCCGAGAGAGAGGACTGGTTAGAGTTTACAGCTGAGGATATTCATGGACAGTCCTCCACTTCGGCAGGGCCCTCGACCTCGACACAACCATCCACCTCCTTATCGATCGAGGACCGACTTACGCGTCTCGAGGATCGACTTACGCGTCTTGAGGATCAGTCCGCACTGACACGACGGCTTGTCCTAGACGAATTTCACATACTTCGCGTAGAGATAGCCTCTGACTTTACCTCTCTCCGATACGAGATTCGTCAAGGGTAGCATGCACCCGAGCATCCCCCACCACTAGTTGATGATCCTACAGTTGACGATCCTTCTACCTGATTCTATCTTACCATGCATTGCATATTGGACCTGGACATCTCACTAGTACTTTGTTTGCTTAGATATTTTCGAACTTACTTCTTTTTACTTATTAGTACCTCTGTTTTAAAACTTAGTCTTAGTTGCTGTTATAATTTTCAGAATCTTCTTTACTCCAAAATTTTGATAAAATTCTAGGAAAAATAATATTTTCAAAATCCCAATTTCTTAAATTTTCAAAATTTGGCCTTAGCCTAGGCTTAACCCTAAAAATCATGTACCCCTAGATTTCAGTCAGAGCATCTCACAAACACACTAGGCATAACTTGTTTGTGTTTCAAACACTTAGAATGGGGTGAGATGCATAGGTTTAGTCTAGACTTCAGAATGCTTATTTCTATGCATCGCAGTAAATCTGGACAATAAATACCAAAATACATTAATCAATTTAAGTTATCCAGTCTAAGTTAAATCTAACTGGAATTCTAAGCTTAACTTGACTAACCAAGTGAAAGTTGTTGCGCTCTAGGTAATCAGCTAGTAACTAATGGTTAGACATGTGGCCAAGGAATTTAAGTAATTTACCTTTCTTTTACTCATGCTTGGACTTTAGGAATATTTTTCAATCTGTTTTATTCTCCAAAGTGAAAATGGCCTTTGTTAAAATTTTACAAGTTAAGCATTTTTCTATAACACCCCACCCTCCTCACTACTAGTCTGTGAGGGTGAACGCTACTGGACTACTAATTTTACTTAATTAGAGTTGTTCACATGTAAAGATCAATACATAAACTCTCTAAACATGCAACTGATAGCAGCGAAAAACATAAACAACCTATCTCTACATCTACTCCAGCATATGAACACAACCAAAACTATACATCAATCTAATCATGCTGAAATATGTGCATTAATCTGAACATGCATGCAACCATTATACAACTCAGATAATAGGTTTAATGTGCATAACAATAAAAAGAAAGAATTCTAAATACATGGCAATCTTAATAAATTTTTATGCTAAATCCCAAGGCTTCTATAGTCCAGGCATCACACATCCGTCCGCACCTCCTTGTTGCCTTCCTTTGCTATAGCTTTTCCTTTCCTTTATCTGCAGTAAGAGGAAAATGCATCTATAAGCAAAATTGCTTAGTAAGCGCTATTTAACTCACAAAAACTTGAATATGCATATGAATATACTGAAATTAAAAAAAAAAACAACTGAATGCTCAAAAGAAGATACTACTCATGTTCATCTAAAAGCAAAAGAAACTTACTGAAATGCTAAACATGTAAAGCTAATCAGAACAACATGCTAGCATAAAAGAAACTAAACTTGTTGAATTTTAAACTTATGTGAAGCTTGTTTTACTTGTTTAAAAACTTATACTTTAATACTTCAAAATAATAATAAATCTCTTCTTGGGCCCAGGCTTAGTACCAAAGTGCGCTCCCAAATAGAGACTGAGGTAGCGAGCCACCAGTCCTATGAGGGTAAAGACCTCGGTCTTACCAGGGCCAACACCTCGGAATTGGGCACATGGATTTATTTAACGACAACCTCGGAAGTCGGGTACTAGCCTTTTAAAGTAAAATATCTTAATTACTTCTTCTTTAAATGCCTTGGCATTTTAAAAAGCACCTTGTGTGTCAAAATCCCTAAAGTCTTGACTTTGGGATCTACTTAAGGCCTTGACCTTTTTCTTTCTTTTCTTTATCTTTCTTATACTTGTTAATACCTCTAATAAAAGAATGCTTCTTTAAAAACTGAAATGTTTAAACAAATTCTAATATTGAAATGCATAAACAAATATCTGCATACTATGCTAATCAAAATTCTGCATACTATACTAACAAAATTCTGCACTTGTAAGCTTAATAAAATTTTGCACTTGTAAACTTAATAAAATTCTGCACTTGTAAACTTAATAAAATCTGCATTATAAACTTAATAAAATCTACACTTGTAAGCTTAATAAAATATGCACTTGTAAACTTAATAAAATCTACAAATCTAATTAAGCTACTAGAGATCTAATTGGATCTTCCAATGCTAAACCATCAAAACTGCAATGCTAAACAATTCAAAATCTGCAATGCTAAACAAATCAAAATCTGTAATGCTACACATAGCTATTCCACACTAAAAATCTGTTAAAGCTTGATATCTATGTAAAGCTTATACTTTTATAGAGCAATAGAGATCTTTAAGCATGTTACAGCATGATCTAAACTGGAATACTAAGCCAAAATCACAAACTGAAAACTAAATTGCATACTAAACTAATCAAGATTCTGCATCCTATGCTACACAATTTCTGCATACTATGCAAACATAAATTCTACACTATAATACTTAACCAAACTGCACTATAATCTTTTTTTAAAAAACTACACTATAAGTTCCACAATAAATCTGCACTATAAATTCCACCAAAAATCTGCACTACAAGTTCCACCAAAAATCTGCACTATAAACCCTAAAGGAAAACTGTCCGTGCCCCCTTTATAGCACCATCCGAAATCCACAGAACTTCAAAAGGATCTACTTTTACTTTCTTTTCCATTGCACAATACCAAGTTAAACTTGCTGAATGTTACTATAAACTCTAAATAATTTGAACTAAATTTCATTGCAACAAGTTTCAAAAACAAACCTGCCGAAGCTAATAAAACCCATATAACCTGATTCAAAAACTTATACTTTACAGAACAACCGAAATCTTATAGCATACTACAGCAACAATGCAAAAAGAAAGTAAACCTTGTTAGGCTTACTGAAACTTTTAAAATCAGAACCTATGGTAAACTTGTTCACAGCTGATGTCCTAATAGAGCAACAAAATTCGAAAACTTTAAACCTCCATATTGATCCGAGCATGCTTATCAAGGTCACATAGAAAATTCCAATCAAAAGCTACAATGCTAATTTCAAAGCTTGAAAGGAATCTATCCACATACTTAACCTCTACTGTTCATCCTCTTTCTTCCCTTGGGTTTAAGGCAGCAACACAAAACCAACCATCTTTACCACATGCTACGAAATCAAGAAGAAACTAAATCCAGAAACTTGTAACGACCCGCCTTCTACTAACTAAGCTGTAAGGCTTATCGTCACATTATGCTGTGCTAAACTATTCCCTGACCATCACTAAAACTAGACGCGGAAGCTGTACTAATTAAAATTTTGCTAAGCTGTTAACATTTCTTGGTGCTACATGTACTAAGGAGTGTAATCTAAGTATACCTAACATATACTACATCCCCTATGGTCAAGGAACTGAAATATATGTTTCCCAGCTGTTATCAGACCTCCCAATCGATCCACGGATCGATTGAAATAGTCGGATCGATCCAGGAATCGATCCAGACGGCTACTGTATGCGGGACATAAGTTGGATCGATCCAGTGATCGATCCAGCACGCTACTGTGCTCGGGGCAATAATTTGGATCGATCGGCTGATCGATCCCGGAACTCTCGATTCGCGACGAAAATGGCTGGATCGATCGGCTGATCGATCCAGAGGCCTACTGTTCGGGGAACAGATTGCCCAATCGATCAGCTGATCGATTGGGAACCCTCGAATCGATCAGCTGATCGATTCGAGTTACTGGTTTCGTACCAAATGTCTGATTTCAGCACTGTTTCGTGCTTCAACCACATTTCCAGTTCTAAGATGGCTAGGAAACACTCTAACGATGACAATTAACATTCTAACATCATGTATTTAATATTCTAAGCACAATCTAAAGCATGGTTCGTTAGCTCATGGCGTTTAACCTACTAAAACAAAGAATAATAGAAATACTAAAGTTCATATGCTTAATTGAAATTGCTGGATCCCTAGGATTTTTATTCCATGTTCCATCCACACACATCCTCATCAGTGCATTGACCTCCAGCCTCCGCTAGTCCATCTTTCCTTTACCTTTATCTGCAGTATAAGGAAAATAGAATCTGTAAGCTTAAAGCTTAGTAAGAAACCATCTACCTCACAAAAACCTGCATACGATGCATTCATGCTTTTAAAACATGCTATTTAAAACATATGCTGAACATGTAAAAGATGGCATGGCATACAATCATCCAAACATGTATATCGAACTAAACATAGAGTCAACATGCATATTCACAGGGAAACTAAGCTGGAGCATGATACTGAGCTAAGCTATTACTGATCTGATACTAAAACTGTACTGAATTCATATGACTATTTTATGAACTTTTGGAAACTATATACATAATATGTGAAAATACATAATCATGCTGCTGTTTGCTATGCGCACATC
Organism: Zingiber officinale; assembly: GCF_018446385.1. Lineage (NCBI taxonomy): Eukaryota > Viridiplantae > Streptophyta > Magnoliopsida > Zingiberales > Zingiberaceae > Zingiber > Zingiber officinale. The sequence continues at coordinate 55,766,351 of NC_055992.1, read as the reverse complement.
CCTAACTAAACCCGGGTTTGCAAGTCCCGAATTTAGTAGGGTTTACTAGGTTATCTGAACCTAGGGACGACTGTGGGAGTCCAACCCAACGGATATCTAATCCGGTACAGTGCCAACTGAAAAGTAAAATTCTAAATTGCTGTTTCTAGGTTATCTGAACCTAGAGCTAGGTTGTCTGAACCCAGAGGCGACTGTGGGAGCCCACCCATTGGACCATAGTCCTATATAAGCTAGAATAAACTGATTTACTGATTTAGATGCTTCTAATGCATTCAGCTGAGCTGTTAAAATGCCTAATTTGCATTTTTACTTAACTAGCTATTTTATCGAACACCTAGTGTGCTTTAACTCCCCTCTCTATTAGGGAGACTACCTTTAGGCACCCAATAGCATCTAAACCTCCAACTGAAGGGGGAAAGACGTGTCCGACCCATCTAAAGGTACTCACTAAATCCCTAGACCTGCGAGGAGGGTTAAATACACCCTATATGTCGAAAAAAAATCTGCATATAACTAAACTAATGCATAGAAAACCAAACGGAAGCTACTTATACTGCAGGTGAGGGGTTTCTTACCTTGTGTGCTAGATTTCTTACAAATCTAATCGCTAGAAATTCCGGTGGAGACGACCTCTCGACGATTCGCTCGCGCCCACGTGTTCTACTCGCGGAGGGGAACGCCCTGGTGCTGAAATCGTCGCCGGAAAGTGCTCCTATGGCCCTAGGGATGAAACCCTAGGCTTGCTTGGGTGTTGGTGCCGAGAGAAAGAGAGGAAGAAGGAGTTGGCGTCGGTGAGGGTTTGGAGAGGGAGAAGTTTCCGAACCAAACTAAAAATAACCCGAACCAACTTAAGTTCTTAATTTATATTAAGTGGGTAACTAGGCCCAACTCAAATATAAATATAAATGTTTCCCTTCTCTTTCACTGGTTACTACGGCTAACTAAAGGTTTAGCGGACCCGAGAGGTCCCAGGTTCGATTCCCGCTTAAACCATTTTACTTTTCTATTTATTTTTGCTACTTCCGATACTCCAAAAATTCCCGAAAAATATCTAATAATTCCAGAAAAAATCATAGAATATTCCTAAAATAGTTTTGAGAATTTTCGGGTGTTACAATCCCCCATACCTTATAAAAAGTTCGTCCTCGAACTTAGAATAATTCTGGGTACTTCTGTCTCATGCTGGCTTCTGTCTGCTGTGTGACTGTGCCAAACGAATTTGACTAATGGTACTTCCTTGTTCCGTAATTTCTTAACCTCTCGGTCTATTATCTGAATAGGCCGACTATCATAGCTGAGGTCTTCACGGATTTGTACCGACTGGGGCTCAATCACCTGGGTGGCATCTGGGGTATGCTTCTTCAGCATAGAGACATGAAATACGTTGTGGACAGCTGACATTTCTTGGGGTAGCTCTAGCTCATATGCTACCTTGCCCACTCTTCTGCTGATAAGGTATGGTCCCACATATCTGGGACTTAGCTTGCCCTTCTTCCCAAAACGCATTACTCCCTTCATGGGAGCTACTCTGAGGAACACTAAATCCCCAACTGAAAACTCTAAGGGTCTGCGCCGTGTATCAGCATAGCTCTTCTGGCGGCTTTGAGCTGTCTCTATCCTCTGGCGGATCTGCTGTATAGCTGCTGTGAATCTGCTACTAGATCTGTCTGAAGTTCTAGTTCTTTCTGTTCACCACTCTCATACCAGCAGATTGGAGATCTACACCTCCGCCCATAGAGAGCCTCGTAAGGTGCCATGCCGATAGTGGCCTGATAGCTGTTGTTGTATGCAAATTCTGCTAAGCTCAGATATTTGCACCAACTTCCCTTGAAGTCTAGGGCACACGCTCAGAGCATATCTTCGAGTACCTGATTTACTCGCTCCGTCTGACCATCGGTTTGAGGATGGAATGCTGTGCTGAACTTTAACTTAGTGCCCAACGCTGACTGTACACACTCCCAGAAGTGTGATGTGAACCTGCTGTCTCTATCTGAAATGATGGTTCGTGGAACTCCATGTAGTTTGATGATCTCCTGGAGATACAACTGAGCTAGCTTCTCCATGGAGTAGGATATCTTGATAGCTAAGAAGTGGGCTGATTTAGTCAACCTGTCGACTATTACCCAGATGGCGTCAAAACCATTCGTGGTTCTGGGCAATCCCACTATGAAATCCATAGAGATATCCTCCCACTTCCATTCGAATCAGATAGGCCGCAACTCCTCCGTCACCGATGTTCGCCTTGACTCTCGACGGTGAGATGCTAACATATCTGGCGATGTCTCGCTTCATCCCGGCCACCAAAATGGTTCTTCGGTCTTGATACATTTTGGTGGAACTCGGATGCATCGCATAGGAGTCTTGTGAGCCTCATCTAAAATCTGTCTCCGTAGCTCCTCCTGATCTGGAACACAGAGTCTGTCACCAAAATACAACACCCCGCTATCGGACACTCTGAATTCTCTACTTTCTGATTCCGCTAGCCCTTGCTTGATTTTCTGAATTTCAGGGTCCTGCTCCTGAGCTGACTGAATATCACCAAGCAAGGTAGACTCTAAGGTCATAGTAGAGAGCTGTCCAACGATGAGTTCGAGACCGAAATCTACGATCTCCTTCTGTAGGGGCAGTGATACTGCTGTAAGAGATAATAAGGTAGCACTGGATTTTCTGCTAAGTGCGTCGGCTACCTTATTTGCTTTCCCTGGGTGGTAGAGGATGTCTATATCGTAATCCTTGACCAGCTATAACCATCTGCGCTGTCGCATATTCAGATCCTTCTGAGTGAAGAAATACTTCAGACTCTGATGATCTGTATACACTCTGCACTGAGCTCCATATAAGTAATGTCTCCAAATTTTGAGAGCGAACACTACTGCTGCAAGCTCAAGGTCATGAGTAGGGTAATTCTTCTCATAATCCTTGAGTTGTCTGGAGGCATAGGCGACCACCTTGCCGGTTTGCATCAATACTGCCCCTAGTCCCAACTTAGAGGCATCACTATAAATGTCAAAGCTGTTGGTGTTGTCTGGTAGAGCCAAAATGGGAGCACTGGTCAATCTCCTTTTTAGCTCACAGTCCCCTGTCCACTGAAATTTCCTGTTCTTTCTGGTAAGAGCTGTCAGTGGGGAGGCTATCCTGGAGAAGTCCTCTATGAATTTTCTGTAATAGCCTGCTAATCCCAGAAAGCTTCTGATCTCGCTGGCGTTCTTTGGTCTCTTCCAGTTACTTACTGCTTCTATCTTACTGGGGTCTACCATAATACCATCCTTTGAGATGATGTGACCCAAGAAGGACACCTGCTCTAGCCAAAATTCACATTTCGTGAACTTGGCGTATAGCTGGTTCTGCTGAAGGGTCTGCAATACTAGTTTCAGGTGCTCTGAGTGTTCTTCCTGAGTTCCTGAGTAGATAAGGATGTCATCGATAAACACAATAACAAACTTATCTAAATACTCCCTGAATACTCTGTTCATGAGATCCATGAATGTAGCTGGAGCATTGGTCACGCCAAAGGGCATGACTACGAACTCGTAGTGTCTCGTTCGAATCGCCTTGGGTGTATCCTCTTTAACCTTCACTGATGATAACTGATCCGAGATCTATCTTAGAGAACACCGCTGCTCCCTTCAACTGGTCGAACAATCGATTACGGGAAGGGATACTGTTCTTGATCGTGACTTGGTTCAGTGATCCGTAGTCTATGCACAGTCGCATGCTTCCATCCTTCTTCTTCACGAACAATACAGCCGCTCCCCATGGTGAGTAACTCGGGCGTATGAAACCCTTGTCAAGTAGCTCCTCAGATTGCTCTCGTTCCTTCAGTTCTGCTGGAGCCATGCGATATAGCGCTTTGGAGATAGGATTTGCCGGGAACGAGCTCTATCTCAAAGTCAATCTCCCTGTCTGGTGCTAAGCCTGGGACTGCTGGGTAGTCACATACAACTTGAACCTCCGCTATTGGTTCTTGTTCTGGCTGGTGCTGACTACGTGTGCTAGGAATCTCGTACATCCCGAATCCATGTGCTTTCATAGCCGAGAGAAACTTCTTGGCCTTTCTCTTTGGTTCCCCGATTCACTGCCGCTTCAGGTTGGAAGATGACTTTCTGCTTACGGCACTCTATGGTAGCACCGTATCTGATCGGAAAGTCCATTCCAAAGATAACGTCATAGTCGGTCATCTCTAGCACTATCGGATCACAAAAGAGCTCTCTGTCTGCTATAATGACCGGCACTGCTCTGAGCCAGTGCTGCCATGATCTCTCCCGAAGGTAATGCCGTCAAGAACCGACCACCGAGTACCTTTGAGGGTATTTCTAATTTTTCGGAGAACATCCGGGCTATATATGAATGGTTTGCCCCAGTATTAAATAGAACAGTAGCACTATACTGTAAAATGCTAATCTGACTTGTGACAACTGTCGAGGCATTGGCTACGTCCTCTCCGGTGAGTGAGTAGATCCTCGCATTCGCCATCGCTGGAGGGGCTTCTAATCTGCCCCGGTGATAAGTGGACCTTCTAGAGCGGCCTGCATCTGATATACTGAATCTGCTGTGGCTGAGGAAGATCGATCTTGTTCGGCACTGCTTGGCCATGTGCCCTTCTTGTCCACATTCAAAGCATCCTCGTGTGCCCTTGCGACAAACCCACGGGTGGAATTTCCCACAAGTAGCACACTTTGATAGATGGGTCGCCTAGATGGTCCTCCTTTGGGTCACTCCCGACTGCGCTTCTTTGTTGGAGTTCCCTTCCGCTAGAGTTGTGCTGTTTTTGAGTGTGAGAGTTTCCTTGGCCTTTGGACTCTGAGGAGACTTGCTTCTGCTGCTTTATGCTGTTCTGGTAATGTTCTGTGGTCAAGGCACTGCTCACTAACTCCTCTGTGGTTTGTGGCCTATGTATGCCACCAGCCACGTTCACTGCTATCTCTGGCCTCAGCATCTTGAGCATCAACCGGATTCGTTCCTTCTCTGTGCTGACTAGCTCCGGGCATAGACGAGCCAACCTGTTGAATTTCTTCACGGCTTCCTCAACCGAAAGGTTGCCCTGACAAAACGCAGTGAACTCGTCGTAGTGGCGGTTTGTAACCCGTATGTGAAAGAACTCTTCGAAGAATTCTTTCTCGAAGTCAGCCCATGACATCTGGTTCACTGGGCGCTTCTTTCTGATTCTTTCCCACCACATGCGTGCGTCTCCTGTCAGGCAGAAGGAGGCACACTTCACCTTCTCGTGTTCTGGCCAGTCCAGAAGCTCCATCGTGCTCTCCAGTGTTTTGAACCAGGCTTGTGCATCCCATTGTTCACTAGTGCCTGAGAAGTTCTCTAGCTTGACTCGCTGCCACTGGATCAGATAGGTTTCTTTTCTTGGCTCAGCTGCTGGGGCAGATTGGGCTGGTGGAACCTCTAAGACTTCGGGAGGTTCCGGGGTGACTGTGGGGTACTCTGCTGATTAGCCTTGATGGCTATTCAGCTAGCTGCTGCTGTAACTGAGCCACTAATGCTATAAGGTCTGGGGGAGGCATTGAACTGCCTGCCTCTTGCTGGGGCTCAGTAGCTAGTGCCCTTCTAGCTGGGCGTCCTCGTGCCATTGCTAAAGACATAGAGGATAGAACATGAATAACTATTACAATCATAATTGTATAACTATCGTTATCATGTTATATACTATCATATACTATCATGCAGCAGTTTATCTATAAACATGAGCTATACAAGAAAGCAAGAAACATAAATCAAATAGAGGTATTCTTACTTGGAAGCTGCAGGTTCAATGCTGATGTGTGTGTAGGAAGTATGGAACACGACTTTGATACCACTCTGTAACGACCCGCCTTCTACTAACTAAGCTGTAAGGCTTATCGTCACATTATGCTGTGCTAAACTATTCCCTGACCATCACTAAAACTAGACGCGGAAGCTGTACTAATTAAAATTTTGCTAAGCTGTTAACATTTCTTGGTGCTACATGTACTAAGGAGTGTAATCTAAGTATACCTAACATATACTACATCTCCTATGGTCAAGGAACTGAAATATATGTTTCCCAGCTGTTATCAGACCTCCCAATCGATCCACGGATCGATTGGAATAGTCGGATCGATCCAGGAATCGATCCAGACGGCTACTGTATGCGGGACATAAGTTGGATCGATCCAGTGATCGATCCAGCACGCTACTGTGCTCGGGGCAATAATTTGGATCGATCGGCAGATCAATCCAGGCTGGTCAATCGATCCAGTGATCGATCCCAGAGCTCTCTGTTCGTGACGGAAATGGCTGGATCGATCGGCTGATCGATCCAGAGGCCTACTGTTCGCGGAACAGATTGCCCAATCGATCAGCTGATCGATTGGGAACCCTCGAATCGATCAGCTGATCGATTCGAGTTACTGATTTCGTGCCAAATGTCTGATTTCAGCACTGTTTCGTGCTTCAACCACATTTCCAGTTCTAAGATGGCTAGGAAACACTCTAACGACGACAATTAACATTCTAACATCATGTATTTAATATTCTAAGCACAATCTAAAGCATGGTTCGTTAGCTCATGGCGTTTAACCTACTAAAACAAAGAATAATAGAAATACTAAAGTTCATATGCTTAATTGAAATTGCTGGATCCCTAGGATTTTTATTCCATGTTCCATCCACACACATCCTCATCAGTGCATTGACCTCCAGCCTCCGCTAGTCCATCTTTCCTTTACCTTTATCTGCAGTATAAGGAAAATAGAATCTGTAAGCTTAAAGCTTAGTAAGAAACCATCTACCTCACAAAAACCTACATACGATGCATTCATGCTTTTAAAACATGCTATTTAAAACATATGCTGAACATGTAAAAGATGGCATGGCATACAATCATCCAAACATGTATATCGAACTAAACATAGAGTCATCATGCATATTCACAGGGAAACTAAGCTGGAGCATGATACTGAGCTAAGCTATTACTGATCTGATACTAAAACTGTACTGAATTCATATGACTATTTTATGAACTTTTGGAAACTATATACATAATATGTGAAAATACATAATCATGCTGCTGTTTGGGCCCGACAACTGTACTTACTGTGCGCGTATCCCTAACTAAACCCGGGTTTGCAAGTCCCGAATTTAGTAGGGTTTACTAGGTTATCTGAACCTAGGGACGACTGTGGAAGTCCAACCCAACGGATATCTAATCCGGTACAGTGCCAACTGAAAAGTAAAATACTGAGTATAGCTAAACTGTTCTAAATTGCTGTTTCTAGGTTATCTGAACCTAGAGCTAGGTTCTTTGAACTCAGAGGCGACTGTGGGAGCCCACCCATTGGACCATAGTCCTATATAAGCTAGAATAAACTGATTTACTGATTTAGATGCTTCTAATGCATTCAGTTGAGCTGTTAAAATGCCTAATTTGCATTTTTACTTAACTAGCTATTTTATCGAACACCTAGTGTGCTTTAACTCCCCTCTCTATTAGGGAGACTACCTTTAGGCACCCAACAGCATCTAAACCTCCAACTGAAGGGGGAAAGACGTGTCCGACCCATCTAAAGGTACTCACTAAATCCCTAGACCTGCGAGGAGGGTTAAATACACCCTATATGTCGAAAAAAAATCTGCATATAACTAAACTAATGCATAGAAAACCAAATGGAAGCTACTTATACTGCAGGTGAGGGGTTTCTTACCTTGTGTGCTAGATTTCTTACAAATCTAATCGCTAGAAATTCCAGTGGAGACGACCTCTCGACGATTCGCTCGCGTCCACGTGTTCTACTCGCGGAGGGTAACGTCCTGGTGTTGAAATCGTCGCCGGAAAGTGCTCCTATGGCCCTAGGGATGAAACCCTAGGCTTGCTTGGGTGTTGGCGCCGAGAGAAAGAGAGGAAGAAGGAGTTGGCGTCGGTGAGGGTTTGGAGAGGGAGAAGTTTCCGAACCAAACTAAAAATAACCCGAACCAACTTAAGTTCTTAATTTATATTAAGTGAGTAACTAGGCCCAATGCAAATATAAATATAAATGTTTCCCTTCTCTTTCAGCACGGCCCTGCTGGTTTCACTGGTTACTAAGGCTAACTAAAGGTTTAGCGGACCCGAGAGGTCCCGGGTTCGATTCCCGCTTAAACCATTTTACTTTTCTATTTATTTTTGCTACTTCCGATACTCCAAAAATTCCAGAAAAATATCTAATAATTCCAGAAAAAATCATAGAATATTCCTAAAATAGTTTTGAGAATTTTCGGGTGTTACAATCCAAACCGCTTACTTTCCTTCTTGGACTCAAAAAACCGAGAAACTACTCCTACTGCAGGTGAGTAACGCTTACTTTGCTTCTTGGTCTCAAAATCGAGAAGAAGAGCTCTAGGGTTTCCAGTTAGCTCGAGCTTTCCGGCCTCCTCTTGTGCCTATGTGTTCACCTTGCCGAGAGACTCACAATCGCGTGAAGAATCCCTCGGATTGAACCTTGGCCGACCATCGGAGACGATGCCCTAACTCCTGCTTGCGTTCTCGCCCGAGCTGAGACAGACGCCGCGCGAGAGGGAGATAGGGAAAAGGTTTAGGTCACAGTAACATAACCCCAACTTATCCCCTTTTTATAACTTAGGGTTATTTTTAGGTTCGGTTATTGCTTAAGACCAATTCGTCATTGATTTGTTCACGAAACACCTGTTGAACGCTTGGCTAGCGCGGTTTGCTTAAGTCTCGGATCGGGTTGGAGGTCGCGGGTTCGAACCTCGGCCGAACCTCTTTATTTTTTTTAAACTTCTTTCTTTTGGTAAAAATACCAAATGAACTCCAAAAATTGCATTAAAATAGTCTAAAAATTTCTAAAAATCTCTAGAATATTTATGAAGCATTTCTAAATATTTTTAAGTACTATTAGGACTCAAAATGAGAAAATTTGGGTTGTTACAATTACCCATACCTTATAAAAAGTTTGTCCTCGAACTTAGAATAATTCTGGATATTTCTGCCTCATGCTGTCCTCACGCTCCCAAGTAATTTCCTCGCTCTTTTGATGCCAAATGACCTTAACAAGTGTTACTTCTTTGTCCCTTAGTCTTCTTAACTTCTCGGTCCACTATCACCCATATCGTATTGTACCCATTAGTGGTGCTTGGAAGACCTGTTATAAAGTCCCTAGAGACCGCAGGTGCATTAGTCACACCAAAAGGCATGACTACAAATTTGTAGTGTCCATATCTGGTCCTGGAAATTGTTCTGGGTATTCACTTCTTTTCACTTCCAACTGATGGTACCTAGAGCGCAAGTCTATTTTAGAGAACGTTGTTGCCCCCCTTTAGCTGATCAAATAGATCATCTATTCTGGGAAGAGGGTACTTGTCCTTAATTGTTACTTTGTTCAGCGCTCTAAAATCTATGCACATCCGCATAGATCCGTCTTTCTTCTTAACATCTAATTATGTAGAGAGAGAAAATCTGAAATTGTCTCTATACTCTCTAGACATATTAAAAAAAACATAGAAAGACAAACAAGAACTTTTATCTAGCTTAAGCACATATAAACAAATATTTCTAAGAATTTCTCTATACTACAAATAATAAGGAAAAGCATACTAAATAAAAGAATTTTAAATACTTTCTTACTTGAAGACGGCAAGGCTGGTGCTGATGTGTGATGCTGGAGAATAGGAACTGCTCTGATACCAACTTGTAACACCCCACCCTCCTCACTACCAGTCTGTGAGGGTGGAGCGCTACTGGACTACTAACATTACTTAATTAGAGTTGTTCACATGTAAAGATCAATACATAAACTCTCTAAACATGCAACTGATAGCAGCGAAAAACATAAACAACCTATCTCTACATTCTACTCCAGCAAATGAACACAACTAAAACTATACATCAATCTAATCATGCTGAAATATGTGCATTAATCTGAACATGCATGCAACCATTATACAACTCAGATAATAGGTTTAATGTGCATAACAATAAAAAGAAAGAATTCTAAATACATGGCAATCTTAATAAATTCTTATGCTAAATCCCAAGGCTTCTATAGTCCAGGCATCACACATCCATCCGTACCTCCTTGTCGCCTTCCTTTGGTATAGCTTTTCCTTTCCTTTATCTGTAGTAAGAGGAAAATGCATCTATAAGCAAAATTGCTTAGTAAGCGCTATCTAACTCACAAAAACTCGAATATGCATGTGAATATACTGAAATCTAAAAAAAACAACTGAATGCTCAAAAGAAGATACTACTCATGCTCATCTAATAGCAAAAGAAACTTACTGAAATGCTAAACATATAAAGCTAATCAGAACAACATGCTAGCATAAAAGAAACTAAACTTGTTGAATTTTAAACTTATGTGAAGCTTGTTTTACTTGTTTAAAAACTTATACTTTAATACTTCAAAATAATAATAAATCTCTTCTTGGGCCCAGGCTTAGTACCAAAGCGCGCTCCCTAATAGAGACTGAGGTAGCGAGCCACCAGTCCTATGAGGGTAAAGACCTCGGTCTTACCAGGGCCAAGACCTCAGAATTGATCACCTGGATTTGTTTAACGACAATCTCGGAAGTCGGGTACTAGCCTTTTAAAGTAAAATATCTTAATTACTTCTTCTTTAAATGCCTTGGCATTTTAACAAGCACCTTGTGTGCCAAAATCCCTAAAGTCTTGACTTTGGGATCTACTTAAGGCCTTGGCCTTTTTCTTTCTTTTCTTTATCTTTCTTATACTTGTTAATACCTCTAATAAAAGAATGCTTCTTTAAAAACTGAAATGTTTAAACAAATTCTAATATTGAAATGCATAAACAAAAATCTGCATTCTATGCTAATCAAAATTCTGCATACTATACTAACAAAATTCTACACTTGTAAGCTTAATAAAATTCTGCACATGTAAACTTAATAAAATCTGCATTATAAACTTAATAAAATCTGAACTTGCAAGCTTAATAAATCTGCACTTGTAAATTTAATAAAATATGCACTTGTAAGCTTAATAAAATCTGCAAATCTAATTAAGCTACTAGAGATCTAATTGGATCTTCCAATGCTAAACCATCAAAACTGCAATGCTAAACAATTCAAAACCTGCAATGCTAAACAAATCAAAATCTGTAATGCTACACATAGCTATTCCACACTAAAAATCTGTTAAAGCTTGATACCTATGTAAAGCTTATACTTTTATTGAGCAATAGAGATCTTTAAGCATGTTACAACATGATCTAAACTGGAATACTAAGCCAAAATCATAAACTAAAAACTAAATCTACATACTATACTAATCAAGATTCTGCATCCTATGTTACACAATTTCTGCATACTATGCAAACATAAATTCTGCACTATAATACTTAACCAAACTACACTATAATCTTTTTTTAAAAAACTGCACTATAAGTTCCACAAAAAATCGGCACTACAAGTTCCACAAAAAATCTACATTATAAATTCCACCAAAAATCTGTACTACAAGTTCCACCAAAAATCAACACTATAAATTCTACCAAAATTTTGCACTACAAGTTCCACCAAAAATCTGCACTATAAACCCTAAAGGAAAACTATCCGTGCCCCCTTTATAGCACCATCCGAAATCCACAGAACTTCAAAAGGAGCTGCTTTTACTTTCTTTTCCATTGCACAATACCAAGTTAAACTTGCTGAATGTTACTATAAACTCTAAATAATTTGAACTAAATTTCATGGCAACAAGTTTCAAAAACAAACCTGCCGAAGCTAATAAAACCCATATAACCTGATTCAAAAACTTATACCTTACAAAACAACCGAAATCTTATAGCATACTACAGTAGCAATGCAAAAAGAAAGCAAACCTTGTTAGGCTTACTGAAACTTTTAAAATCAGAACCTATGGTAAACTTGTTCACAGCTGATGTCCTAATAGAGCAACAAAATTCGAAAACTTTAAACCTCCACATTGATCCGAGCATGCTTATCAAGGTCACACAGAAAATTCCAATCAAAAGCTACAATGCTAATTTCAAAGCTTGAAAGAAATCTATCCACATACTTAACCTCTACCGTTCATCCTCTTTCTTCCCTTGGGTTTACGGCAACAACACAAAACCAACCATCTTTACCACATGCTATGAAATCAAGAAGAAACTAAATCCAGAAACTACTCCTACTGCAGGTGAGTAACGCTTACTTTGCTTCTTGGACTCAAAACCGAGAAGAAGAGCTCTAGGGTTTCCAGTTAGCTCGAGCTTTCCGGCCTCCTCTTCTGCCTACGCGTTCACCTTGCCGAGAGTGTCACACCCGCGTGAAGAATCCCTCGGATTGAACCTTGGCCGACCACCGGAGACGATGCCCTAACTCCTCCTTGCGTACTCGCCCGAGCTGAGACCGACGCCGCACGAGAGGGAGATAGGGAAAAGGTTTTGGTCACGTTAACATAACCCCAACTTTTCCCCTTTTTATAACTTAGGGTTATTTTCAGGTTCGGTTATTGCTTAAGACCAATTCGTTTTTGATTTGTTCACGAAACACCTGTTGAACGCATCGCTAGCGCGGTTTGCTTAAGTCTCAGACCGGGTCGGAGGTCGCGGGTTTGAACCTCGGCCGAACCTCTTTATTTTTTTAAACTTCTTTCTTTTGGTAAAAATACCAAACGAACTCCAAAAATTACATAAAAATACTCTAAAAATTTCTTAAAATCTCTAGAATATTTATGAAGCATTTATAAATATTTTTAAGTACTATTAGGACTAGTAATGAGGAAATTTGGGTTGTTATAGTTTCAAAATTATTTTAAAATTTAGATAAATATTTTTTAAAGGCTTTTTCAAAATTTAGTTTTGTATCTTTTCAAAAAGTTTAACTAAGTTTTTAAAAGCTTCTCAAATTTAGCTAAGTATTTTTAAACAAGCTTTTTAAATTTAACTAAATATGTTTCAACAAAGCTTTTCGAAATTAACAAAGCTTTTTCAAATTTAACTAAGTTTTTTTTAATGCTTTACAAAGTCTTAGCTAAAAAGTATTTCTCAAACTTAGTTTTTTTTTTAAAAAGAAAAAAGTTATGTTTTCCAAATTTATGACAAATTTTTTTATTTCACTTAGCTAAAAGTTTTACAAAAAAAAATTATTCTAAACAAAGCTAAGTGTTTATCAAAGTATGTTTAATCCTCTGTTTAAAAGCCTTTATGTTTCTTAAATTTTTTCATTCCTTCTTTAAAAGCTAAGTGTTTAATTGACACTCTATTTTTCATTTTGAAAGATAAGATAAAAATTATTTCTGAAAAGTTAAGGTTTCTCAAATCCAGCTAAGGCCATTTTTAGCTTTCTTCTTTACCTCTCTTGGTTATTTTGATATATAGCAAAGGGGAGAGTATAAGAAAATTCAAAGAAAACTCAAAAATTTTAAATTTAAAATTTAAATAGTCTAAAGGGGAAGCTGTTATTAAGGGGGAGCTTTGTATGTGCTAAATTTGTGCTTGTGCTATCTTTATGCTTGTGCTTATGTTAGTGATGCTTTGTATCTTTTCATTATTATCCTTTAGCTTAACTTTGAATTTCAGTTGCCATAATCAAAAAAGGGGAGATTGTTGGTGCGGGAAGCATCCGACTATCGAACATTAGTTTTGATAATGACAAAAGGGATTCAAAGTTAAGGTTAATTGTTATCTAACGAGCTTAAATGAGGTTTCAGGAAAGACCTAACTACGGTTAGGCAGGTGAAAACCCTAAGAGGTGATAACCCTAGGTGGAAGAAAAATCCTAGGGAGTGGTAACCCAAGGTCTTAGGGGGTGGTAACCCTAGGTGTAGGAGAAATCCTACGAGGGGGGGGGGGTAACCTTAGGTCCTAGGGGGAGGTAACCCTAGGTGGAGGAAAACCCTAGGGGGTGGTAACCCTAGGCGAAAAGTCCAGTCCGTTTGGAGGACCAGACTGGCAACAGGTATGCTCTCCTGAGTGGAGTAGGTGAGGACACGTTCCGCGGAAGAGGGAACAATAGGCGTCGGTTCAACCTAGGATTTTCGGTTGGAAATCCGAAGTCAGAACCGGACAGCTCAGAGACTGTTGAATATTTTATTTACTATATTTATATCATGCTAATTTTGTCTTACAGAGTATGTGTGTGGTTTGTGGACTAACATATTTTGCAGGGACTAAAGTGTACATCATGCCTTGGATGAACAGTACTCGAGGCGCCCTTATGGAGCTTGAGGCACCTCGGGTGCAAGGGAGAAGAAGTATGCGTAGCAAGCTTGGAGGTGCCCTCGGGGGAGACTGAGGCGCCTTGGATGCTAGGCTTGAGGCACCTCCATGGAGAAATGAAGGCGCCTCCAGGCAGGATAAGCAGCAGGCAGCGGAGGCTTATCGCAGCGCAGAAAGAGGGATAGAACTTCACCTTTGAGGCACCTCCATGAGGACTTGGAGGCGCCCTCAATAGCCTATTTAAGGCCACTTCAACTAGCAACCCAATGAATCAAGTATCAAGCGATTTGTCTGCAACCAGCTGCTAATGAGAAGTTTCGACGAAGCTACAACCTGACGCCGACAACCCGGAGCTCAGAATTTGCCATATTCTTTTGTTGTTGGTACATTTAATTACTGTTTTTAATTATACTTTAAATTGTAACACTTTAACGATATTATAGTTGTTGCCCACCGAAAGCGATCAACGATCACGAGCCTTAAAGTAGGAGTCACCCAAGGCTCTGAACCAAGTAAATACTTGGTGTCCCTTGTGCTTGTGTTTGTTTTTATTATTCCGCTGCTTTACTCGTTGAGTTTTTCAATTACAAAACGCGTGAAAGCCACGAGCGTTATTCACCCCTCCCCTCCTCTAGCGCGATCTCGATCCAACAATTGGTATCAGAGCGAGGTAGCTTCGATTTGGTGCAACCATCAATCAAGCACTTTTTCATGGTATTTTCAATTTTTCGGAGTCGATCGGAATTAGTATAATTGCTATATTCCGATCTATTTCTTCCTTCGAATCAATTTTTTCTCGATGTTGGTGCAACACCACTCGAGTTAGTTTTCTTTTTATTATACATCCCACACTACTAATCCAAGACCAAGTCTTGGAACAAATCTTTTTATTTTTATGTGTGTAAGTTTTTCGATGGCCCAACAAGAAAGCTACAACATGGTCCATCCCCAGCTCTTCTCCGGTGAAGACTTCGGTTACTGGAAAGGCCGAATGGAGTCGTACATGCAAACCTAGTTCGAAGTCTGGATGATCACCAAGACAGGCCTCGAACTCCCACTTGACGGCGCTGGCAAACCGGTACCTTACGAGAAATGGGACGCAAACATAATCAAGAAAGTAGAAGCAACCTGCATACTCCAGTGTGGTCTGACAAAGGTGGAACTCAACAGAGTAGGACCCTTCTCAAGTGCAAAGGAGCTGTGGGAAAAGCTAATCGAACTACACGAGGGTACATCAGACACCAAGGTAAGTAAACGAGATTTGCTTTTCAATAAATTATATAATATCAAAATGCAAGAAGGAGAGATAGCAAGCCAGCTTCACGTCAGAATTCAAGACTTGTAGAATGGACTCCACACAATAGGACAGAAAGTGGAGAACAGGGACGTAATAAGGTATGCACTCAACGGCTTTCCTAGGAATACCTTGTGGGCATCAATGGTAGTTGCGTACAAGGTATCCAAGGGCTTATCTTCAATTAAATTAGATGAACTCTTCTCTAAATTTGAATTACATGAGCAGACTAATGCACGCCCGGTCGAGAAGGGTATAGCTTTGGTTGCAGGTAGTAGCAGAATGCGTGAACCGAGATCAAAGCGCAGAACCAAACCGGAGTCAGAAGAAGAACCTGACTCAGATGATGAAGATGACGAACTTACGACAGAACTCACCAACTTAGTAAGGAAACTCTACAAGAAAAAGAAAGGCTTCAACTAGAAGGACCTCAAGAAGGCAATTCAATTCAAGGAGGCTCAACCAAAGTCAAAGGTAAAATTCAAAGTGACATGCTACGGTTGCAATCAGAAGGGGCACATCAAAGCCAACTGCCTAAATCAAAAGGATGCAAAGAAGCAGCAACGGAAAAAGAAGGCTCTGAAGGCGACCTGGGACGAGTCATCCTCGGAAGAATCCGACGACGAAGAACTCGAACAGATGAGTTTTCTCGCGATGACAACCCGGGACTACATCAACGAATCCGGAAGCGAGGATTAATCGGAAGCTAAGTTCGAGAGAAGCCACGAATCCGTATCCATTTCTGAAGGGCCTGACCCTGCTGTAAGTATCCCGCGTTTACACAATTTAGTAAATTATTTAATGTGAAAATTAGCAAAATCAAATATTAGGATCAAGTCACTTCTAAAGGAGGTAACAACCCTTAAAGAAGTGACTAACTTCGAATCCTTACTAGACCCAGTTCAGACTGGAAACTCAACTCAAGTCCAAAAGCTTGAGGAAGAAAATTCCAGCCTAAAAACTCAAGTCAAGGATTTGAAGAAAATATTGGAACGATTTTCTTTGGGCTCCAAGAACCTTAACCTAATTTTTGGAAAACAAAGACCCATTTACAACAGATTCGGATTAGGATTTAAAACTAAAAAGAAATATTGATCCTATCTATCTTTAGTGAACAGACCAAATAGAAAAGTAGTCCAAGCATGGATACCTAAGTCCAACTTGGTCAATCAAGTTGGACCTGGTCAATATTGGGTCCCCAAGGATCAAGTTCATTACCTTGATAGACCATATCGAGGTTATGATCCAGGGGGAAGCCAATAGGAAAACCATCTACATTGTTAAATAAACTTGCTTGATGTTTGTGTTTTCATTTTTTTTTATACCTGTTTAGATTTAGGATAGTTTAAGGATCAAGGAATAATATACTCTTGTTTAGTTAAACCTAGGGGTTTCAAAAGGGAAATTAAATATATATTTTCTTTGAAAGACTCTGTCTAGAAGCGGGGGATGATCTCATACCCAAGAAGGCCTAGTGCCTCGTCACAGCCTGGGAGCCGATCTTCGAAATGTATATTTAGCTAACCAATTGGAAAACCTAAGTTTAACTCAAATGTAAATTAATCCTTAGAAATAATCTAAATCAAAGATAACCATCTCACAAAACAACTTAAGGTTCCCTGATTGACAACTTAGTATCAGGTGAGATGAATCTAGGCTGAATTTAATTAATTAACTTCTAAATAAAACTTATTTAAAAATCTTTTAAAAACTTGTTTAAAAATCTTTTAAAAACTTATTTAAAATTCTTTTAAAAACTTATTTAAAAATTCTTTTAAAAACTTATTTAAAAAATCTTTTAAAAACTAATTTAAAAATCTTTTAAAGATTTTTTTAAAAATTTTTTAAAAACTTATTTTAAAATATTTTAAAAACTTATTTAAAAATCTTTTAAAAACTTTTTAAATAATCTTTTAAAAACTTATTTAAAAAATCTTTTAAATTTTTAAAAATCTTTTAAAAACTTATTTAAAAATATTTTAAAAACTTATTTAAAATTCTTTTAAAACCTTATTTAATAATTCTTTTACAAACTTATTTTAAAAATCTTTTAAAAATTTATTTAAAAATATTTTAAAAACTTATTTAAGAATCTTTTAAAAACTTATTTAAAAATCTTTTAAAAATTTATTTAAAAAATCTTTTAAAAACTTATTGTAAAAATGTTTTAAAAACTTATTTAAAAAATCTTTTAAAAACTTATTTAATAATCTTTTAAAAACTTATTTAAAAATCTTTTAAAAACTTATTTAAGAAATCTTTTAAAAAAACTTATTTAAAAATCTTTTTAAAACTTATTTAAAAATCTTTTAGAAACTTATTTAAAAATCTTTTAAAAAATTAATTAAAAATCATTTAAAAACTTATTTAAAAATATTTAAAAAAAACTTATTTAAAAATCTTTTAAAAAAATCTCATTGAAAGCGCGCAACTAGGCGCCTATGCCATAGCAGAGGCACCCTCGAATATCGGTGGGAAAATTACCGCCAAAGACCACGGAGGCGCCTCAGACCAAGTCCGAAGCGCCTTCATAGCGACATTGAAGGCGTCTTCAAAGGGCTTGAAGGCACCCTCAATACCAAAATATGCAGCTAACAGAATGTTCGCTGCAATTCACTCGCTCGCTAAAAAAAACGTTGATCCAAGGCGCCTTCAACCCCGGATTTCTTCATTCTACCTCCATTAAAACCTCAGAATGCCTCCTAGGTATAATCTTAACTTATCTATTGTTTGTATATATTATTTTTATACATTTCGTTGATGTATGGGTTGCGTGAATCAAAATAGGAAACGCCGAAACGTTGGTCCTGCTCCCGCTAGTGTACCTTCCACCGATCCTAGGTTCCCCTTAGAGCGACATAGGATTGAGTTCTCCAGACATACATTTACCCCTATTAAGCCTAGGTACTTGAGTAGGTCATTTTTTGCTCAGTATTTTTAGCCTACAGTCCAGATGATAGAGCACTATCAGCTTGGTAAACTGGTTTACTGTAGTAATGCAGTAAATCAGGACCTACGCGCTCAGTTCTTCAACAACCTTGAGAAGGTTGACAACCTGACCTATTCCACTAGAGTTGGTGGATAGGATATCCAGTTTACCCCTTCCTTGATTTGCGCTAGTCTAGAGCTTAGATCATCTGAATGTCCCTTTTTGTGTTACCCTGCTAGGGACTTGCTATTTGGTGACCCCTATTCCCACATCACATTAGACACCATCTACATGTATTTTTTTGGGGAGGAGAGACCAGAGGTCCTGACTGAGTTCAGGTCACTGTCTCTTAGGATTCAGGACTATGTTATGTACAGAGTCTTGACAACATGTATTTTGTTGATCACATATCGGGATGTCCCAAAGATGCGACCTTCACATTCCTTTTTCCTGTATGCATTATGCCACTGTTTAGACATAGATATAGCATTACATATGTTCCATAACATCATTTATGCATCTAGCTTAGTCACATCCCTTGAGATCCACATGGCCTACTGTCACATTTTGACATTTATCTTTTCGACCCTTGGGATTGATACCACCCAGGGGACACTTGTCCCTTTGAGACCTTATGATGAGTTAGGTCAACGTCATCTTAGATTAGCCCGCATTGACGTCACCGCTGAGGGGATCCTACCTTGGAGGGGTAGACCACAACCATTCGTTGCTCCGATAGAGCCCGAGGCTGACGACGAGTTTGTTGCCTTCTTCTCTCAAGCCGAGGGAGAGGACTGGTTAGATTTTACAGTCGAGGATATTTATGGGTAGTCCTCCACTTAGGCAGGGCCCTCGACCTCGACACAGCCATCCACCTCCTTATCAATCGAGGACCGACTTACGCGTCTCGAGGATCGACTTATGCGTCTTGAGGATCAGTCCGCACTGACACGATGGCTTGTCCTAGACGAATTTCACATACTTCGCGTAGAGATAGCCTCTGACTTTACCTCTCTCCGATACGAGATTCGTCAGGGGTAGCATGCACCCGAGCATCCCCCACCACTAGTTGATAATCCTACAGTTGACGATCCTTCTACCTAATTCTATCTTACCATACATTGCATATTGGACCTGGACATCTCACTAGTACTTTGTTTGCTTAGATATTTTCGAACTTACTTCTTTTTACTTATTAGTACCTCTATTTTAAAACTTAGTCTTAGTTGCTGTTATAATTTTCAGAATCTTCTTTACTCCAAAATTTTGTTAAAATTCTAGGAAAAATAATGTTTTCAAAATCCCAGTTTCTTAGATTTTCAAAATTTGGCCTTAGCCTAGGCTTAACCCTAGAAATCATGTTCCTCTAGATTTTAGCCAGAGCATCTCACAAATACACTAGGCATAACTTGTTTGTGTTTGAAACACTTAGAATGGGGTGAGATGCATAGGGGTTCAGTGTAGACTTCAGAATACTTATTTCTGTGCATCATAGTAAGTCTGGATAATAAATACCAAAATACATTAATCAATTTAAGTTATCCAGTCTTAGTTAAATCTAACTGGAATTCTAAGCTTAACTTGACTAACAAAGTGAAAGCTGTTGGCCTCTAGGTAATCAACTAGTAACTAATTGCTAGACATATGACCAAGGAATTTAAGTATTTACCTTTCAGTTATTCATGCTTGGACTTTAGGAATATTTGTCTATCTATTTTATTCTTCAAAGTGAAAATGACCTTAGTTAAAATTTTACAAGTTAAGCATTTTTCAAAATTATTTTAAAATTTAGTTAACTATTTTTCAAAGGCCTTTTCAAAATTTAGTTAAGTATTTTTTCAAAAAGTTTAACTAAGTTTTTAAAAGCTTCTCAAATTTAGCTAAGTATTTTTAACAAAGCTTTTTAAATTTAACTAAATATGTTTCAACAAAGCTTTTTGAAATTAACAAAGCCTTTTCAAATTTAACTAAGTTTTTTTAATGCTTTACAAAGTCTTAGCTAAAAAGTATTTCTCAAACTTAGTTTTTTTTTAAAAGGAAAAAGTTATGTTTTCCAAATTTATGACAAAGTTTTTTATTTCACTTAGCTAAAAGTTTTACAAAAAAAAAAATTATTCTAAACAAAGCTAAGTGTTTATCAAAGTTTGTTTCATCCTCTGTTTAAAAGCCTTTATGTTTCTTAAATTTTTTCATTCCCTCTTTAAAAGCTAAGTATTTAATTGACGCTCTATTTTTCGTTTTGAAAGATAAGATAAAAATTATTTCTGAAAAGTTAAGGTTTCTCAAATCTAGCTAAGGACATTTTTAGCTTTCTTCTTTACTCTTTTGGTTATTTTGATATATGGCAAAGGGGAGAGTATAAGAAAATTCAAAGAAAACTCAAAATTTTTAAATTTAAAATTTTTATAGTCTAAAGGGGGAGCTTTGTATGTGCTAAATTTGTGCTTGTGCTATCTTTATGCTTGTGCTTATGTTAGTGATGCTTTGTATCTTTTCATTATTATCCTTTTTTTTTAACTTTGAATTTCAGTTGTCATAATCAAAAAAGGGAGATTGTTGGTGTAGGAAGCATCCGATGATCGAATCTTAGTTTTGATAATGGCAAAAGGGATTCAAAGTTAAGGTTAATTGTTATCTAATGAGCTTAAATGAGATTTCACCCTAGGCAAAAAGTCCAGTCGGTCTGGAGGATCGGACTGGCAACAGGTATGCTCTCCTGAGTGGAGTAGGTGAGGACGTGTTCCCCGGAAGAGGGAACAGTAGGCGTCGGTTCAACCTAGGGTTTTCGGTTGGAAATTGGAAGTCAGAACCGGACAGTCCGGACACTGTCATATATTTCATTTACTGTATTTATATCATGCTAACTCTATCTTGCAGGGTATGTGCGTGGTTTGTGGACTAACATATTTTGTAGGGACTAAAGTGCACATCATGCCTCGGATGAACAGTACTCGAGGCACCCTCATGGAGCTTGAGGCACCTCGGGTGCAAGGGAGAAGAAGTATGCGTAGGAAGCTTGGAGGTGCCCTCGAGGGAGGTTGAGGCGCCTTGGATGCTAGGCATGAGGCACCTCCATGGAGCAATGAAGGTGCCTCCAGGTAGGATAAACAGCAGGCAGTGGAGGCTTATTGCAACGCAGAAAGAGGGATAGAACTTCACCTTTGAGGCACCTCCATGAGGACTTGGAGGCGCCCTCAACAGCCTATTTAAGGTCACTTCGACCAGCAGCTCAATGAATCAAGTATCAAGCAATCTATCTGCAACCAGCTGCTAACGAGAAGTTCTAAGGAAGCTACAACCTGCCGCCGACAGCCCAGAGCTCAGAATTTGCCATATTCTTTTGTTGTTGGTACATTTAATTACTGTTTATTATTGTACTTTAAATTGTAACACTTTAACGATATTATAGTTGTTGCTCACCGAAAGTGATCAACGATCGGAGGCCTTGGAGTAGGAGTCACCCAAGGCTTTGAACCAAGTAAATACTTGGTGTTCCTTGTGCTTGTGTTTGTTTTTATTATTCCGCTGCTTTACTCGTTGAGTTTTTCGATTATAAAATGTGTAAAAGCCATGAGCGCTATTCACCCCCTCTAGCGCGATCTCGATCCAACACTTTCGCCCCGAACACCCAACTCAAGTTCATCAATAATAACTCATACCAATAAAGACTTATTATTGCACTATCGCACCAATCCCATATTACAATATGGGCTCCTTCTTATCATGAGTGCGTTAGTCTCCCTGTATTTAAGATATCGAATGCCCACTAATTAAATGAGTTACTGACAACTCACTTAATTAATATTTAGCTCCAAGAGTAGTATCACTCAACCTTATTGTCATGTCAGACTAAGTCCACCTGCAGAGTTTACATGACAATCCTTATGAGCTCCTCAAGGGGACATCACCAACCTAGATCACTAGGACACAATTTCATTCTATTATCAACAACACACTATATAAATAATATCATTTCCCAACTTATCGGGCTTATTGATTTAACGAACTAAATCTCACCCTTTGATAAATTAATGAAATAATTATTAAGTATGCGTGCTTGTTATTATATCATGATTAAGAGTACGCACTTCCATAATAACAGAGGTCCTGTTCTTTTTTTACAGTTAGTATAAAAATAACAACCTCAAATGGTCCTGCTCAATACACTCAGAGTGTACTTAGTGTAATTTTATAGTCAAGATAAACTAATACCAAATTACACTACAACCATTCCAATGGTTTGTCCCATTCCATCTTGGTTGTGAGCAACTTTTTATAATTTATAAGGAACTGATAACATGATCTTCTGTGTGACACCCCACACCATATTATCTTCAATATAAATTAAATGAACAACTACATTTAGCATATAAATGTAGACACTTGACCAATGTGATTCTTATTTCAAAATAAATGTTTATACAAAAAGCTAGACTTTTAGTATACATTATAACACTAACTTCCTCTAACTTTTGGTCTCTTTCTTGCTGGGTATTAACCACATGAGCTAGAAACCCAGCACATCCATCGGCTAATATTTTCTAAGCTTTCATGGCCGATAAGAATTTCTGGATTCTCTTCTTTGATTCTCCAATGAACTCAAAATTAGACTCTGTCTCGGGTTGAAATAGGACTCTTTGCTTACGACACCCGATGGAAGCACCATACTTGCTCAGAAAGTCCATCCCAAAAATAACATCACAATCAGACATGTTCAGTATTATCAGATCACTGTACAGTTCTTTGTCTGAAATTTTGACTGGCATAGCACATAACCAGTGCGTAGACGTCATTATCTCTCCCGAGGGTAGTGTCGTCTAGAATTGTCCGCTTAGGACCTCCAGGGGTATACCTATTCTTTCATCAAATACTATAGAGTCAAACGAATGGGTTGTCCCAGTATCAAATATAGTACAGTTGCATATTGACTAAAAATGTGTATCTGACCTGTGACAACCGTAGAGGCATTTGCTACCTCCTCTCTGGTAAGGGAGAAAACTCGAGCATTTGTAGAACTCGGTGGGGCCTCCAGTCTGCCCTGGATAATATGAGGACTCTCCAACGCGGCATACATCTAGAGTAGCTGTGTCTGCTTGCCTCTATACTGAACAGGTTGTACCGAAGGTAGGTTAATCTTGGTCGGGCAATTCTTGGCCATAAGCCTCTCTTGCCTGCAGGTATAACAACCACTGGTGCCCTTGCGATAGATTCCAGGATGCATCTTTCCGCACGTGGAACACGTAGCATACTTGGGCTGCTTGCTTATGGATCCTCCCTTTTTATTACTCCAATACTTTCTCTTGGAGCTCTCCTTCCAGGTTGAACCTTGGCCCTGAGTTTTCTGAGTGCCAGAACTCCCTTGACTTTTATTCTCAATCTGTATTGGTTTCTACTGCTTGATGTTGTTCAGGTAATGCTCCATGGTCAGGGCACTACTAATCAGCTCTTCTGCAGTCTGCGGTCTATTTATTCCGCCAACTACATTCAGAGCTATCTCTAGCCTCAACATCTTGAGCATTAGCCTTACCCTTTCTCATTCTGTGCTGACCAGTTCGGGGCATAGGCGAGCCAGCCTATTGAATTTTTTCACAGCTTTGTCAACTGATAAACTTCCTTGCCGGAATACCGTGAATTCTTCATAATGTTTGTTTGTGACTCGCATATGGAAGAATTCTTCAAAGAACTCAGTCTCGAAGTCAAACCAAGTCATTTGATTCACTACTCTTTTTGCCTTGACCTGTTCCCACCACATTCTTGCATCACCAGTGAGACAAAAGGAAGCACACTTTATCTTTTCTACCTCTGGCCAGTCCAGTAACTCTATTATACTCTCCAGGGTTTTGAACCATTCTTGAGCATCCCACGGTTCGTTGGTGCTACAGAAGTTCTCTAGTTTCAGTTTCTGCAACTGGATAAGGTATGTTTCTTACCTCACTACCCTTGCAGGGGCTGCAGGTGTAACTGATGGAACCTTGGCCGCAATTGGTGCCACCATGTTAGCTTCCGGTGGGACTATAGGAGAAGCTCGCTGGTTAGCAATCAGGGTGGCTATAACTTGTTGTTGTTCTGCCAATTATCTCTGCAGCTGTGTTACTAATTCTAAAAGGTTAGGTGGTGGTGCAGACTCATTCATATCTGGTTGAGGTTCATTAACTCTTAGCTATCTAGCCGGCCGCCCTCTGGCCATCTATATATTCATAAACCAACCAGTGAGATGATGCATCAGCCCATCATCATTCTTACCTGCTACCCTTAACACTTACATGTATAAGCATGCTTAACAAATAGTTCTTTCTAATCATAACAGAAATAAAATGCATAAACGTCGTGAGAAGGTACTTTCTTACTTAGAAGCTGCAGGATCAATGCTTGATGTGTGTGGCAGAAGGATGGAACTGGCACTGATATCAAACTGTAACCCCCACCCCTTTCAAGTTGATAGCCTTACCTTACAGGGCGGACGTTACTCTTTCATCATCAAATTTTGTGCTTACATTCTTTCATATTATAAACTGCTCGGCCATCTTGACCTACTCTAAACTTGTTTCGTGGTAGGATGTGATTTGGAACCAAGCAGAGCTGGAAGGGAGTCTAGAGCTTCTAGCGGGTCGGGGTTGTGCAGCCCTGACCGACCGTGTAGCCTTGCCGAGGCCACAATTTGGCACGACCGTGTGAAGGTCACACGACCTTGTCACCTTGGCCGAACCAAGGGGGTGCATGGCCTTGTGAGTCCACACGGTCGTGCCCCCTTGGCCGAGAGGAAGTGGTGCACGGCCATGTGAATCCACACGATCGTGTCCCCTTGGCTGAGAGGAAGAGGTACTCGGCCATTGTTACGCTCCGCAAGTGTACGGAAATGTCGCAAGTAATATAAAAGATTATCGTATCCACAGGGACTGGAGTAAGCACTAGAAATGTCTCAATGCGAATTAGCTAAACAACTATCCAATCGTTTCAAAAGCAAAGTAAATGTAAACAAATCTAGTCTTAAAGATCAACAAACAAGAGTTTAGTGTTTTAGGTTATGATAAAGGGAGATTCTAGGAGTTTCGGTTTCTTTGTAAGATTTCTTGAATGTAAATGGTTCACCAATTCTTATCCCTCAATTGCCAAACATGTAGAAAGTTGCCGGTTCTCTCTTGCAATAGACAACCGGCTAAGGACTGAGAAATGTATCTAAGTTGGATTAATTAGACATGAACCTACATTGTCCTTACACAGAAGCGCACCTATTACTATGCCTTCCTCGGATATCAACATAGAAGCCCACAACTCATTAATCTATCAAGATACAAGAAACTAATCACAAGATCCATCCTACTCTCTTGAATATTCCCATTTCCTCTTCAAGATTATCTCTCAAACGTCCTTACACGGGCTTGCACCTGTCACGTGGATCCCTCGGATGATCGAGTGAGAGTTTATCTTTACAAAGTCCACCAGAAATTCAAACAATCAATCAAGAATGAGAATTAAGCACAAATCACCATTAATCATTCAAGATCTAATTGATACAAGCAAGACAATGTCATTGAAACAAGAAAAT
The DNA here is from genome assembly GCF_018446385.1 of Zingiber officinale. Classification (NCBI taxonomy): domain Eukaryota; kingdom Viridiplantae; phylum Streptophyta; class Magnoliopsida; order Zingiberales; family Zingiberaceae; genus Zingiber; species Zingiber officinale. The sequence goes on along the minus strand of NC_055992.1, from coordinate 55,740,429 downwards.
GACAAATCCATAAGAGATTACATCAATCCACCATACAAATACTCCCTTAATCCTAGAATACAAGATCTACTCCATGAATCGAGGAAGAAAACCCGAAGAAATAGAAATTACAAGCATTTCTTAAGTCCCCAATCCAAGAAATCAAGAAGAGGGGGAAAGAGAAAACTTATCTACGAAGAAGCCTCGTCTTCGGATCCAATCCTCGCTCCGGAGTCGAAATCGTCGAGATCTCCCCTTGAATCGCCCAGAAATCCTTCCAAGATTGGGAGGAAACCACCAAATCTTGCTTTCTCCCAAAGGGGGAGAGATCCCCTTTCAATTCATGAAGAAGGGTTTAAATAGAGGAGGGAATCGGGCGCCACACGGCCCCGTGACACGGTGTGAGATTCACAGCCATGTCCATTCCCTCTCTTGCTGCAGTGTGACTCCACACGAACCCTCTCTCTGGAAATGCTACAGGCCGTGTGGTGCACAGCCACCTGCTAGTCTCTGGAAATGCTACGGCCGTGTGGTGCACCAAGCCTCTGGTCTCTGGAAATTTCACAGTGTAGATCCACACCATGTAAGGCTTCTGCTCTGGTTGGCTTCAAATCTTGACACGGCCGTGCGAGGTTCACACGGCCATGTCATCTTCCTCTTCTGTTGGTGCCAAACTCCACACGACCCGAGCTCCATACCAGTACATGGTCGTGTGAGGCACACGGCCCGGTGCTTTCTCCCTTTGTTTCCTCCAATGCATGCCCAAAGATGTAGATTCTTCACCAAATCGACTCCTGTGTACAGAAAATGCACAAAAAGCAGATCTCCGAACCAAAAGAGTAAATATGCTAAAAGGAAAGCTGGAAGTATAAAAATGCATAGATCAAGCATGCTCAAAATATGTAAATGTGCGTAAAAACATGCATAAAAGAGTATATAATCTACGCACATAACACCCCCAGACTTAAACCTTTGCTTGTCCTCAAGCAAAATGCTGCAGTCTAAATTCATATGTTCTACAACACATTCATAAAACCCAGTGCACTTTCCTAACTCTATCAAAAAGTTTCATTAACAAGCATGATCATGGAAACAAGTAAAGTATGGTTCAAGCATAAGAATCTTGTGCGCAGTGTAAAAGTAACTCAACACCCTTCAAGTTTTAATCCATGTCCTAGTCAAGTCGTCATCAAATTTGAATTCCTAGTGTTCCCAGTGAACGACAAGTAACCAGTGATAGGCACTTACTCACCATTCACTTGGTTCATATTTCTCAACTAACCCAAGGTCTCAAAGGTGTGCTCAATCTTAAGAGAAGCTAAACAGTCATTTCCCCAGTAACCTAACTCGGTCTCAAAGGGGTGACTTGCTAGATTCCACTCATGACAACTGTTTTTTATATCCCTTATTATTCTTTTATTTATTTTTTGTCTTTTTTTTTATAAGTGTTTGCATTGTGCAAAACTTATTCACAAATGTACTTTTAGCACACATGTTGGGATATTTTGATTTTTCCAAATGAGCTTTAATGATTTGAGCCTCATCCAGTAACCAAAATGAAAGTTGAGAAATCACCATGGAAACCAAGTACTAAGCAAACAAGATGAATTATGACTATTTCAATGACATCAACTATTCAAGCGTCAAGCACAAGTGTAGTGAAGATAAAATCCTTAAGGTTGAACCAAAACTAAAACTCATCACCATAAGATTCTTAGCTTATTAATGCTTCCCAAGATAGAAAAAAGAACTACACAAAGTTTACTACTAGCATCATTCGAACATCATGAATCAAGACAATAATCGTGCTAACATTTCACTTGAATCCAAGAAAGCATATAAGTGAAGATTTGATGTTCTCAAAATTTTTTTTGCCATGATTATTTCAAAAACAAGCAAAATAAAGCAACAAGCAATGAAAATAAGAACCAACATGAAAAACTAACAAAAACTAAAAACTGAAAACCAAACTAAACAGTACATGACACCCCCCCAGACTTAAACTTTTCATCGTCCCGATGAAATCAATATGGTGGAGGAGGTGGAGGTGGACGAGGGAAAGGAGGTCTACGACGTGGTTGGCCAATAGGAAAACTAGGAAAACCTGGAATCTCACCCAAGGATCTATGATACTCATATAAAGCATCTACTTGTTGGCTAGTAAGCGTCATACTCTGCATAAAATCTCTCATCCTAGCTCGATCAATATCATAATCCTGCACAAACTCGACCACTTGACCTTGAAAATTCCTCGTAAACTGAAAATGATTTTGTACCTCCCTAAACTGATCATCAGATAAAGAGAAGCGCCCCTCCAACATTTTTCGTTGGGAATCTTGCTTCTCATGAAGTGATTCTAGAGACGTACGAAAATCCGAAAAATCAAACCTAGAAGATCCCGTGCCATATGCAAAAGAATGCCTAGCAGGCTCCATAAAGTTAGAAGGCTGCGTGTGTCCAAATGACGAGGGCTCATGATGTGGCTCAGTGTCTCCAGGTATAGAAGGGTTATCCTCAGAATCTAACTCAGAAATCACCCAATTAGCCGGGTTACGAATAGTAGTTCGTTCAGGAAAAGGAAGGGGTAAAGGAGAACCACTCCTCCTAGGAAACGCGAAACCATTCTCATCCCGAACGATCATTTTCATAGCAAGACATGTATCAATGTCAATGATGTCATTACCATGAATTATTTCCAACCCATCAACATCAAGATTTAAATTATAAGCTATTCGGGTAATCAAACCACCAAAAACAATCGATCCCGATGATGCCCTAGCCGTGTTGGTTGCTACTCGGAAAACCTAGAGGTTCCACTGTACAAAAATTTTGTACAAAGGTCTGAACCTTTTCCTAGCTACCATGTGTTCTTTTAAATTAAATTTTGGATCGCCTGCGGAACTTAACACGTTTGATCCAAAACTTAATCTATTTGTTCTTTTAGGTTTTGACTTGGATCTCCTGCGGAACTTAACACGTTCGACCCAAGTCTCCTTAAGTTATTAATTCCATTAAATATTAATTTCCATAAAAGGTTCCCAGTACTGACGTGGCGAGGCACATGATCTTCTTGGATATGGGAGCAACCACCACCGACTAGACAAAACCTTTAATAGAAAGCTAATATTTAATTTCCTAAAATAACTTTAGGTTAACCAAAGAGAACAATCAAATCACAAGGAAAAGAAAGAAAACAAAAGAACACAACATCGAAAAATATATTCGAAATACTAGAACGTAAGCCTCTTGTATTTGGTATTATTTCCATAAATAACTAGCATGATGCGGAAATAAAAATTACTAGTTATACCTTGTAGAAAAACCTCTTGATCTTCTACCGTATTCCTCTTCTAACCTCGGACGTTGTGTGGGCAACGATCTACCGAGATGAGAAACCACCAACCACCTTCTTCTCCTCCAAGCAAGGTTCGGCCACAAAGGAAGAACTTCACCAAAGAAGAAAACCAAAATACTAACCAAGCTCCAAGAGATGCTAGCTTTCTCTCCTTCTTCTTCTTCTTCTCCAAGTAGTATCCGGCCACCACAAAAGCTCCAAGGAAGGGAGAGAGGTTCGGCCACCACAAGAGGAAGAGAGGGAGAGGATGGCCGGCCACACCAAGGAACAAAAGAGGGAGAAAATAATAGAGGTTGTGTCTCATGAAGGCACCCTCACCCCTTCTTTTATATTCCTTGGCCTAGGCAAATTAGGAAATTTAATTACAATAAAATTTCCTCAATTTCCTTGACATGATTTAATTTAGAAAAATAAAATAAATTTTCCAAATCAATCTTCAATGGCCGGCCACATCATTGGAGAACAAATTGGACAAGTTTTAATCAACAATTAAAACTTCCTAATTTGTTTCCGGAAATTTTAAAAAATAAAATTTCTCTTTAAAATCTCTTCATGGTTGATAAAAGGAAATTTCTATAATTTTAATTTTATCAACATGTGAATAATTTTTAAAGAAAAAATAAAACATCTCTCCAATCTACAAATAAGGAAAGAGATCTAATCTCTTTCTTTAATCTTTTATAGATCTTTTACAAGAGAGATATTTTAATTTTAATTCTCTTTAAATTATATCTTCCACATAATAATAAAAAATTAAAATTAAAATCCCTTTTTAATTTAATTTGGCCGGCCCCCACTAGCTTGGGTTCAAGCTAGGGCCGGCCACCCAATAATATACCTAGGCCGGCCCTAGCTTGGTTCCCAAGCTAGCTTGGCCGGCCCCTTATTGGTGGGTATAGAAGGTGGGTATAGGTGGGTATAGAACTCTATAAATAAGAGGCTACGATAGGGATCGAGAGGAGGAATTGGTTTTGGTCTCCCGATAAAATTAAGCATCCCGTGTTCGCCCCGAACACACAACTTAATTTTATCAATGATAATTCATTCCACTAGAGAACTATCATTGAACTACCGCACCAATCCCAAATTACATTTTTGGGCTCCTTCTCATTATGAGTGTGTTAGTCTCCCTGTGTTTATGTCCACTAATTAAGTGAGTTACTGACAACTCATTTAATTAATATCTAAGTCCAAGAGTAGTACCACTCAACCTTATTGTCATGTCGGACTAAGTCCACCTGCAGGGTTTAACATGACAATCTTTATGAGCTCCTCTTGAGGACATTATCAACCTAGTATCTCTAGGACACAGTTTCCTTCTATAATCAACAACACACACTATAAGTGATACCATTTCCCAACTTATCGGGTTTATTGATTCAACGAACTAAATCTCACCCATTGATAAATTAAAGAAATAAATATCAAATATATGTGCTTGTTATTATATTAGGATTAAGAGCACACACTTCCATAATAACTGAGGTCTTTGTTCCTTTATAAAGTCAGTATAAAAGAAACGACCTCTAATGGTCCTACTCAATACACTCTGAGTGTACTAGTGTAATTATATAGTCAAGATAAACTAATACCTAATTACACTACGACCTTCTAATGGTTTGTTCCTTTCCATTCTGGTCGTGAGCTACTGTTTATAATTTATAAGGTACTGATAACATCATCTTCTGTATGTGACACCACATACTATGTTATCTACAATATAAATTAAATGAACAACTACAAACAAATGTAGACAATTAGACCAAATGTGATTCTTTATTCATAATAAATGTTTACAAAGCTTAGGCTTTCAGTATACACTCCAACAATCTCCCACTTATACTAATGACTAAGCTGTCATATCTTCTACCATACATCTGATTCCCATTCCCTCCACATGCCGATCGAAAGCTTTCGCCGGAAGGGCCTTAGTGAAAGGATCTGCCAGGTTATCCGCTGATGCAATCTTAGCGATGACAACTTCTCCTCGCTTCACAATATCTCGTATCAGGTGGTACTTGCGCTCTATATGTTTACTTGCCTTATGAGCTCGTGGTTCCTTCGAGTTTGCAACTGTACCACTATTATCACAATAAATTGTGATGATTTTGGGCAAACCAGGAATCCCATCTAAGTCCATTAGAAAGTTCCTGAGCCATACTGCTTCTTTAGCTGCCTCAGAGGCTGCTATATATTCAGCTTCCATGGTTGAGTCCGAAACGCATTTCTGCTTAACACTCCTCCATGAAATGGCTCCACCTCCTAAAGTAAACACATAGCCTGATGTAGACTTACTGTTATCCCTATCTGATTGGAAATCTGAATCCGTGTAACCCACAGGGAGCAGATCGTCTGCTTAGTAAACTAGCATATAATCTCTAGTCCTTCTCAGGTACTTCAATATATGCTTTACCGCAGTCCAATGTCCTTGTCCAGGGTTACTCTGATATCTGCTGACCATGCCCACGGCAAAACAGATATCAGGTCTCGTACATAGCATTGCATACATTAGGCTTCCTACAGCCGAAGCATAAGGAACTGCTTTCATGTCCTCTATCTCTTTTGATGTCTTTGGAGACATCTCTTTAGATAAAGCTACTCCATGTCTAAAAGGTAAGAAACCTTTCTTGGAATCCTGCATGCTAAAACGAGCAAGGATTGTATCTATATATGAAGCTAGGGATAGACACAACATTCTTTTCTTACGATCCCTTATAACTTTGATCCCAAGAATGTGTGCACATTCTCCTAAGTCCTTCATATCAAATTGTTTGGACAACCATACCCTTACGTCTGATAATACCTTGACATTGTTGCCAATTAACAAAATATCATCTACGTATAGTACAAGAAATACCACCACGTTTCCGTTACACTTCTTGTATACACAAGACTCATCCGGACACTGAATAAATCCATATGACTGGATTACTTCATTAAACCGGATGTTCCAAGACCTTGAAGCTTGCTTCAGTCCATAAATGGACCGATTGAGCTTGCACACTAGATGCTCTTTGCCTTTTTCAATGAACCCTTCTGGTTGCTTCATATGGATGTTCTCTTCAAGACTTCCATTAAGGAAAGCTGTCTTGACATCCATTTACCAAATCTCATAATCCATATGAGCAACAATGGATAAGAGTATCCGGATAGACTTAAGCATGGCTACCGGTGAAAAGGTCTCCTCATAATCGATTCCCTCTTTTGAGTGTACCCTTTTCAACAAGCCTAGCTTTGAAGGTTTCTACCTTCCCGTCTATCTCTCTTTTCCTTTTGTAGATCCACTTGCATCCAACGACTTTTACACCATCGGTGGTTCTACAAGCTCCCAAACCTTATTAGAGTACATGGACTCTAATTGAATTCATTGCCTTTTGCCAAGATCTTGTATCTATATCTTGGAGTGCTTGATCATATGACTGGGATCAGGTTCATGTTTACCGTATCAAGTCCGAAGACTCTCCCAAAACATGAATCTTCAGTGCCTCACAACCCTCCCACTACGATGAGGCATTCGTGGTTGTGTATCATGTGTGACACGTGTTGCGGTCTCTTGTGGTACTTCATCTTGTCTTGGTATTGAAGTAGACATGTCCTCTCTAAGTTCTTCTAAAACAACTTTACTCTGGGCTTGTGATCCATTATATAGTCTTCTTCTAAAAGCGGGCATTGGTGCTAACAATGACCTTACGGTCTTTAGGACTATAAAATAAACCACCTTTCGTTCCTTTGGGATATCCTACAAACACGCGAACTTCTGTGCGAGATTCTAACTTATCAAGATCTGGTTTCAGCACATGTGTTGGACTACCCCAAATCCGAATATGTCTTAGGCGGGTTTCGCCCATTCCACAATTCTATGGGAGTAGAAGAAACCGATTTAGAAGGTACTAAGTTCGGAACGTTCTTTGTTTCCAGAGCATATCCCAAAATGAATTTGGTAATTCGAATAACTCATCATCGATCTAACCATCTCCATAAGAGTCCTATTCCTTCGTTCTGCTACACCATTCTTGGGGTGTTCCAGGTGCGAACAATTGGGATTGAATCCCAGCCTCTGATAAGTAATTCCTAAACTCTCCTAAGAGGTATTCGCCACCACGATCAGATCGTAGTGTCTTGATACTTTTACCTAATCGTTTCTCCACATCAGCCTTGTATTCTTTGAACTTGTCAAAGCACTCGGACTTGCGGCGCATTAGGTAAATGTATCCATATCTTGAATAATCGTCTATGAAAGAGACAAAATATTCAAAACCTCCTCTTGCCTGGACAGACATAGGACCACACAAATCAGAGTGAACCAACTCTAACACTTCTTTGGCTCTATACCCTTTGGCCTTGAACGGCCTCTTGGTCATTTTACCTTCTAAGCAAGATTCACAAGTTGGAAAATTTTCCAACTCTAATGAACTCAAAGTCCATCGGCTATAAGCCTCTGAATCCTACTTAAATTAATATGACCAAGTCTTAGATGCCAAAGATATGCTTGGTTCATTTCTGAAGGTTCTTTTCTCTTATTAGAATTAGAAGATGAGTTATAAATTTCCATGTTTTGCTTTGTGGAAGAAATTGGATTTAAAATATACAAATTGCCAACTAATGCACCAGAACAGATAATCACTTTATTTCTTTTAATAACTACATCGTTACTGAAAGAAACTGAATATCCATCTATAAACAGTTTAGAAACTGAAATTAAATTCTTTCTAAAACTGGGTACATAAAGACAATTTCTTAAAACCAAATTTCTATTTCTACTAAAAGACAAGTAGACGTCTCCCACTGCAACAGCTGCCACCTTAGTAGCATTGCCCATGTAGACGGTAATCTCCCCTTCAGATAGTCGTCGGGTTTCCTGGAACCCCTGCAAGGAATTGCAGACATGATCAGTGGCTCCCGTATCTACACACCAGGTGCTGGTAGATAACACCGCTAAACATGTTTCAACAACCAGAGCATGAGATATACCTTTGTTTTGGTTCCTACGAGGACAGTCCGCCTTCCAATGTCCTGCCTGCTTGCAGATGAAGCACTTGCCCTTCGGCTTCTTCACTCTAGCTTTAAATCCCGTACTCTGAGATTTATTCACTTTCTTTGCTGAGCCAGCTTGTTTCTTCTTCTTCTTTCCTTTCGGTTTAGAAGTAGAACCATTTTCAGCAAAGTGAATTTGAGAATTGTGACGAAATAATCCTTCTGCTGCTTGAAGTTCTGTCAGTAGTTCCCCTAATGAATAAATCCTTTTATTCATATTATAGTTCAGGCGGAACTGCTCAAAACTTCTAGGTAGCGTTTGGAGGATCATATCGATCTGGGTTTCCCCATCAATTTCTCCTCCAAGGATCTGTATCTCGTTCAGATAAGCCATCATCTTTAGGATATGATCCCTTACAGGAGTACCCTCTTGCATGGTGGCTGTCATTATCTTTCTCATAGCTTCTTGTCTAGAAGCCCTATCCTGATGACCAAAGAGCTCCTTGAGATTGTTCATAATATCATAAGCTGTTGGTAAATCTTGATGCTGATGTTGCAATACATTTGACATTGAAGCCAAAATGTAACACCGCGCCATCTCATCTGCCTTTACCCATCTCTTATGATATTCAATCTCCTCTTGGGTAGATTCACCAGTGGGTGCATCAGGGCACTGCTCAGTCAGTACAAATTTATAGCTTTCAGCAGTAAGAACAATATCCAGGTTTCTTTTCCAATCTATGTAATTAGGTCCAGTAAGTCTATTTTGTTGAAGTATGATGGACAGTGGGTTGAAAGTCATCCTAAGAATCACAAATAACTTTTGGTCAGAACTCTAAATTTAGAATAATATTGATTCCTCAAACAATACTATTTTAAATTAACCAACACCTCATAACACCGTGAATTTTGTATGCCACGTTAGTGTGGACGTATACAAATTCAACATTTGTAAAAGGAGGGTTTTAACCCATTAATTTTATTATCTTGTCAACCTAACTTTTTGACAAATAAAATTAATAGTTGGTATTATTTGGTCACACAAATAATAATAGTGACTCCGTTGGGGAGGATACTATTAGATGTGTCTAAGTGTATACCATTACTTGACACTAAGTCCATTAATAAGATTATGCCCCTTCCGTTAGGGAAGATCACACGCTCTTAATTAATTTCCTATAGTCATCCAAAAATGGAAGTCTGTTCTAGTGATCCACAAACAAGCTCATCCGTTATGGAGGAAGGCACTCAGAGCCAACGCGCAAGCTTGTTTGCATCACTTACAAACCAGTAATGGAGACCATGGGATTTATTTAAAAATCCCTCTCCCACTTAGTTATTTATAAATGAGGAATTTTAACTATGTTAGCCTACTAAACTTGTAAACTAACATGCACACACAGCACAATATGAAAGCAATAAATAGAAAATTTAATTTTCAACTATTATGGCTTTTATCTCTTAATTGTCCTCCGTGTGTTGTCATCCCAAGCTGCTGCCATATTTGGCCACCGCCTCCGGGTCTAGCTGTCGCATCTTGCTCCTAGTTCCGCTGCGCCTCTGGTCCTTAGAAGGTTCCACGCTTTGCAAGATTCGATCCGCGACATAAATAGAATTTTACATTTTTGATCCTATATTCCATAAAAGGAATGTACATGTATCTAGATCAAAAATAAAATCCTAATAAAACTAAATACAGCTCCTGCTGTATTTTAATACAATCATGCACACACATATAAATTGCCCTTGACATGTCCAAGGGTCCAATCACACACATAATTAACTAAAAGCCATAATAGTTGGATCCTGCATCCACAAAGTTAGCACATCCTACTATTAACCTGCCTAAATTATGTATGACATGTGCATAATTAAACTAAATACCAAATACACAGAGGCAAAACCCTAGCTCTGATACCAATTGTTGTTTGCTACTCGGAAAACCTAGAGGTTCCACTGTACAAAAATTTTGTACAAAGGTCTGAACATTTTCCTAGCTACCATGTGTTCTTTTAAATTAAATTTTGGATCGCCTGCGGAACTTAATACGTTTGATCCAAAACTTAATCTATTTGTTCTTTTAGGTTTTGACTTGGATCTCCTGCGGAACTTAACACGTTCGACCCAAGTCTCCTTAAGTTATTAATTCCATTAAATATTAATTTCCATAAAAGGTTCCCAGTACTGACGTGGCGAGGCACATGATCTTCTTGGATATGGGAGCAACCACCACCGACTAGACAAAACCTTTAATAGAAAGCTAATATTTAATTTCCTAAAATAACTTTAGGTTAACCAAAGAGAACAATCAAATCACAAGGAAAAGAAAGAAAACAAAAGAACACAACATCGAAAAATATATTCGAAATACTAGAACGTAAGCCTCTTGTATTTGGTATTATTTCCATAAATAACTAGCATGATGCGGAAATAAAAATTACTAGTTATACCTTGTAGAAAAACCTCTTGATCTTCTACCGTATTCCTCTTCTAACCTCGGACGTTGTGTGGGCAACGATCTACCGAGATGAGAAACCACCAACCACCTTCTTCTCCTCCAAGCAAGGTTCGGCCACAAAGGAAGAACTTCACCAAAGAAGAACCAAAATACTAACCAAGCTCCAAGAGATGCTAGCTTTCTCTTCTTCTTCTTCTTCTCCAAGTAGTATCCGGCCACCACAAAAGCTCCAAGGAGAGAGGTTCGGCCACCACAAGAGGAAGAGAGGGAGAGGATGGCCGGCCACACCAAGGAACAAAAGAGGGAGAGAAAATAATAGAGGTTGTGTCTCATGAAGGCACCCTCACCCCTTCTTTTATATTCCTTGGCCTAGGCAAATTAGGAAATTTAATTACAATAAAATTTCCTCAATTTCCTTGACATGATTTAATTTAGAAAAATAAAATAAATTTTCCAAATCAATCTTCAATGGCCGGCCACATCATTGGAGAACAAATTGGACAAGTTTTAATCAACAATTAAAACTTCCTAATTTGTTTCCGGAAATTTTAAAAAATAAAATTTCTCTTTAAAATCTCTTCATGGTTGATAAAAGGAAATTTCTATAATTTTAATTTTATCAACATGTGAATAATTTTTAAAGAAAAAATAAAACATCTCTCCAATCTACAAATAAGGAAAGAGATCTAATCTCTTTCTTTAATCTTTTATAGATCTTTTACAAGAGAGATATTTTAATTTTAATTCTCTTTAAATTATATCTTCCACATAATAATAAAAATTAAAATTAAAATCCCTTTTTAATTTAATTTGGCCGGCCCCCACTAGCTTGGGTTCAAGCTAGGGCCGGCCACCCAATAATATACCTAGGCCGGCCCTAGCTTGGCCGGCCCCTTATTGGTGGGTATAGAAGGTGGGTATAGGTGGGTATAGAACTCTATAAATAAGAGGCTACGATAGGGACCGAGAGGAGGAATTGGTTTTGGTCTCCCGATAAAATTAAGCATCCCGTGTTCGCCCCGAACACACAACTTAATTTTATCAATGATAATTCATTCCACTAGAGAACTATCATTGAACTACCGCACCAATCCCAAATTACATTTTTGGGCTCCTTCTCATTATGAGTGTGTTAGTCTCCCTGTGTTTATGTCCACTAATTAAGTGAGTTACTGACAACTCATTTAATTAATATCTAAGTCCAAGAGTAGTACCACTCAACCTTATTGTCATGTCGGATTAAGTCCACCTGCAGGGTTTAACATGACAATCTTTATGAGCTCCTCTTGAGGACATTATCAACCTAGTATCTCTAGGACACAGTTTCCTTCTATAATCAACAACACACACTATAAGTGATACCATTTCCCAACTTATCGGGTTTATTGATTCAACGAACTAAATCTCACCCATTGATAAATTAAAGAAATAAATATCAAATATATGTGCTTGTTATTATATTAGGATTAAGAGCACACACTTCCATAATAACTGAGGTCTTTGTTCCTTTATAAAGTCAGTATAAAAGAAACGACCTCAAATGGTCCTACTCAATACACTCTGAGTGTACTAGTGTAATTATATAGTCAAGATAAACTAATACCTAATTACACTACGACCTTCTAATGGTTTGTTCCTTTTCCATTTTGGTCGTGAGCTACTGTTTATAATTTATAAGGTACTGATAACATCATCTTCTGTATGTGACACCACATACTATGTTATCTACAATATAAATTAAATGAACAACTACAAACAAATGTAGACAATTAGACCAAATGTGATTCTTTATTCATAATAAATGTTTACAAAGCTTAGGCTTTCATTATACACTCCAACAAGCCGATCTCAATATGGTTTGAACAAAATGAAAACCAGAGTCAAATTCAACCTTATAAAGCATAGCCCATAAAGCATAAAGCTCTATCTTTTTAACCACCCCATCACTCTCTCCCCTACCAAAAATAGTTTTACTCATGACTCTATGTAGATACCTAAAGATGGGGTTTTGCATATGGGAGGTCTTAGCTCTTGAAGGCTCATAAGGTTGATCTAACCCAGTTATTGCATTCCAAAAATGATTCCAATTAAACCTTGGATCAAACCTACGAGGGCTACCGGTGGTAATTCCGAAACAAGAATTAAAGTCACTAAATGCCCGTAGAAATTCTTGATTCATTAATCTAAAAGAGATTTTTCCAGAATAATCATCTTCATTAGTAAAATGGACATCCAATGAACTTAAAAATTCCAAAACAAGACGAGGATATGTAGGCAAATGTGTGTACATAATATCACTCCAATCCAAAAACCCAATCATCAAATCTACATCTTCCCTAATTCCAAGCATATCAAGAACAGTTGGGTCCATATATCTAGTGCACACTATCTTTCTATTGACAAGAATTGCAAATCTAGTTACTTGATCATCATTTCTAAACACAATATTGAATTCATTGTCATTACCTTCGTTGCGTGAAGTCCTTTTGCCTTTGCCCTTCACTGGTTGTTTTCCTTTGTCCCTTGATGGCTCCTTCTCTTTGTCTCCACTAGATCCACCCCCTCCTTTGCGAAGTCTCTTCAAAATATTTGACATCTTGATGAGTTTAGAAAGGGGAAGAATTATCTAGAGTTGTGGAACTCAAAGAACAAAACTTCAAAGAACAAAAGATCTTAGGTTAAGAGAACAAAAAGTCCAAGTCTTAGAGAGGAGGAGAATCGGATCTAAGAGATCTTGAGAGATTAGAGAGGGGTTTTTAAGAAATTGGGAGAGAAAGATATGTTTTGGAGAGTCGGGGGTGTGCGGAACACGGCCAAGATCTGGCCGTGTGAGGTAGGAAGAAGACTTTCATAGTTCTCCTACACGGGCCGTGTAGATCTACACGGCCTCCCCATCTTTCCTCTCGGGATTCTTTGCACGGGCCGTGTAGATCCACACGGCCTCCCACTCTTCCTCCTCTGGATTCCTCGCACGGCCGTGTTTGGGACACGGCCTCTCCATCCTTCCTCTCAGGATTCTTTACACGGCCGTGTTTTAGACACGGCCTAAATCCTTTTCTCCTCGGAAGATGCTACACGGCCGTGTCTGGATGACACGGCCTAAGCACTTCCCTTCTCTGCAACTTTTGTCTGGCCGTGTATAGCACACGGCCAAGCTCCGTTTTGCACCTAACCTGAAAACAAAAATCAAAAGAATGCATCAAACTAAAAGAGATTTAGATGCAGATCAAAACTAACTAAAAGAACCCTTGGGTTGCCTCCCAAGAAGCGCTTGTTTAAGGTCTTTAGCTCGACCAAACTTTATCATTCGCTTCTTTTTCTCGCCCTTGGAGGACAGATATACTTTTCGTTTTTGTTGGGAGATCTTCTCCCAACATCCTCCACCTCATTGTCTTCTTCATTTGGTGGCCTTCCATGAGGATGGAAATTCCATTCCTCAAGTTTATAAATGCTTGACCTGCTACAAGCATTTAAAAGAGACGAGACATGGTTAGAGATATTAGATAAATCATATTCCAACTTTTCCTTACCAATTACCAAAGAAAGCTTATGATTTTTGACATCAATTATAGCTCCAGCTGTAGCAAGGAAAGGTCTTCCTAATATGATAGGAATCCTAGGGTCCTCTTCCATGTCCAACATGACAAAATCTGTGGGAATAACATTCCCATCCACCTCTACTGGCACATCTTCTATAATACCCAAAGGGTACCTGCAGGAATGATCGGCAAGTTGAAGTGTCATAGTAGTAATTTTAGTATTTTTGAGACCTAATTTATTACAAATTGAGTAAGGAATGAGGCTAACACTCGCCCCCAAGTCACAGAAAGCTTTTTCAAAAAATTCTTTTCCTATGTTGCAAGGGATATAAAAACTCCCTGGGTCCTTCAGTTTTGGAGAAGTGTTCTTCTCAAAAATAGCACTACATTCCTCACTAAGCGCAATGGTCTCGACCTCTCCTCTTCTTCTCTTGTTTGATATGAGATCCTTCAGGAATTTGGCAAATCTAGGCATTTGCAGAATAGCATCGATAAGAGGTACCTCTACACAAATTTCCTTAACTTTTTCTAGAAACTTGCCAAATTCTTCATCTTTCTTAAGCATTGTAAGTCTTTGAGGAAAAGGGACAGCTTTGCTCTGATGGTTCAGTGGAAGAGTTTCTTCAACCTCAATGGTACTCTCCTCATTAGCTTGAATCTGATTTGATATAGGAGGAGAGAGCTCTTCTTCTTTTTGTATCCCTTTTGAAGCAGTCACTTGGGAGTCTCCCAAGGTCCGTCCGCTCCTAAGCTCAATCCTATTGCAATGCTCCATAGGATTCACATCAGGTTTTCCTGGAAGTTGTCCTGGTGCTCTGGATGATGAGGAAGCTAGTTGGGCAATTTGACTATCCTGGATCTTTTGATGCTTTTCAGAATTATCCATTCTCTGGATGAGCTTTGCTATATCTTGCTTCATTTCATTCTGACCTGAGATAATTTCTTCAAGCATCTTTTCAACATTTGACTTTGGTAAGCCTTGAGAAGATAGATGTTGAAAATTTTGTTGCCCAGCTTGAAAATTTGGTCTTGCCCCCATGGATGGTCCTTGATCTTGATTGTTTCTGTAAGAAAAATTTGGATGACTCTTCCATCCAGGGTTATAAGTATTTGAGTATGGGTTGTTCTACCTTTGATTGTAACTCATGATTGCATCACATTGTTCAAGTTGATTGATTTGTGCAGTGATAGCTCCCAATGGACATGAGTCATTTGAATGCTCTGAACTCCCACATACTTCACAAGATGTACTAATAGCATTGACCATATTAGCACTACTCCCTATATTCTCAAATTTCTTTGTAAGAGCATCCAATTTTGCAGACAAAAGAGTGACTGCATCTACATCAAACTTCCCTGATGCTTTAATTGTTAGGTTTACAGAGGAATAGCCTCCACTTCTTTCATTTGCCCATTGATGATGGTTTTGTGCTACACTTTCAATGATTTCTTTGGCTTCATCTAAGCTTTTGTTCATAAGTGCCCCTCCAGCAGCTGAATCAAGGGACACTTTGGTATGATAATTGATACCATTATAAAAAGTATGCAACACTAACCATCTTTCCAACCCATGATGTGGGCATTGTCTGAGCATACTATTATATCTATCCCATGCTTCAAAAAGAGATTCTGAGTCAGTTTGCTTGAAGCTTGCAATTAAATTCCTCATATGAGCTGTTTTGCTTGGTGGATAGAACTTATCAAGAAATTGCTCACATTGCTCCCAAGTGGTGATGCTATTAGGGGCCAAAGAATTCAGCCATTGCTTTGCCCTATCTCTTAGAGAAAACCCAAATAACAATAATCTAACTGCATCTGAAGGAACTCCATTCATTTTCATGGTACCACATATTTCATAAAAGACCTCTAAGTGTTGATTAGGATCCTCATGAGGTCCTCCACCGAATTGGTTCTGCTGCACCATAAATATGATTGCGGGTTTGATCTCAAAGTTATTAGCTTCCACTGAAGGTCTTGAAATACTAGATCGAAAACCTCTCGCAAAGAGTGCTGCATAATCCTTGAGTGGTCTATTCGCCATGTTCAAATGTTCCTGTTCTTCAATTTGCCTTTGCAGAATTCTTCTTTTATGGAAAGTTCTATCAATCTTAGGGTCAAAAGGAAAGAATTCCCCTGCAAAGTTAGATCTTCGCATACACAAGAACAAGATAGCAGATGGCAATTCGACACAAAAAGAAAAATAGAAGGATAAAAAATGCAGAATTGAATTTTGTACAAAAAGAATTAACCAGAAGTGAAAGTTATACAAGAAAGTAAAAACAGAAATCTACTGATCAGTTACAACTATGCAATATGAAAGGAAAACAAATGTTATGTTTAGTCTAACTCAATTGATAATTCCTAATGTTATAGCGCAGTCCCCGGCAACGGCGCCAAAAACTTGTTACGCTCCGCAAGTGTACGGAAATGTCGCAAGTAATATAAAAGATTATCGTATCCACAGGGACTGGAATAAGCACTAGAAATGTCTCAATGCGAATTAGCTAAACAACTATCCAATCGTTTCAAAAGCAAAGTAAAGGTAAACAAATCTAGTCTTAAAGATCAACAAACAAGAGTTTAGTGTTTTAGGTTATGATAAAGGGAGATTCTAGGAGTTTCGGTTTCTTTGTAAGATTTCTTGAATGTAAATGGTTCACCAATTCTTATCCCTCAATTGCCAAACATGTAGAAAGTTGCCGGTTCTCTCTTGCAATAGACAACCGGCTAAGGACTGAGAAATGTATCTAAGTAGGATTAATTAGACATGAACCTACATTGTCCTTACACAGAAGCGCACCTATTACTATGCCTTCCTCGGATATCAACATAGAAGCCCACAACTCATTAATCTATCAAGATATAAGAAACTAATCACAAGATCCATCCTACTCTCTTGAATATTCCCATTTCCTCTTCAAGATTATCTCTCAAACGTCCTTACACGGGCTTGCACCTGTCACGTGGATCCCTCGGATGATCGAGTGAGAGTTTATCTTTACAAAGTCCACCAGAAATTCAAACAATCAATCAAGAATGAGAATTAAGCACAAATCACCATTAATCATTCAAGATCTAATTGATACAAGCAAGACAATGTCATTGAAACAAGAAAATGGCAAATCCATAAGAGATTACATCAATCCACCATACAAATACTCCCTTAATCCTAGAATACAAGATCTACTCCATGAATCGAGGAAGAAAACCCGAAGAAATAGAAATTACAAGCATTTCTTAAGTCCCCAATCCAAGAAATCAAGAAGAGGGGGAAAGAGAAAACTTATCTACGAAGCCGTCTTCGGATCCAATCCTCGCTCCGGAGTCGAAATCATCGAGATCTCCCTTGAATCGCCAGAAATCCTCCCAAGATTGGGAGGAAACCACCAAATCTTGCTTTCTCCCAAAGGGAGAGATCCCTTTCAATTCATGAAGAAGGGTTTAAATAGAGGAGGAATCGGCGCCACACGGCCCGTGACACGGCCATGTGAGATTCACACGGCCATGTCCAGCTCCTTCTCACTGCCGTGTGACTCACACGGCCAGAACCCTTCCGCTCTCTGGAAATGCTACACTGCCGTGTGGTGCACAGCCTACTTAGTCTCTGGAAATGCTACACGGCAGTGTTGCCACAGCCTGCTTGGTCTCTGGAAACTTCACACGGCCGTGTAGATCCACACGGCCATGTAAGGCTTCTGCTCTGGTTGGCTTCAAATCTTGACACGGTCGTGCGAGGTTCACACGGCCATGTCATCTTCCTCTTCTGTTGGTGCCAAACTCCACACGGCCCGAGCTCCATACCAGTGCATGGCCGTGTGAGGCACACGGCCCGGTGCTTTCTCCCTTTGTTTCCTCCAATGCATGCCCAAAGATGTAGATTCTTCACCAAATCGACTCCTGTGTACAGAAAATGCACAAAAAGCAGATCTCCGAACCAAAAGAGTAAATATGCTAAAAGGAGAGCTGGAAGTATAAAAATGCATAGATCAAGCATGCTCAAAATATGTAAATGTGCGTAAAAACATGCATAAAAGAGTATATAATCTACGTACATCAGCTATGTGAGTCCACACGGTCGTGTCACCTTGGCCGAGTGGAAGAGGTACATGGCCGTGTGAATCCACACGGCCGTGTCACGTGCCGTGTGGGGTGTCACACCCTGCCCTACAAAAGGTTGGTTCTCCCCTTTGTACTCATCATTACCACTCCAATTACTACCAAACCTATAAATTCATTCTAAGCAACTAGTGATAGTATTCCATGTAAAGTGGAAAGGAGAAAATACTTTAGCATCAGTTCTAACATATTCCAAACATTCATAAGTTTCTCGATCTTCTTCCATTGTTCTGTCACACACACACAAACCACCGCTCCTGTCGCCTCCTCCTACTCGAGCTTTCCTTTACCTTTATCTACAATATAAGGAAATGCAAATCTATAAGCGAATGCTTAGTAAGTACCATCTACTCACAAAACAAGCATTAAAATAAGAATAGGTTTTTCAAAAACTGCTTATGAAAATACAAACAATGGAAACATGCTTTTCAAACTGCTTGGGGAAAACACAAACATGCACTTGATAGTAATTCACACTAAAATGCATACTTCGGAAATATGTGCATGGCAAGTATTTTCAAACAGGTTTATCATGCAAAGCATCAACTTAAAAACATGCTGGTAATGTAATGAAAACAAGAATCTTGGCATATTATAGAGTTCACCAATGCTGCACTTTATAACTCAAGTTCTCAACCATAGGAATGCTTCCACTAAAACAAACAATGAATTTTGAAATCTTTATATTACATAACTAGTGAAAATAATAAACAACTTGCTTTGGGTCCAGCATTGTACCACTTTGCGCGCACCCTTAATAAGATCCGAGGTAGCCAATCCTGAACTTATTAAGGTACTACTACGTGATCTAGGGGCCTAGGGGCGATCTAGGAGCCCACCCATGGACCTTGTGTCCAGTACATGCCACTTTAAAGTAAAATACTTTCCTTTAAATATTGCTTTCTTATACTTTGCCCTTACTTGTCATTTAAACAAGCACCTTATGTGCGCTTAATCCCCCACACTTATAGGGAAGCATTTTAGGGCACTTGAATATGCTTCTTAGTCCCAAACTAAATGTGAAGCAATTCAAGATACGCAAACCATGCTCTTAATCCCAAAACTTAGAGGGGCATTTTACATATCATGGCTTATATCTTCTTTAACATGCATATTTCTTAATGATGCATACAATCATATCAATCTACCACAAAGAGGTTCATACATGCATAATCGAAGCAACTTATACTGCAGGTGAGTAGTGTTAGGATCTTAGATGGCTAGAGGGGGGGGGGGGTGAATAGCCTCTTAAAAACTTAAACACAAATTTCTACAAAGAAACTTGTTAGCACAGCGGAATTAGGAAACTAAAACAAGGAGGAAACAAGCACACTAACACAAGGAATTACGAGGTTCGGGGATAACTTGCCCCTACTCCTCGGCGTGTCCGTAAGGTGGACGACCCCTCGATCTTCGGTAGATCGTACCCCGGAAAAATTCCGGCTAAAGATCCTCCTTCTCGGTGGAGTAACCTCTCCACAAAGTCTCAAGAAATATATATGTTAAAACACAAGACTTACAGAGCTCGGTGGCAAAGAAGAATGAACTATCGCTTACAACCACGCGAGGATTAGTGGAAACAGAGAACTCACAGACAGCAGTTTCTCACCCGAGAGCTCAAGAACTTAGCACACCTCAATGATCAACAGAACTTTCTTACTTTCTTACTTGCTTGTTGTTCTTTCCTCTCGCTTTTTACTGCTTCTTATGTCCCTGTCCTTTGCTGTCACGGATCGTGGTCAATCTGCACAGAATCATCGCTGCAGCCAATCTCTCTTCCTCCTTACTGGATCTCTGAACTCACACCAATGAAATCACAGTCTTCACTGGTGTCTTCTGAGCTCGAACCAATCACCAGGAGTCAAGAGGATCGCAGCCAGATCACACCAGTAGTCGTTGATGCCTCAAATGCACCATGCGCCGTGAATCACAGCAGAAAGGCCATTTGTCGTATTCTTCTTATGTACTTAATTTGAAATTAGGCTTGGAATGATACCTGTGATCCTGCAAACTCAAAAGCTAACATCACAGAGGATTATATGAATCAGGCAGATCAAATGCAGTGGAGGAATCGCAGAAACAAAACTGATTGTGTGTGGATCGGTCACCAGACCGATCCATGGACCGATCAGGACATATCCTGATCGGTCCACAGCTTGTCTGATCGGTCGTGGAGACCGATCAGGCTGCAGGTGGATCGGTCTCCACGACCGATCCCTGCCTTCTTCTCTTCGCAATACCATCTCCTGATCGGTCCGAAGACCGATCAGATTGCACTCAGTGTGCTACTGAGTGTTTCCTAATCGGTCTATAAACTGATCAGATTGCACTCAATGTGCTACTGAGTGTTTCCTGATCGGTCTACAGACCGATCAGATTACACTCAGTGTGCTACTGAGTGATCCATGGAAACTTAGTTTCACTGGATCGGTCTGCCGATCGATCCACTGTCTTATGTGTCACTGGATCGGTCTGCCGACCGATCCAATGTACCATGGAATCATTCTGACCTAATCCGGAGAACAAACTACCGAGCCCTCTCCGACTTCGTCAGGTCCAGAGAACGAGCTACCGAGCCCTCTCTGACCTAGTCCGGAGAACGAGCTACCGAGCCCTCTCCGACTTCGTCAGGTCCAGAGAACGAGCTACCGAGCCCTCTCTGACCTAGTCCGGAGAACGAGCTACCGAGCCCTCTTCGTCCGAAGAACGAGCTACCGAGCCCTCTCTGACCTAGTCCGGAGAACGAGCTACTGAGCCATCTCCGACTTCGTCAGGTCCAGAGAACGAGCTACCGAGCCCTCTCTGACCTAATCCGGAGAACGAGCTACCGAGCCCTCTCCGACTTCGCGTGCCAAGTTTCCAACTTGGACCTTTCCCTTCCACTTGATCAACCTTGATCATTAATCAAACCGAGTTTAATTAACATCTGATACAAACTTAAATCCGTGTCAACATCAAAACAACAGCCAGGTCAGACTGTATCAACAATCTCCCCCTTTTTGTTGTTTGACAACACGATTTAAGTTTAGATCAGAAATGTTCTTATTTTCATAATTTTAGGGAAATCAAGATCCTCCCCCTAAGATGGATACACCACTAAGTCAATAACGGGAATCAAGATCCTTTCCGTTATCTTCTTTCTAAAATCAAGCCTTCATACATCTCTAAACTTAGGTGCCCTCTCCCCCTTTGTCAAACACCGAAAAGGTGCAAATGAGGTGACAAAACTCAAAAGGCTCCCCCTTAACCCATACTATCTTTTTTTTTTTTGATGTACCTAGAGTTCCCTCTAAGTGTATTTTATGACAGTAAGAAAGAGATAAGGTACAATCAAATCATGGCATGGGAACAGCATATTAATATGAACTAAAGCATAAGGAAAAGCAAGAAATAGACAAATGAATAGCAAAAACATATGAGTAGCATAAGTATCCAGGTCAAACAAAGATATCCAACAAATAGCAACCAAAATACAGACAGGCAAAGTGACACACAGAATGTATCAATCAATATCCTTAACAGGAGGAACCTCATCATCATCTGCAGGAGGCACGTAACCCTGAGGCGGCATGCTGGAGCTCGAAGGTGGATGGCCCGAGAAATGCTGTGGAGGTGGGTAGTTGGCCATCCAGCCCAGAAGCAGCTGTTGTGTCACCAACTGCTGACTGCGTAGATCATCATAGCACTGGTCGATCCGAACGCGCAGTCCATGGAGCTCAGCAGCCAGTAGCTCATCGTGCTGATCGAAGCGGCTCTCTAGCTCAGCGATCTGCCAGCGCAGATCAGGATCGGCCTCATCAGCAGCAGGAGGAGGAGCAGCAACCTGTCGAGGAAGTGCCCGTGGTAACTCTCCCAGTCCTCTCCCATCCTTCCACCGAATAGCCCCATTCTGTCCCAAGATACCGGACTTGGAAAATGCCCGTTTCCCAAGTCGGCAATCCTGTCTGACCATCTTCACTATCCTACCCTTAGACACATCTATCTGAAGGGTCTCGAGCCAATCTGTAATTATATGCCCATAAGGCATATAAATGGTGGAGCTGCTAGGCTGAGAATATGATATGATAGAAGAATAGATGCTGGACATAATGTCAAAGTCGAGACGCCGACGCAAACCATAAAGCATCAGGCAGTGGTATGGTCGGATCTCTGCTAAAGGTTTGGATGTGATTGGAAGATGACAGTTTGTGACTATCTTAAAGAGAATATAGTCAGGAGGAGATAGTCTCAGAGCCGCAAAAGTAGGAAACTCGACATCCAACTCATCCAGTCCATCTGGTCTAGGATGACCGAAGAAGTACTCATAGATGGAATCAGGTGAGACATCAAATGGAGAAGGTAAAGGATGGGGTAAATCAGGATAAATGGAAAAAAAGATCTCCTGAACACATTCGGCAACCTAGATACCCAAAGAATTCTATGGTGGAGAAATCGATAGTTCTTTTAGCAACTCTGGTTCTATAAGCACCATCACTGCCCTGATGAAGATTGTTGTAGAATTCAGATACTAGGTCATGGTTGATGTCCCTTTCAAGGTAGACTAACGAGTCAAGTTTGTAATATGCCAGGGTTTCGGATACAGAGGGACAAAACTCATCCATGTACTTTCAATCCACAGATCGACATGGGAGCAGCTTGAATGTTCTCTGTTGAAACGCTTGTTCAAACTGTCGGTTCGGGAATCTTGAAGAAGAGGAAGGTTGAGGTCGGGAGGGTGCCTGGGACTTGGACTTCTCAGCAGATGACTTAGACGTACCATCACCGGCTGATTTCTTCCTAAATAGGTGAAAAATGGGACATGGTCGGGGCAAATGGGAGTCCACGGAGCCACAGAGTCGAGAACCGAGACAACACACACAACACACAGAGATACACTGTGAAAAGAAGCTAAAATGCCAAAAATGAACAGATTTCGGGGAGAAAGGAAGTTACCTAGGTGCCATTTGAAGCTTTCGGAGAAGATGAAGAGAAGAGTCGGGACTGAGGAGTGGTTCGGCTAGGGTTTTCGGCATGAAATGAGAGGAGGAAGGATTGGGGGAAGTTAAAGGGGGGTGATCAGATCATAAGATCGGACGGCTGTCCGATCAGGAGAAATCCTGACCGATCAGGGAATGTCCTGATCGGTCAGGGAGGGTCCTGATCGGTCGTGGAGACCGATCAGGGAACCTCCTGATCGGTCCCCGGACCGATCAGAGGTGGATCAACCTCCTGATCGGTCCCCGGACCGATCAGGGGTCGATCAGAGGTCAGAGCCTCCTGATCGGTCGTGGGGACCGATCAGGGAACCTCCTGATCAGTCCCCGGACCGATCAGGGGTTGATCAGAGGTCAGAGCCTCCTGATCGGTCGTGGGGACCGATCAGGGAACCTCCTGATCGGTCCCCGGACCGATCAGAGGTCGATCAGTAAGAGCAGAAGGTGGAACTTCCCTGATCGGTCGTAGAGACCGATCAGATATCATCCTGATCGGTCCCTGGACCGATCAGTGTCTGATAGTCAGTGATTTCAGCCTCTGAAATTCGTATCGAAAGCTCTGAAACTTGGTTCAACAACTTCCAAGTTCAGAACCTAGGATCTGAAGAGCCCACAGATTATATTCAGTGATACCAATGAATATTTCCTAATGATGAGCTCACTTCATAACAAATGTGTTGAATCTCAAGGTTTCAAAACCAGAGAAGTTTGTTTTGTTTGTTTGCTGAAACTATGATCTATAGTGAACCAAGGTAATAAATCTGACTCAGGCTATCGGCTCAAAATATATCCTTGCTATGAGTAGTTACAAGTTTGTCAAAATATGTCAAGGTTTCTTCACCAACTTGTCCTATTTTCAATAAAAATCAGGAAGATATCAATCAAGGGTATCAATCAACACATCAACAAAGTTAGATGATTTCTAGACACAGGTCCAACCAAGATTCCTTGGTTGGAATATATGAGTAAGATCTAGGAGCCAAATACACATGAATTATGTAATGGCCTTCCCCATACTCAATTTATGTCTCTTCAACCTAATTATTCAAGGGATGCATGATACATTTTGAATAATTTGGTTGATCCTAGCATCTCACCCCATTTCTAGCAAACAAAAATATTTTGTTAAACCTTATAGTTTGTGTGAGATGTTCCCAAGTTGCCCAAATTAATTTCCCAATTTCTCTTGTCATTTTAATGGTCCTTATTGATCATGATGTGGTCAAAATGACTTATTGAACCAAACACATTCCCAATTCCCTCCTTAAATGACTAAATTCATTTTCCGGAAGGGGTTTGGTGAAAATATCGGCTAGGTTTGACTTTGACTCAACATATGTGAGTGCAATGTCTCCCCTAGCTACGTGATCTCTAATGAAGTGATGACGCACTTCAATGTGTTTGGTCCTTGAATGATGGACTGGATTTTTCGTTAGGTTTATTGTGCTAATGTTGTCACACAACACTTGCACTCCTTTATATGAAAGTCCATAATCTTCTAGAGTGTGAATCATCCACAACAATTGTGATACACTCTCTCCCATGGCAATGTATTCAGCCTCGGTCGTGGAGAGAGCAACACAATGTTGCTTCCGACTTGACCAACTAATCAACGATGAACCTAAAAATTGGCAACCCCCACTAGTGCTTTTCCGATCCAATTTGCATCCAGCATAATCGGAATCGGTATAGCCTATCAAATCAAAAGACTCCGTACGAGGGTACCACAGTCCTACTCTAATTGTGCCCTTGAGATATCTTAGAATTCTCTTAACTGCAGTTAAATGAGATTCCTTGGCACAAACTTGATATCTAGCACACATGCCCACAGCAAAAAGTATGTCCGGTCGACTAGCTGTGAGATATAGAAGACTACCGATCATGCTTCTATATTGCGTTAGATCAATTGGTTTCCCACTCTCATCATTGTCAAGACGAGTGTTTGTCGCCATTGGAGTGGATACTTCCTTAGAGTCACTCATGTTGAAATTTTTGAGCATCTCTTGAGTGTATTTCGTCTGATGGACATAAATTCCATCTCGAGTTTGTTTGATTTCAAGTCCAAGGAAGAATGTCAATTCTCCTACTAGACTCATCTCAAACTCACTTTCCATGTGAGAAATAAATTCATTCAAATAGCCCTTGTTATTTGAGCCACAAATTATGTCATCGACATACACTTGGGCTACAAAAATATTTTCACCATCTCTACGCAGAAATAGTGTTGGGTCTATTTGGCCTCTTACAAAACCCTTTTCTAGTAAATATGTTGACAACCTTTCGTACCAAGCTCGTGGTGCTTGTTTAAGCCCATAAAGTGCTTTCTTGAGCTTGTACACGTGGTTTGGAGCTTCGGTATTCACAAACCCCGGTGGTTGTTCAACATAGACTTCTTCTTTAATAAAGCCATTTAAGAAGGCAGATTTAACATCCATTTGATAGAGCTTGAAACCTCTATGTGCAGCAAAAGCTAGCATCAAACGAATGGACTCTAATCGAGCCACGGGAGCATAAGTCTCATCATAATCGAGACCTTCGACTTGACTATAGCCCTTGGCTACAAGTCTTGCCTTGTTTCTTACAACTTCTCCCTTTTGATTTAACTTATTTTTGAAGACCCATTTAGTTCCAATAATGGTGGTCTTCTTAGGTCTAGGAACTAAGTCTCACACTTGGCTCCTTTCAAATTGACCTAACTCATCTTGCATAGCTATGATCCAATCAGGATCGCGCAATGCCTCATCAACTAATTTTGGTTCAATCTCTGAAATCAATGCGACTTCATTAGACTCATTTCTAAAGAATGACCTAGTCCTAACCCCTTGTTGGATGTCTCCCACAATTTGGTCTTGGGGATGACTAGTGGCTATCCTAGATTGTCTTGGTGTTGGTGGTGCCTCATGAATGGTCTCACTAGGCACAGGCAAGGACTCAATATCAGGCAAAGGATCAGATTGAGTTCTTTGTTGCCTTTGTTCATCATCATCAGAGTCAACTTCGACTCTTTCTATGTTTCGATCATTCAAACTTAGCCTTCTAAGTTCAAATTGAATTTCTCCTACATCCCTTGATTGATCATTTAAGTTAGGGATTTCTTCAAAAGCTACATCAGAGGACTCTTCAATCAATTTAGTCCTATTGTTGTAGACTCGATAGGCTTTGCTGGTGAGCGAGTACCCGACCAGTATCCCTTCATCAGCTTTGGCCGAAAATTTTCCAAGATGGTCCTTGGTGTTCAAAATAAACACCTTACAACCAAACACCCTAAGATGTTTAATTGTAGGGGGTTTTCCAAACCAAAGTTCATGGGGAGTCTTTCCTAAAAACCTATGTATCAGGATTCGGTTTTGCACATAGCAAGCTGTATTTACAGCTTCAGCCCATAAGTAACTCGGTAGTGAGTACTCATTGAGCATACTTCGTGCAACCTCTTGTAAGACTCGGTTCTTTCTCTCCACAACCCCATTTTGCTGTGGGGTCCTTGGAGTAGAGAACTCATGCCTATATCCCTTTTCTTGACAGAATTCTAAAATCCTATGATTTTGAAATTCCCCACCATGATCACTTCTAATGGTTTTAATTGTTGTTGATTTTTCATTTTCAGTTCTTCTACAAAAGGAAATAAAAATATCTATGGTTTGATCCTTAGTTTTCAAAAAGAAGGTCCATGTATACCTAGTAAAGTCATCAATAATCACAAAACAGTATCTACTTCCATTTAATGAAATAATACTACTGCAATCAAACAAATCCATATGTAATAAGTCTAAGGCAGTAGTTGTACTTACAGCACTTTTACCTTTATGAGGCGCTTTAGTTTGCTTACCCTTCTGACATGCATCACACAATTTGGTCTTTTGGTACTTGATGCTTGGTAAGCCTCGCACTAACCCTTTGTTGACCAGCTTCCGGATATTCTTCATGTTCACATGAGCCAACCTCCTATGCCAAAGCCACGATTCTTCTTCTTTTGACATGAAACACTTATCAAGAGCATTAGTAGCACTTTTAAAAGAAACTTGATAAATGTTATCTACCCTTGTGCCTACTAGTACCGTGTCAAGTGTGTCAATGTTTTTGACTAGACATTGACTCGAATGAAACTCAATTGTGTAACCCGTATCACACAATTGACTGACACTTAGGAGATTAAAAGTCATCCCCTTGACTAGAAGGACATTCTTGATTTGGAGATATTCGGATATATGAATGTCTCCAACCCCTATAACCTTAAGGCTACCATTATTACCAAATGACACATTACCTCTATTTTTGTTTTGAATGGTAGAAAATAGTGACTTGTCCCCGGTCATGTGCTTGGAGCATCCACTATCAACAAACCAAGTTGATAGACGCTCCCCCTTTACCAATGCCTACAAGACACGAAAGATAGATGTTTTAGGTACCCAAATCTTGGGACCTAATGCATCTACAATGAAAGACTTAGGCACCCATGCCTTTGTTACCTTCTTCCTAGTCTCATGAACCCTAGAAACATGCGATCTATGAAATTGGGTTCTTGACACTAAAGAAATAAAGCTAGACTCCTTAGGTTGGTATCCTAATCCAGCCTTGTTGTAGACCACCCTTTGGGCATTTAGAATCATGTCTAGGGTCTTAGAGCTAGTTGAGAATTTTTCAAACATTTTCTTGAGTTTCTCAACCTCACCCTTCAAGGCCTTGTTCTCATCCTCAAGGACCTCTAGATGTAGGTCATCAACCTCATCTTCCCTAAGGGCCCTCAAGTTTTCTACTTCTTCTTTTAATGATTTATTTTCTGTTTTTGATCTTTTAAGCAAGGTAGACAAATGTGTAATAGTCTTATAACATTTTTCTAAGTGTGAAGAGGTTACCTCTTCATCATCCGAAGATGATGAAGCCGCGGCTGAAGTGCTTGAGTCATCACTCTCGGACTCGGACTCCTCCCTTGCCATGAGTGCCAATTGCCGAGTACTCTTCTCCTTCTTCTCTTCCTCCTCCGATGAGCTTGAGGAAGATTCATCCCAAGTGGCCATGAGAGCTTTCTTCTTCTTGGCTCTTTCCTCCTTCTTTTTGGCCCGTTCCTCCTTCTTGAGTTTTGGACACTCACTCCGGTAGTGGCCTTTCTTGCTACACTCATAACATGTAACATTAGTCTTATAGATATTTTGATCATTAGGTTTACCTTTTCCTTTGTATCTTCGGCTTCTTCTCATAATTCTCCTCACAAAATTTGCCATCTCGCTTGATGATGATCCACCTTCATCATCGGACTCGGAGGAGGATGTAGATGAAGAAATCTCTTTCTCCTTCTTCTTTTCCCTCTTTCTTCTTCCATCCTTGTTCTTTGGTCCTGCAACTAAGGCAATACCTTTCTCTCTTTGACCTTTGTTAGCAAGTTCATGAAGTTCCATTTCATAAAAGAATTCGTCTAATTTAACAATGGAAAGATCCTTGGAAACCTTGTAGGCATCTACCATAGATGACCACAAGGCATTCCTTGGAAAGGATTTAAGAGCGTACCTTACTAGATCACAATTCTCCACGCGTTCATCCACGGAATGTAGACCATTGATGATTTCCTTGAACCTCCCATGTAGTTCACTTACCTTTCGTTTTCCTTCATGGTGAGATTTTGTAGTTGATTCAAGAATAGGTCCCTCTTGGCTATCCGAGAATCATGAGTTCCTTCTTGGAGCTCGATAAGCTTGTTCCATAAATCTTTTGCACTCGAGAATGGACCTACCTTGACGAGTTGGTCCTTGGCAATCCCACATTGTAAGGTGACTACCGCCTTGGCATCGGCTTACCCTTTACAAGTTTGTTCGGTAGACCACCTCGATGAATCGAGTTCCTTACCTTCTTCATCCTTCGGTGGTGTAAATCCTTCCTTGACCGAGAACAACATGGAGATATCAGTCTTGAGGTAATACTCCGTGCGGCTCTTCCAATACTGAAAATCTGCTCCGTCGAAATAGGGAGGACGATTGGTGCTGAATCCTTCCTTCATGGCCATCTTCTTGCTCCTTAGGATGTTAGTCCAGATGAAGAGCACCAGGCTCTGATACCACTTGTAAGGATCTTAGATGGCTAGAGGGGGGGGTGAATAGCCTCTTAAACACTTAAACACAAATTTCTACAAAGAAACTTGTTAGCACAGCGGAATTAGGAAACTAAAACAAGGAGGAAACAAGCACACTAACATAAGGATTTACGAGGTTCGGGGATAACTTGCCCCTACTCCTCGGCGTGTCCGTAAGGTGGACGACCCCTCGATCTTCGGTAGATCGCACCCCGAAAAAATTCCGGCTAAAGATCCTCCTTCTCGGTGGAGTAACCTCTCCACAAAGTCTCAAGAAATATATATGTTAAAACACAAGACTTACAGAGCTCGGTGGCAAAGAAGAATGAACTATCGCTTACAACCACGCGAGGATCAGTGGAAACAGAGAACTCACAGACAGCAGTTTCTCACCCGAGAGCTCAAGAACTTAGCACACCTCAATGATCAACAGAACTTTCTTACTTTCTTACTTGCTTGTTGTTCTTTCCTCTCGCTTTTTACTGCTTCTTAAGTCCCTGTCCTCTGCTGTCACGGATCGTGGTCAATCTGCACAGAATCATCGCTGCAGCCAATCTCTCTTCCTCCTTACTGGATCTCTGAACTCACACCAATGAAATCACAGTCTTCACTGGTGTCTTCTGAGCTCGAACCAATCACCAGGAGTCAAGAGGATCGCAGCCAGATCACACCAGTAGTCGTTGATGCCTCAAATGCACCATGCGCCGTGAATCACAGCAGAAAGGCCATTTGTCGTATTCTTCTTATGTACTTAATTTGAAATTAGGCTTGAAATGATACCTGTGATCCTGCAAACTCAAAAGCTAACAGCACAGAGGGTTATATGAATCAGGCAGATCAAATGCAGTGGAGGAATCGCAGAAACAAAACTGATTGTGTGTGTGGATCGGTCACCAGACCGATCCATGGACCGATCAGGACATATCCTGATCGGTCCACAGCTTGTCTGATCGGTCGTGGAGACCGATCAGGCTGCAGGTGGATCGGTCTCCACGACCGATCCCTGCCTTCTTCTCTTCGCAATACCATCTCCTGATCGGTCTGAAGACCGATCAGATTGCATTCAGTGTGCTATTGAGTGTTTCCTGATCGGTCTACAGACCGATCAGATTACACTCAGTGTGCTACTGAGTGATCCATGGAAACATAGTTTCACTGGATCGGTCTGCCGACCGATCCACTGTATTATGTGTCACTGGATCGGTCTGCCGACCGATCCAATGTACCATGGAATCATTCTGACCTAATCCGGAGAACAAACTACCGAGTCCTCTCCGACTTCGTCCGGTCCAGAGAACGAGCTACCGAGCCCTCTCTGACCTAGTCCGGAGAACGAGCTACCGAGCCCTCTCCGACTTCGTCAAGTCCAGAGAACGAGCTACCGAGCCCTCTCTGACCTAGTCCGGAGAATGAGCTACCGAGCCCTCTCTGACTTCGGAGCCAAGAACCGAGCCCTCTCCGACTCCGTCCAGTCCAGAGAACGAGCTACCGAGCCCTCTCGACCTAGTCCGGAGAACGAGCTACCGAGCCCTCTCCGACTTCATCCAGTCCGGAGAACGAGCTACCGAGCCCTCTCCGATCTCCCAGGCCAAGCTTCCAGACTTGGCCTAGTCCGGAGAACGAGCTACCGAGCCCTCTCTGACCTAGTCCGGAGAACGAGCTACCGAGCCCTCTCCGACTTCGTCCGGTCCAGAGAACGAGCTACCGAGCCCTCTCTGACCTAGTCCGGAGAACGAGCTACCGAGCCCTCTCCGACTTCGTCAGGTCCAGAGAACGAGCTACCGAGCCCTCTCTGACCTAGTCCGGAGAACGAGCTACCGAGCCCTCTCCGACCTAGTCCAGAGAACGAGCTACCGAGCCCTCTCCGACTTCGTCCGGTCCAGAGAACGAGCTACCGAGCCCTCTCTGACCTAGTTCGGAGAACGAGCTACCGAGCCCTCTCTGACCTAGTCCGGAGAACGAGCTACCGAGCCCTCTCCGACTTCGTCCGGTCCAGAGAACGAGCTACCGAGCCCTCTCTGACCTAGTCCGGAGAACGAGCTACCGAGCCCTCTCCGACTTCGCGTGCCAAGTTTCCAACTTGGACCTTTCCCTTCCACTTGATCAACCTTGATCATTAATCAAACCGAGTTTAATTAACATCTGATACAAACTTAAATCCGTGTCAACATCAAAACAACAGCCAGGTCAGACTGTATCAACAAGTAGTACTTACATCCTTTCGCTATTTCTTACAATTATACCACTAGGGTTTTGGGAGAATAAGCCTCCTTTGTATGCCTTGGCCTCCAAATTTCTCTTCACCCGCGTACTAATCCCCTGAAGAAAACCCTCCTCTTAGATTCTCCTCTTGAGAAGCTTCAAAGGATGGAACCCTAAGGTTCTTGGCCGAAAATTGAAGAGAGAAGGGAGAAATTTCGGCTAAAGGAGAAGAGGAAATGAAAAGATTTTTAGGTTTTGGTCTCTTTCATTCCCTTTTACTAAGTGGAAGTTGAAGCATCTCTTCCCACATAATCTACATATAAGGAATTGTTTTCTATTGCCAATGTGATGCTTTACCACCACCCTAATGGCAACTTTAACCAATCTTAAATAAAAGGTCTTGGGTTCAATCCTAGCCCAAGGCCATTTATAAATCTATTTTTATTTTCTTTTATCTTCTCCTATTTCTTTTTACTCTTTTGAAAGAGAGGGAATTTACGGGCATTACATTCACAATGTACTAAGGATCACGTATTACACATCCTCTATCCTTATGCACGTGTAGAAAGTTTAATTCATTACGAACACTACCCCGCGGTGGTTTTGCCAGAGTGCCATCTCTATTGACATCCAATGCTACCTAATAATAGTAATTCGTATGAAGTCCAATTCAAGGGATACCCTTGTCATTAGAGTCCGCTGGTCATACATCCATAAGAATACACAAAACACTTGATAATATGGACATAGAAATAACTCAATAAGCTTAATTTTACACTTCCTTCTAGAGAATTACTCTCCCTTTCAAGGTAATACTCTAGATATTTGATTAAAGGGTTACCTTTGTCACTAAGGCCCCCCAATCATACAATCTAGAGCATCCCCTCTATGGGGTGAACAAAACCACAATCATTCAATTATACATGAGATTTAAGCACAAAGACATCATTCACACATAAGATTAAATAAATACAAGGCATAAGCAATGTCCTATGGAAAAGAAATTAGCAAATCCATGAGTATATATCAATCACACATCACAATTATTCCCTTAATTCTAGAATAATAAGATTTACTCTATAACTGTTAGTATTAGCCCTAGTACCAATTATGAGATGATTGTCAAGGGCTCCTTTTGTATCATATTTCATTATTAATAGAAGGCAAAGTTGGTTATTATATTTATTTCAATTCAGTGTCGAATGAATAAAGTATAATAATGTCCTAGAGTAGGAGGTTCTAATCTACAACATATTAATTGGTTGAATTGATAGTGAGATATTGTAGATATACATAGAACACTACTCTTAACTATTCCTAGTTAAGTATTAATATGCAAGGATAATATTAATACATTGAGACTAGCATGTAGGTCAACGGATGACTTAATCTTACAAGTCATGGATATGAGATATCAGATTGACACATGAGTATATATTAGTGAATATATACTGAATGCCCCACCATGAGAATGTTTCATGGACCATTATATGAGTATCATAAACAGTCTCATGTGACTATTGGTATGAATATTCCTTAGACCTGAAGTTACTACAATTCCCTATATAAGGCATTGTATACTTTGGTATCGACAAACGTCACCTGTAATAGGGTGGACTATAAAGTTGATCACTGGGTATGCAATAAATTATGCGGAGGGATGTGAGTGATGTAGATGAGATCTATCCCTTCCATATAATAGAAGTGATATCTGTGAGCCCCTTGATTAGTAGGACACAAGAAAGCATGACCATGCTCAAATGAGTCAATATGAGATATTGAGCTTATTTGATTGAGTGTGTCTACTTAGAGATCAAGAAACACAAAGATTGATAAGAGGATGACATGATTTATGCCTCATTGATCGATCTAGATATCAAATATAGAAGGACCAAGTCATACCAGATAATAGCCACAGACATGTTAGGTCGGATCTCGACTTTCTCGTCACTTGGGTAGTAATGATGCCTTGCAAGATGTCACTCATTGCTTATGTATCTAAATGTTGATTTGGATACATTGCCAATGTTAGGAGAACATATTGGGTCATACATAAAGAATAAGTAATTTGGAGATGGGTTCATATAATGAATCATTGGATTAAGTCTAATCTGAATTGGAATTATTGAGTTAGACTCAATTGGATCTAATTATTAGATTGAGCCCAATTCAAACTAGATTCACGAAGTCAATTTGAATAAATGAAATGGTAATTCATTGAATTCAAAATTGGATGAGAATCAATGAGTTAGACTCATTGGGTGAACTTAAGTTCACCAAGGAAGATAAATAGTCAATTTTAAACCATTGGATTGAATGGTCAATTTTGAGCCATTGGATTGGAAGATGAAAAGGAAAAACCCTTTGGTATTCATGCGATGGATATAAATAAAAATTTATGGATGATAATTTACATTAGATGAAAACTTTTCTTCTTCTTCTTCTTCCTTCTTCCTCATCTTGGCTGAACACCTTCTTGGTTGCTAGTACAACCTAAGGTAGTTTTCTTCTCCACTTTGAGAGTTTCTGAGACCAATGGAGACACTTGTTTGTGTGGATACTGAAAGAGGCATGGACGCTTGATCATGCTGAGATCCTAGCTGTCGGGAGATCGTATGCGCGCACCAAAGGTATAACTATCATGAAACTTAGTATAGGTTGTTTATTCTTCCCTTCACATGGATCCCCTTGATAAAGAACTAGATGTTTCCACTACGCTTTCGCGTGTTTAGCACCCTAGTTCCTTACAATAATAAGAAGGAATGAATCCAAAGATATTCAAATGATAAGCTCAAAACTTAATCTAAAGAGAGTGGGGGAAAGAAACTCATCCAAGACGTTGAGTAATGTTCAGATCAAATCCTATGCTTCTGGAGTCGAAGAATGATGAAAATGACTTTAGATCTTTGATTGGAGTGTGGAAAGGGCATAGATCTAGGCCAAGATGGACCCCCCAAAGGGAGAACCTTCCTCCCTTTGAAAAGGAGGAGAACTCCCCTTTTATAGAGTAGAGCACGACCCGTGTCATGGACATACCCTTTGGCATGACCTAAGCTTAAAGTGGCTCAGCTTAAGTGACATGGTCGTGCCTTTTGGCACGATCGTGGTGTGACTCCGGTCGGTTGAAAATGGCATGACCATGCCTTTTGGCACGACCGGAGCTTGATCTGGTTCTTATGAGGTGGCACAACCATGTGAAACCACACAGCCAGAGCTTTACCCTTCTCTAGATGAGTGGCATGGACATGCCTTTTGGCATGACCATGTGCTACTTACTCACAGGTGAAGGGTCACAACCATGTGAAACCACATAGCCAGGGCTCTTCTCTTCTTCTTTTATCTCGCTGAAGCATGTTTTAATTGTAAGTATCCCAGTTTAGTTTTGATATGATCAATTGAGTCAAGTTAGGTCTTGTTATATTTGATTCTTGTGTCTAAGTGTGTAGAAGCTTAGGAACACAAGAAGTCAAGTGGAAGACGCAGCTAGCAAGAAGGATGGCACAAGAAGGGAGTCAACGGGCTCGATGCATCTAAGGGACGAGGTGCTGTGGAAGAGTACATTGGTGGACGAGAAGAATGTGCGCGACGTTCTAGGGACGAGAAGCCGAGGAGGAAGTCTACTCGAGGAGAAGGTCTGAGTTAGGTTTCAGTGAGCTTAACTCCGATTAATCAGAGCATCACCTACATGAATAATATTAGCTAAGAGGCTGATCTATTTCATGGAAAGCGCCTTCAATGGCTTGGAAGGTGCATCACTTGAATAGTGTGAAGGTGCCTTCATGCCTGTTTGAGGCGCCTTCAATATCCATTTACTGAAGACAAAATATTATCTTCATCAGATAAAACTTATCTTGTTAGAGGCACCTTAGACCTCCTTAGAGGCACCTCTGAGCAATGGATATATTTTTCCAGGGGCTATAAAAAGACTCCTGGAGTAAGAAATTCAACAACAACTTAACTACAACTTCTGTAATCACTTCCTAGTCTTTTTCTAAGCTATCAACGTTTGTAAGAGGCTACTCCACCTTCAACAAAGTAGAGATTTTTCAACACCTTAGATTAACAACACCTAGGTTGTATCAAAGTAAATCTATCATTTTATGCATTCTTATTTTATTTAATTAATTGGGCATAACTAGTCAAATCTAAAAGATAGTAAAAGGACTTGTTTAATTTTTATAGGTAATTCACCCCCTCTTACCAGCTACACCAGGACCAACAATTAGTATCAGAGCCCAACTATTTCAGAAGAACTAACCATCGACCAAAGCAAACAAGGTGATAGCCAGACCAAGTATTTACCTACCGAAATTTGAGGAGTTCACCCTATGGAAAAAGTGAATGGATGTATTTTTTAAAACCGACTTTGAAGTTTTATTAATAATCAAATATAGTTTTGTATCTCCAAAAGATCAAAAAGATGAACAAAAAGAAGAGTACCTTTGGACAAAGAAAGAGTAAATGGACTTTGTGGTAAATAGATGAGCTAAATTCTATCTGCTAAGCTTACTGCCACCTCAAGAAATCAGCAGGATCAGTGCTTACGAACCAACAAAGGAACTTTGGAAAATGTTTCTAGAGCTACACGAAGAAATGTTAGAAGCAAAGCTCACAAGAAGGGACCTTCTCTTGAACCAACTAATGAACCTCTAACTGAAAGGAGAGTCAGTAGCACAACTGTTGGTGCAATTGGTATTAATGGTCAAACCTAAGTTTTGACGAATGATAAGTGGATTAAGTTAGATGTGTTATGATCTAATCTTTCTATCAAGTGTGTAGGACTTTACTAGTCTGACATCAAGCTGAAATCTAGCTATGTCTATAGGACTTGATAGTTGGTGTAGAAGTCCAAATAGGTCAAGGAGACTTGATATCTAGCAGAAAGTCTGGCTGGGTTCGTGGGGCCTAACAGCTATCCGAAGTCTAGTTGAGTCTGCAGACTTGACAACTGGTGGGAAGACTTGGTGGACCAAGGGAGAGCCAAGCAATTCTTCAAGGTAAGTAAGGTCTCTAGTGAGGACAAGTCCCAATTAAGGACTTTAGGTGTAGGTCCAATTTAGGTCCATTTTAGAAACTTAAATTGAGACCGTGACTAGATCCTAGTCTCAGGAAAATCGAGTCTAATTAATATGACTTATTTTTATTGTTTTGACTTTGTCTTGTATGGTATACTTTGTTTTCTTGGATTAACACATTTTGTAGGATGAAAGTAGCAAATTCAGTCTCGGGTGAACAGTACCCGAGGCACCTCTTACACATGGAAGACACCTTGAGTTGGGCGATAGAAGGTGTCTTGGATAGCCTTGAAGGCATCTTCTATCGAATAAGGCAGAAGGCTTTGTCGATGATAAAAGCCAATATTTAGGGAATAAACCCTTGGGGTTGAAGGTGCCTTCCATTTCCTTGTAGGCACCTTCAATGCTCAATAAAAGAGAGCTTCGACCAGTGCATTCAACACATCTTTTCTACAAGCTTTTGCAACCATTCGACATTTTGACCCCTCCAACTTCATGTTGCTACTCTGCTACAATGCTGCTGCACTTGACTATTGATAAGAAGTCGTCCAACACCTAGCTCGATTTGACACTCTACAAGTGTTGGGTAACGAAGTTTCTTTGTGTACTTAATTATTACATAAAGGAAAGTGTAGCTTATTACACTTATTCTATCTTTTCTATTGTATTTATTTTCCTCTTTTATTGGTTTTGGAAGAAGATTATAGTGAATTGCCCATTGATATGGTCCACGGGATCATGGGTCTTGAAGTAGGAGTCATCGAAGCCTCCGAACCAAGTAACCGATTAATTTCTTATTTTTTGTTTATGATTCTTCTTTTCCACTGCGTACTCATTTTATAAAATAAAAAAAGACAAGTTTTCTAAAATCATGTAACCCCCCTCCCCTTGCGCACGTGCGTAACAATCCAACAAGTGATATTAGAGCCTTGTTATCTCTAAATTAGTGCAACCACCAATTAAGCATGGGGTTTATTTGCTTGTTTTTTTTTGCTTTAATTTTTTGATTTTAAGTTTTTTTGAATGAATTTGAACCAGTACTATCGCCTCTTCAGATAAATTTTTTGCTTTAATTTCCTTAAATTGCTTGAATTGGTGCAATACCACTCGAGTTTTATTCTATTATTCTTTCTTCACCTGCACTACTAATCCAAGACCAAGTCTTGGTACTTTCTAGTTTTTCTATTTCAGTAATCACATGACCCAAAATGAAGGCTTCAACATCGCGTGACTACCACTCTTCACTAGAGATGACTTCCTATATTGGAAGAGGAGAATGGAAGTATACCTCAAGACGGACATTGACTAGTGGTTCTCAATCCGACGTGAGTGCCATGTATCGATTGATAAAGCAACCAAAATACCTATGGATCTAAAGAATTTGAACCCAAACATGAGGAGGAAAGCTCAAATCGAGTCTAAAGCACTAAACACCCTCCAGTGGGGATTGAACAAGGAGGAACTCGACCAGGTTGGTCCATTTGAAAATGCAAAGGAGCTCTGAGACAAGCTAATCGAACTACACAAGGACACCAACAACATGAAGGTGACAAAAAGAGACCTCTTATTAAATTCATTATTCAATATTAAAATACAGGATGGATAAATGACAACGCAACTCCATGCGAGTATCAAAGACATCCTCAATGGTTTGCACATTATAAGATATGCTTTAAATTCATTTCCCTAAAATACATTTATGTATACCAAACAAAATATGCTAAAGAGTTAGTTTAAAAAATTGGAATGAAAAATTCTATAAATATCAATACTCCAATGATAACTAATATAAAAATTGACTCTGCCTTAGAAGGTAAACTAGTAGACAAAGTATTATAGAAGTGTAATAGGAAGTCTACTATACTTAACTATAAGTCGATCTGATATCTTATTTGTAGTTGGTATATGTACTAGGTACCAATTATAAGTACCCCGTGATAGTTTTAATGTGGTCAACCAAGATAAGTTAGGTCCTGTTTGTATTTGATGCCTTATGTTTGAGTGTGCAGGAACTTAGGAGCACAATAAGTCGAGCGGAAGATGCAGCATATGAGAAGGATGGCACGAGAAAGGAGCCAATAGGCTCAGTGCATCCGAGGGATGAGGAGCTGTGGAAGAGTACACCGGTGAACGAGAAGGATATGTGTGGCATTCAAGGGACGAGAAGCCTAGAAGGAAACTTGCTCAAGGAGAAGGTCGAAGTTGGGTTTGGATGAGTTCAACTCCGGTTAATTGGAGCATCACCCACGCGAAGAAGATCAGCTAAGGAGATGATTTTCCTCAGGGAAGGCAGCTTCAATGTCTTGGAAGACGCCTTCCATCAACAGTATCGAAAGTATCTTCCAGCTTGTTAGAGGCACCTTCAAGTCAAAGATAAGGTTTTATCTTTGATGATAAAACTTGTCTCATTGAACGTACCTTGGATCATCTTGGAGGCACCTTCGAGCTACGATATGATTTTTCAAGAGCTATAAAAAGGCCACTGGAGCTAGAAATTAAACAACAACTTATGTATTCATTTTCTAGTATCTTTCTAAGCTATCAAAGAGTGTAAGAGGCTTCTCCACCTTCAATGAAGGAGAATTTTATTGAGTTTTCATTTGTCTTGTATTAACAACTACCTAGGTTATAACCAAGTAAAACATTGTAGCCTTCTTACTTATTTCCTTTTATGTTGTTCTTCTTTAATTTTATAATTGCTTAATTAATATTTCATCCTTGGTCTATTAAAATAGCAAGAGATTCTTCTAACTTTGATTTCAGGCTATTTACCCCCTCTAGCGGGCTGTATGAGACCAACAAGTGGTATAAGAGTCCAACCACTTTAGAAGAAATAATCACCGACTGAAGTAAATAAAACGATGGCAGGACGGAGTATTTACCTGTCAAAATTCGAGGGGGAGTTCG
Organism: Zingiber officinale; assembly: GCF_018446385.1. Taxonomy (NCBI): domain Eukaryota; kingdom Viridiplantae; phylum Streptophyta; class Magnoliopsida; order Zingiberales; family Zingiberaceae; genus Zingiber; species Zingiber officinale. Next base: position 55,700,850 of record NC_055992.1, on the reverse strand, counting down.
CCCTATGAAAAAATCAAATGGAGGTAGTTTTTAAAACCAACTTTGAAGTTTTATTAATAATCAAATACAGTTTTGAAGTTCCAAAAGATTAAAAAGATGAACAAAAAGAAGAGTATCTTTGGACAAAGAAAGAGTAAGTGGACTTGTGGCGAATGGACGAGCCGAATTCTATCTGCTAAGCATACTATCACCTCAAGAAATTAGTAGGATTTGTTGGTGTGGGAAGCATCCGACGATCGAATCTAAGTTTTGATAATGGCAAAGGATTCAAAGTTAAGATGTGTGGTGATTTAACGGTCTGAATGAGATTGCAGGAAAGTCCTAAGTGTACTTAGGCAAAAGCCCTAGCTGCGGTTAGGCAAGGTGAAAACCCTAGGGCGTGGTAACCCTAGGTCATAGAGGGTGGTAACCCTATGCGAAAAGTCTTGGTGGGTCGAGTGCTTCAGGCAAAAGTCCTAGGGAGGTAACCCTAGGTGGAAAGTCCTGGTGTCGCGAACCAGGTGAAAAGACTGGATCAGCAGGGAAGCGGAAGTCCAGCAGAAAGTCCTGAAGCATCAAGCACCGAGCAAAAGTCCAGTCGATCTGGAGGATCGCGCTGGCATCAGGTAAATCTCCTGAGTAGAGTAGGTGAGGACGCGTTCCCCGTAGAGGGAACAGTAGGCGTCGGGTCGACCTAGGGTTTCCGGTCAGAAATTCGAAGTCAGACCCGGACAGTCCGATGACTGTCAAACTTCATATTTATGATATTATATGTGCTAACTTTTGTTTTGCAGGATATGTTTGTGTTTTGGATCTAACATGTCTTACAGGTACGAAAGAACAAGGTTAAGCCTCGGATAAACAGTGTCCGAGGCGCCTCCATGGAGCTTGGAGGCGCCTCGGGTGCTAAAGTGACGTGGCTGCGTAGACCCGTTGGAGGCGCCTTCATGGTGCGTGAAGACACCTTGGATGTCCCATTGGAGGCGCCTTAAAGATGAATGAAGGTGCCTTTAAGGCGATAAGTGACGACTGTTCAACGCTGATCTGCACTAGCGATTCGGAAGGGATGGAGGCGCCTTCAGAGGACTTAGAGGCGCCTTGAACACCCTGTATAAGAGGGTTTCGACCAGCAGCTCAATATAACACATTTCAAGTGATCCTCTTGCTGCGTGCTGCTAAATTGACGACCCGAAAGTGCTGCAACTTGACACCAACGACCCGGAGCTTCGCTTTCTCATCCATTATTGTCGGTATAAGATTTCTGGTTTAAATTAAGCTGTAAATTGTTATACTTGTAAACCTTATCGAGATTATAGTTGTTTCCCATGGAAAGCGATCAAGGATCATGGGCCTTCGAGTAGGAGTCGATCTAGGCTCCGAACGAAGTAAATTCCCCTGTGTCTTTGTGTTTGTTCTTTATTCCGCTGTGTGTTTTAACTCCGATAGTTTTACAAATCGTACGAAATAACCAAGAGCGCTATTCACCCCCCCCCCCCCTTTAGTGCTTCTCGATCCAACAATTGGTATCAGAGCGGGGTCATTTTGAATCGGTGCAACCACCATTCAAAACAATTTTTTTCGTGGTATTTTCAGAGTTTTCGGAGTCAATTAGAATTTAGCTTTATAGCTATATTCTAATTTCTTTTCTCGAATCGGTTTTTGCTCGAAGTTGATGCAACACCACTCGAGATCATTTTCTTTTAAATACTTCCCGCACTACTAATCCAGGACCAAGTCCTGGAATTTTCTTGTCATTTATTTTCTTTATAGTTGATCTAAAATGACCCAACAAGAGGGTTATAGCACTGTCCGTCCCCCGCTCTTCACCGGAGAGGACTTTGGTTACTGGAAGGGCAGAATAGAGAACTTCCTGAAGATCCAGTTCGAGACGTGGATGATCGTCAAGACTGGTTTGGATCTACCAACGGATAAAGACGACAATCCTACACCCTGCGAGGACTGGGAACCTGCATTAATTAAGAAGGTGGAGGCAAATGCCAGAGCAACTTGTACCCTCCAGTGCGGACTAACAAAGGAGGAGCTAAACCGCGTTGGTCCATTCTCAAGTGCCAAGGAGCTATGGGAGAAGCTGATCGAGCTTCACGAAGGGACCTCCGATACCAAAGTAAGTAAGCGTGATTTACTATTCAATAAATTGTATAACTTAAAAATGCAGGAAAATGAGACGGCAAGCCAGCTACACGCGCACATTCAAGACATCCTCAATTCTCTCCACGGAATCGGGAAAAAGGTAGAGAATCGGGGCGTCATAAGGTACACACTAAACTTGTTTCCGAGGAGCACATTGTGGGCATCAATGGTAGATGCCTACAAAGTCTCCAAAGATTTATCTTCAATAAAGTTAGATGAATTATTCTATGAGTTTGAATTACATGAGCAGACTAATGCACAGCCAACCGAGAAGGGGGTTGCTTTGGTTGCAAGTACCAGTTGAACGCGCAAACCGAGATCACGATGAAGAACTGAACCAGAGTCAGAAGAAGAACCCGACTCAGATGATGAAGATGAAGAACTAACAACCGAGCTCATGAACCTTGTGAAGAGACTCTACAAGAAGAAGAAAGGCTTCAACAAGAAGGACCTAAAGAAGGCAGTCCAATCCAAGGAGGCCCAACCAAGTTCTAAGGTAAAGTTCGAAGTGATCTGCTATGGGTGCAACCAGAAGGGGTGTTAGTTAGAGCCCTAGAGTCAATCATTTGATGATTGTATTATGGACTTATTGTATCATATTCTTATATATAAATAAAGGCATTTGTTTTGGTTATTATACTTACTTGTATTGGTGCCAAATAAACTAAGTATAATAGCGTCCTTGAGTAGAAGGTTCTCACCTATATCAATCGGTTAGTTGAACTGATAGTGAGATGATATAGGGAACACTACTCTTAATCATTCCTAGTCGAGTATTAACATTCAGGGACAATGTTAATGCAATAAGACTAGCATGTAGGTCAACTCGATGACTTGATCTCACAAGTCATGGATATAGAGATATCAAGTTGACACATAGGTATGCATTGGAGAATGTATACTGAATGACCCGCCATGAGAAAGTATCATGGATCGTTATATGAGTGGCATATACTTTCTCATGTGGCTATTAGTATGACTACTAGTCCTTAGACCTGAAGTCACCATGGATCCCTACATAAAGAGTTATGTACTTTGGTTTCGTCAAACGTCACCCGTAACTGGGTGGACTATAAAGGCGATTACCGAGTATGTAACGAATTATGCAGAGGGATGTGAGTGATATTGATAGGATAGAAGGACACTTGTCATATATTGTGAGGAGTCACAATTAGTAGTCACAAGGTGATGTTGGATCTCAACATTCTTGTAACTTGGGTAGTAATGATGTGTTGCTAGATACCGCTCATTACTTATGCTCCTAAATGGGTTTAGGGGCATTGCCAACGTTACAAGAACCTATAGGGTCACACACTAAGGATAATTAGATGGAGATTAGGTTCATATGATGAACCAAGAGGATTAGATTCATGTGATGAATCAAATTGGATTAAGAGTAATCCTAATTAGGCTAATTGAGTTGGACTCAAGTTGATGTATGTGTTCAATGAGTCTAATTTAGATTATGACTCATTGAATCAATTTAATTAAATGAATTAGATTCATTATATTAAATTATCTTGAATTAAATGGTTGGATTAGATCAACCATGAGAGAGATTAAGTCAAGTTTGACTTGACTTGAGAGGAAGATGAAGAGTCAAGTTTGACTTGACTTTATGCCACCTCATTGGTGAGTTGGCATTGAGTGGGCCAATGATGATGCTCCACATCATCATGGTTGCTTAAGTGGGATGTCACCTCATGGGAGTTACCAAGAGTTGTGACTCTTTGTATCCCATGGAGGTTACAAACCACATAAGTGTGGCTGGCCACTTTATGGGATTGCATGAGTTTCATTTTTTCAAGTGTAACGCTCATCTTCTTCCTCCTAGAGCTCTCTCTTCTTGCTCTTCCTCTCCTCATCTTGCCGAGACCTTCTTGGAGTGCTAGCACACTCTAAGGTTCTCCCTCCATCGAGTTGTTCGTGTGGATACTTCTAGAGGGTTGTCTGCTTTGATAATCTTGAGATCCGGCAAACCGTTGGACTAGCGGGATAGCGAAGGGCATCGCATCGAGGGTAACGCTCTTATCTAGTGTAGATCTAGACTTTAGAAACTCGTACTCGTATTTTGTTTTATTTTTCTTCGCACGGATTCGGTGGCCGGGGGTTTCGGGGTTTTCGCGACGCGAAAAAGTGATTTTCGCGGCCCGAAAAACACAACAAGGGGCACATCAAGGCCAACTGCCCTAATCAAAAGGATGCAAAGAAGCAGAGAAGGAAGAAGGCCTTAAAGGCAACATGGGACAAATCTTCCTCAGAAGACGACGACGACGAACTTGATCAGACAAGTTTACTTGCGCTAATGGCCCGGGACCAGATCGACGAATCCGAGAGCGAGATCGAGTCGGAAGCCGAGTCCGAGCAAAGCCATGGATCCGTATCCGTTTCCGAAGGGCCTGATCCCTCTGTAAGTATCCCTCGACTCAATAACTTAGTCAATTATTTATTACGAAAATTAGCTAAGTCGAATCTTAGAATTAAGTCACTTCTAAAGGAAGTAGATGTCCTTAAAGAAGTGACTGACTCCAAATCTTTGACTGAACCAGTTCAGACTGGAAACTCAACTCAAGTTCAAAAACTTGAAGAAGAGAACTCTAGTCTGAAAATGTCAGGCCCCCAAAGGAGTCTCTACCAGACCAAAATCCGGCAGCATCTCCCCTGTACCGGTGACAATCTGAAGCATCAATACAAGCAAAATACATCATCCACATGCGGCTGGAATATTTATATACACAACCACGCAGTTATAATAACAGCTCACTCGGCTGGAATGAAACAATCACAACCACGCAATTATATATAAAACATCCCACACGGCTGTACTAAAACACAGCGAAAAAATGAAGGAAAGCCCACACAACACAATCAACATACTGCTAGCTGGCTAGGCTTTATACAACAACCACAACAACAAATACAACAACACATACAACAATCACCAAATACAAATAAAAGATATACAAAACCCGAAACGATCATCGGATGTGACGTAGGATCCGGCAGACAGGATACTCCGAGCGACACTCCAACCATCTACCTGAAAACATAAAGATATACATGCGGTGGTGAGTATAAGTAACTCAGCGGGTAATAGAAAAGATAGTGCATGGTCTATAAATAAATATAGAGATCAAAGGTATACAGTCTCAGTAGGGAATCAAAGAACATGATCCTACTATCACAATCAATGCATCTGAACATATCAGACCTACTAACCTAACATACATACTGTACAAACAACAACCGACATAATGATAGATACATATCCAATCTGGAATCAGCACCTGGTACAATGGTCAGTAAACTCACCATATCTGCAACAGACCCACTTGTGACACCTGTGCAATATAAATACGACTGCAAATACATGTAAAATAAATGACATGTATGCAGCATGACAACCATATGCAACAATTATATCGCAAACAAATGCAACATACCACAAACACATGCAACTAGTATCTACTAGGCATGTATGCAAATATATCTCCAACGATGCACTGCGCATCAAATGCAAATGTGCATGCATGCTCCATGGTCACCCCCGCCACCTTTCTAGACACCACGACCCCTGTATGGCCGAGAGGCTTGGGTCCGTGACAAACCGTACTAGCCTCCAGTACATGCACCGCTATAGGCGGCCGAAGCGGACGGTCAGCTAAGTAGTTATATAACTACATAGCTAAGGGTCCCTGACCACTCATAACTCAAACCCTCTGACTACTGTACCCTCAAGACCCACTACTCTAGAGTGGTCGAGGTTGACAGAACACTGAGCGGCTGAATGAGCACGACAGGACTAGCTCCACTCCTAACTACCACTCTCCAACAGTAGTCGAAAGGGCGGCTATAAACAACTGACGACTCTCTTAACCACAAGGAAGACGATAATCGTCAGATGCAATGAATGATGAACATGATATATATACATATATAATCATGATACCAACACTGTCATCATCAATGCAACCTCCACACCACATGAGTACCCCACAATATGAGTATAATCGTCATGATACCTCCATATATACCACCAACCACATGCGCACAACTACTCATGTATAATCAACCAAAGATCTCCGATAACCCCACAAGACACATGCACACAGAACATAAGTACAATCAACCTATATCCTCCAGTAAAAACACATCAGACACATGTATATACAACAAATATACAATCAACACAACTCCTCCAATCATCATACCGGACAAATGTGTACACGATATACAAATGGACAATCATCATATGAACACTGCCAATGAACCATACACTACCATACACACTCTACATGTGCACAAATACCACAGAGTATAGATAATCCAAAGTGTAGACTGTATAAGAATTAAATAGATCATCACAAGGGTCAAGCATAAGTATCAAGCAGGAAAGGATCGCAAGAGGAGCCAATGGAGTCTTTGCCCTAGCCTCACCTGAAGGAGGATGGTCGGCGATCGTGAGCTCGGCGTCGGTGAGGCGAGAAATCGCTGGAGAGGGAGAGAGAGGTTCCGGGCGTGATGTGAGTTGAAGGAGGAGATCGGGGAAGAGGGTCGGGAATCGACGATTTGGGGGAAAAAAATAAAAGAAAATGAATTTATAATTGAAACATTTTCTCACTTAAACGGGTATCCCAAACAGGCTTTATCCGCGCCCACCGATCGATCCCCTCAAAATCCTCCGTACGAGCTCCGAAAAATTCCTAGAAAATTTCTAAAAATTATGGGAAAATCCAATAAGATTTTTCGTCCAATAATACTTATTATTTAATTTTCGCGGTATCTTACAGAAAACTCAAGTCAAGGATCTGGAAAAAACACTAGAACGGTTTTCTTTAGGTTCCAAGAATCTTGACCTAATTCTTGGGACACAAAGAGTCGTTTACAATAAAAATGGTCTAGGATTTTAGCTAAAAAGAAAATATAAATCCTACTTATCTCTTGTAGAAAGAACAAATAGAAAAACAGTCCAAGCATGGGTCCCCAAGTCCAAATTGATTAATCAAGTTGGACTTGGTCAATATTGGATCCTAAATGATCAAATACACTACCTCGATAGACCATATCGAGGCTATGATCCAGGGGGAGCAAAAAGAAAAACAATATTAATAAAACAAACATAATTTCAATGTAACGACCACCCTTCTTACTACTACTACTACTCTCTAGGAGTGACCGTTACTTAACTACTAACTCTACTTAACAGGTACGCTACTTAACTACGAGAAATCCCTACCGAAAAATTTCGGCAGAGTTTCCCCTGTACCGGTGACCAAATCCATAATACAAACAATCTATACTCAGCCACAGGCGGCTGGAACATATATTTTCACAACCACGCAGTAATAATACACACTATAACTAAAAGAGAGCTATTCTAGCAATAGTAAACAAACATAACTCCAACAGTAGGACATATCAAGCTACAAATACGAATTAAACTCCATTACAATCTCAACTTCATAAAAGCATTTAAGAAGAAAACTAAAAACATAAACTGAAACTCTAAACAGGTAGGTCCTGAAAATTTGCTAGCAAACACTGGATCTCTCCATAGTCCAGTCACCACACACCTTCATCACCACCACCATCCTGTCGCCTCCCTTTTATATCTTAGCTTTTCCTTTATCTGCGGTAGGAGGAAAAAAGAAAAGATCTATAAGCGAAAACGCTTAGTAAGTACTAATCTATCTCACAAAAACTCGAAATGCATAAACGAAATGCATGAGTGCTGAAACTGAAATAATAAAGCTATCCGCATGTGCTCATGGTATACAGAAAATGAACAGAAAACAAATCATACTCAGTATCAAGCAGGATAACAAGAAACTAACAATGTAAACTTAGAATCAAGGAAAACTAACCATTCTTATTTATTCTAAGCTTGGAACTTATTTCATTTCTTGTATCCTTGTGTTAGAAATTAATCTTTTAATTTCTATCTTTTACTTTCTTCTTCTTTCTTTCTTTCTTTCTTTCTTTACTTCTTTACTTTTCTTTACTTTTCTTTACTTTGGGCCCAGGCTTAGTACCATCTCATGCGCGTTCCCTAATAGGTTAGGGTTGCGAGCCACCAATCCTAAAAGAGCAGACCTCGGTCTACCAGGGCCAAGACCTCGGAAATGGTCAGCTGGATTTGTTTAACGACAAGCTCTTGGATGTCGGGTACTAGCCTCTTGCTTTACTTACTTGTTATCTTCCTTTTTAACTAGACTTTAGTCTTTTCCTTTACTCATACTTCTCATAATCCTTTATTAGAGCTTATTAAAATCCTTTAGATGTATCTAACAAGTATAGGATTACAACTAACCAAGCATGCTATATAAAAATAACACAAAGGAAAGCCAATCTGAACTCCCTAAGCATGTTATAAAATAAAGAAAAGGTAAGCAAATCTGAACTCTCTAAGCATGCTATAAAATAAAGGAAAAAAAAGCACATCTGACCTTACTAATCATGCTCTAGAATAGAGCAAAAGAGAGCTAGTTTGAACTTTTAAAACATGTTGCGATAAGAGCAAAGAAAGCTAATCTAATCTCACTAATCATGCTATAAAAACATGGCATAGAATGCTACTTTAGTGCTTCTAAACATGCTGTAAAAATAGGCAAAGAATGCTACTTTAATACTTCTAAACATGCTGTAAAAATAGGGCATAGAATGCTACTTCAGTGCTTCTAAACATGCTGTAAAACTAGGCAAAGAATGCTACTTAGTGCTTCCAATCATGCTGTAAAAACATGGCATAGAATGCTACTGAAAAACTAAAACATAATGCACAGCAAACCCGAATACATGTATACTAGCAAGATTCTGCACTTGTTAACCTAATAAAATTCTGCATTATCATTTAATACAATCTGCCTGCCATACGAAACTAAAGTACCTACAAATAACATGGTACAACAAGGAAGTCTACTAAATGCATGCTAAGAGGAACCGAAGCTATTCCTAATGCTGTACAAAACCGAAGCAAGGAAAACAAGCCACTAGACAACAAAAAAGAAGTCTAACCAGACCTACTAATATAGAGCTGTTCCTTTCAAGTTTTACAGGGAAATGATGACCAGAAATGCTCTAATCTGCATGGTATAAAAACAACCAGCAATGGCAGAACATGCTATCCAAAAAAACTAAACCTAATCATTCATATTCTTCCTCTATGTCTCACGGCAGAAAGCTAAAAGGACCCAAAAATCTCTACAACATGCTTCGAATTCAAAATGAACAAAGAACCCGATTTCTCAATCTTAACATGCTGTGCTCGTATAAAGGAGAGGTCAAACTTGCTGTGCCGCCACATACTAAGGTCTAGGGTTCATGCTAGGCCTCGGAAGCAAAGGAAGAATCAAAAAGGAAATCCGAAACAACTCCTACCGCAGGTGAGTAGTACTTACCTTTGCTTGCCCTTGCACTTACAACTGAGAAGAAGGGAAGGGAACTTCTAGGGCTAGGTAGATCCCTTTTCCGGCGTGTCCTCTGAGCTCTCGGGCTTCTCTCCGTCGGGAACGGCCACCGTGGATGAAGGACGGTTGGAGGGAAGCTTCGCCGGCGTCGGAATCTCCAACCCTAGCTGCTCCTGGTTTCCGCCGAGAGTACTTGCGCCGTCGCGAGGGAGAAGGCGAAGAGGAATTTAGAGAGAAGAAGTTAGGATTTCTAAAATCCCAAAACTTATTTCCTTTTATAAGTAATCGGCTATAACTCAACTATACTATAACCTTATTTAACTCTATTTGAGATTAACATAAATCTCTTATCCCAGCTGGTCAAGCCGGTTTGGCTTGGTTTGGTCTAACCCGAGGTCGCGGGTTCGAACCTCTTCTCCAACACTTTTTGCTTAAACTTCTTTGGTTTTGTAGAAATACTAAACGACCTCCAAAAATTACGTAAAAATACTCTAAAAATTCCTAAAAATCTCTAGAATATTTTAAAGGCATTTCCAAATATTTTTATGGCCCTTTAGAACTTGAAATGGGAAAAATTGGGTCGTTACTGATACCTTATAAAAAGTTAGTCCTCGAACTTAGAATAGCTCTGAATACTTCATACTATCCTCCCGCTCCCAAGTGATTTCCTCGTGCTTCTGGATGACCTTCACTAGTGGTACTTCTTTATTTCTCAACCTCTTGACCGCTCTATCCACTATCTGTGTCTGCTCTCATAACTAAGATCCTCTTGGATCCGCATCGCTGAGGTTGAATCACTTGGCTCGGGTCATGGAGATACTTCTTTAGCATAGAGACATGAAACACATTGTGTATTGTTGACATGTCTTGTGGTAAGTCCAACATAAGCTACTTTCCCAATGTTCTCTATGATCGGTAAGGTCCTACATGAGGACTTAATTTGCCCTTCTTGAATCTCATCACTCCTTCATAGAGCGACCTTGAGGAAAACCGAATCTCCTACTTGGAATTCCAATGGCCTACAGCGTGTGTCAGCATAACTTTTCTGCCGCGTCTCAATTCTCTGTCGATTTTCGGATTGCTTGAGTAGTCTCGTCTATCACTCGTCGAATGCCCAACTCGCTTCCATCTCTTTTCTCTCTCCTGCTTCAGCATATGGGTGATCTGCATTTCCGCCATATAGTGCTTCATAAGGTGCCATCTTGATGGTGGCCCGATAGCTATTGTTGTAAGCGAACACAAATACTTGCACCAACTTCCTTTGAAATCTAGCGCCAAGCTCGAGCATGTCTTCTAAAATCGATTCACTCGCTCATGCATCCGATCTGCGGATGGAAAATTGTCTTGAACTTGAGTTGGTGCCGGTGCATTGAGCACTCCCAAAATGTGAGGTGAAGCGCCCATCCCTATCGAAAACGATAGATTTAGGAACTCCATGAAGTCGACTACCTCTTTAACATATAGCTGGCTAATAGGGTGGGACACCTTGATGGCTAGAAGTGAGCGGACTTGGTCAATCGGTCTACTATTACCCATATCGCATCATATCCGGTGGTTCTTGGAAGACTTGTTATGAAGTCCATGGAAATGTCTTCCCATTTCCATTCTGGTATTGGAAGAGGCTGGAGGTCTCTGGTGTTCTGCTTTGACTCTCTGGCATGTCAAGCAGGTACTGACATACTTAGCTACATCTCTTTTGAGTCCTGACCACCAAAACCTCTGTTTCACATCTTGGTACATCTTGGAAGAACTAGGATGCATGGAATATGGTGTACTGTGAGCTTCCTCTAAGATCTTCTTTCTCAGTTCCTCATCATTGGGCACGCAAATGCGACTCCCCTGATAAAGAATACCGCTATCTGTCACTCTAAACTCTGAGTTGTCTTCTTTCTGTATCCCTTGCTTGATCTTCTGGATGTCCGGATCTTCACTTTGCTTTCTCTGTATCTCCACAAGCAGTGTAGACTCTAAGGTCAATGTAGAGAGCTATCCTTCAATAATTTCAAGCCCAAAATCTGACAACTCCTTCTGCAGTGGCAGGGCTAGTGATGACAAAGACATCAGTGATGCACTAGATTTTCTGCTGAGTGCATCTGCCACTTTGTTAGCTTTGCCTGGGTGGTAGAGAATTTCACAGTCGTAATCTTTGACCAATTCCAGCCACCTACGCTGTCTCATGTTTATGTCCTTCTGAGTGAAGAAATACTTAAGACTCTGATGATCTGTGAAAATTCTACACTGGACTCCATACAAATAATGTCGCCAGAGTTTTAAGTGCAAAAACTACAGCTGCCAGCTCGAGATCATGAGTAGGGTAGTTCTTCTCATAGTCTTTGAGTTGTCTGGAAGCATAAGCTATGACCTTTCCTTCTTGCATGAGTACAGCTCCTAAACCCATCTTGGAAGCATCGCTGTAGATGTCGAAACTCTTGTCGCTCTGTGGAACAGTCAGAACGGGAGCACTGATCAATCTCTTCTTTAGCTCTTGGAAACTCTGCTCACATTTATCTGACCATTCGAATCTCTTGTTCTTTCTGGTGAGGGCTGTTAGCGGAGAAGCTATCCTGGAAAAATCCTCCACGAACTTCCTGTAGTACCCTGCTAGACCAAGGAAGCTTCTGATCTCTCTGACGTTCTTGGGTCTACTCCAGTTGTTGACCGCTTCCACTTTGGCTGGATCCACTTGAATACCTTCTTTAGAGATAATGTGACCTAAAAACGCCACCTGATTTAACCAGAACTCGCACTTTGAGAATTTAGCATAAAGCTGCTTCTGCTGAAGAGTCTGCAGTACTATCCTCAAGTGCGTGTCATGCTCCTCTGGGGTCCTTGAATAGACCAGAATGTCATCGATGAATACAATGACAAATTTGTCAAGATATTCTCTGAACACTCTGTTCATTAGGTCCATGAAGACCGCTGGTGCATTAGTCACACCAAAATACATGACTACAAACTTGTAGTGTCCGTATCTGGTTCTGAAAGCTGTTCTGGATGTATCACTTTCTTTCACTTCTAACTAATGGTACCCAGAGCGCAGGTGTATTTTTAAAAACACTATTGCCCTTTTTAGTTGATCATATAGATCATCTATTCTGGAATGAGGGTACTTGTCCTTAACTGTTACTTTGCTCAACGCTCTAAAATCTATGCACATTAGCATGGATCCGTCTTTCTTCTTAACGAACAACTCTGGAGCTTCCTGGGGTGAGTGACTAGGGCGAATGAAGCCTTTGTCAAATAACTCCTGTAGTTGTTCTTGTAACTCCTTCATCTCTGCTGGAGACATGCGATACGGAGCTTTTGAAATTGGACCGGTTCCAAAAACCAATTCAATCTCAATTCCACTCACTTATTGGGAGGTAGTCCAAGTAGATCTGCTGGGAACACTTCGGGATATTCGCAAACCACCCGAACCCCCCTCTGTCTTACCTTCTTTCTGTTCTTCTACACTTACTTGACTGGGGTCTCTGTTTTCCCACTGTCTTGTCTTCTATCTTGGCTGACTTGAACTCTATAAACTCCTCTTAGTGCTTATTGGTGATAGAACTCTAACTGAAAATCTGCCCAGCTCATCTGATCGGCCGCTCTCTTGGTCTTTATCCTCTCCCACTACATACGAGCATCTCCTGACAGGCAGAGAGAGGCGCACTTGACCTTCTCGACTTCTGGCCAGTCAAGAAGCTCTATAGTGCTCTCCAGTGTTTTAAACCAAGCCTGGACATCCCAGGGCTCAGTCGTGCCTGAAAAGCTTTCTGGTTTCAGCTTCAGCCACTGGATGAGGTATGCTTCCTGCCTTCTAGGTGTTGTGGCGACTTCTAGGGCAACTGATAGGACTTCAGTCACTACTGGGGTCTCCACATTAATGGTTGGGGAAGTGGGAGGAGCTGGTTTCTGATTAGCCATTAGATTGGCAATCACTTGCTGCAGTGCTCGCTACTTGTCTCTGAAGTTGAGTAACAATTTCAGAGAGAATAGGCCCAAGGGTTCTGGGCTCTTCGTTCTCCTGATCTTGGTTCTCAGTACAAACGGTACGGGAACATCCTTTTTCTTAACATCCAATTATGCAAGGTAAAGGCTTGATATCTTACTTTAACCCTTCTAATCATACATAAATACGAATAGAGACAAGGGAAACTAAATCTTCTATCTTACTTTAGTACTAAAAAAAAAAACAAGTACTCTATACTGCAGTTAATAATAAGGAAAGCAGAATAAAGAAAGAATTTAAATACTTTCTTACTTGGAGACGGCAAGGATGATGCTGATGTGTGTGTGTCTTTGGAGAATGGAACCCTCACGATACCAATAACGACCACCCTTCTTTACTACTACTACTCTCTAGGAGTGACCGTTGTAACTACTAACTCTACTTAACACGAGCAATCCCTACCGAAATCCCTACCGAAAAATTTCGGCAGAGTTTCCCCTGTACCGGTGACCAAATCCATAATACAAACAATCTATACTCAGCCACAGGCGGCTGGAACATATATTTTCACAACCACGCAGTAATAATACACACTATAACTAAAAGAGAGCTATTCTAGCAATAGTAAACAAACATAACTCCAACAGTAGGACATATCAAGCTACAAATACGAATTAAACTCCATTACAATCTCAACTTCATAAAAGCATTTAAGAAGAAAACTAAAAACATAAACTGAAACTCTAAACAGGTAGGTCCTGAAAATTTGCTAGCAAACACTGGATCTCTCCATAGTCCAGTCACCACACACCTTCATCACCACCACCATCCTGTCGCCTCCCTTTTATATCTTAGCTTTTCCTTTATCTGCGGTAGGAGGAAAAAAGAAAAGATCTATAAGCGAAAACGCTTAGTAAGTACTAATCTATCTCACAAAAACTCAAAATGCATAAACGAAATGCATGAGTGCTGAAACTGAAATAATAAAGCTATCCGCATGTGCTCATGGTATACAGAAAATGAACAGAAAACAAATCATACTTAGTATCAAGCAGGATAACAAGAAACTAACAATGTAAACTTAGAATCAAGGAAAACTAACCATTCTTATTTATTCTAAGCTTGGAACTTATTTCATTTCTTGTATCCTTGTGTTAGAAATTAATCTTTTAATTTCTATCTTTTACTTTCTTCTTCTTTCTTTCTTTCTTTCTTTCTTTCTTTCTTTACTTCTTTACTTTTCTTTACTTTTCTTTACTTTGGGCCCAGGCTTAGTACCATCTCATGCGCGTTCCCTAATAGGTTAGGGTTGCGAGCCACCAATCCTAAAAGAGCAGACCTCGGTCTACCAGGGCTAAGACCTCGGAAATGGTCACCTGGATTTGTTTAACGACAAGCTCTTGGATGTCGGGTACTAGCCTCTTGCTTTACTTACTTGTTATCTTCCTTTTTAACTAGACTTTAGTCTTTTCCTTTACTCATACTTCTCATAATCCTTTATTAGAGCTTATTAAAATCCTTTAGATGTATCTAACAAGTATAGGATTACAACTAACCAAGCATGCTATATAAAAATAACACAAAGGAAAGCCAATCTGAACTCCCTAAGCATGTTATAAAATAAAGCAAAGGTAAGCAAATCTGAACTCTCTAAGCATGCTATAAAATAAAGGAAAAAAAAGCACATCTGACCTTACTAATCATGCTCTAGAATAGAGCAAAAGAGAGCTAGTTTGAACTTTTAAAACATGTTGCGATAAGAGCAAAGAAAGCTAATCTAATCTCACTAATCATGCTATAAAAACATGGCATAGAATGCTACTTTAGGGCTTCTAAACATGCTGTAAAAATAGGCAAAGAATGCTACTTTAATACTTCTAAACATGCTGTAAAAACAGGGCATAGAATGCTACTTCAGTGCTTCTAAACATGCTGTAAAACTAGGCAAAGAATGCTACTTAGTGCTTCCAATCATGCTGTAAAAACATGGCATAGAATGCTACTGAAAAACTAAAACATAATGCACAGCAAACCTGAATACATGTATACTAGCAAGATTCTGCACTTGTTAACCTAATAAAATTCTGCATTATCATTTAATACAATCTGCCTGCCATACGAAACTAAAGTACCTACAAATAACATGGTACAACAAGGAAGTCTACTAAATGCATGCTAAGAGGAACCGAAGCTATTCCTAATGCTGTACAAAACCGAAGCAAGGAAAACAAGCCACTAGACAACACAAAAGAAGTCTAACCAGACCTACTAATATAGAGTTGTTCCTTTCAAGTTTTACAGGGAAATGATGACAAGAAATGCTCTAATCTGCATGGTATAAAAACAACCAGCAATGGCAGAACATGCTATCCAAAAAAACTAAACCTAATCATTCATATTCTTCCTCTATGTCTCACGGCAGAAAGCTAAAAGGACCCAAAAATCTCTACAACATGCTTCGAATTCAAAATGAACAAAGAACCCGATTTCTCAATCTTAACATGCTGTGCTCGTATAAAGGAGAGGTCAAACTTGCTGTGCCGCCACATACTAAGGTCTAGGGTTCATGCTAGGCCTCGGAAGCAAAGGAAGAATCAAAAAGGAAATCCGAAACAACTCCTACCGCAGGTGAGTAGTACTTACCTTTGCTTGCCCTTGCACTTACAACTGAGAAGAAGGGAAGGGAACTTCTAGGGCTAGGTAGATCCCTTTTCCGGCGTGTCCTCTGAGCTCTCGGGCTTCTCTCCGTCGGGAACAGCCACCGTGGATGAAGGACGGTTGGAGGGAAGCTTCGCCAGCGTCGGAATCTCCAACCCTAGCTGCTCTTGGTTTCCGCCGAGAGTACTTGCGCCGTCGCGAGGGAGAAGGCGAAGAGGAATTTAGAGAGAAGAAGTTAGGTTTTCTAAAATCCCAAAACTTATTTCCTTTTATAAGTAATCGGATATAACTCAACTATACTATAACCTTATTTAACTCTGTTTGAGATTAACATAAATCTCTTATCCCAGCTGGTCAAGCCGGTTTGGCTTGGTTTGGTCCGACCCGAGGTCGCGGGTTCGAACCTCTTCTCCAACACTTTTTGCTTAAACTTCTTTGGTTTTGTAGAAATACTAAACGACCTCCAAAAATTACGTAAAAATACTCTAAAAATTCCTAAAAATCTCTACAATATTTTAAAGGCATTTCCAAATATTTTTATGGCCCTTTAGAACTTGAAATGGGAAAAATTGGGTCGTTACATTCAAAATCTAAAATTCAAAATTCAAAAATAAATTAAAAATTCGAAATTAAATTCAAAATTCAAAATTAAATTAAAAATTTGAAATTAAATTCAAAATTCAATTAAAAATTTGAAATTAAATTAAAATTCAAAAATAAATTAAAAATTCGAAATTAAATTAAAATTTGAAAATAAATTAAAAAATCGAAATTAGATTCAAAATTCAAAATTCAATTAAAAATTCAAAATTCAAAATTCAAAAATAAATTAAAAATTCAAAATTAAATTCAAAATTCAAAATTTGAAATTAAATTAAAATTCAAAATTCAATTAAAAATTTTGAAATTAAATTTAAAATTCTAAATTCAATTTAAAATAGAAGAAGGATCCAAAATAGCTGGCACCCGCATCTAAACTACCCGACTGGGTAACCGAACTTAATCTACCCGAAATGGGTAAACAAGAGTAGACTACCCGGTAGGGTAATTAAGGTTAGATAAAATGGGTTAGGTTTAACTTGACCCACGGTACTGGTGAAGTTTTTGGATGATAGTACATTAGGGAAGCTTGGGCATCGCATGTCTAGGAAGATATGGCTTCGACCTGGTGCATTTGGCCAAGTGGAACTGACCGAAGCTACCCTTAAATGGATCCTAACTAGTTAGACCAAGGTTTAGTATTAAGTTCAATGGGTAGGACTATTTAGAAAACCTCGAAGGCATGGTTACTTTAATGAGCTCCTTGTGACACACCTTTCCTCTTATTATCTCCGTGCCCTAGCTCCCACACACGCTGACTCCTCTCTTCCCTTCCCCTCTCATGATCTCCCGCAACCCAGCCGCCGACCCTCCTCACACAAATGCCAAGACGCCGTTGGCTCTCCTCCCCACCGCCGGTCACGACGACCCCAGCCGCCGATCTCTCCCTCACGCGGACAGCACAGCGGTGATTCTTCTTCCTCGCACGCAAGCACACAACGGCAATCCTCCTCCCTCGCACCAGCACCACGGACCACAATCACCGATTCTCTTCTCTCGGAGTCGTGCCCGACTGATCCGGCAAGTACTCTCTATTTATGCCAGTATGATATTGGGAAGGTAGAGATTGGGCGATAGGAGAGGATTTTAGGTTTGAATAAGATCATGATCGGCTTATTGAACTACGATTTAGGGTTCTACAGAGGTTCTTGACCGTCTTTGTCTGTCTTGCGTTCTTGCTCGATTTCCTCTCTGTTTCTGGTTATTGCTTATGATCGGATTCCTTGATCGATCTTGGTTTAAGTGGTTGGTTTGATGCCTTTGTTTACTGTGTTCTTCAGAATTGGAAGTTAGTTTGGAGAATTTGGTTTTTGTTGATTGTTGTAAATTCCATTAGGAGGTTACCTTGAATTGTCGATGCATTTTTTGTGGCCGAAACGAGGGTTGTTGTCGCTGTTCTGGTTTCAGTAGTTAACTATGAATTTGAGGTTTGTTGTATGATTGCTAGACGGCTAGTGCTATTAGGAATTGGTTAATGGGTTTCTCTATAGCTGGTTGTGATGTAGTGGGCAGACTAAGGAGGTTGTAATGAGATTTCAATATGGTTTATGATTTTGAGATGATTTCAATATTCTTTGGGTTCCTTGGGAAGATTTCCATTGGTGGTGTTCTAAAGTTAATTTGTGTCCATGCTTGGTTATGATTTCGGTTTGTTTCCTTTCCGGTTGGGATAGATTTAGAGGGTCTGGATTTTAATTAAGGATTTATTCATTGTATTTGGGTGAATCGAGGTTCATAGTTGAATTAGGGTTTTTCCCTAATTAAGTTAGGTTTCAGTTTAGCTAGTGTCGTTTATGAAATTAGCTAAATTGTACATCACGTGATTTGCAGGACGTTGATCGAAGATGGTTGACATGATCTACATATAAAGGCGGGTACTTCTTGCTTTGTTTCTTATAGTTCTTTGAACTTAGTGCATGAGCTAATTTGGAAAAGGACTACTTTACCTTGACTCCACTCGTAATTTTTCCTGTGCTTGATACTTCCACTCAAAACCTTCGAGACATTCATTTTTATATCCATACAGTCTCTTGTTGCTATTAATGATATTTAGCAGATACTAGATACCAATTTGCATGTTTTGTTTGTTGTTTACTTATGTACCGTATTAAGCATACTGGCTTCATGTAGTATACTTTATATATTATTTTGCTTATGTTTATATGATGACTGCTACATTGTACGCATCATGTCATTACATGCATGTAGGCGACCACTTATTCCTTGTGGGGGTGAGCCGTCGGGCCGCGCCGCACACTCGGCCACTCATGGGTAGTGGTAGCTGGAGGAGATGCTGCCTGTCTTGTCGTGCCGCACTCGGAGTTGCGAGCAGCAGGGACCCTTTCGCTCGGTAGCTAGATAGCTACTTAGCACCTGTCCATCCGGTCACTCGAGAGGAGTGGCGGCCTTTGGGTGGTACAGCTGTCATCGATCCGGCCTCTCGACCATACAGGGGTCGTGGCGCAGAGAGGTGGGCGGGGTGACCATCCGTGCATACGCTGTTATTATGCCTGCTTTGATTGCTGCTGTTTATATATGCTGTCTTGTGTTGAGATATGCTCTCGTTGTAGGTGGTTGGACCTTGGTTTGTTTATTGAAAATGTTTATATACTTTACACATTACCTCTGTAGTTATGAGCAGTATTGTAGCAGATTAGTTCTACTCCCGACCTTCTATTTCCTAGCTTAGGATATGGTTACAGGTACGGGCATTTATCATGGTTTTACTTTTGTATCTGCTATTTCTTTATGAGACTGTATACTGTTGGCCTATTCTCTATTTGCATATTATGTTCATGCACTATCTTCCCTTACCCGCTGAGTTCCAATACTCACCACCCACAAAATGATTTTTCTTTCGCCAGGTAGCAGTAGATGATTCATGGATGCTTGCAGAGATGTCGGCTGCCAGTCCTGGGTCCTGCGCTACATCAGTTTTATTTTTTTTGCTTTACATGTATTTTTAGTATACAGCGATTTTGGTATTGTATGAATTAGTTAGCGGTTGGAGTTTGATTTGTGGTGTTTTGCTTCCATGCCCTTATGGTGGTGTAAGCCTAAATGGCTAGTAAACTTTGATCGTGGATTGTGGGTTTTCTCTTCGTCTTTCCGCTACGTTTTTGATACAGCCGTGTGGGCTGATGATATAAACTGTGTGGTTGTGTTTTATTTATTTTATGTCTAGCCGGGTAGGCTGTGTATATTAACTGCGTGGTTATGTTATTTTCTATTGTGTGTATATGTTCCAGCCGTATGTGGCTGATGTATATTTTGTATGTAGAAATGCTTCAGATTGTCACCCATACAGGGGAGATGTTGCCGGATTTTTGTCTGGCAAGGACTCCTCTGGGGCGTGACAATTTATTGGTATCAGAGCCCGAACTGCCAGAAGGCTTAACCACCGACTGTGCACAAGAGTTATGGTCTGATTGAGCCATGTGGGTACAATATTAACCTCAAAAAAAGAAAGTGGGGACTCCTATGTTCGGATCAAGAGGACCAGACATCAGGCAGGAAGTCCTAGTTGCGGCTAGGCAAGGAAGTCCTAGTAGGTCGGGTGGACCGAGGGGCAGGAAGACTTGGTGGGTCGAGGATCGGACATGGGAAGCATGTGGTCCTTTGTTTGAGGAGGGGATTGTTGGGGTTGCAAGGTTGCAAACATAGTCCCACATTGAAAACACATGGGAAAGATCATGGGTTTATAAGAGAAAGATATCTCCATTGGCATGAGGCCTTTTGGGTAGAACCCAAGAGCAAAGCCATGAGGGCTTAGGCCCAAAGTGGATAATATCATACCATTGTGGAGATATCTAAATTCTTTTCAATCTTACAGATGGTATCAGAGTGACCTTACGACCGTGAGTGCGCCTGTGGTAGGAGCACCCAGGGCACCACCTAGCGAGGGAGATTATAGGATTTGTCTATGATATGATTCATGGTTACACAACGACAACGTTGTGTTTTTAAGTGGGGGTGATTGTAATACCCCAGTTCTGAGATTCTAGTTAAGTATGACTTAAAAGGTTAGATGGTACTATCCATATCACCAAGGTGCACCTTCCTTTTCGGAAGCCCAAACTTAAGAACTCCAAAGTTAAGCGTGCTTGGCTTAGAGAAATCTAAGGATGAGTGATCTCCTGGAAAGTTTTACAGGGTGCGTGCGAGTGAGGACTAAGAACGTTGAAAGGACCTCCGGTGGTTTGTGGAGCTAGTCGTCAACCCGATGAGCAATTCTGGTGGCATTCCCGGTTCGGTCTGGGTGGGGCCTGGGCCGGGGCGTTACAAAACCTAGCTGACATTTTCACAAAACTCTTACCTAAACTTGAGTTCAGTGCACTTAGAAAACAAATAGGGATGTGTTGGGTAGAATAGATATTAATTTTTAAAATTCATTGTCTTACTTCAAAACTCATTCTCTTATTCTTTTCAAAATCTAGGAAAAATAATGATTTTAAAATCCCCTCTTCTTAGAATTTTCAAAAATTGAACTTAGCCTAGGCTTTTATCCTAGAAATCCTGTTCCCCTAGATTTAAGCCAGAGAATCTCACAAACACCTAGGTATACCTTGCTTGTGTTTGAAAAACATAGAATGGTGTGAGATGCATAGGGTATAGCCTGGACTCAAGAATGCTTATTTTTGTGCATCAATATGAGTCTGGGCATTAAATACTTTATTAACAATAATCAAGTCAAGTCTTCCAGCTCTAGTCAAATCTAACTGGACTAAATGACTTAACTCGACTTAACCAAGTGAAAGCTGCAGCCCTCTAGGCAATCAGCAAGTAGCTAAAGGTTAGACAGTTGGTGAAGGAAATATTAAGATTAAGCATGTTTGTACTTTAGGGCTCTGATACTTGATCAAAACAAATTTTGACCCATGCATGGACTTAAGGACCAACCAATTTGATTAAATAAACTAAATTAAATATTTAGTTTCTCCCTCTTCTTCCTAAAAATTAAAAAGCTCTTACTCCCATGTTTTCAACAATAAATATTGTTTTATTCAAATTAAGCTAAGTGTCTTTTTAACTTAAACTCTATTTTCAAAATTCAATGTTTGCAAAAGACCAAGCGTATATAGAAACCTTCAAACTTTTTCAAACTTAGCAAACCTTCAAATATAACTTTTTATAAATTCTTGCTAAGCTATTTTTACTTACCTAAAAGTATTAAAAATCATTGCTTTCAAAATATTTTTTTTGCTAAGTAAAAAGAGACTTCAATTTTCTTTAAGATTTTCAAAATTTAGCTAAGTATATTTCAAAAACAACTAAGTTTCAAAAGCGGCTAAAATTGTCCGTCACAGTCTACTATATATTAGCCTTTTAAACTTAGGTGAAATTTTTTCCAAAATCAATTTAGCTTTTATCCAGTTTTTTAAGCCTAATCTGTTTTTCAATAAGAAAAATTAAAAATTACTTAAAACTGGCTTATTTTCGATAAATGGCAAAGGGGGAGAGTAGGAAATTCAAATGTAAATATTAAAAAGGGAAGCCCTGTATTAAGGGGGAGCCTCACAAAGTTTAAAGTGTTAGCTTAAGTTATGCTTTTATTTGAATTTATATACTTAAGCTTACTCACTTTAAACCTTTTAATACTTATGCATTTGTTTTACTTAACTTTGAATTTGGGTTGCCATAATCAAAAAGGGGGAGATTGTTGGTACGGGAAGCATCCGACGATCGAACCTAAGTTTTGATAATGGTAAAGGATTCAAAGTTAAGATGTGTGATGATCTAACGGTCTGAATGAGATTGCAGGAAAGTCCTAAGTGTACTTAGGCAAAAGCCCTAGCTGGGATTAGGCAAGGTGAAAACCCTAGGGGGTGGTAACCCTAGGTCATAGGGGGTAGTAACCTTATGCGGAAAGTCTTGGTGGGTCGAGTGCTTCAGGCAAAAGTCCTGGGGGGGGGGGGGTAATCCTAGGTGGAAAGTCCTGGTGTCGCGAACCAAGTGAAAACACTGGATCAGCCGGGAAGCGGAAGTCCAGCAGAAAGTCCTGAAGCATCGAGCGCCGAGCAAAAGTCCAGTCGATCTAGAGGATCGCGCTCGCATCAGGTAAATCTCCTGAGTGGAGTAGGTGAGGACGCGTTCCCCGTAGATGGAACAGTAGGCGTCGGGTCGACCTAGGGTTTCCGGTCGGAAATCCGAAGACAGACTCGGACAGTCTGATGACTGTCAAACTTCATATTTATGATATTATATGTGCTAACTTTTGTTTTGCAGGATATGTTTGTGTTTTGGATCTAACATGTCTTGCAGGTACGAAAGAACAAGGTTAAGCCTCAGATAAACAGTGTCTGAGGCGCCTCCATGGAGCTTGGAGGTGCCTTGGGTGCTAAAGTGACGTGGCTGCGCAGACCCGCTGGAGGCGCCTTCATGGTGCACGAAGGCGCCTTGGATGTCCCATTGGAGGCACCTTAAAGATGAATGAAGGCGCCTTCAAGACGATAAGCGATGACTGTTCAGCGCTGATCTGCACGAGTGATTTGGAAGGGATGGAGGCGCCTTCGGAGGACTTAGAGGTGCCTTGAACACCCTTTATAAGAGGGTTTCGACCAGCAGCTCAATATAACACATTTCAAGTGATCCTCTTGCTGCGTGCTGCTAAATCGCCGACCCGGAAGTGCTGCAACTTGACACCGACAACCCGGAGCTTCGCTTTCTCATCCATTGTTGTTGATGTAAGATTTCTAGTTTAAATTAAGCTGTATATTGTTATATTTGTAAACCTTATCGAGATTATAGTTGTTTCCCACGGAAAGCGATCAAGGATCGCGGGCCTTCGAGTAGGAGTCAATCTAGGCTCCGAACGAAGTAAATTCCCCTGTGTCTTTGTGTTTGTTCTTTATTCCGCTGCGTGTTTTAACTCCGATAGTTTTACGAATCGTATGAAATAGCCACGAGCGCTATTGACCCCCCCCCCTCTAGTGCTTCTCGATCCAACATGATTGGCACCTACGAATCAACAAAGGAACTTTGGAAAAAACTCCTAGAGCTACACGAAGGAATGTCTAAAGAAAAGCTTGCGAGATGGGACCTTCTCCAAAATCAACTAATGAACTTCCGGCTAAAAGAAGAAGAGTCGGTAACGCAACTGCACACCAAACTAAAGGAGCTAAGCACCGGACTCACAAATCTTGAAGAAAAAGTAACAAACTGAGATTCTCTAAGGTATGCATTAAATCTTTTTCCAAGGACACTCGATTGATCCTCAATAGTTGACTCTTATTATATTTCTAAAGATCTAGAGGTAAGTACATTAGAAAGTTTATTTTTCACTTTAGAACTTCACGAATCTAGATGTACAGAATTAAAGGAGCCAAGTCAAACAATTGTCCTGAAGGTAAGAACATATGATCTAGACTCCGAAGCATCCATCAATGAAGAAGAAGTGGCCCTAATGGTAAGAAGATTTAGTAAGTTTATTAAATATAATAAATTTAATAAGTCGTAGGTGAAAAAACACCATTAGAGTAAAAGGAAGGTTCTATTGGTGCAGGGTGCACCAGAAAAAACTTAAGTTTTGATGTTGTCAAAGGTTCATGTTAAGTCTAGTTGTGATCTGACAAAGTGACTAAATGTACAAGCTATTTACTCAACTAGGAAAGCCCTAGTCACGGCTAGGCAAGAAAGTCTTAGTAGAGGACTTGACACATGGCAGTTGGAGTCGATAGGTCTGGAGGACCTGATATTGAGAGGAAGCCTTGGTGAGCTGATCCAATGTTAAGACGAAGTCCAAACAGGTTTAAAGGACTCGATGTTTGGTAGGTAGGTTGAGGTAATCAACTAGAGTGGAGCAATGAGAAGGTCGTGTTTTGGGAAGGAATAAACTCTAGTTCGCTGTTCCAACTAAAGAAATCAGTAGATTTCCAAGTTGAGATAAAGACAAGTCTTACTGCCTTTTATTTCCTATTCATGCATTACTACTATGCTCACTTTATGTTGCATGGATATTTTATACTATTGTGCAAACTAAATCTATTTTCCACAATCTAGGTGGATCAATCAACCGAATAGGAGGATCAGTCTACCAAACCAAGCTAACACAGTACAGTGTTTGGTCGAACAAAGCAGAGCACTTTTGATATTCAAGGGGATTGGTCGATCAAACCTAAGGATCGGTCAATCGAACCTAATTTTGTAAACAACCTGGAAGATCAACATCTCAGCAAACTTGGAGTTCTAGTAGATCGATCGACCGAACCCAACGATCGGTTAACCAAACATTTAATAGCATTGATGTTAAAGAATATTCAGATTGCAGTGAAGTAGGCAGTTTGAAGGATTGAATAATCGAACAAGGTGATCGGTTGATTGAATAATTAATACTCTTAATTACATGAAGATTTAGATCTCATCACTGAAGGAATGTACAATGTCCATTCAACCAATAGATTCTGTCGACCTAATGGATTAGTCAACCGAAGGGGGTTTCAGTCGACCGATCAAGACTTATAAAACAGGCCTGCACCGGACTGAAGCCACTTTTTCTATGCATTCCTCTATTGCATTATGCTCGTGCCTTTACTATTCTGCGCCATGATTCCACATGCAAGCTGCTACGCTAAGAAGTGCCAACATGCATAATCATCTACTCTTGTCGATATACTTTTATTTTTGGCTAGCATTATTTATAAGAAGTTAGTAGTGTGTTACTATCTTCCGTTTCATTGTACTAATTGCTCCTTTTTGTAGGGTTCAGGAAGAAAAATTATAGTGAATTGCCCAATTGAGCAATCAAGGATTACGGATCTTGGAGTAGGAGTTGACATAGGCTCCGAACCAAATAACCACCTGAGTCATCTGTATAACTTTTCCTTTTTCTGCTGCTTTACTTTGATCTATTTCTTTTATTCGAGAAAAGTTTTTGAAACGAACGATATTCAACCCCCCCCCCCTTCTATTGTATTTTCAATCTTTCAATTAGTATCAGAGCAAGGTTAGCTGGAAAACTATCAGTTAGTAACAAAGAGAGATTTCCTTCTGAATAATTTATTTAATATCAAAATGCTTCCTAGAGATACTACCACCCAACTGCACGTATTACTCAAAGACATTCTCAATGACCTCCACCTAATTTGACATCACCTGGAAAACTATGACATAATGAGGTATGCCTTGAACGCCTTCCCCCGAAACTGTTTGTGGGTATCGATAGTAGATGCTTACAAAGTTTCTAGGGACCTTTCAATTCTTAATTTAGACAAACTTTTTTATGAATTAGAATTACACGAACAATCTAACTTGAGTCAAGCCGAGAAAGGAATTGCTTTGTATGTGGGAATAAACAAGGAGACAAAATCCAAAACAAAAAGTGAACCTAAAAGTGAATCAGACTCAGACTCAACAAACGAAGAAGAACTAGTGAACCTGGTCGAAAAATATTCATCAAAAAGAAGTTTAAAAGAAGCACAAAGAAAGTACCAATCAACCAGAACCAAAACAAATCAAAAGTAACCTACTTTGGATGTAACAAGAAGGGCCACTACAGAGACAAGTGCCCAAACCAGAAGGAAGAGAAGCCAAAATCCACAAGGAGAAAGAAAGATCTCCAAGCGACTTGGGATGAATCATCCTCCAAGGAATCCAATGCGGAAGAATTGAAGATCATGAGTCATCTTTCTTTTATGGCAAGAAATGAAGAATCAGAGTCCGACAAAGAGTACGAGTCCGAATCTGATGCCGAGTCCAAACAAGTCACGGATCCGTATCTATTTTTGAAGGTCCCAATATGGTAACCTTTTCTTCTAAGTCTAATTTACCTAAAATTATAAAATCCTTGTTTAAAAAGTTAACCAAGTCCGAGGAACAAAATGAGTTAATACTTAAGTAAATGGATCACCTTAAGAAGCAAGTCAACTTGAGTCACTCGACTAACCAAGTTCAAGTTTGAACTTTAACTCAAGTTGCAAAACTTGAGAAAGAAAATTATAACTTGAAAGGTCAAGTGGATTGATTTAAGAAAACGTTGGAAAAGTTTAATTTGGGATCCAAGTGTCTAAACATGGTACTTGGATCGCAATGAGCCATGTACAACAAATCTGGACTCAAGTACAAACCAAACACAACTAATAAATCATATATGTCTTTACTTAGTCAAAATGTTAGAAAATAAGTTCAAGCATGGGTACATAAGTCATGTTTAACTAAATTGATTGAACTGAATCAATATTTAGCTCCCAAGAGTCGGTTACATCTCTTAGATAGATCATATCTAAGCTATGACTTATGGGAGCAAATAGAAAAATTGTTCACCTTACTTAATTGACTGATTATGCATGTTTAGACTTAGATTTACTTTTCTACTTAGATTAGGATGGTTAAAAACAAAAAGGTTTACCAAACTCTAACAACATAGCATCGAAATGGATTGGGATAATAGTACGTCAAGGAAACTCTATCGAAGATATGTCTACGTTAAATCATATGTGTTCTACTTAGTGCACTAGACTTAATGGATCTGACCAAAGTTACCCCAGTCAAACATGAGATAGTTAGTTCAAAACTTAGTATTAAGTTCTTTAGGAGGGTTATTTTTAGAAAGTTATCCTAGATATGGTTACTCTAATTATGTCCGATGTGACTCACTACAGTTTAGAGACTTACCATATAAACTCCCTCTTTATGAACCCAAAGCTAAGTTTGAATATAATATGGGTCAAACAACCTTTTTTAAAAACTCTTAATAATTAAGAAACTAAATAAAAAAATCAACAATTAATAAGTTAATAAATTATCAACTACTCTAATAAATTAATCCACCTTAATTAATTAGATTCAAAATCAATTAATTAATTACTTTAAACTTTAACTAATTAATTAACCAATAACCTTAATTGAATTTTAATTAATAAATTATTTTAATTAATCTTAATTCAATTGGAAGGTTAATTCAAAATTATTTCAAATTTAATTAATAAATTAATTCAAACTTAATCAAAATTAAGTAAAAGTTAATTAAAAATTTTAAAAAACTTAATTTAATCCTAATTTAAACAATAAATTACTAATTATAAACTATTAAATTTTAACTCATGTACTTAATGGTTCTTTAACTTTATAATCAAAACAATAACTAATTATTCGATAAGAGTCAACCTAAAATAAATTTAACTTAAATCCATATTAATCACTTTTAAATTCAAACTTATTCAAAATCATCTCACACAAACCATAGGCTAACCTTGGTTGATAATCTAGAAATGGTGAGATGATCTAGGATAACTCCATTAACCAAACTTTTGTCTAACTCCTACATTATGTGTAAGAATCTAAATCTTTGGATAAATAAATTTTGGACGGGGGATGCTCCAAGTATATGACTTGAGTTCAACAAAAATTCATAAGAATCAAGCTCAAAAACTTAGGATCAGTTGCTTTTAAAAATAATAGAAAATTGAAGGTGATTGGTACATGTGAAATTTAATTAAAGTCAAATATATCAATTAGAAAAGTATTGCTTGTTGAACACTTTCATTATAACTTACTTAATATAAGTTAATTATGTGATGTTGGGTTTAAAGTAAAATTATTATCTTTTAAATGTCTAATAAGCTACACTGAATCCAACAATATATTATTGAAAGGGTTTAGAGATAACAATATTTATTCAATAAATCTACCACGGTGGTAAAAGGTGAATACGCTCGCCCCCAGCGCCCCCCGTCAACCCATCCCAGGACCAACATAGAGGAGGTAAATCACAGGAGGCTACTAACCTTTGGAATAGTGACTAGCACATAAGGGAAACATTTATCTCAGCTTTGCCTAGATTTGAAGCCTAGACCTCACGGTGGTAAGATCTTATGTGCTAGCCACTAGACCGTCCCGAGGGGACATTCAATAAATCTACCAAAACCTACACCTAAATGTCTTTTGACATAACAAGAGGAAACATGGTTGTGGCATAGGAGAATAGCTCACACCCATGTTCGAAATATATTGAAAATAAACAAAAATAGTTTAGTTAGAGATCTACCTAAATTAGGAACCCCTGATAATAAAATTTGTTATCCTTGTCAACAAGAAAAACAAATAAAAACAACACATAAACTAACTGATCCTGTCCGAACGCTGAGTCGACGGACGCTGGGCACGTGGCTCTCTCCTCTATCTCCAACCAGCTGCACCAATCTCCGACGAACCTGCAAGGAAGTCGGGCCGGGAAGGGGTTCCCGGCGACGACCCTCCGACGCTTAAGTCAGGCAAGAGGAAACTAGGAAGTGGCTTCCAATATCAGAGAATGCATACCTCCGGCGAAGTCTAGGGGCTCTTATATAGAGCTGTGAAGAGGCTTATGCACACATACCAAGGCGAACACGTGTCTTCTTATCATACCTCAGTAGGGGCTTGTCAGAGGAGCTTGCCTGACACCATACTGCTACAGTCCGAGCACCTCTCTGATGGGACGGCAGAACCTTCTGTCATAAGGTTATACGTATGGCTTGGTCGTTGGACATGCCTGTTGTCAGAATATGTTCCCCGATGTCCCCTTGTCCTTGTCTTCTTTTACCCACGCCGAGCGCCCACCCACTCGGCAAGCACCTTATCGGTCCGAGCAGGTGGGATGCCCGGTCGCGTGCTCGGCTCGGCTGAGACTGTCCGTAGCATTGCTGTTTTATGTCGTGGCCAAGCGGGTAGCCCGCTTGGCCCTCACCCTGAGCGTCAGAGACCCGACTCCCTGCCGGGTTGTCCTTGATTCTGTACTAATCCATTCGGCCGGTTGACCAGACCCTTATCCGATCGGCTGAACCTCATACTGCCCTTGACTTTTGTCCTCCACGTGGCGTTGATTCCCCTCAAAGGGGGTCCCCTGTCTATACCGCCGGATCACTTGCCTCCCCTTCAAGTCTAGTCGAAGGAGGCGATTAGTCCGACTGACTGGACTGTTAGTTGCGCCGAGCGACGTCTTCGTGAAACTATCTTCCACTCGACCCCCACGTGGGTAGCTACGGCGTTCAGTCAACGGCAACATTCCTCGGATCTCTTCGAAATTTACGCCAATCTTCGACATTAAGGCCAAGCACGCGCTTTGTGCCTCGATAAGGTGCTTATTAAATGCTCTCCCGTGGTGGAATGCCATGTGGCATTGCTGCCGTCATTGTACGGCGGCGGCGCCGCGGGTGATGAGACCGAGGCGGTTTGAAATGGATGGCGCGATGCGTGCTCCGGTTCTCGCGACCTGAATCCGATGGTAGAGGCCGCTTGGGCTCAACCCTATAAAGCCTTCGCCTTCTCCGCCTTCGCCGCATTTCTGCTCTCGCGTGCCCAGAGGTTTCCTTCGGCATTTCAGTGCTCCGGCAGCTTCGGTTCTCTTTTTCTGGCGATCCCGCGTTCCTCGTCAATCCTCCTTCTTCTCTGTAAGGCTCTTCTTCTGTTCTATCTTTGGTTCTTGTGTTTTCTTTACCTTTCTTTTCCCAAGTTTTGGTCCTTGGGGCACTGT
Source organism: Zingiber officinale (assembly GCF_018446385.1). NCBI lineage: Eukaryota > Viridiplantae > Streptophyta > Magnoliopsida > Zingiberales > Zingiberaceae > Zingiber > Zingiber officinale. The sequence goes on along the minus strand of NC_055992.1, from coordinate 55,670,681 downwards.
TTCGTTTGCCATCTTCTTTCTTCTATCCTCTGCCTTTCTTCACCTTTTTTGGTTTCGTCTGCTCGGACAATGGCCAGTTCCTCTCAGCCTCAAGATCAAACCCTCGGCCCATGGTATACCACCATGGAGTCGCGCTTCGATTGGCGTGACGCCGATATTCTGATGGACTCTTTCGAAATTCCCTCTGATTTTGAAATTATCCTACCCTCCCCCTCCGCTCGGCCACACAAGCCGCCGCGCGGAGCTTTCTGCGTTTTCCACGACCAATTCGTAGCCGGTCTGTGCTTTCCAATCCATCCCTTCATCGTAGAAGTTTGCAACTTTTTCGGAATTCCACTCGGAAGCCTAGTCCCCAACACTTTCCGCCTTTTATGCGACGTTGTCGTCTTGTTCAAAATCCACAATATCCCCCTCCGATCGGAGGTTTTCTATTATTTTTATTACCCTAAACAGTCTGAGCTGGGCACATACATGTTCCAGGCTCGGTCCGGTTTAGTTTTCTTTAATAAACTGCCCTCTTCCAATAAACATTGGAAAGAATTCTACTTCTACCTTCTATGCCCAAGAGGGCCCCCTTCCGAACCCAGTGGCAGGTCGGACCACCAATCTCACCAGAGCTCAAAAGGTTCAAGACCCGACTGGACTATCTTCACGCCGCCAACATGCTAGCCGATCTGAAGTTTGACATCACTAAATTCCTGCCTGAAGGGGTGATGTACATATTCGGCCTGAGCCCAATCAGGACCCCGCTTCCGAGCGGCTTCGGTAAGAATTTTACTCGTACATTTGTCTTGATTGCTAACTGATTTTCTCCTTTTTATTCTTTGCAGCGGACATCGTCATGGAGTCTGTGATGGCCGACATTTTGAAAAGGAAAGCGGCGGCGCTCGAGGCCGCGGCTGCCAAAGAAATGGAGACGCTTGGCATTGAGCCGGTCGGCTACCATGAAGGAGAGAGCGATACGAATGCGGGGGAGTCAGCCGCTCAGGCTTCTCTCCCGGAGCCAGCGGCTGGCGCAACTGCTAGTCGAGAGCCTTCCGTCCGGGAGGAAGGCTCGGCTCAGGAGGAAGAGCACCCCTCCGACAAAAGAGGCGCCGCACGGAGACACCACTCCGCTCGGCTACTTCTGTGGTCCATCCATCCGAGCGGGCCACCGCCGATTCTCGTGGCAAAGCGCCGGTGGTGGAGGCGATCTCGTCTGATCGGACGCCATCCCAACTAGGCGCGTCTGCGGACCCCCTCGAGGCCGTTCCGATCAGCGCCCTTCCACCCGCTCCCCCCCAAGTCCAACGTTCGGCGATTTTGTCCCAATTTTCTGCGCCAGCCTCCGATCCTTCCCCGGCTTCCGCCCAGATGACTCCCGGTCGGCACCGTACCATCCGGGTCTCCTTGCATCTCCCCGCCGAAGAGATGATGCCTGAATCCGATCGGCCAACCGCGCCCGAGCACATGATCACAATGAAGGGGCCCCTAGTCGAAATGTGGGCCGACGCTCGGGCATGCGTCGCTATGATTCCGCTCAGCAATCTGGCCAATAGCCACATGTAGCAGGCCACTGGGGTAAGTGCATTTTATTCCGAAGTTTTTTATGCATTCTTTCCAATCATCCATTAACAATTCTTGTTTGTGCCAAAGATGGGTGGAGGAGATTGCCGTCTGCAACCGTCTGGCTATGGTGGACAAAGAATTAAAGAGGCTGAAGGCTCCGGGAGGCCCGTCCGGCTCCCAAGATCCATCATATGTCGAGCTGTAGAAAGAGCTCAAAAAGGCCCAAGACTTGCTGGCGGCTAAGCAGAAGAAGACGGCCGACCAGGCTCACACTCTGGCCGAACTCGATCGCCGGAACAAATCCCTGGATCGCAAAATAAGCCTGGCCACCGAGCGGAAGAAAACGGCTATCTCCGATCTGGAGAAGAAGAATGTCGAGGCTCGGGGCCTGGAGCAAAAGGTTAAGGAACTGATGGATCAGTTGGCCGGCGAGAAGGCGGCCCGATCGGATGAAGTGAAGAAGCTTGAGGCTGCTTTGCAAGAACATCAGGCAGCTGCTGATGCTTCCCGAGCGGCCCTCAAAGAATACCAAGATGCTGAGCCAGACCGAGTCGCCGCCTTGAGGCTAAATTACATTCGTTCGGTCGAATTCTTCGAAAAAGTATGCGAGCGGATGTATACTGCTTTTGAGCTCGCTATGACGGCCACCACAACTTATTTGAAGTCCAAGGGTCATCTTCCCGACTCTGTCATCATCCCAGCCCAAGACCAAGCAACGCTCCTCGGCACCATCCCTAAGGACATTTATGACTTTCTTGAGTAGAAGTTTATTATGTAATTCGGCCGTTCGGCCAAAAACTATCCTTGTTTTGTAATTCGGTCGCTCGACCTTAATTTCTTTAATGATATGCTATCCTTTCGCTTGCTTTTGCTTTTGCTAATCAATACGCGTGCTGTCCGCTCGGCTCACCAACTACCGTTGTACATGTTCCCGTACTTCTCCCGTTATTCACCTCTCATGCCACTTCTCGTGTTAGGAAGGTATTTTTTATGAAGTATTTTGCATAGCTAGTCCGCTCGGATGAATATATCCTGTTTCGCAAATGAACTTTTCGCTAGATGTTCATGAAGTACTTTTGGTTACTTGGTCGATCGGCAAAACGACTCACAAGTCGACTTCTTTATTGCCTTATTCCGACCGGAGGGTTTATAGTCGCCGGCACGACTCTCGATTTTTAATGTCGGAGCTCGATGGTCTTCCGGCCGGAGGGTTTATAGTCGCCGGCGCGACTCTCAATTTTTAACGTCGGAGCTCGACGGTCTTCCGGCCGGAGGGTTTATAGTCGCCGGCGCGACTCTCGATTTTTAACGTCGGAGCTCGACGGTCTTCCGGCCGAAGGGTTTATAGTTGCTGGCGCGACTCTCGATTTTTAACGTCGGAGCTCGACGGTCTTCCGGCCGGAGGGTTTATAGTAGCCGACGCGACTCTCGATTTTTAACGTCGGAGTTCGACGGTCTTCCGGCCGGAGGGTTTATAGTCGCCGGCGCGACTCTCGATTTTTAACGTCGGAGCTCGACGGTCTTCCGGTCCGGCTGACGATGTGTATACTTGTGCTAATTTTCCGATTTTTTACTCCTGCATTTCAAGTATACAGCCGAACGGAAAGTATACAGAATACATTACATTGGCACACCTTTCACCCTACCCGGTAAGGCTGGAGGTGGTTCGCGCTCAATGGTCGATCCAGTTATCATCCGTCTTCATCCTCCAGATAATAGGCACCCGAGCGGAGCTTTTCGATGACTTTGAAGGGGCCCGCCCAAGGAGCCTCTAGTTTGCCAATGTCCCCGACCGGCTTTACTTTCTTCTACACTAGGTCGCTGACCTGGAATGCTCTAGGGATCACACGCCGGTTGTAGTTCTGCTTCATTCTCTACAGGTACGCCATCAGTCGAACGGATGCCTTGGCTCACTCTTCGTCGATCATGTCTAATTCCAGCTACCTCCACTCGGCATTGTCACCATCATAGTTCTGGTCCGGACGGATTCTATACCGACTTCAACTGGGATAACTGCTTCACCGCCGTACACCAAATGGAATGGCGTGATGCCCGTTCCCTCCTTTGGGGTCGTGCGGATAGCCCATAGGACGCTCGGCAGCTCGTCCACCCAGCTTCCTCCCATATGGTCGAGCCGAGCCCGAAGAATGCGAAGAATCTCCCGGTTGGCTACTTCGGCTTGGCCATTGCTCTGGGGATACACCACAAAAGTAAAATGTTGTTCGATGCCATAACTTTTGCACCATTCTTCGAGCTGCTTCCCGGCGAACTGTCGTCCGTTATCAGATACAAGCCGGCGAGGGATGCCGAACTGACAGATTATATGCTCCTAGATAAACCTTTTGACCATATGCTCGGTGATCCTGGCTAGTGGTTCGGCCTCTACCCATTTGGAAAAGTAGTCGACCGCCACTACAAGAAACTTCCGCTGACCGGTCGCCATAGGGAACGGACCTACGATATCCATTCCCCACAGATCGAACGGGCATGATACTGTAGATGCTCTCATCTCTTCCGCCGGTCGGTGGGAGACGTTGTGGTAGTTCTGGCAAGAGAGGCACGTCGCGACGGTCCGAGCGGCGTCTGCTTGCAGGGTGGGCCAGAAGTACCTGGCCAACAGGATCTTCCTAGCCAGCGATCGTCTGCTCGGATGTCCTCCGCATGATTCTTGGTGCATTTCTTGGAGGATGTACTCCGCGTCCTCCGAGCTCACACACTTCAAAAGTGGGCAGGAGAAAGCCTTCTTATAGAGTTGGTATCCAACGAGTGTGAACCGACCGGCTCTCCTCCTCAATAGCTGAGCTTCCTCCCGATCGGAAGGTGTAGCACCCGAGCGGAGAAACTCCATGATGGTTGTCCTCCAATCGCTCGGGAATGCGAGGCCTTCCATCCGGTCGATGTGCGCCACCAAGGATACTTGCTTAATCGGCTGCTGGATGACAACCGGTGATATTGAACTTGCGAGCTTGGCTAACTCATCTGCCACCTGGTTCTCCGCTCGGGGTATCTTCTGGATAATAACTTCTATGAAGTGGGTCTTGAGCTTTTTGAAGGCTTCAGCGTAGAGCTTGAGCCGTGCGTTGTTAATCTCAAAAGTGCCTGAAGCTGCTGGGTCGCCAGCTGAGAGTCTGAATGGATTGTTAACCGACCGGCTCCTACATGCCGGGCTGCCTGCAAGCCGGCTATGAGGGCCTCATATTCCGCTTCATTATTGGTGGCTTTGTAGTCCAGCTGAACGGCGAGGTGCATCCGTTCTTCTTGGGGAGAAAGTAATAGTACACCAATCCGCTCCCGAGCCGAGTAGACGATCCATCCACAAATATTTTCCACATAGCTTCGAGTTCGGGATTTTGCACTTCGGTAACAAAATCTGCTAAGGACTACGCCTTTATCGCCGACCGGGGTTGATACTGAATGTCAAATTCACTTAACTCCGTGGTCCATTTGATGAGCCGCCCTGACGTTTCTGGGTTCAGCAGCACTCTTCCCAATGGGCAATTTGTCCGGACGATGATTGTATGTGCTAGGAAATAAGGATGAAGTCTCCGAGCAGCGAGGACCAAAGCAAACGCCAGCTTCTCGAGCCCAGTGTAGCGAGATTCAGCATCTTTTAGAATATGGCTCAAGAAGTACACGGGTTGTTCTTCACCGCTCGTCCTTACTAATGCCGAGCCCACTGCCTGCTCGGTGGAAGATAAATAAATACAGAGCGGCTCACCTACAGCTGGCTTGGCTAGCACGGACAAAGAGTTCAGGTATGTCTTCAGCTCCTCAAACGCCCGATCGCATTCCTCGTCCCAATGAAACTTAGTAGCCTTGCGCAGGGTCTTGAAAAAAGGGAGGCTCCGGTCGGCGGTCTTGGAGATGAATCTTGACAACGCAGTGATTCGACCGGTCAAGCGTTGTACTTCCCTCAAATTTCTTGGGGGCGGCATATCTTGTAACACTTTTACCTTGCTGGGATTTGCTTCTATGCCTCGCTCGGTTACTATATAGCCCAAGAAACGCCCGCCCTTTGCTCCAAACAAACATTTCTGAGGTTTCAGCTTGACTCCATACTTCCTCAGCATTCGGAAGGTCTCCTCCATGTCTTTAAAAAGATCAGCCGCTCGGACGGACTTGATGAGAATATCATCCACGTATACTTCTAGATTTCGTCTGATCTGCTCTTTGAATACCTTGTTCATCAAGCGCTGGTAATTTGCGCCCGCATTCTTCAGTCCGAACGGCATTACATTGTAACAGAAAGTGTCGTCGACGGTGACGAAGCTGACTTTCTCTTGATCTTCTCAGGCGAGCGGAACCTGATGGTAGCCCTGATAGGCATCTAGCATGCATATTAACTCGCACCCGGCTGTGGAGTCCGCCAGTTGATCAATCCGGGGTAGAGGGTAGAAATCCTTTGGGCATGCTTTGTTGAGATCCCGGAAATCGATGCAAACCCTCCACTTGTTGCCCGGCTTGGAGACTAGCACCACATTTGCGAGCCAGCTCGGGAACTGGACTTCCCTTATATGGTCGGCCTCCAGGAGCTTCTCAACCTCCGCTCGGATGATGCCGTTTTGTTCAGCGCTAAAGTCCCTCTTCCTTTGTTTTACTGGCCGAGCGTCCGGTGGGACGTGAAGCTCATGCTACGCTATACTTGGCGAAATTTCCGGCAGCTCATGCGTCGACCAAACGAAGATGTCGCAGTTCCTCTGGAGACATTTGATCACCTCCTTTTTCTGGCTTGCCTCCAGATCGGCCGCAATGAATGTGGTGGTCTCCGATCGGGTCGGGTGGATTTGTATCTCCTCTTTCTCTTCATAAACCAAAGAGGGTGATTTTTCGGTTATGGCGTTCACCTCAATCCATGGCGTCTTCCGAGCGGAATTAGCTTCGGCTCGGACCATCTCGACGTAGCATCGCCGAGCCGCCAGCTGGTCTCCTCGCACTTCTCCCACTTTATCTTCAACCGGGAACTTTATTTTCTGGTAGAAGGTGGAGACGGCCGCTCGGAACTCACTGAGCGCTGGTCGCCCCAAGATAACGTTGTATGCTGAGGGAGAGTCGACCACGACGAAGTTTGTCATCCGCGTCCTTCTGAGCGGCTCTTCTCCCAGCGAAATAGCTAGTCTGACTTGTCTGACCGGTAGAACTTCATTGCCCGTAAACCCGTAGAAGGGGGTTGTCATGGGCAGCAACTCAGCTCGATCAATTTGTAGTTGGTCGAAGGCCTTTTTGAATATAATGTTGACCGAGCTGCCTGTATCAATGAAAATGTGGTAAATAGTATAATTAGCTATTACCACTTTGATGAGGAGGGCGTCGTCATGCGGCACTTCGACTCCCTCCAAGTCCCTGGGCCCGAAGCTGATTTCGGGCCCGCTCGCCCGTTCTTGACTGCAGCCGACCGCATGGATCTGGAGCTGCCTGACACTTGCCTTCCTTGATCAGTTGGAGTCACCTCCGGTCGGCCCGCCAGCGATGATGTTGATTTCTCCGCGGGACGTGTTGCTTCTATTTTCTTCCTCCCGTGTGGACGGCCTAGGTCGCTCCTTGGATACCTGGGGATTGTCCTCGTGCCTTTGAGGATGATACCGCTCGGGAGACGGTCGTCGATCGGCTTCACGGTATCGCTGTCACCTGTCGGATGATGGTGATCGACGGCGGCCACTCCAGGGAACGGGGTGGGCGATCAGGGGAAGGCTTAGGCAATCTCTTGTATTATGCGTGTCAGTCCGGTGGAACGAGCAAAACATAGGGGTCCATACCTTCTTCTTTGGTTTGGGTCGCTCGGCGGTAACCTCTTGAATGGCGTGGGACCTTGCATGGTGAGGGCGGACTGCTTCGGCTCGCGGCCCTCTGGGCGGCTAGTGGCCAGTGAGCAGCTTCTGCTTGACAGGGGCTGGCCGTTCAGTTGGAGCTTCTTTTCTTCGGGCTGCCTGTGCTTCTTCCACATTAATGTACTCATTGGCCCGGTGTAACATATGATCATAGTCTCGGGGCGGCTTTCGAATGAGTGCATGAAAGAAGTCCCCATCCACGAGGCCTTGCGTGAACGCATTCATCATTGTTTCTGAGGTGGCCGTTGGAATATCCATATCCACTCGGTTGAATCGTTGGATGTAAGCTCGAAGCGACTCCCTAGGCTCTTGCTTAATGGCGAATAGACTGACACTTGTTTTCTGGTAACGCCGACTGCTTGCAAAATGGTGGAGGAAGGTCGTGCGGAACTCCTTGAAACTTGTAATGGATCCGTCCGGCAGCCTCCGAAACCATCGTTGTGCCAATCCAGAGAGGGTGGTAAGGAACACCCAGCACTTCACTCCATCTGTGTATTGATGTATGGTAGCTGTGTTGTCGAACTTACCCAAATGGTCGTCCGGGTCGGTGGTTCCATTGTATTCCCCGATCGCCGGTGGAACATAATGCTTTGGCAGAGGGTCCCGCAGGATGGCCTCTAAAAATTGCCGGTTGATCCGCTCGGGGGAGGCGTCCGTTCGGGGAGCCTTGCCTTTTCTGTTGTCTCGCCTGGGCGCCTCGTCGGATGAAGATCCTCGATTAAGGTTAGCTGGTGCGACTTCAAGAGGCGTACGAAATAGAGCCCGATGAAATGGAACGGTGGCAGGCGGTGCTTCCGCTCGGCCTCCTGACACTTACGTCGCTTGTTGCTCCAGCCGCTCGGCTTGCGCCTTTTGTTTCTGTTGTTCCACAAGCTTAGCTGCTCTTGCCTCGATCAGAGCATCGAACTCCTCTTGGGAGAGCATCACAGTGTGTTGTCGTCCAGCTTCGTCCATCTCTTCCATTCAGATGCAGGTGCGTTCCCACAAACGGCGGCAATTTGATCCTGTCCGAACGCTGAGTCGACGGACGCTGGGCACGTGGCGCTCTCCTCTATCTCCAACCAGTTGCACCAATCTCCGGCGAACCTGCAAGGAAGTCGGGCCGGGAAGGGGTTCCCGGCGACGACCCTCCGACGCTTAAGTCAAGCAAGACGAAACTAGGATGTGGCTTCCAATATCAGAGAATGCGTACCTCTGGCGAAGTCTGAGGGCTCTTATATAGAGCTACGAAGAGGCTATGCACACATACCAAGGTGAACACGTGTCTTCTTACCATACCTCAGTAGGGGCTTGTAAGAGGAGCTTGCCTGACACCATACTACTACAGTCCGAGCACCTCTCTCATGGGATGGCAGAACCTTCTGTCGTAAGGTTCTACGTATGGCTTGGTCGTTGGACATGCCTGTTGTCAGAATATGTTTCCCGATGTCCCCTTGTCCTTGTCTTCTTTTACCCGCGCCGAGCGCCCACCCGCTCGGCAAGCACCTTATCGGTCCGAGCGGGTGGGATGCCCGGTCGCGTGCTCGGCTCGGCTGAGACTGTCCGTAGCATTGCTGTTTTATGTCGTGGCCAAGCGGGTAGCCCGCTTGGCCCTCACCCTGAGCGTCGGAAACCCGACTCCCCGCCGGGTTGTCCTTGATTCTGTACTGATCCGTTCGGTCGATTGACCAGACCCTTATCCGGTCGGTTGAACCTCATACTGCCCTTGACTTTTATCCTCCACGTGGCGTTGATTCCCCTCAAAGGGGGTCTCCTGTCTATACCGCCGGATCACTAACTAAACAAAATAGAACAAATGAAATATTTCAATTATTACACTTGGATCTATTCGACTCCCATGGAGTTAAATCATTAAGTGGAAACCTATACTATTTGGCCATAATAGATGATTACTCTAAATATACTTGGGTAAAATTTTTAATTCATAAAAATGAAACCTCTAAAATATATAAAAAATTCTATAAATAAATAGAAATTGAAAAAGATATAAAAATTAAGAAAATTATAAGTGATAATAGAGGTGAATTTAAAAACTAAAATTTTACCAAATTATGCCTAAAATGACTACCATCATGAATATTCATGCCCTAAAACTATACAACATAATGTACTAGTTGAATGTAAAAATCGAACCCTACAAGAAGCTACAAGAACAATGCAAAATGAATATAATCTACCTAAATATTTTTGGACTGAAGCCATTAATATGACTTGTTATGTTTAAAATAGAATTATAATAAATATGTTACTAAACAAGACATCATATGAAATTTACTTCAACAAAATCCCAAACATAAAATATTTTAAAGTATTTAGATACAATGTACACATTCTAAACCTTAAATATTACTTAGGCAAATTTACCTCAAAAACTCAACAAGGAATTTTCCTTGGATATTCATATACAAGTAGAGCCTATCAAGTTTATAACAAATCTACTCTCAAAATTGAAGAAACAATTAATGTTATTTTTGATGAAAATATTAAATCTAACTTATACCAAGAAATAATTGATTTTGAGAAAACAAACAATCAGTCTAATTCAACTCTTCAAGAAGATGAAGATTTACTAAAACAAAATGAAGAAGTAGTAAACACCAACCCAAGTACAATATGTTTAAACGCAGATCATCTAACAAGTCAAATCATGAGAAATCCTGAATTAAGAGTTAAAACTCGGTCAGCTTCTAGAAATCTAAGTCAAATAGCCTTAATATCTAAAATTGAATCCAAAATAATAGATGATGCATTATTTAAACCTAATTGGATAATTGCAATGCAAGAGGAGTTAGGTCAATTTAAAATAAACCAAGTGTGGGATCTAGTATCTCCACCCAAACATAAGCCTATTATTGACACTAATTGGGTCTTTAGAAATAAATTAGATGACATAGGAGAAATTATAAGGAACAAAGCTCGACTAGTTGACAAAGGGTTTAGTCAAGTCGAATGACTAGATTACGATGAGACTTATGCCTTGATAACTAGGCTAGAATCCATAAGAATACTAGTAGTCTATGCAGCACACAGGATTTAAGTCATACCAAATGAATGTTAAATCTGTATTCTTAAATGGAAAAAATTAAAGAGAAGATATATATAAGTCAACCACTAAATTTGGAAGACTTAAAACATCTAAACTATGCTTTTAAACTAAAAAGGCACTATATGGATTAAAGCAAGTACCTAGGGCTTAGTATAAAAGACTCTATAGTTTTTAAGTTCAAAAGGGTTTAAAGAAGGTCAAATTGACCCCACACTTTTTATAAAAATCCTTGACTTAGTTTATAGCCCAGGTATACATAGATGACATAGTATTTGGGTCAAGCAACACAAAATTTTTAAAAGAATTCATAACTTTAATGAAAAATGAATTTGAAATGAGCCCGGTTGGAGAGTTAAACTATTTTTTTAGGACTACAAATTAAATAAACTAAATAAGGAAACTATGTCCACCAAGCCAAATATACAAATGAGCTAATTAATAAATTTGGTAGGGAAAACTCTAAAGAACTAAAAACATCTATGGCAAGTACCATAAACCTAGATAGTGACCCAAATGGTAATTCAGTTCACTTAAAACACTATATAAGTATAATAGGAAGCTTACTATACTTAATTGCAAGTAGACCCAGTATATTATTTGCAGTAAGTTTGTGCGCTAGAGATCAAATATGTGCTAAAGAATCCCACTTATCAAATGTTAAAAGAATAATTAGATATCTAAAAGGAACCTAAATGTAGAAATGTGGTGCCTAAGAACACCAAACTTCGAGTTAGTTGGCTATTCTGATTTAGATTATGCTGGTTATAAGTTAGATAGAAAGAGTACAAGTGGAGGATGTCAAATGCTATGACCATCTTTAGTTAATTGGTTTAGTAGAAAGCAACATTGTGTTACCTTATCTATAACTGAACCAGAATACATAGTAATAAGCGAATGCGTAGCTCAATTATTATGGATGTCTCATACCTTAAAAGACATCAACCTAGAATACAAAAATGTTAAAACTTTTATTGAAAACATAAGCTCTATAAATCTGTTCATCACTCTAGAACTAAACACATAGAAGTCAAATACTACTTTGTTAGAAACCATATTACAAAAGGTAATATTGAACTTAACTATATTGAATCTAAATCTAACTTAGCTAACATATTCACCAAACCATTACCAAAGTAGAATTTAACAGCTTAAGAAGATAATTAGGAATGTGTCTTATAGATTAGTTTTTAATATGTACTTTTTAGTAAAATTATTACTTATTAGTTTTCAAAATTCACTATAGGGGTATTAAACTAATGAGTCATACTATGAAACTTTGGAAAAAAGTAATAGAAAAAAGATTAAGGAAGGAGACCACAGTGACAGAAAATCAATTTGGGTTCATGCCTGGAAGGTCGACAATAAAAGCTATACATCTCCTTAGACAATTAATTGAAAAATATCGAGAGCAAAAACAAGATCTACACATGGTATTCATTGACTTAGAAAAAGCTTATGATAGAGTCCCAAGAGAAATTATATGGAGAATTTTAGAAAAGAGAGGTGTTAGCGTAACATATATTGAACTAATTAAGGATATGTATGAGGATGTAGCGACCAGAGTAAAGATTTCAGACGGAGTAACTGAAGCATTTCCAATAAAGATAGGGTTACATCAAAGATCAGCTCTAAGTCCCTATCTTTTTACACTAATTATGGACGAACTCACTGCGCACATTCAAGACACAGTACCGTGGTGCATGTTGTTTGCAGATGATATTATTTTGGTAGATGAGACACGTGAAGGAGTAAATGCTAAGCTAGAATCTTGGAGGGAAACACTAGAAGGGAAAGGTTTTAAGCTTAGTAGATTAAAGACAGAATATATGGAATTTAAATTTAGCAATATTAGAAGTAATGAAACAATTGTTAAGATAGGAGAGGACGAGTTGCATGGAACCGAGAGATTTAAATATTTAGGATCATTTTTACAAAATGATGGAGGGATTGAGAGAGACGTCTTAAATAGAATACAAGCAGGATGGGTGAAATGGAGGGGAGCGTCGGGTGTTTTATGTGACCGTAAAGTACCTCTTAAACTTAAAGGTAAGTTCTATAAAATCGCTGTTAGACCTGCTATGTTATATGGAGCTGAATGTTGGTCTATGACTCGAGCACATGAGCATAAGATGAGAGTTGCAGAGATGAGGATGTTAAGGTGAATGTGTGGACATACGAAGATGGACAAAATAAGGAATGAAAGCATTAGAGAGAAAGTCGGAGTTGCATCTATTGAGGACAAACTCTAAGAGACACGTTTAAGATGGTACGGACATGTACTTAGACGACCAATAAATGCTCAAGTTAGACGATGTGAAACTATGATAAACATGCATATCAAACGAGGAAGAGGAAGACCAAAAAAGACTTGGTTAGCAACAATAAAACAAGATAAAATTTATTTAAATATAGATGATGATATAATAGGAGATAGAGCTCAATGGCGTAAAAGGATTCATACAGCCGACCCCACCTAGTGGGAAAAGGCTTGGTTGTTGTTGTTGTTGTATTAGTTTTCAAAATTCCCCTTTAAAAAATTTGTTTTCAAAATTACTTTCAAAATATTTTATCTTTATAGAATATCCTAGGATTTACCGTAGACTTGCATGCTCCTATAGTTTTAGCAGCAGTATCTCACAAGCATAGTAGAATACCTTGCTTGTATTTTGAAATATAGAATGGTGTGAGATGCTTATGACTTAGCCTAAGATTTCAGATGCTTAGGTTAGTGCATCGATATAAATTTGGACTTTAAACACATATATTGATTAATTTGAGTAATTTAGCTAGTAACAAAATAATTAAGATCAAACACTCAAATTGACTAACCTGAATCAGTAGCTGCTATCTTATGATAGTCAGCTAAGTACAAAGGTTGGACATTTCTTTAAGGACTATTTCATGGATGTTTATTTTTGTTAATATTTTCAAAATTTATTCTTTTCTTATATGCTTAGACTTATAGGAAAATATAAATTTAAGGGGAGCATAAACATCATTTTTGAATTTAATTCAAGCCTAAATCTTTTTATCGTAGAAAATTTCAAAAAAAAAAATCTTTACTTATTGGATCAAATTTATCCTCTTTAACAAACTTTTTAAACTTAATTTTCAAAATTCTCTTTACAAAATATTTTCAAACTCTACACTTATGTTTTTCAAAAAAATTCAAATTTTTTAAAATTCTACATTTTTAACAAAGTTTCTTCTTAAAATTTTTAAAATTTGTTTTCTAAAAACTAATTTCATAACTTCGTTACCGATTCTTATTTTAAAAAATTCTTAGCTTTCTTAATAAAATATTTCAAGCTATTTTCAACTTTTATAATGTCCTTAGAAACTTATTATTCAAGACTTAATTTACTATTTTCTATTAGATAAATTTTCTAAATTTAGAAGTTATCCTTAGAAAATTTTTTATTTTCTAAAAATCTTAACTTTTATTTTATCTTAAAATCTTCACTTATTCATGAAAATTTTCAAGTTGTTCTAAAATTATTTTAAAAAATTTATCTTAAATTTTTTTAGGATAACTAAACATTTAGAAATTTTTGAAAACTCACATTTATTTTGGAACATTTGGTTACAAATTTTTAGGAAATTTTACTCCAAAACCTTAATTTTCTCTTGAAAGTTTTCAGACTTGATGTTTGTATTTCTCTTATTTTTTATATGTGTCAAAGGGGAAGAGATAGTAAATTCAAGGGGAGTTATTTAACTCCGGTGGAGAGTTAATTTAAAATGTTTATTTACTTATCTTTGCATATTTTAAAATTAACTTTGAACCTTAGTTGACAAACATCAAAAAGGGAGAGATTGTTGGTGCAGGATGCGCCAAAATTGAACCTGAGTTTTGATATTATTAAAGGTTCAAGTTAAGTTCTACTGTTATCTGACAAAGTGACTAAGTGTTTAGGTTGTTTACTCAATTAGGAAAGCCCTAATTGCAGCTAGATAAAAAAGTCTTAGCAGATCGTGAAAGCTATGCTAGAAGTCCAAGTGGGTTGATGACCTAATACATGGCAGTTGGATCCGATACGTCTGGAGGACCTGATATCTGGAGGAAGCCTGGTGAGATGATCTGATGCTAAGTTGAAGTCTAAACAGGTCTGGAGAACTTGTTGTTTGGAAGGTAGGTTGAGATAAGAAACTAGAGCGGAGCGACGGGGAGGTCATGTTCTGGGAAGGAACAAATTCTAGGTTATTGATCCAACTAAAGAAACCAATAGGTTTTCAAGTTGATATCAAGATAGATCTTACTGTCTTTTCTTTTCTATTCATGCATTACTTGAAACATCCCTAAATTATCCCTCAAGTTTTGTTTTTTAAAAGGCTGCTCTCTCAACAATTGCTATGTAGATAACCTTAGTATTATCCCATCACAAAAGAAAAGAACCATCTTAACCAAAGAAAATGACAACATCTCATACAAGAGTTTAATGAATAAGATCAATAATTCATCAAACATCTCTCTTTACAAAAAAATTAGAAAGAAAACCCCTCGCAATGAAACCAGTGTTCTCCGCACACCTAATTGTCTAGACAATACATGCGTCCATCCCGCCTCCTCGTCTACTTCGTCCGTCGACCTTCAGTCATATTCTGAGTGTCATCCTCACTTGTAACATAGGCATCATGAGTCTACGGACCTAGCAAGCACAATCCAATATGAATAAAAGGGACATCCACAAAGTAGCAGAAATAGCAACTAAAAACCAACATAAAAGCATAACTCAAATACAGTATAGTGAAGAAAAGTTTACGATGCTCCAGTGATCCTACATAGCTAATAAGAGATGAATATGTCACATATCCGATAACCACTAATAGAGACAGTCAATAGTCCCAGGGCACCCAACCCGTACTGCTACCACATATGCTCATACTCATCCAATTAGCTATACAGGAAACTCAATCTACCCACACTATAACTATATCCATAGCTCATTTCAGTCCGTCAGTGAACATACTATTTCATAAAACCTTTCTGTTGGAGGATCGGTGGCCGGCTAGAACGGGGGTTGAATAGCTAGGTCACCCCCAATTAACTTTCTTCTCTACAAGGTGTTAGTACGTAGCGGAATATACTAAAAACTAAAGCAATTAGAAACAAATAAGAATAAGCAAGAAAGCACAAACGCTAACACAAATCCTTTACGTGGTTCGGAGATTGCTTGCTCCTACTCCAAGGCGTGTCTTTGAGGTGGACGAGCCCTTGATACTTCGGTGGATCAGTCCCCGGCAATCTCCGACTAGAGCTTTCTCCTTCTCGATGGAGCAAACCTCTCACAAATGTCTCTTCCTCTTATAAGATGGAGAATTAGATTAGGAGGAAGAGAATGAACTTGGAAGCTTTGGGCAAGTCTAAGAAGGTTTACAATTAGCACCAGTAACCTCCTTCAAGCCCCCAAAGCATCCCTTAAATAAGAGGAGAGAGTTGATCATCATATCAACTCATCTCGGCACCAGTCGACTGGCAAAACCATCAGTCGACTGGTGTTACCGTTAGAGGTAGCCAACGGCTACTTTCCAGCACCAACGGTCATTTACCAGTCGACTGCTAAAACTAGCAGTCGACTGCTAAAACTTGCAGTAGACTGGTCTACACCGACCGAACGAACAGAACCATTCTGTTCGCGCCCAGTGGACTGCGCAGTCGACTGCACCAGTCGACTGCCAAAACATGCAGTCGACTGCTACAGTACTGCTACAGTAAACCCTAAAACTTATGTTTTTATTCCGAGTACAATCTCTCATGCACTCGTACCCTTACCCTTACGACTCTTTTGACGCTTCCTTTGCAGCTTTAACAGAACCTTCAAGCATACTTTCTTTAGCTCTCGTCCTTCGGATGCATTCAAGCCTGCGGCTCGTCCTCAATGACATCCTTCGCGTATGCCTCGAAATTGCTTCCCTCGGCCCTTGTCCTCGCTGCCTTGTCCACGGTCCCTCGGATGCTTCATCCTTCACCGGACCCGAAGTCATCAACCTGAGTCGCATGTGTACCCTGCGAACCTGCACAACTCAAATACACATATCAGATACAAGGGTGAACCTAACTTAAACTCTTTGACACACACATCAAAACTATGATCGTACCGATCAAAACGTAGGTCGATTGCACCAACAATCTTCCCCTTTTTGATGTGTGGCAATATGTTTAAGTTAGGCATAAATATCAACATGAAAATTAAAAGCAATATGTAAACATGAAGCATAATACCCAAGCTCCCCCTTAACATATGCTCTCAACCATAATTTTCAAGTTTTGCACATAGTTAGATTTTTAACTTAAACCTTTGCATTTCTCCCCCTTTGACATCATCAAAAATTGTACCAAACATGTATACATACTATGGTATCAATGTGGACTTAAAAATACCCAAAACCAGTTCTTGAATGTGCTGGGAAACAGCTACCAGTCAACTGCTAACTGTCGCAGTCGATTGACACATACCAAAACTAAATTTCAACATTCTGAAGCCAACTTCAGATATGCATAAAAAATTCTAGAAAATTCGAAAAATCATGAAATTTTGAACACATATTTTTTATAATGTTCTTTAACAAGGAAAAATATGTTTCCATGAAAATTCATCATATTTTTGAAGTTTTGATAAAAACTCAAACACTTAAAAAATCAATCAAGTTTGTATCAATTTGAAATCTTGTTTTGCAATCATATGTTTCAAAATAGCTAAACCACAGTAAATAAAACATAGAATTGTTTTCAAAACATTTGAAATGTCCAACTATGATCTATGAGCAAGATGTCCATTAATTAAACCTATACTTTCCCCATAGTTGGCCTATGATCACTAAAAATTGATACATTTCATAACTCATCAAAATGCAATAAGCATAAGTGAATTATTTGTATCATCCTAGTATCTCACATTTATGGTTAGAATATAATTCAAGTCATTGTGAGATAAAGGTAACCTCTACTTAGCCCTATTGATCATGAATTTCTATCAAGGATAAATGCTCCCCCTTAAGGTCTCAAGTCAACCATTTTTCAAGGATTTGAACTATGATTTCATTGGTTGACTAAACCCAAAATCCTCTAACCCTTGAGGATTGATTTTGGCACCCAATAGAAATTCTTTCTAATTGGGTTAACCAAATATTCCTTAGGGATCCATTTTCGTTCTATGGTCCTAGTTTTTTATTACCCCCTAGCAAGTAGACAATGGTAGGTCTTGTCATTATTTGGTTCATTGTATCCTATCCCATTTTTCTTAAAACTTGCCCTTTGGCTCCCAATGATCATATTTAGGGTTTTAGAGCCAATTTCAAATTTCCTAAGGGCATTGGTAAGGTATTCTACCTTTTTCCTTAATTCCTTATTTTCTTCTTCTAAACATGATACATTTGAACTTGAAGAAGAAGAAGCATGCATATCATTGTCCTTAGAAGACATGGATTCTAATTTTTCTTCAAGACACATAATCTCATGTTTCAAGGATTTATTTCTCCTTTTTTCATTGAAAAAATCATCATTTGTGCTCGAAATAATTTTAATTAAAATATGGGGAGGAAGATTATGTACCTCACTCACCGAAAAGTCCGAATCCGAAGTTTGACCTCCCCCTTCACTTGAGCTCCCCTCTTCATCTTCACTTGAGCTCCTTCCTTCTTCATGCTCGGATGAGGTGGAGGCTACATCATCAATTCCCATTAAAGCAAAATTTACTACATGGTGCTCTTCTTCCTCCGATGATGATGAAGGATCATCCCATGTTGCTTTTAGGTTTTGAGCCTTCTTCCCCTTTTCTTTTGTCTTCTTCTCCTCCTTCTTCTTCCCTTCCTTCTTCTTCAAGAGAGGGCAATCATCTCTCATATGTCCCTCTCCTTGACAATTGTAGCATTTGATCTTTCTTCTTCTACTCTTGCCCCTTGAACTTCTCCTAACATGTGATTTGTTAGAAGAAAAAGATTTAAATGCTTTTCTCATCTTCCTTACCATATATGCCTCTTGATCACTATCCATTGAGGCACTTGATTTTTTGGAGTCGGAGGATGGTGGGGATGAAGACTTCTTCTTCTTACTCTTTCCCTTGTTTGCCACAAGGGCTACTCCTCTTGATCTATTTGCTTCTCCTTCTAATCCTTCAACCCTTGTTTCGTGAAGCTCCATTGTTGAGAAGAATTCATCTAGAGAGCTCTTCTCTAGATCCTTTGAAATGTAGAATGAATCTACAATAGAGCTCCATGTCAAGTTTCTTGGGAAGGCATTGATGGCTTTCATTATGATGTCTCGGTTGGAGAGTTTCTCACCTATACTTGTTAGTCCACTTAAAATTTCTTTAATTTTAGCATGAAGTGTAGATACCTTATCTCCCTTCTCAAGCTTTACATTGTTGAGTTGAGTTCGGAGAAGATCTCTTCTTGCCAATTTTGCCTCCGATGTGCCTTCATGAAGCTCCACTAGCTTTTCCCATAATTCCTTGGCGCTTGAGTAGGTTCCCACCCTTGTTACTTCTTGTTGGGGAAGAACATTTAGTAGATGATGGATGGCTTTTGAATTCGCTAAATGTTCTTCCCTTTGCTTCTTGCTCCACCTTGTTTTCTCAAGTATCTTATTGTCTTGATCCCTAGGCACTTCGAAACCATTTTTCATGATTAGCATTATGTCAAAATCGGTTTCGAAAAATACCTCCATCCTCTTCTTCCACCAAGAGAAGTCCCTTTCGAATTTGGGTGGATGAATGTTTGAGTCGGCCATTTTGATGAATTGCTCTTCTTGGCGATTAGTCCGTTGAAGGGCGTCCTTGCTCTGATATCAATTGTTGGAGGATCGGTGGTCGACTAGAAGGAGGGTTGGATAGCTAGGTCACCCCCAATTAACTTTCTTCTCTACAAGGTGTTAGTACGTAGCGGAATATACTAAAAACTAAAGCAATTAGAAACAAATAAGAATAAGCAAGAAAGTACAAACGCTAACACAAATCCTTTACGTGGTTCGGAGATTGCTTGCTCCAACTCCACGGCGTGTTCTTGAGGTGGACGAGCCCTTGATCCTTCGGTGGATCAGTCCCCGACAATCTCCGACTAGAGCTTTCTCCTTCTCGGTGGAGCAAACCTCTCACAAATGTCTCTTCCTCTTACAAGATGGAGAATTAGATTAGGAGGAAGAGAATGAACTTGGAAGCTTTGGGCAAGTCTAAGAAGGTTTACAATTAGCACCAGTAACCTCCATCAAGCCCCCAAAGCATCCCTTAAATAAGAGGTGAGAGTTGATCATCATATCAACTCATCTCGGCACCAGTCGACTGGCAAAACCATCAGTCGACTGTGTTACCGTTAGAGGTAGCCAACGGCTACTTTCCAACACCAACGGTCATTTACCAGTCGACTGCTAAAACTTGCAGTCGACTAATATACACCGTTCGAACGAACAGAACCATTCTATTCGCGCCCAGTCGACTGCACCAGTCGACTGTCAAAACATGCAGTCGATTGTTACAGTACTGCTACAGTAAACCCTAAAACTTATGCTTTTATTCCGAGTACAATATCTCGTGCACTCGTACCCTCACCCTTACAACTCTTTTGACGCTTCCTTTGCAGCTTTAACAGAACCTTCGAGCATACTTTCTTTGGCTCTCATCCCTCGGATGCATTCAAGCCTGCGGCTCGTCCTCAATGTCATCCTTCACGTATGCCTCGAAATTGCTTCCCTCGGCCCTTGTCCTCGCTGCCTTGTCCACGGTCCCTCAGATGCTTCATCCTTCACCGGACCCGAAGTCATCAACCTGAGTCGCATGTGTACCCTGCGAACCTGCACAACTCAAATACACATATCAGATACAAGGGTGAACCTAACTTAAACTCTTTGACACACACATCAAAACTATGATCGTACCGATCAAAACCTAAGTCGATTGCACAACACTTTCCACATCCAAATTAAACATAACTCAAGAATAACGATGAGCAGGTTCCCACCCAAATATAACGAAGTAACTAAATAAAATAATAATTAAAAACTTGCCAGACATAACTAGTACTAGAGGATGCTTATTCCGTATCAATCAACTATAAAATAATAATAGTAGAAAGAAATGTAGTTCAGGTATACACCTCAGTGATATTTAGGTTTGGCAGCTAATTCTTAATTGAAAACAGTTAGAACCTTAATACCCATTATGATATGGAATATGACAACATAACATGTTACCTTCATGCTAAAACCTATGAGTCCAATTTACTGGTATACAAATTCCACAAACCAGATTATGATGATAAGCAAGTATGGAAATCTCAAGAATAAATCATTTGGATTATCATACCAACCAAATCTTCACAACTTGTTCCATATAATTATCATGCACTGTTTGAGCAGTCAAAGTATTCACAGCATTCTTCGATATATAAATCTAACTACCAAAACATGTCCTCGAGACGAAAACCGGACACCATCAATTAAACTTTCAAGTATGAACTCACTACCCAAGGCCTACAAATTCCCAAATTCAGCATGAAGAACAGATTAATAAGGAAGTCAGTTCTGAACTACTAACAACAGCACCAAGAGAATAAAACCAACCACAATCTGACCGATCAAACCACTTAGAACAACACGAACCCCCTCTTCCAGGTATGCACTGAAACCCCAATAGGATATGATATCAGACGGCAGCATAGGCATTTCAATCAAGGACTTCACAACAGTTTCACACCAAATTCCACGGAAAACCCGAATTTATTCCCAAAGATGTCGTGGAAATCTCAAATCGAGTCCAGAAATTTCATAAGGAACCCAAACTGCAACTCAAACCACCAAACAACATCTCTGTCAAACATTTAGACATACAAGTGTTACATCGAAACTCGAAACATCAATCTTCACCGAAGAAATCGTATACAAACTCATCCCTAGCCAATCGATCGCCATAAAAACCACGGAAAGAACCCTGCGATGAAAGCCAAGCTCCATCTAAAACCGAATATACTACCCGACTTCAGAACCAAAGTGACCCGAGTAAGAACCACCATGCGACCTCAAGCCGATTCAAAACTCTACCTGGAAGCATCCAATCGAAAAGATTCAGCGCAGAACCCCACAGATTGAAGCATACACACGCTGGAACCCAAATCCTCAGCATATCAGTATCGCAGAACACAAATCAACATCACCGAACTCAGCCAAAACCCCGAAACCGCATAGAAAACTCCGATTAAGTCACCATCAGACCGGAACCCCACGAGAACACAAATTCAAAGCAGAACCTCCAAGAGGGCATTCATCCGAACCAAGAGCAGCGTTGAAATCTCAAGTTAAACCAAAACGTCAATGGATCATGATGTCCCCAGTGTCGGATGCGTGGTGCTTCGCTTGGCCGGAGCCTAGAGCTCGCTGGGATGCTCCGTCGCAGCCGACGGGTTTGGACGAGAAGGAGAAATCGCCGATCAGAGAGGGTCGGCGTTTAGGGCTACAGTGCACGGTAGCATATTTTTTCCCCCTTTTATACTTCAATTATCTAGCCAGGATAATCATGATCAGTTAGTTCCTAACTTAATTGTATTCCATTTGTTTCATCAACATTAATTGTTCCATCCTTTATCATGTGTTGTTCAATTTTATTTTAATTCCTAAAAAATTTCTAAAATTCGTAAAAATCTTTATAATTTGATCCCATAATTAGCGCTTATGTGACTTTAGACATTTTCGTAAATAAATTCCTTAGTTTCGCTCATGGGTCCTTACATTACTACTATACTAACTTTATGTTGTAGGGATATTTTATACTACTGTGTAAACTAACTCTATTTTATAGAATCTAAGTGGATTGACTGACCGAATAGGAGGATTAGTCGACCGAACCAAGATGACACAGTATAGTGTCTGGTCGAGCAGAGCGGAACACTTTTAATATTCAAGGGGATCGGTTGATCGAACCCAAGGATTGGTCAACCGAACTTATTTTGGTAAACAACCAGGAAGATTGATATCTTAGCAAACTTGGAATTCAAGCAAATCGGTCGATCGAACCCAAAGATCGGTCAACTAAACATTTAATAGCATTGATGTCGAAGCAGATTCAGATCACAGTGAAGAAGGTAGTTTAAAGGATTGGTCAACTGAACAAGGTGATCGGTCGATCAAATAATTAATGCTCTTAATTACGCAAAGATTTAGATCTAATCACCAAAGGAAAGCATAGTGTTCAATTGACCGATAGAGGGTTCTGTCTACCGAATGGATCAATCGACCGAAGGGTTTTTCAGTCAACCAATCAACACTTATAAAAGTAGGCCTCAAGCACCAAGCCGAAGCAACTTTTTATGTGTATTCCTCTATCACATTTTGCTCGTGCCTATACTATTCTACGCCACAACTCCACGTGCATGCTGCTATGCTAAGAAGTGCCAACACGCTTAATCATCTACTCTTGTCGGTATAGTTTTCTTTTTAGCATGCATTAGTTACAAGAAAATAGTTGTGTGCTACTATCTTCCTTTTTATTGTGTGAATTACTTCTTTCAGAAGGTTTTGGAGAGAATAATTATAGTGAATTGTCTAATGGTACAATCAAGGATCGCGGGTCTTGGAGTAAGAGTCGACATAGGCTTCGAACCAAGTAACCACCTAAGTCATCTGTATTGCTTTTTTTTTTTTTTTTTTTTTGCTTCTTTACTTTGATCTGTTTCTTTTATTCGAGAAATTTTTTTGAAATGAGTAATGTGCGTAGATTATATACACTTTTATGCATGTTTTGACACACATCTTGTATTTTATGAGCATAGTCTATATTTATTGCACCATATTTCATTATAATGTCATATTTCCACTCTTTTTGTTTGAAGATCTACTTTTTCCTTGTTTTGATGAGCAAGACATGCTTTTGGAGTGAAAACGGTGTTGGTAGATGATTTGGAGAACAAACAAAGAAAAAAGGTCCAACCATGTAGAATCCACATGGTCGTGCCACATGCCTAGAGGAGGAGAAGGCCACGACCATGTGAACCATGCGATCATGCCACAAAGTAGAGCAAATAACTACACGACCATGTAGAATCCACACGGCCATGCCACTGGACTAGAGCCAAGGTAGGCTCTGTCCATGTGGATTCCACACAGTCATGTCTCCCAAAATGAGGGGTCATGTCACGCAATAATAGGGTTATGTAGAATTAAGGTAGACTGCAGACTTATTTTAAAATAACTATAACTTTGTGTTCGGTTGGAGTTAGAGGTTATTCTTTATACCAAAATGTATCTAACTTCAAGATCTATAACTTTTCTCCAAGTTAAATAAAGAGAAAATAAGGTCTAGCTGTGATATAAGGTAGGGTCATACCTCCTATCCGCGGCTTCATCGGGACTTCCACCCAGACTACAGACCAAACTTTGAACCACCATAACTTTCGAGTTGATTAGAGTAGGGCTTGATCCAAATATCAGACTGTAAATAATTTTAAAGGCTATAACTTGGGTTCAGGGTGAATTACGAGAAAACTAGGTTTAAGAGGTGAAAAACTATGTTTACCGAACCCCTTTTATACTTGTTTTCCTAGGCAGTTTAGAGGAGGTATAAAAGGATTAATGTTACGCAATCACAAGTGTACAGTTTCGTCATCAGTAATAAAAAAATATCGAATCCACAGGGACTAGTTATAAGCATTACAGATGTCTCACAATGAATTAGGTAAACAATCGACAAAGGAAGCAAATGTACTAAGTAGCAACTAGAAATAGAAATAGAAAAGTAAATGTAAGAACTTGGGTTTTATGAGAGTTCTAGGAGTTCGGTTTCATTGTGATATTTATCAATGTAAGGTGATCTACCAATTTTTATCCTCAATTGCCATGCATTTGCCAGTTTTCTCCTACAGAAGTCAATCGACAATAAACTTTTATCTATACATCTAGTAATTTAATAGTCATGATCCCTATGAAGTTCGTTTGCAGGGCAGCCTGTCACCAACGCTCCTCGGTCATACAACATAGAAACACATCACCATTCAATCTACATTAAGGCATAGGGGATAAATGCACTAAACTATTCCACCTCCTTGTAGAGACTAGCTTCACCTTTCAAGGTGATCCCCTAGATGTCCGTTAGCGGGGAAGCTTGTCACTAGCGCCCCTCGGTCATACGATTTAGGGGACCCCCTACAAAATCCACAAGTATCACAAACATCCAATCGAGCATGGTAATTAAATCCAAACACAACAATCCACACAAGATCAAATAGATACAAAACATAACAATATCATTGAGATAGGAAATTGGCATATCCATAAGATTCTTACATCAAATCACACCACAAATACTCCTTCAATCCTAGAACAATGAATCTACTCTATAATATAAAGATAGAGATCTGAAGACAAAGAGATCACAAACACTTCAATCTCAATCAAGAGAAGTGATTAGAAATGTTTATCTAATGACGAGGAGTGATCTTTGGAACCAATCCCTAGCTTCTAGAGTTGAATCAGAGATGGAAATGGCTTTCGAACACTGGATCAAGGATGTAAAAGGTGAAGGTTGGCTCAAAACTTGATCTCCCCAAAAGGGAGAGCCTCCCCCCTTTGAAAGGGGAAGAAAACCCTTTATATAGAGCAGGGCACAAGCACCACACGACCCGTGCCACGGTCGTGTGGCACACACGACCCCAACTGCTTTGCTCTTAGCCAAGGTTACACGATCGTGTGGCCTTCACACAGCCGTGCACTGCTTTGCCACTGGCTAGCTCACACGGCCGTGTGGCACACACGACCTGGCAATTCTTGGCCTCTAGATACCTTGTTCGGCCGTGTGGCACACACGGCCCGGGCTTGCCTCTTCTCTGGAAATGTTACACGCCCATGTGGAGATATTGCTTGGGCTGTGTATATCTACATGGCCTCGTGCTGCTAGGATGACACAACCATGTCAAGCTCCTCCTCTGCTGAAGCTACACGACCTGCCTGCTCCACACGACCAAGGTCATTTTCCTCCTTGCTCTTTTGGCATGGCCATGTGGCTCATATGGCCAGTGTTGTCTTCCTTTGCTTGTTGGATGGATCAACCACGGACATCATTTCTTCTCTAAATTTGACTCCTGAAGACAAAAAATACACAAGAGCATATCTCTGAACAAAGAAGAGTATTTATGCTGAAAGTAAGGCAAAGAGTATAAAAGTGTATAGATAAAGCATGTGTAAAATATGTGAATATGCGTCAAAACATGCTAAACAAGTGTATATAATCTACGCACACACACCCCCAGACTTAAACTATTGCTTGTCCTCAAGCAAAATGTCACAATCTAAACTCATGTGTTCTATAATGCATCATAATCCCTAGTGCACTTTCCTAACTCTATCTACAAGTTTCATTGATAAGCATGATCGTGGAAATAACTCAAGTATGTCCTAAGCATAAGTTTCTTGTGCACAGTGCAATAAGTGACCCCAACTCTTCAAATTTTAATCATTATCCTAATCAAGTCGTCATCCAATCGGGTTCCTAATGTTCCCAATGATAGGCACTTACCTGCCACACAATTAGTTCATATTTCTCAATCAACCCAAGGTCTCAAAGGCATGCTCGATATCAAGAGAAACATAGAAGTCATTTCTCCAGTAATCTAACTCGGTCTCAAAAGGGTAACTTGCTTGTTTCTACTTACGACAACTATTTTTTATATCCCTTATTCATCATCTTTTATTTTTTTTTAATATTTTTTTATTTAGTGATTGCAAGATGAAACACTTGAACACAAATAACACAAATGTATATAAGTGCAAATGTTGGGATATTTTAAGTTTTCCAAATGAGCTTACATGACTCGAGCATCATCTAGTAACCAAGATGTAGTTTGAGAAATCACCATGGGAACAAAGTACTAAACAAATAGGATGAATCATGACTATTCCAATAATATCATTAAAGCTCAAGTAAAGTGATAATAGAACCCTTAAGGTTAAGCCAAAACTTGAATTTGTTTCCATACAATACTTGGCTCACATCATGCAACTTAAGATAGAGAAAAGAGGTACACTAAACATACTAGCATTATATCCAAAACACCATGAATCAAGATATAAACATGAAAACAATTTTACTCTTAGACAAGTCAGCAGAAGTGAGAAATGATATTCTTAATATGTCGCATGTTTCAAAAAAAAAGAAGCAATCAAGTAACAGTAAAAACAAGTCAAGTAAACAAAACCAAGAAAAACTAAATGCAAGACATAAGAAAAAAGAAACAAAATGTAGAAATTTCAGGTTGCATACACCCCCCAAACTTAAACTTTCCATCGTCCTAATGAAATCAATATCGTGGTGGTGGAGGGGGAGGGTGGGGAAATGGAGGTTTACACTGTCGGCCAGCAGGAAAGCTAGGAAAACCAGGAGTCTCGCTCAGGATCCTATGATATTCATAGAAGGCGTCAACTTATTGGCGTGTAACGATCATGCCCTCTATGAACTCTCTCATTCTAGCTTGATCTGTATCATAATCCTAGACAAATTCAGCCACCTAACACTAAAAGTTCCTCATGAACTGAAAATGATCTTGCACCTCTCTATATTGGTCATCAGACAAGGTGATGCACCCTCCAACATTACTCGTTGGGCCTCTTGCTTCTCGTGAAGCGAGTATAGAGAGGCACAAAAATCTGAAAAATTAAATTTGGAGTGACCCGTACCATAGACAAAAAAATGCCTAGCAGGTTTCGTATGCTCGGATGGCTACGGGTGTCCAGATGATGAGGGCTCAAGGTGGGGCTCGGTGTCTCCGGACAAGGAAGGAACATTCTCGGGATCAAAATCAGTGATCACCCAATTAGTAGGGTTTCGAACAGAGATCCGCTTGGGATAAGGAAGGGGTAAAGGAAACTCATCCTTTTTGGGAAAAGAAAACTCATTCTCATCCCGGCAAATCATCTTCATGGCAAGACACGCATCGATATCGATCATGTCATTGCCATGAATGACTTCTAACTCATCCAGATCACAACCCAGATTTGCTATTTGGGTAATCAATCCACCAAAGATAATCAATCCCGAGGATGCTTTCCCGGCTCTCACTAGGTTTTGCAAAAAATGAAAACTAGAATCAAAGTCAAACTTATGTAACATAGCCTATAGAGCATAAAGTTCCACTTTCCTAATGACTCCATCACTTTCTCCTCTACCAAAAATAGTTTTACTCATAACTCGGTGCAAGTATCTATAGATGGGGTTTTGCATATGGGAAGCCTTAGCTCTAGAAGGCTCATAAGATTGATCCAATCCGGTGATTGAATTCCAAAAACTATTCCAATTAAATATAGGGTCAAACCTGCGAGAGCCGCCAGTAGACAAACCAAAATAACTGTTGAAGTCACTAAATTATCCACTGAATTTTTCAACATAATCATCTTCATTTGAATAGTGGACATCTAATGAGCTTAAGAATTCAAGTATAATTCATGGGTATGTAGGAAGATGTGTATACATAATATCGTCATAATCTAGAGAACTAATCATCCAATCTACATCATCTCTAATTCCTAAAACGTTTAAAATAGTTGGGGTCCATGTATCATGTACACACAACCTTCCTTGTGACAAGAATATCAAATCTAGCTTTATGATCCTCATTTTTAAAAATAATATTGAATTCATTATCGTTACCTACGTCACGTGCCCTCCGTTTGCCTTTCCCCTTTACAACTTTCTCCTTGCCCTTTTCCTTTAGTGGATCCTTTTCTCGGCTCGAACTACCACCTCCTTTTTGAAGTTTCTTCAAAAGGTTGGACATGATGTTGAGTTTCAAGGGGAAAAGTGTTGTTTATTTGGAGAAGTGAGATCTTGAGATAATGGGTCTTGAAAAATAGGATCTTAGGGAAGGAAGTTGTAGATCTTGAGGGTACAAGAAGAGGATTTATTTTTAGATCTAGATCTGAATGTAGTTTATGGAGAAGAATGATTAAGAGATCTAGATCTGAGAAGTTAAGAAGGAAGGTTGAAGAAGAGGAAGAGTTGGAGAGAAGAATTGACTTTGGGGGTGTGGCCGACACGGCCTTGGCACGGTCGTGTCTTATAGATATGGCCAGGTTGAGATGCTCCACACAGCCGTGTAGATCTACATGGCCCAAGCAGTCCTCCTTTTGGATAGATTCACACGACCGTGCCAAATGGCATGGCCAGTGTTATCTCTTCCTCGGCTGGGTTCACATGGCCGTGTGTGGCACACGACCTCCTTCCTCTTCTCCTCTGGAATTTTCACATGACTGTGTGAAGTTGCACGACCATGTCCTTCTTCTTCTCGGGTGAGCTCACTCGGGCAGTGTGATCCACATGGCCTTGTGCTTCTCCACCTCTGTAAGTGTCACACGACCGTGTATGTCACATGGCCGAGTTCTCCTCCTTCTCTAGACATGTCACACGGCTGTGTTCGGTACACGGCAAGGCTCTCTCAAGACAAAAAAAAAAATGCTACATTTCCTTTTTTTTTTTTTTTACTTCTCCAATGCCTCCATGCCCATGAAATAATCATGGACAACTCATGGAAGTTGTGTACAACCTGAAGACAAAAATAACAACAGATTAAAAACACTACTAATGAAAAAGAAAACTCAAATTGAATCTAAAAAGAGAACCCTTGGGTTGCCTCCTAAGAAGCACTTGTTTAAGGTCATTAGCTCGACCCCGTTTCCATTTTCACGGCTATGCCCAAGGAGATATGGATTTCTCTCCTAGGGTTGAATGTGCTCCTTCTTCCCTCATTCTTGCCCTCGGAGGGCAATTATATTTTTCATTTTTAATGGGGGGTCTTCTCCCAATGCTTGCCAGATCATGTTCTTCGTCTGGCGGCCTCCCATGAGGATGGAAGTTCCAATCCTCAAATCTGTGGGCATCTGCCCTGCTGCAAACACTCACTAGAAAAGAAGAGACGTGGTTAGAAAAATTAGATAGATCATATTCCAACCTTTCCTTACCGATTACCAATGAAAGTTTATGATTTTTCACATCAATTATTGCACCAGCTTTTGCAAGGAAAGGTCTTCCCAATATGATTGGAATTTTCAGGTCTTCTTCCATATCAACTACCACAAAATCTGTAGGAACAACACTCCCACCACTTCTACTGGCACATCTTCCACAATACTCATAGGGTACCTACAAGAATGATCAGCTAATTGCAGTGCCATGGTAGTAAGTTTAAAGTTTTTGAGCCCTAGCTTATTATAAATTGAGTATGGAGTGAGGCTAACACTTGCCCCCAAATCACAAAAATCCTTTTCTATAAATTCAGCTCCTATAGTGCAAGGTATATAAAAGCTTCCTAGATCTTCGAGCTTCGGGGAAGTGTTCTTCTCAAATAAAGTGCTACATTCTTCAGTAAGAGTTACGGTCTCAATGTCTCCTTTTTTTTCTTTTTTTGGACATAATATCCTTAAAAAATTTGACAAACTTCAGCATTTGTTGAATTGCATTAATCAGATGTACCTCAACACAAATATCTTTAGCTTTATCTAGAAATCTACCGATCTCTTCATCTTTCTTCATCATGACCAATCTTTGAGGAAAAGGGATTACTTGGCTTTGAGGGTAAAGTGGAAAAGTCTCTTCAACCTTCTTGGTACTCTCCTCTTCATCTTGAATCTGAATTTGTTCAAGTGTTGGAGGAAAGAGCTCTTCTTGAATTTTCATCCCTTTTGGAGCAGTCACTTGAGGATCTCCCAAGGCACGTCCGCTCCTAAGTTCAATTCTGTTGCAGTGTTCCATTGGGTTGACATCATGTTTACTTGGAAATTGTCTTAATGCTCTTGAAGGTGATGAAGCTATCTGGGCAATTTGACTATCTTGTATTTTTTGGAGCTTCTCTGCATTATCCATTCTCTAAGTAAGTAGCTTGATCTCTTGCTTCATTTCATTTTGATTGGGCATAACTTCATCAATAATTTTCACCAATTTAGAAAATTGATAGCTTTGAGAAGATTGTTGTTGATAGCCTTGCTGTCTAGGATGATAGCTCGGTCTAACCCCCGTTGATGGTCCTTGTTCTTGATTATTTATATAAGAGAAATTTGGATGATTCTTCCAACCAGGGTTGTATATGTTGGAGTATGGATTATTCTGTTTCTGATTGTAACTCATGATAGCATCATATTGTTCTAATTAATTGATTGATTTGTGTAGAAATAGATCCTAAAGGACATGAGTCTTGAGAATGATTTGAGCTTCCACAAGTTTCACAAACATATACTATGGCATTGATCGATGCAGAATTTGTTCCTATACCTTCCAGTTTTTTAGGAAGAGCATCTAATTTTGAAGACATCAAAGTAATTACATCTACATCAAATTTTCTTGATGCTTTAACTGGGTTTGGATAGGAATAGCCTCCACTTATTTCTGTTGCCCATTGATGATGGTTTTACGCTACACTCTCAATAATGTCCTCAGCCTCATCTAAACTTTTATTCATAAGTGCCCCTCTAGCTGCAGAATCTAGAGACACCTTAGTATGATAGTTGATGTCATTATAAAAAGTATGTAGAACTAGCCATTTTTCTAAATCATGATGTGGGCATTGTCTGAGCATATTGTTGTATATATCCCATGCTTCAAATAAAGATTCTGAGTCTGACTATCTGAAGCTTGCAATTAGATTTCTCATATAAGCGGTCTTACTTGGAGGATAGAATTTATCAAGGAATTGTTGCTCACATTGCTCCCAAGTGGTTATGTTGTTAGTTGGTAAAGAGTTCAACCATTGTTTTGCTCTATCTCTTTAAGAAAATCCAAATAATAATAATCTCACTACTTCTGATGGAACTCTATTCATCTTCATGGTGTTGCAGATTTCATAGAAAGTTTCAAGATGTTGATTTGGATCTTCATGTGGTCCACCTCCATACTGATTTTGTTGTATTATAGTGATTATTTTAGGCTTGATCTCGAATTATTGGCTTCAATAGATGGTCTTTTGATACTAGAATGAAGCCCTGTGGCATACGGTGCTACATAATCTTTCAATGGTTTGTTTGCCATAGTAGAATATTCTTGTTCTTCTTGATTTCTTTGCAAGATCTTCCTCCTATGAAAGGTTCTATCAATCTCCAGATCAAGAGGTAACAAAACTCTTGCAAGGTTAGATCTTCGCATGCAAATAACAAGATCACAAGTAACAAAATTTTCTTTTTGCTTGATAAGCAAAGAAAAACTGAACTGAAATTCTGAAAATATAAAATGTAGAATTTGAATTGCAACAAGATAATTTACAGGAAAAGTAATTAGAAATAAAAGATAAGATTGAGGAAATAAAATTTCTAAGATTAGTTACAACTAGGTAATAGAAAAGAAAAGAAAAGTCTAGTCTAACTCAAATGATTATCTCTAATGTTATAGGCGCAGTCCCGACAACAATGTCAAAAACTTGTTACGTAGTCGCAAGTGTATGGTTTCGTCGTCAGTAATAAAGAGATATCAAATCCATAGGGACTGGTTATAAACACTAGAGATGTCTCACAATGAATTAGCTAAACAATCAACAAATGAAGTGAATGTACTAAGTAGCAACTAGAAATAGAAATAGAAAAGAAAATGTAAGAACTTGGGTTTTATGAGAGTTCTAGGAATTCAGTTTCATTCTGATATTTATCAATGTAAGGCAATCTACCAATTCTTATCCTTAATTGCCATGCATTTGTAGGAAGTTTCTAGTTTTCTCCTGCAGAAGTCAACCGACATGGAACTTTTATCAATACCTCTAGTAATTTAATAGTCATGATCCCTATGAAGTTCGTTAGTGGGGCAGCCTATCACCAATGCTCCTCGGTCATACGACATAGAAACACATCACCATTCAATCTACATAAAGGCATAGGGGATAAATGCACTCAACTATTCCACCTCCTTGTAGAGACTAGTTTCACCTTTCAAGGTGATCCCCTAGACGCCCATTAGCGGGGCAGCTTGCCACTAGTGCTCCTCGGTCATACGATCTAGGGGATACCTCTACAAGATCCACAAGTATCACAAACATCCAATCGAGCATGATAATTAAATACAAATACAACAATCCACACAAGATCAAATAGATACAAAATATAACAACATCATTGAGATAGGAAATTGGCATATCCATGAGATTCTTACATCAAATCACACGAAAAATACTCTCTCAGTCCTAAAACAATGAATTTACTCCATAATATAAAGATAGAGATCCAAAGACAAAGATATCACAAACATTTCAATCTCAATCAAGAGAAGAGATTAGAAATGCTTATCTAGTAATGAGGAGTGATCTTCAAAACCAATCCCTAGCTTCTGGAGTTGAATCATAGATGGAAATGGCTTTGGAATGTTACATCAAGGTTGTAAAAGGTGAAGGTTGGCCCCAAACTTGATCTCCCCAAAAGGGAGAGCCTCCCCCCTTTGAAATGAGAAGAAACCCCTTTATATAGAGCAGGGCACGGGCACCATACGACCCGTGCCACGATCGTGTGGCACACACGACCCCAACTGCTTTGCTCTCGGCCAAGGTCACACGGCCATGTGACCTTCACACGGCCGTGCACTGCTCTACCACTGGTTGTCTCACATGGTCGTGTGGCACACATGGCCTAGCAATTCTTGGCCTCTGGATACCTTGAACGACCGTGTGACACACATGACCCGGGCTTGCCTCTTCTTTGGAAATGTTACACGACCATGTGGAGATGTTGCTTGGGTCGTGTAGATCTACACGATGTCGTGCTACTAGGATGACACGACCGTGTGGATCCACACGGTCGTGTCAAGCTCCTCCTCTACTGAAGCTACACGGCCTACCTACTCCACATAGCTAAGGTCATTTTCCTCCCTGGTCCTTTGGCATGACAATGTGGCTCACATGGCAGTGTTGTCTTCCTTTGCTTATTGGCTGGATCAACCACGAACATCATTTCTTCTCCAAATTCGACTCCTAAAGACATAAAATATACAAGAGCAGATCTCTGAACAAAGAAGAGTATTTATGCTGAAACTAAGGTAAAGAGTATAAAAGTGCATAGACAAAGCATGTGTAAAATATGTGAATGTGTGTCAAAACATGCTAAACAAGTGTATATAATCTTCACACATCAATTAAGAACCTCATTCTTTGACTCATCTTGGGTTTGGGACTTCATCCTTCTCCTTGGAGAAGGGTTTTTCCCTTAGGGGGAAACCCTAGAGAGGTCATCTTCATCATCTTCGACGATCCGTCCACCTCCAAAGCAAGAAGTCCAACCTAGAAGACCGATGATACACCGATAAACATTCTCTTCTCTCTCAATCCATGTTTTGAGTTGTAATACCATTTTTATTGTCTCTTGATTGTATCTTCCTTTAAATGGAGTAGATTCTCTCAATTTAGGACGTAGGAAGTAACTATGATGTGATATGATGTATGAACTATGTATTTAGATATTTTCTTATTCAATAAAGTGTTTATATCATGTTTTATGTATGTTGTACCTTCTATGTGTTTGATAAAATTTGTGAATGGTGTAAACATGTAGATGTATATTGATTGTTCACCCCATAGGGGGAATGCCCTAGATTGTATGACTGAGGGGCCTTTGTGACAAGGGTATCCCGTTTTTGGACATCTAGGGCATTGCCTTGAAAGGGAGGACAATTCTCCACAAGGAAGCATCTAATTAGGTTTAATGGGATATCTATAATCATATGTTAGTAAGTGTCCTGTTTAATCTTGTGATTGTATGATCGGGGGGCCCTAGTGACAAGGGTATCCCTTTAATTGGAATCGCTAGGTTACCTCTTCTACTTAGTGGCATCAGACACAAATAGGGATAGCACTCCGACTTGACCACCGTGTGTTAATGTCGATATTTAGTTAGACTTCCCACATGTGCATAAGGATGGAAGTAAAGAGATGAATAATGCATAGAAATATTAACTAGTATTATAGTGAAACCGAAATCCTACAATCGCCTCCCAAACCATTTCTCACATCCTCTTAAGCTCAACCCCTCTTAAGATCAATTATTCTCTCTCATTCTCTCAACCTTCTCTCCCTCTCTTCAATCTCACTTCTAGCATTTGTGAACCACCTTTCGATTGTCTAGATAATTCATTGTGCAAAGTTAACTAGAACTTAATTAACAGTTCCTGTGGGGTCGATGTTTTATTACTTGACGACACCCTTATGTTGGTACGGGAAGCATCCGACGATCGAACTCGTGTTTTGATAATGGCAAAGAATTCAAAGTTAAGATGTTTGGTAGTCTAACAAGTCTACTTGAGGATTTCAGGAAAGTCCTAGCTGCGGTTAGGCAAAGGGAAAACCCTAGGGGGCGGTAACCCTAGGTCATAGGGGGTGGTAACCCTATGCGGAAAGTCTTGGTAGGTCGATGTCTTCAGGCAAAAGTCCTAGGGGGTAGTAACCCTAGGTGGAAAGTCCTGGTGTCGCGAACCAGGTGAAAGACTGGATTGGCCGGGAAGCGGATGTCCAGCAGAAAGTCCGGAAGCGTCGGGTGCTGAGCGAAAGTCCAGTCGATCTGGAGGATCGACTGGCAACAGGTAAATCTCCTGAGTGGAGTAGGTGAGGACGCGTTCCCCGTAGAGGGAACAGTAGGCGTCGGGTCGACCTAGGGTTTCCGGTCGGAAACCCGAAGTCAGACTCGGACAGTCCGGAGACTGTCTATACTTTATTTATCATGTGTATTGTGCTAACTTTGTGTTGCAGGATTGTGTTTGGGACTAACGTATCTTGCAGGTGCAAAGGAGCAACCTAATTCCTCGGATGAACAGTGTCCGAGGCGCCTCCATGGAGCTTGGAGGCGCCTCGGGTACAAAAGCTGACCTGGCCGCGAAACAGGGTTGAAGGCGCCTCAGCTGGCTCTGGAGGCGCCTTGGAAGGCGCCTTGAAGGCCCTTGAAGGCGCCCTCAAAGGTGATAAGCGCAAACTGGTCAGCGCTCATCTGCACGGTGGACTCGGAGCCTTGAAGGCGCCTTCAGAGGCCTTCAAGGCGCCTTGGATGCCCTTTATAAGGGGACTTCGAGCAACATTGAAGAATAATAACTTCCAAACGATCCTTGTGCTGCGTGCTGCTCAATCAACGACCCTGAAGTGCTGTTACGAATCCGCGATGACCAGGAGCTTCGAGATTACGATTCTGTCGTCGGTATACTTGTTTTTAATTACTGTACTAATTGTAAATCTTGTACTCTTTTTCGTACTTATAAGTGTTGCCCACCGAAAGCGATCAAGGATCGCGGGCCTTCGAGTAGGAGTCGACCTAGGCTCCGAACGAAGTAAAACTTCTTGTGTCCCTCTGTGATTGCATTCGTTATTTCCGCTGCGTATATTTACTTTGATAGTTTTACGATTCTGATACGATCAAAATAGCCGCGAGCGCTATTCTAGCGCGTCTCGATCCAACAATTGGTATCAGAGCGGGGTCGTCTTGAATCAGTGCAACCACTATTCGAGACAATTTTTTCGTGGTTTTGTTCGGAGTCGATTAGAATTTAGCCTCATAGCTATATTCTAATTTCTTTTTACGAATCGATTTTCTGCTCAAAGTTGGTCAATACCACTTGAGCCTGTTATTTTTTTTTCTTCCTCCCGCACTACTAATCCAAGACTTAGTCTTGGAATAGATCTCGTTGTTTCTGTTTTTTTTTGTAGATCTAAATGGCCCAACAAGAAGGATATAGCACCGTTCGTCCCCCATTATTTTCCGGAGAAGACTTCGGATATTGGAAGGGGCGAATGGAGATATATTTAAAGATCCAGTTCGACACCTGGATGATCGTCAAAACAGGACTGCAACTACCAACTGATACAGACGGTAAGCCTACATCCTGTGAGAACTGGGAGCCCGCATTTATCAAAAAAGTGGAAGCCGACGCCAAAGCCACCTGCACCATCCAGTGCGGTCTGACCAAAGAAGAGCTCAACAGAGTTGGTCCATTCTCCTCCGCAAAGGAACTATGGGAGAAACTGATCGAACTTCACGAGGGCACCTCGGAAACCAAGGTAAGTAAGCGTGATCTGTTACTTAACAAATTATACAATTTGAAAATGCAGGAAGGCGAGACGGTAAGTTCTCTACACGCTCGAATCCAAGATATTCTGAACTCTCTTCATGGAATCGGGCAAAAGGTAGAAAACAGAGATATAATAAGGTATGCTCTTAACTCATTTCCTAGGAGCTCATTGTGGGCATCAATGGTAGATGCCTACAAAGTCTCTAAGGATTTGTCTTCCTTAAAATTAGACGAATTATTTAGTGAATTTGAACTCCATGAACAAATTAATGCACAGCCATCCAAGAAGGGCATTACTTTGGTTGCAGGTACAAGTCGAACAAAGGAATCAAGAGTACGGCGAAAGATTGAATCAGAATCAGAAGACGAACCCGACTCAGAAGATTCAGAGGATGAACTGACCAGCGAACTAGTGAATCTCGTGAAGAAGCTCTACAAGAAGAAAAAGGGATTCAACAAGAAAGATCTAAAGAAGGCAGTTCAATCCAAGGAGGCTCAACAGAACTCAAAGGCAAAGTACGAAGTCACTTGCTACGGGTGCAACCAGAAGGGGCATATAAAAGCCAACTGCCCCAATCAAAAGGAAGCCAAGAATCAAAGAAGAAAGAAGGCACTAAAGGCAACCTGGGACGAATCTTCTTCGGAGGACGAAGACGACGAACTCGACCAAACGAGTTTACTCGCATTGATG
Organism: Zingiber officinale; assembly: GCF_018446385.1. Taxonomy (NCBI): domain Eukaryota; kingdom Viridiplantae; phylum Streptophyta; class Magnoliopsida; order Zingiberales; family Zingiberaceae; genus Zingiber; species Zingiber officinale. Next base: position 55,633,595 of record NC_055992.1, on the reverse strand, counting down.
GCCTGGGACCAGATCAGCGAATCCGAGAGCGAGTCAGAAGCCGACTCCGAGCAAAGCCACGGATCCGCATCCGTTTCCGAAGGGCCAGACTCCGCTGTAAGTATTCCTAGGCTTAATAATTTAATCAATTATTTACTTCGCAAATTAGCCAAGTCAAATTTGAAAATTAAGTCACTTTTAAAAGAAGTAACCATTCTTAAAGGAGTAACTAACTCAACATCTTTAACTGAAGATTCAACTCAAGTACAACAACTTGAGAAAGAAAATTCAAATCTGAAAAATCAGTTAAAAGATTTAAAAATTACTTTAGAAAAGTTCTCTCTGGGCTCCAAGAATTTGGATCTAATTCTTGGGACACAAAGAGCCGTCTACAATAGAACTGGGCTAGGATATAAAAGTAAAAAGAAATATAAATCTTATTTATCCTTAATAAACAAACAAAGTAGTAAATCAGTCCAAGCATGAGTCCCCAAGTCCAAATTGATCAATCAAATTGGACTTGGCCAATACTGGGTTCCGAATGATCAAATATACTACCTCGACATACCATATCGAGGCCATGATCCAGGGAAAGCTAAAATGAAAACGATCTTAATTAAAAATTCCAAAATAAATCAAATTCAAAATTCAAAATTCCAAAATAAATTAAACTAAATTCAAAATTCAAAACTCAAAATTAAATTAAAATCCAAAATTAAATTAAATTCTAATAAATTCAAAATTCAAAACTCAAAATTAAATTAAATTAAATAAAAATTCAAAATTAAATTGAAAACTAGATGGAGGATCCAAACTAGCTAGCACCTCCAACTGAACTATCCGATAGGGTAACTGAACCTAATCTATCCAAAATGGGTAAAACAAGAATAGATTACCCGGCAAGGTAATTAAGGTTAGATTAAAACGGGATAAGTTTAACTTGAACCACAGTACTGGTGAAGTTTTTGGATGATAGTACGTTAGGGAAGCTTGGGCATCGCATGTCTAGGAAGATATGGCTTCGACCTGGTGCATTTGGCCAAGTGGAACTGACCGAAGCTACCCTTAAATGGATCCTAACTAGTTAGACCAAGGTTTTGTACTAAGTTCAGTGGGTAGGACTATTTGGGAAACCTCGAAGACATGGTTACTTTAATGAGCTCCTTGTGACTCACCATAGCCCAGAAGTTTATCCAAAGAATGCTTACTTGTTGAACCCAAAGTTAAACCTGAATCTAACACAAAGTTAAACCAGACCCTTGAATTCAACAATAAATCATCTCACATCAATTATAGGATTCCCTGATTGACAATTTAGATCGGGTGAGATGACTAAAAAATAAAATTATTTAAAAAAATCTTTTCAAAATTAATTAAATCTTTTAAAAATTAATTTCAAAATTATTTAAAAAATCTTTTCAAAATCAATTCAAAATTATTTTAAAAAAAATCTTTTCAAAATCAATTTCAAAATTATTTAAAAAATCTTTTCAAAATCAATTTAAAAATTATTTAAAAAATCTTTTCAAAATCAATTTCAAAATTATTTAAAAAATCTTTTCAAAATCATTTAAAAAATCTTTTCAAAATCAATTTAAAAATTATTTAAAAATCTTTTCAAAATTAATTTCAAAATTATTTAAAAAATCTTTTCAAAATTAATTTTAAAATTATTTAAAAAATCTTTTCAAAATTAATTAAATCTTTTCAAAATTAATTTCAAAATTATTTAAAAAATCTTTTCAAAATTAATTTCAAAATTATTTAAAAAATCTTTTCAAAATCAATTTAAAAATTATTTAAAAATCTTTTCAAAATCAATTTAAAAATTATTTAAAAAATATTTTCAAAATTAATTTCAAAATTATTTAAAAAATCTTTTCAAAATCAATTTAAAAATTATTTAAAAAACTTTTCAAAATCAATTCAAAATTATTTTAAAAACTTAAATTTCAAAATTATTTTAACTTAAATTTCAAAATTATTTTAAACTTAAATTTCAAAATTATTCTAAAAACTTAAATTTGAAAATCATTTTAAAAACCTAAATTTCAAAATTACTTTAAAAACTTAAATCTCAAAATTATTCTTAAAACTCAATAAACATAAGTGTTTGCTAAATTATCTTGAATACAATAGAATAGAAAATTTAAGGAGACAATAAACATAGTGTCTGCTTCAATCACGCTATCTTTAATGCATTAAAAAGAAACCAATTCAACTACTTCATGTGTAGGAATTGGATCAATGGATGTTGGATAGTGGCTGCTCCAGACATATGACTGGAGATAAGTTGAAGTTTACCAAACTCAAGTACAAGAGTCTAGGATCAGTTGCATTCGGCAACAACTGTCACGCCCCAGGTAGTCCCTGTCTGAAGAAATTTCGGCAGCATCTCCCCTGTACGGCGGACAATATGAAACTCAGTATACATATATCTCTATACCTCGGCCACACACGGCCGGAATAATACAATACAATTAAGAAACAAACCACGCAGTTTATATCAACATTCCACACAGATATAATATATGATCAATCCACGCAGTCTAATATGGAAAGACGATATAGAACCCCGAAGATATATGTAAACAGCCTACTCCACTACAACGAAGAAAACAAATCCACGAAGTAATGAAAATACAACCGCAGCGGAAAACAAAAGTAGCAAACCCGAATGTTCAATGTAAAGTCCACAATACAAACCCACAATACAAGTATATAAGGTGCAAAAGCAAAATATAATCCGACAAAGAAAATCCTCACGATAATGGGGCTAGCGACTGGAATCTCCCCGACGGCCTCAACCTGAAATGGTAATAAAAACGGGGTGAGTTCAATGAACTCAGCAGGTAATCCAATAGACATGTACAGCAATATATAACTACCAGTAATATACTAAGGTACAGCCTCCTAAACCATAAAGCCTATAGTACAGTCTCCTATCAGTATAACACATATGCATAACTGAATAAAATGCAGTAACCAACAATAGCCATGTAGTACAGTCTATAGCAAGAATAATAAGAAGAGGCATAACTGAAATAAACTGTACTCACCTGCGAGGCTTGGGCAACTGACTGTCAACATACAGAGATAAAAATAGTCAGAGCAAAAGCATGTATCCTGTATGCATGTCAATCATATGCAATCACCAAAATGCATCAATCATAACGAATGCAATCCGTGCATATGATGCAATATGACATGGTCACCCCTGTCAACCAGTCAGCCATCTCACACACAATGGTGAGACCGAGTGGGTAGGGTTGTGACACCTCTGCCATCACTACCCCTGATGAGTGACCGAGTGGACGGGATGCTGTCGGAGTACACCTATCCTCCTACCTCAAACATAGTGAGGGAGCGCAATGCTCTCAACTCCCGGTACGCGATGACGGGGAGGGATCCCTGTCTGCTACCACGCTGCAGTCACACTACCCATGAGCGGACCAGCGGAGCACTACAGAGCTACTGCCATACACACCCTACTGTGCTGTGCCACTACCCATGCAGTGAAACACGTTGTGTGCAGGCCTATGTAGCCGGCCGACGAGCTCAACAATAATGGAGTCGTCCATCGCCCAGCATGCAATCATGCAGGATGGTGCATGATGCTACAGTATGTCATACCTGAACATAGCCTCCTCCATATATGTGTGTGCCCAAAAGGTAAACGCATATATATAACCATGATATAAACAGCATAAATCCAAAGACATCACATATAACAATGATGTAAGCATCATGAATCCAAGAGCATGTATCACACATGTAAAGCAACTAATCCAGTAGAGTAGAGCACTATAGATATGCATCTCTATGAACACAGATAAGCATAGCAAGAAAGAAAAGCATGCTAGACCAAGGTATAGATGTTTATCGTAGCAACATGTATCAAGTATCAAGTAACTAAACCAGGGAATATGCTAACTACCAATCGCTAATAATCGCCTACAGGTATAGAATAAACTATAACCAGAGAAGAGAAAGATCTACCAATTACTAGTAAACATATATAAACTGCACATATCACAAGATAATATCAACAAGATAAGTCAAAGGGTACCCGCCTCAAATAAAAGGTACAACCAAGCGATCCAAGGTCGAGACGCCCGTCTCGAATCAGAGTCCTGTGTCAACAAACAATATATATATATTTTATTTAGCTAAATCCAAATGAATAGCTAAATAAAATCCCTAAACCTAAATTAGGGCAAAGCCCTAATCACAACCTCAATCTACATAATTAAATCTAATGGTTAATTAGGATTAGTTACCTAATCTCTAATTACCAATTAGATTAAAAATCCAATGATTGACTAGGGTTAATTACCTTAACCCTAATCATTCCATTAGATCAATATAAACAAATAAATCTAAACCTAATCACTAACCATCTAGTAATCATGTAATCCAAATCATATCTAAATCTACACATAACCTAATTCAATTCTACACACGATCAAGTAATACAACCATAATCCGCATGTATCAAAATCCCTACACCTTACCTCGATCGAGCTTTTGGAATGGGGTTGCTGCCGAAACAGGAACACACCACAGAACAGAACAACCTACTGGAATCAACTCCTCTGTTCGGATCAAACTTGCTGCTGGCAACAAGGAAATTTGCTGAACCATAGAATCACCACAGAGCAAGCATATCTCTGCTAGATTCCAGTATACTATTCGGTTCAAGGTGAGATCACGGATCAGATCAAGGAATAAACATCACCAGTTAAACAATAACCTAATTCCGGAACCAAATCTTACCTCCAATCTGAGACTTCAATCGGCAACCATGAAGAAGTCCATGATCTGATTAAAGGAAAACCGATTACAAGATCCTCCTTGATCCCCCTCAAATTTCCAAATGAAGTCTTACCTCAAGTCTCCAGAAGATGTCGCACAACCCGATCGAATCCGTGAAGCAACGTACCAAAGATTCCTCCGATCCTCAAATCAACAATCAACAAGGGAATCCAAGACCTGACCTAGGATCGCCAACAATCAGGGAGGCAATCAGCAAGAATCGGGAAAGAAGACTCGATCTAGGGCACAAACCATAGAACAGGAAGATTCCGTTAGGGCTAGCTTACCCACGCCGGCAAATCGAGTGGCACAAATCCAAACTAGGGCATCACTCCAAGCTTCGGTGGAATGAGACGCGAGATTTGGTCCTTCACCGTGCCCTAGCCGCAGCATCTTTGGCCATCTACCGCAAGATCCGCCGAACCGCAACTCCTCGGCCGATTACAGTCTGGAAAGGAGAAGCATCGATCGGATCTGACCTTAGGGTGTCGACAGCGGTAGAGGAAGGTCACCGGAGCTAGAGCCTCGCTCCTGTCGGCGCCGCTCGTCTGCGAGGGAGATCAGAGAGAGGAAGAGGAAGAGGGGAGATCGGGGAAGGCAAGTAGGGATCGGCGGTTTTGGGGGAAAAGAAATAAGGAAAAAGGAATTATATAAATAACCATTTCCTCATTTAAACGGGTATCTCAACTCGGCTTTATCCGTACCCGAAACTAATCCCCGCAAAACCCGTCGTACGAGCTCCGAAAAATTCCCAGAAAATTTCTAAAAATTCCGGAAAAATTTTATAAGGCTATTTCTGCAATAACCCTATTTATTTAAATTTTCCGAGATCTCACAACAACGGTAAACTTAAAGTAATCGGAAAAGGTAATATTGAACTTAGTTCCGATTTCATTATTCGAAATGTTTTATTGGTTGAAAATTTTAACTTTAATTTACTAAGTATAAGTCAATTGTGTGACAGCGGATACCTAGTTAATTTCGATAAATCTGGATGTCTAGTTAAAAATATTGAAAATCCAGAAATTAAACTTAAGGGACTTAGAAAAAATAACATCTACACAATTGATTTATCAATATCCTCAATAAAGTGTCTCCTGACACAGCAAGAGGAAACCCAACTGTGGCACAGAAGGCTGGGTCACACACACACAAGACTTATTTCAAAAATGAGTCAAAATGGTCTAGTTAGAGGTTTGCCCAAATTAAAATTTATTGAAAATTCAATCTGTGATGCATGTCAAAAAGGAAAACAAACCAAGTCAACCCACAAGTCAACTAACCTAGAAAGATCCAACACCATACTTGAGCTCATTCACCTTGATCTATTTGATTCACATGGAGCCAAATCACTAAAAAAGAACCAATATTGCTTAGTAATAATTGATGACTACTCTAGGTACACTTGGGTAAAATTTCTAAAAACAAAAGATGAAACCTATGAAATATTTAGTAATTTTTGCAACTTAACGGAAAATGAAAAAGATACTAAAATTAAAAGAATAAGAAGTGATCACGGAGGGGAATTTGAAAATCATAAGTTCACCCAATTTTGTAAAATAAATGGATACCAACATGAATTTTCATGTCCTAGAACCCCCCAACAAAATGGACTAGTGGAACGTAAAAATAGAACATTACAAGAAGCAGCTAGAACTATGTTAAATGAATATCACTTAAATCATCAATTTTGGGCTGAAGCGATAAATACTGCAAATTACATTCAAAACAGAATTTTAATTAATAAATTTCACAATAAAACAGCATATGAACTCTACTATAATAAAATTCCCAATCTAAACTATCTAAAAGTATTTGGGTGTAAAGTTCACATTTTAAATACTAAAGATTACTTAGGAAAATTTACACCCAAATCTAACCAAGGAATATTCTTAGGATACTCCTCTACCAGTAGAGCCTTTAGAGTATTTAATCAAAATACCTTGAAAGTTGAAGAAACAACTAATGTAATATTTGATGAAGAAAACAATTTACCTAATATAAATGAAAATATTGACACTAATCCAAGAGCAGCAGACGATGATGAAATCCAACCTAATCATAATGAGTCAGAAGAACCAGTTTCTGACTCACAAATAAGACCAACTAGAATAAGCACCTCTCACCCACCTGACCAAATTTTGGGTGACCCAAACCTAGGAGTCAGAACTCGATCGTCCTATAGAAACCTTAGTCAGATTGCTCTAATTTCTAAAATTGAACCTAAAACTATAGAAGAAGCCCTGCCCGATCCAGACTGGATCATTGCGATGCAGGAAGAATTAGCCCAATTTGAGAGAAACCAAGTCTGGGACCTTGTACCTAAACCCATAGATAAATCAATAATAGACACTAAATGGGTTTTTAGGAACAAGTTGGATGATCACGGTGATATAGTAAGAAACAAAGCAAGGTTAGTAGCCAAAGGGTTTAGTCAAGTCGAAGGCTTAGACTATGATGAAACTTATGCTCCAGTAGCTAGACTCGAGTCCATTAGGATGTTATTAGCCTATGCAGCCAATAAAGGATTCAAATTGTACCAAATGGACGTTAAGTCAGCCTTTTTAAATGGTTTTATCAAGGAAGAGGTCTACGTAAGCCAACCTCCTGGGTTTGAAGACATAGACTACCCTAATCACGTATTTAAATTAAAAAAAGGCACTATATGGACTAAAACAAGCCCCTAGAGCATGGTATGAAAGATTATCTAATTACTTAATATCCAAAGAATTTAACCAAGGACAAATCGATCCTACTTTATTCGTGAAAACTATAGGAAAAGACATCTTTATAGCCCAAATCTATGTTGACGACATAATCTTTGGTTCAACCAATTCAAAATTCTTAAAAGAATTCGTCAAATTAATGGAAAGTGAATTTGAAATGAGTATGGTTGGAGAACTTAATTTCTTCTTAGGCTTACAAATTAAACAAACTAAAGATGGGATCTACATTTATCAAACTAAATATGCTAAAGAGTTAATTAAAAAATTCTGTATGGAAAATTCAAAAATTATAAATACTCCAATGGCAACCAACATAAACATTGACTCTGACCCTGAAGGAAAACCAGTTGACTCAAAATACTATAGAAGTGCCATAGGTAGCTTACTCTATCTAACTGCAAGTCGACCCGACATATTGTTTGCAGTAGGTATGTGCGCAAGATACCAATCATGTGCAAAAGAGTCACACCTATCTTATGTTAAAAGAATACTTAGGTATATTAAAGGAACTCTAAATGTAGGACTTTGGTATCCAAGAACTTGCATCTTTGACCTTTACGGTTATTCTGACTCAGACTATGCTGGGTACAAGCTAGACAGAAAAAGTACAAGTGGTAGCTGCTAGATTCTAAGTCAGTGCCTAGTAAGTTGGTCAAGCAGAAAGCAACATTGTGTTGCTCTATCCACCACAGAAGCTGAATACATAGCTCTAGGAGAATGTGCATCTCAACTACTATGGATGATGCATACGTTAAAAGACTATCAACTAGAGTATAAAAATACACAAATCTTCATTGATAATATCAGCTCAATTAATCTCACCAGGAATCCTATTCACCACTCTAGGACTAAACACATAGAGGTAAAACACCACTTTGTAAGGGACCATGTAGCTAAAGGTGAAATTGCACTCAACCACGTTGAGTCCAAATCAAACCTAGCTGACATCTTTACAAAACCCTTACCTGAACTTGAGTTCAGTGCACTTAGAAGGCAAACAGGAATGTGTTGGGTAGAGTAGTGTTCTTATTTTTTAAAATAACTCTCATTGTTTTTTTCAAATTCTAAGAAAATTTCAAAATTTCCAAATTCCTAGTTTCTTCAAACTTCTGGACTTACTTATCATTTTTTTCAAATTTTAGGAAAAATAATTTTCAAAATTCCCAAGTTCCTAGATTTTTTTTCAAAATTTTGGAATTAGCCTAGGTTTTCCCCCTAGATATCATGTTCCCCTAGAATTAAGCCAGAGCATCTCACAAACACCTAGGTTTACCTTGATTGTGTTTGAAAAATATAGAACGGTGTGAGATGCATAGGGTATAGCCTGGACTCAAGAATGCTTATATTTGTGCATCAATATGAGTTTGGGCGTTAAATATGCAATAAACATTAATCAAGTTAAGCTCTCCAGCTCTAGTCAAGTCTATCTGGACCAAAATAACTTAACTTGACTAACCTAGTGAAAGCTATTGTCCTGTAGACTATCAGCAAGTAACTAAAGGTTAGACAGTTGGTAAAAGATACTCAATTTTCTTCTTAAAGAATGTTTTTGCTCTTTATAGCTCTGATACCTAATAAATCAATCTATTGTACATGTCTTGTGCTTGGACTTAAGGACCAACTGAACTTAAATAAATAACCTTGTCTTAAAACTTTATTGAAACTAAGTTCCAATTAACATTAACTTTCAAACCCTGTTGAACTTAGCTAACCTGTTAACCTTAGTAAAATCATGTACCTCAATCAAACATCTATTATTACCCATTTTTTGATATATGGCAAAGGGGGAGAGTAGCAAAAATGTAAACAAAAAGTTAAGGGGGAGCAAAAGTTAAGGGGGAGCAAAAGTTAAGGGAGAGCATATAAGGCAAATTTGCTTTAGTTATTTTGGACATCTATACTTAGCAGATTTGTCTATGTTAAAAATGTCTATTCGTTTGTTTACTTAACTTTGAATTTGAGTTGCCATAATCAAAAAGGGGGAGATTGTTGGTGCGGGAAGCATCCGACGATCAAACTCGTGTTTTGATAATGGCAAAGAATTCAAAGTTAAGATGTTTGGTAGTCTAACAAGTCTACTTGAGGATTTCAGGAAAGTCCTAGCTGCAGTTAGGCAAAGGGAAAACCCTAGGGGGCGGTAACCCTAGGTCATAGGGGGTGGTAGCCCTATGCGGAAAGTCTTGGTAGGTCGATGTCTTCAGGCAAAAGTCCTAGGGGGTAGTAACCCTAGGTGGAAAGTCCTGGTGTCGCGAACCAGGTGAAAGACTGGATTGGCCGGGAAGCGGATGTCCAGCAGAAAGTCCGGAAGCGTCGGGTGCTGAGCGAAAGTCTAGTCGATCTGGAGGATCGACTGGCAACAGGTAAATCTCCTGAGTGGAGTAGGTGAGGTCGCGTTCCCCGTAGAGGGAACAGTAGGCGTCCGGTCGACCTAGGGTTTCCGGTCGGAAACCCGAAGTCAGACTCGGACAGTCCGGAGACTGTCTATACTTTATTTATCATGTGTATTGTGCTAACTTTGTGTTGCAGGATTGTGTTTGGGACTAACGTATCTTGCAGGTGCAAAGGAGCAACCTAATTCCTCGGATGAGTCCGAGGCGCCCATGGAGCTTGAGGCGCCGCACAAAACCGACCACAGGTCAAGGCGCCTCAGCTCGAGGCGCTGAAGGCGCCAAGGCCCTTGAAGGCGCTCAAGGTGATAAGCGCAAACTGGTCAGCGCTCATCTGCACGGTGGACTCGGAGCCTTGAAGGCGCCTTCAGAGGCCTTCAAGGCGCCTTGGATGCCCTTTATAAGGGGACTTCGAGCAGCATTGAAGAATAACAACTTCCAAATGATCCTTGTGCTGCGTGCTGCTCAATCAACGACCCTGAAGTGCTGTTACGAATCCGCGACGACCAGGAGCTTCGAGATTACGATTCTGTCGTCGGTATACTTGTTTTTAATTACTGTACTAATTGTAAATCTTGTACTCTTTTTCATACTTATAAGTGTTGCCCACCGAAAGCGATTAAGGATCACGGACCTTCGAGTAGGAGTCAACCTAGGCTCCGAACGAAGTAAAACTTCTTGTGTCCCTCTGTGATTGCATTCGTTATTTCCGCTGCGTATATTTACTTTGATAGTTTTACGATTCCGATACGATCAAAATAGCCGCGAGCGCTATTCACCCCCCCTCTAGCGCGTCTCGATCCAACACCTTATACTTGTGGACACACATCAACAAGTGATATTTAACCTCCCCCTTCTATCGTATTTTTGATCTTTCAGGTTCAATGTTGCAATTGCCAAGAAGAAGGGCATATTAAGGATGACTGTCCAAAAAATAAAGAAGAAGAAAGACAAGGGCAAAAGACCAACAAGATCGAAGCACAAGAATTTGAAGGTGATGTGGGATGAATCATCATCCTCCGAGTCTAAGATAGAGACCTATACCAGACTAGCCCTAATGGTAGACCACCAGAGGGGCACCGAAAGTTTCTTAGAGATTAGCATCGACGAAAGGGGAAAATCTACAGAAGAAAGCAGTGATGAATGAGGAACAAACCACGAGGTAAGTGAGGTATGCGCACTATCTCCTAAAAGGTGTTTCAAATTTATTAAGATGTTGTCTAAAAATATGTTAAAATGATAAAAAGATAATGCTAGGTTAAAATTAAACTTAGCAAATTCATACCCCTTAGACATGTATGATAACCTCAAACTGGAAAATAAAAACCTAAAAACACAAATAGAAAATTTGAAGAATGATTATGCATATGAAAATTTGAATATTCTTCGAAATTTAAAATTTAAAGGGCTTAATTGGTATTTTAGATTTTACGAGGGCTAAATTAGAAAAATCCTTAGAAATCATATACCACGAAATTATTTTATTAGCCCAGTAAGACACAATTTATTTTAGGTTTCTAAATCTTAATTAGGCAATTAAATAAATTTTTTATGAATGCCTAAACTGTCTTAAAATTGAATTTATCTTATTTGCCAAATTAATTAAATATGTATACTAGAAATTTAATTTACTTGATTTATTCTTATCAGTAAAATCAATTATTTTTATCAACTTTCTAGAAAATTTTCTACTAAAAAATTTATATTTACAAAATAAAAATATTATCTACAAATAGAAAAATTTTCTAAATTTTTTGGCGGTTAAGTTATTTTCTATGAATTTATTAACAAAAATAGTATTTTGAAAATTAAAATATTTTTTAGAGTTATTTTTGAAATCTTCTAATTTTGGTGATAAAACACATTTTTCGCTCTCATAATAAAAATTTTTCAACATTTTTTTAATATTATATAAATTATTACAAATTCACTTTTGAAAATAAAGTTTTCATTATTAAAAATTATAGAAAATTATTTTTGAAAATTTAACTTTTTTTGGATAAATATTAGGTTTTTTATATCCAAGAAAATTAATAGAATTTTTTAGAGTTAAAAACAAATTTTTAAATTTTATTTTCAAAAATTATGTTAGTCTACTTGAATAAACTATTTCTATTAAATCATACAATTTCTTTCTATGAAATTTTTTCATCGATCGACGTTATTCTAGTTAAGTTTTTAAAAAAATTAGGATTTTTTAAAACAAAAAATTAATTTTTAAATTATTTTTTGAATCAGAGATTAAATTAGTAAAAATAGAATATTTTTGAAAGTTATTTCTGAAAAATATTAGCCTACTGGTAATTCTTATTATATACCCCTAGACAAATATTAAAATTTTTTTAACTATTTTTTACTATTTTTTGAAGTGATTAATGGGGGAGAAATAAGTAAATTCCGGAGGAGTCCCTGTCCGAAGAAATTTCGGCAGCATCTCCCCTGCACGGCGGACAATCTGAAACTTTACTATATCACCATATACCTCAGCCACATGCGGCTGGAATAATAACAATAATAATAAGCAAACAAGCACACCATCCATGCAGTTTATATAAATTTTCAGCATCTGGCTGACACAACCACGCAGTTTAGTAGTAAACAAACAGAACAGAAATACGATGCCTCGAAAACAACCCTACTCCACTACACCCATAAAGCACAAATCCGACGGAATAAATCCACTCACCTCTTCTGCCGTCTAGGCAGGCATGTAGTAAAACAAATCCGAATGAAAGTCATCGACTAAATAAAGCAATCCATACAAGATCTAAATTATTCAAAACATAACAAGTTCAAAACATAATCTAGTACATAAAGCCAAAAGATAAATAAACAGCCTTGTGGCTGTAGGGGACAAGCAACTGGAACTCTCTCCTGACAACATCAACCTGAAATAGCAACGAAGGAGGGTGTGAGTCCAACACTCAACAGGTACAACTGATATGCATAATAAAAAATATAACAACTAGCACTAATCATACGTATAGTCTCCTGATACAAGAAAGATAAATGCAACTGAGAAATACAGGAGAAAACTGTACTAACCAGGACTAAGGTATAAGTACAACAGGTCGTCAGACCGAGAGTGTCATAAATCTTGTATGCATGTCAATCATATGCATCCATATAAATGCAACAAGTAAATGCAGCAAACACAAGCAATAAATGCATCATGCATATGATGCAAATGTCATGGTCACCCCTGATGCCAATCAGCCATCTCACACACAATGGTGAGACCGAGTGGGTAGGGCTGTGACAACCGTGTACTCTGACATCACTACCCCTGATGAGTGATCGAGTGGACGGGATGCTGTCGGAGTATGCCTATCCTCCTACCCCAAATCATAAGTGGGGGAGCGCAATGCTCTCATCTCCCGGTACACGATGACGGGGAGGTATCTCTGCCGACTACCACGCTACGTCACACTACCCATGAGCGGACCAACGGAGCCAAACATAATCCAACCGCCTGCCGGCTACCACGCTGCTACACTAAACCAGCAGAGCCAAACAGAGCAGAACCATCTGCCGGCTACCACGCTGGGTCACCAGACCGATGGAGCCAAATAACAGAACTGTCACACACCTGTCTGATCTACCACTAACCCATGAGTGGTGGTGTGTACGGATACATGCAACTGGTGATGTGCTCGACAATAATGGAGCAGACTATCGCACAACATGCAATCATGCAAGATGATGCATGACACTAAACATGACAATATCATGAATAGTATAACAATAACCATATAAATAAATACAAAGTGTGTACCACAGGACAATGTATCAAATGGAAGGTACACAGATCAGATAGAGTATCAAATAAACCCTAGGTCCTGAACATAATATATAATATGGTTGTGTCACTACCTCTAAAGCATGTATGATCAGGTAAATAATAACATGCAGTGCATAATAAGTAAACAAGCAAGCATGAATCAGATCATGTAGTGACCAACCGAAACAAATGGAAAATACAATCATTGCTATATGTTAAAAAACATTATTATGCATATCAAAAGACATAAGTCAAAGTACCCGCCTCCAATAGAAAGGTCCAAATCCGACATCGAGATGCTCGTCTCGCGTCAAAGTCCTGTGGTATCAAACATAATGTCTAGTTTAGCTAATTCTATCATACAACAATTAGCCAAACTAAATTCTAATCCAATTAATCAATTAGGGTTAGCTTCATTAACCCTAATCGTTCCACCTTCTAATTAGGACTTACTATAACATAATCCATCATAGATTCAACACAAAAACTCACCTAAATCTGTACTTACCCACTGCTAGAGGAGGTTATAGCCGGATCCAGTGGCTGCAACAAGGTGAAATTGCTGATCAACAACACATTTATCCTATTTCATCAACAACATGAATCACTTACCCTAACCCTTACCTAAATCACAGATCTCTGCTATTGATCCGCAGCCAAAGAGATACTGTCGGAACCAAGACAACCAACAGCACAAACCTACCCTGCCGGAATAGTGTTGTGGTGGTGAACTAGGGCAGAGGGTAAATTGCCCAACGCTTGGCTGAGGAGGAGCGACACCCAGCGATCTCTTGCTCCAAATCGATGTCTTCTCTGTGGAGGAGACCAAGCACAAGAGAGATAAGCAAAAAGGGTAGAAGAGCAAGGACAGGGTTCAAGCAACCTACCTCAGTCGCCTACCCACACTCTCCGCTGCGATGATCTAGGGCACAGCCAAGTGGAATCTCGGATATGGCTGTGGTGACTCTGTGCCGGTGATGAAGAGCCTCGGCAGTGGCACGCAGAGGAAGAACTAGGACTCACAGAAGGACGGCGATGTCGCGAGCCAAGGGAGGAGGAAGTCGGCCGGCTGTGGACCCAACCTAGGGCACCGAAAACTGGCCGAATCGGGCGGCGGTGGTTTGGTGGACCTGGTGGCCGTCGCTCGAAGGAGAGGAGAAGGAAAGGCTGACGCTAGGGCTCGGATCCGGATTGGAGTGGCGGCGGCTCTTGATGCGATTTGGGGATCTCCACTACGACGAGGGGCGACGAACAGTGGCGAGGAAAAGAGGCAAAACCCTTGGGCGAGTGGTTTTGTACGCGGAGAGGGAGAGAAACTGCCGCGACACCGGTTAGGGCACGCGAGGAGAAGGCGCGGGCGGCTCCATACGCGGGGAGGAGAAACAGAGGAAAAAGAAAAAAAACGATTAAAAGAAAAATGAAATAGGAAAAGAATAAAAGAAAATCAAACTTCTCCTCGCTTAAATAGGTAGCCTAAACAAGCCTTTTCGGAACCCGTTTTTATCCCCGTTAACTCGTCCGTACGAGCTCCAAAAAATTCCCAAAAAATTTCCAAAAATTTCGAAAAATTCCCTTATTATTATTCTCTATTTTCCGGTATTTTACATTCTCCCCCTCTAATAAAAATTTAGTCCCCAAATTTCGTTATCTACCATCAGCAAGTATTAATAACAGGTAAAAAGTATAAATGTTGAATGGTAAATTAAATCACATATTTCAAGTGAAAAGATGGGGATATCGAGCTCGGATAAAAAAAATAGATTACAACATTGTCAATAAGGAAAATGGAAACCGATCCAAACAACCTAGGAATATCGAAATCATCGAGTCCATGAAAAACATCTAGGGCTTTATAAGCCTAAATGGGAAAACCTTGAACTCATAATGGTCGTACAGCAGGCATACTCAACTATAAGATCCTCGACAACAAGTCTGAAATCTGATCACTAGCTACAAATCACTAGAGAAATAGATCATCGAATGTGAGAGCAACGCTCCATCACAAGAAATACTACATATGTGGGAGCAATGCTCTACCACAATAATCCATAAATACCGTTAGAGCATTGGTAAGCCCAAATGACATTACCAAAAACTCATAATGGCCGGAATGTGACCACCCTCGTCTAGCAATCAACAGTGGCATGATATGCGGACAAACAATCTATGCCTAGAATAATATCAAAGTCGATCATTTCAAATACTAACAGATCTACCGTAAGTATCATGTTGCCAAAAATCTAACGGGCAACTCTGACCTCCTAGTGACGTCCAAGGTATCACCGGACGGTAGAGAGACGATCAGTCATTGGGGTCTGAAAGTGGGTAATCTACCAATCTCCCACATAAAGGTATGAGATATAAATGAATGCGAGCTACCAGTATCTATCAGTATATCTGCAGATAAGGCATAAATAGAAATTGTACCGTGGAAAACGGATCCGTCGGCTCGCTGCGCATCCTCTCTGGTGTGCATATCAAATCAAATTCACACAACTTGGATGAGGCTTTAAGTTGCTCAGTTGGTTAGATATCAAGTTGGGTTCTACATGTCGCTTCTTTCATTCATGCAAAATAACCATGTGGTACCGGATGTGGAGCAACCGGTATCGCTGGTGCAGATGCTACGGGGTATACAGTAGGTACTGGGGGCACAGGTGCCCCTGGTGTCGGATACACGGTGGGTCCAGGTGGCAGTGGTGCTAGGTACACCGTAGGTTGCTTTGGAGCAGGTGTCGGGTATACCAATGGTACCTCTAGTGGTATCATAAATACAGTAGGGGTGGATACAATCGGTGTAGCCGAGGTAGGTACCTCTAAAGGAGCCATCGGGATCTGAGAGCCCGACGCACCCGCAGTATGCTGAGTCTGTCCCTGACTGATAGACTCAGCCCCAATAGGCATCTCTGGCAAATCCAGAGATCCCACGGTTCTCGTACGTGGCCGTCTAGCACCATGTCTCACAGCAATACGTGTAGATCTCCTCATATCTGTTAAATTATGTAACAGATATTACTACAAGTATAAACAATTACAAAATAACATCATACCTATTTGCTGTCTGGAGATATTCCGTCGCTGTCTAGTCCCCATTTTACCTCAAAATTCCGAACGAGAAAATCGCTGGAAATTCATATAAATCCGAAACGGAAGTCCAAACATATACATAATGGAAAATCCGTGCAATCCAAAATAACTACCCAGTTTGACTCATAAACTTGGGCTAACCAAAATATCCAGAACACCAAAAGCAGGTAACATAACACGCTCTGATACTAATAAATTGGTATCAGTTAAATCTCAAAAATCCGTAACACGAAAATCAAACAAGTATCGCCAACTTTGGCACTCTGATACCAAATAAATTGGTATCAGGTTATCCCAAATATCCAAAATACGAAAACAAAGATCGTAAAACTACGCTCTGATAACACTAAATTGTCACGCCCCGGAGGAGTCCCTGTCTGAAGAAATTTCGGCAGCATCTCCCCTACACGGCGGACAATCTGAAACTTTACTACATCACCATATACCTCAGCCACATGCGGTTGGAATAATAACAATAATAATAAGCAAACAAGCACACCATCCACGCAGTTTATATAAATTTTCAGCATCTGGCTGACACAACCACGCAGTTTAGTAGTAAACAAACAGAACAGAAATACGATGCCTAAAAAACAACCCTACTCCACTACACCCATAAAGCACAAATCCGACGGAATAAATCCACTCACCTCTTCTGCCGTCTAGGCAGGCATGTAGTAAAACAAATCCGAATGAAAGTCATCAACTAAATAAAGCAATCTATACAAGATCTAAAGTATTCAAAACATAACAAGTTCAAAACATAATCTAGTACATAAAGCCAAAAGATAAATAAACAACCTCGTGGCTGCAGGGGACGAGCAACTGGAACTCTCTCCTAACAGCATCAACCTGAAATAGCAACGGAGGAGGGTGTGAAGCCAACACTCAGCAGGTACAACTGATATGCATAATAAAGAATATAGCAACTAGCACTAATCATGCGTACAGTCTCTTGATACAAGAAAGATAAATGCAACAGAGGAATATAGGAGAAAACTGTACTAACCAGGACCAAGGTATAAGTACAACAGGTCGTCAGACCGAGAGTGTTATAAATCTTATATTCATGTCAATCATATGCATCCATATAAATGCAGCAAGTAAATGCAGCAAACACAAGCAATAAATGCATCATGCATATGATGCAAATGTCATGGTCACCCCTGACGCCAGTCAGCCATCTCACACACAATGGTGAGACCGAGTGGGTAGGGCTGTGACAACCGTGCACTCTGACATCACTACTCCTGATGAGTAACCGAGTGGAAGGGATGCTGTCAGAGTACGCCTATCCTCCAACCCCAAATCATAAGTGGGGGAGTGCAATGCTCTTATTTCCCGGTACACGATGACGGGGAGGTATCTCTACCGGCTACCACGCTGCGTCACACTACCCATGAGCGGACCAACGGAGCCAAACAGAGTCTAACCGCCGGCTACCACGCCGCTACACTAAACTAGCAGAGCCAAACAGAGCAGAACCGTCTGCCGGCTACCACACTGGGTCACCAGACCAACGGAGCCAAACAACAGAACTGTCACACACCTGTCTGATCTACCACTAACCCATGAGTGGTGGTGTGTATGGATACATTTAACAGGCGATGTGCTCGACAATAATGGAGCAGACTATCACACAGCATGCAATCATGCAAGATGATGCATGACACTAAACATGGCAATATCATGAACAGTATAACAATAACCATATAAATAAATACAAAGTGTGTACCACAGGACAATGTATCAAATGGAAGGTACACAGATCAGATAGAGTATCAAATAAACCCTAGGTCATGAACATAATATATAATATGGTTGTGTCACTACCTCTAAAGCATGTATGATCAGGTAAATAATAACATGCAGTGCATAATAAGTAAACAAGCAAGCATGAATCAGATCATGTAGTGACCAACCGAAACAAATGGAAAACACAATCATTGCTATATGTTAAAAAACATTATTATGCATATCAAAAGACATAAGTCAAAGTACCCGCCTCCAATAGAAAGGTCCAAATCCGACATCGAGATGCTCGTCTCGCGTCAAAGTCCTGTGGTATCAAACATAATGTCTAGTTTAGCTAATTCTATCATACAACAATTAGCCAAACTAAATTCTAATCCAATTAATCAATTAGGGTTAGCTTCATTAACCCTAATCGTTCCACCTTCTAATTAGGACTTACTATAACATAATCCATCATAGATTCAACACAAAAACTCACCTAAATCTGTACTTACCCACTGCTAGAGGAGGTTATAGCCGGATCCAGTGGCTGCAACAAGGTGAAATTGCTGATCAACAACACATTTATCCTATTTCATCAACAACATGAATCACTTACCCTAACCCTTACCTAAATCACAGATCTCTGCTATTGATCCGCAGCCAAAGAGATACTGCCGGAACCAAGACAACCAACGGCACAAACCTACCCTGCCGGAACAGTGTTGTGGTGGTGAACTAGGGCAGAGGGTAAATTGCCCGATGCTTGGCTGAGGAGGAGCGACACCCAACGATCTCTTGCTCCGAATCGATGTCTTCTCTGTGGAGGAGACCAAGCACAAGAGAGATAAGCAAAAAGGGTAGAAGAGCAAGGACAGGGTTCAAGCAACCTACCTCAGCAGCCTACCCACACTCTCCGCTGCGATGATCTAGGGCACAACCAAGTGGAGTCTCGGATATGGCTGTGGTGACTCTGTGCCGGTGATGAAGAGCCTCGGCAGTGGCACGCAGAGGAAGAACTAGGACTCACAGAAGGACGGTGATGTCGTGAACCGAGGGAGGAGGAAGTCGGTCGGCTGTGGACCCAACCTAGGGCACCGGAAACTGGCCGAATCGGGCGGCGGTGGCTCGGTGGACCTGGTGGCCGGCGCTTGAAGGAGAGGAGAAGGAAAGGCCGATGCTAAGGCTCGGATCCGGATCGTAGTGGCGGCGGCTCTTGATGCGATTTGGGGATCTCCACTGCGACGAGGGGCGACGAACAGTGATGAGGAGAAGAGGCAAAACCCTTGGCCGAGTGGTTTTGTACGCGGAGAGGGAGAGAAACTGCCGCGACACCGGTTAGCGCACGGGAGGAGAAGGTGCGGGCGGCTCGGCACGCGGGGAGGAGAAACAGAGGAAAAAGAAAAAAAATGGATTAAAAGAAAAATGAAATAGGAAAAGAATAAAAGAAAATCAAACTACTCCTCGCTTAAATAGGTAGCCTAAACAGGCCTTTTCGGGACCCGTTTTTATCCCCGTTAACTTGTCCGTACGAGATCTGAAAAATTCCCAAAAAATTTCCAAAAATTCTAAAAAATTTCCTTATTTTTATTCTCTATTTTTCGGTATTTTACACCTAGATTGTTAGATACTTATGTCAGTGCATCAACATAAAATCTGGGTGAAAAATACCAATTAAAATTGATCAAATTAAGTCATCCTTCTTAGTCAAACTAGCTAGATCATTTACTTAAATTGATTAACCAAGTGAACGCTACTACCTTATGGTAAACAGTTAATAGCTAAAGGTTAAACATGTCTTCTAAGGATAATAGATGATTATTTTTAAGATTTTATTTAACTTTGATAATTCCATACTTGGACTCTAGGATTATAATCATGACATTAAGTTTATCCAATTTTAAAGTCCCCTTAAACTTAAAAACCTTACTAAATAGTTTTTTTAATGCATTAATCAAAGGGGAAAAAAGAAGAAGGTTAAAACTTAAGTATTTTTTAAATGTTAAGTATTTTCAAAAGTATTGTATTGATTTTTCAAAAGAATTGATTTCAAAATTAAGTGATATTTTTAAAAGACAAGTCTTTCAAAATCAAGTAGTTTTTTAAAATTTAGTGTCAAGTACTTTTTCAAAGATATTCTTTTTAAAGCTAAGGAATTAGCTATGCATTTTTTTAAAGAGATTCTTTTCAAAGCTAAATATTTGGTTAAGTATTCTTTTAAGTATAACTACTAAATATTTAGGTAAGTAGTTTTTCAAAAGTATCATTACTTTTTTAAAGCTAAGTATTTTTATCAAAAAGAAAGTTAAGTGACAACTTCCAGGGGACCTTAAAGTTAATTTTTTTTAGAAAAATATTAAAATTTAGTTTTTTAAATTTAAGTACTATTTTTATAAGTTAACAACTTTTCTCTCTACTTAGTAATTTTTTATATATGTTACAGGGTGAGAAAAAGTTTTTAAAAGAAAGTAAAAAGTTTTAATTGAGGAGGAGTAACATTTAAGGGGGAGTGAGTAACATTTGCCATTATTTTTTTTACTTAAAGACTTATTTGTTATTTGTTCTAGATATCTTCATTATTTTGAATGTTTTTACTTAATTTTGAACTAGATTTCCATAAATTAAAAAAGAAGAAATTGTTGGTGCTGAAAGTACTAGCTAGTCAAACTTATGTTTTGATAGTTGGCAAAGGTTCAAAGTTAAACTGGGTTATCATCTAATAAGTCTAACTGAGTGTGTAGGAATGTCCTAAGTGATCTTAGGCAAGGTGAAAGTCCTTGTTAAGGCTAGGCAAAGAAGTCCTAGTGGATACTAGGAGGTGGAAAAGTCCTTGTTGTGACTAGGAAACGAAGTCCTGGCCCATGGGACTGGACAAAGTCTTAGAAAGTCGAGGACGTTAGGCGAAATCCTAGGGTTTAGGACACTAGGTGAAAGCCCTGGGGTCACAGACACCGGGTGAAAGACTGGACAGGTTGGGGTTCGAACGTCCGGCAAAAAGTCCAAAGGATGCTTAGCAAAAAGTATAAACGGTCTGGAGGACCGATTTAGCAAAAGGTAATCTCTTCTGAGAGGAGTAGGTGAGGATGTATTCCCCATAGAGGGAATAGTAGACGTCGATCTAACCTAGGATTTTAGTGAAACTCAAAGTCAGGACAAGATAGTCTAAAAATTGTTAAAGATACTATGTTTTGCTTATTATTCTAATTCTGTGTTGCGGGAAGACTAATATTTTATAGGTTAGGATTTTGCATTATTTGGTTGACCGAACGTCTGGATCAGATGATTGAACCCTAAAAAATCATATCAAAATTTTAGCTCATGGTGAAGATTCAACCAAGGGATTGGTCGACTGAACATGGAAGTTTAGTCAACCGAACAGTGTATAAACAGCGGGTTGATCGGACCATATAAGCTGGGGAGAATAAGAGAATCGGTCGACCAAATGGTGGAATCAATCGACCGAATGAAGACTTTATCCGAATCGACAACATCTGGATAAGAAGCTGGGCTAATTCAGAAGGATCAATTGACTGATCAAGAAGGATCGATTAATCGATGAAAGTCGAGTCAAATAGTGATCCCGAGATCAGTGGATTAGATTAGGTTCAACTTGGCTATAAAATGAGGGTCCGACCAACAACTTCAATATATCAATTTAGACAACTTCCGCTCTTATGAGCTACTCCAAAAATGATTGTACAACACAGAAACATTGCCCCGATGATGATTAAACACGAAACTATGATTTTATAGTCGTCAATAACTTTAATTTTAATTCTTATAATCTCTAATAGTTTTTGTAATTTAATTCTTGTAACCTCATTCTAACTATTAGTGGATTGACCATCGAAAGCACTCAACGAGTGCGAGCCTTGAAGTAGGAGTCACCACAGGTTCTAAAGCAAGTAAAAATCAACACATGTTAGCTTGGATTCTCTTTCCCTTCTTTACTTCTTTATTTCCGCTGTGTTTTCTCTCTCGATAGTTTTATGAAAAAAAAAAGTGGCTTTCCGCTGTGTTTTCTCTCTCGATAGTTTTATGAAAAAAAAAGTGAAAAGCCACTAACGCTATTCACCGTTCCCCACTCTAGTGCATTGACCCTACAGTACATGGAGAGTCTGTATCGATTTTCATAACCTTAACAAACTCTGTCCAAAAGACTACTACCCTTACCCCGTATCAATCAATTGGTAGACTCTACTTCCGGATGCAAACTCATAGGCATGTTGAATACTTATTAAGGATATTATCAGATTCCCTTAGCTCCTAAAAATCAAAAAAGGCTCAATGACAAAAATAATGTTGTGAGGGATTCAGAATCGAGCGAGTTTTCACTTCAGTAGCCTACCCACAAAGAAATGGTCAAATTGAGGTGGTTAATTGGGAAATAGTTCAAGGGCTTAAAGTTAAACTAAATCATGTTAAAGGCAACTAGGTAGATGAATTGCCAAGCATCTTTTGGGGTTATCGAGCCACGCCATCAGAAAGCACCGGAATGATTCCTTTTCATCTTGTTTATGGAGGAGAGGCAATTGTTCTAGTGAAAATTAGAGAAGATTCAATCCGAAGTACTTATGGGAAAGATAATTCTGAGTGTCGACTCCTAGATCTTGATCTAATCGTTGAAATCTGAGAACGTGTAGATACTCAGCTCAAAGCATACCAACAGCGGATGTGTAGCAAACTCATATTTGACCTCAAACTCCCCTGGACTTTGATGTACTTGGGGTCGAGCTCCTCCCGATTGCGATAGCGGACTCACCTTTGTATAAGGGTTGAGCGAGTATCATATTGTCATATCCTTTTTAAGGCCCAAAATCCCTTGTACTTGGACATAGTTGAGGTCAAAATCCTCCTAACTACAGTAGCGGACTCCCCTTCTTACAAGGGTCAAGCGAGTACTATATCACTGTGTCTTTTTTAGGGCCTAAACTCCTCTAGGCTTAGACGTAGTCAGAATAGTAGACTCCCCTTCATTCAAGGGTCAAGCGAGTACCATATCACCATATCCTTTTTAGGGCCAAACTATTGGATCGTGAAACATGAGAGAGGGGGTGCATCTCGTTCTATGATAATCTTTTATTTTTCATTAAAGTAAAATAGAATTAGAGAAAAATTTGTAGCAGAAATAAAAAAAGAAAATAAAACTAAATATACAGTTATTTTTTACTTAGTTCGGAGTCCAGCCGACTCCTACTTCAAAACCCGCTATCCTTGACTGCTTTCATTAGGCAATAATAATATAGTTCTTCTGAAGAAGCAAGATCGTACAAGTATGATATGATAATAGTAACAGTCCTACTATCTTTAAAGAATAGGTGCAAGATAAAAAAATAAAGTTACCAACAACAATAATTTAGAGATGTAGCATAGTTGTTGGAGATCTTCTCAAAGCAGAGTTTTCGAAGCTTACACGAACAGTCATAGTAGGAGTAGAGTAGATCAGAGATGAAAAGTTGTATATGACTCAGAACTCGAGAGCTTCTTTTATAGATCACATTTTTTGACTAATAAAAGGTTCCATCAACTAAACCTATCTGTTGACTAATAAGTCTATCCGTCAACTGATCCTCTGTTCCTTCCTTGTTTACTTTAATCTAATTCGTTTAATCACAAAAATCATGTTGTTCTGTCGATAGAACAAGGTCTTTCTATCGACCGAACCTCTTTTTACCTTTTGTGCTCTTATTTGAATCCCCTTTTATTCTTGGAAACCCAATGATCCTTCGATTGATACCCTTGATCTATCAACCAAACCGTGTTTTCCATTTGTTCTTCTGGAACGAATCTCACTGCTCTGATTTTCCATGGTTCCATCGACTAAATAACTTTATCTATCGATTGAACCATTTAAGGTTCACTTCCTGTAAAACAGTATTACTACAAAAAATAATATTTACCCTGCAAAACATAAACTTGCAAGACAAGATTAGTATAAATATAGTATGCATGATTAAGATAGTAAGCACTCTCTTGATCTTAACTTAAAAACCTCCGTTGCTTTCTTCAGTTGGATCAACACATAAGGTTTGTCTCTACTAGGACATGACCTCATTGCACTACCTCTAGTTGCTTACCTTAATTCACCTGCTAAACATCAAGTCCTCTAGACCTGTTTGGACTTAACCATTCAACATCGGATCGGGTGCCAGGGCTTCCACTTGACTCAATATCCAGTCCTCCAGACCTATCGAGTCCACCTGCCTGATGTTAGGTCCACTTGACCCATCTAAACTTCTAGTCTAGTTCCACAATCTATTGAGACTTCCTTTGCTTAGTATCGGATCCAGCAGACCTACTAGGACTTTCAAGATAAGCATCCTATACACTTGGTCAACTCATTAGATAACAATAAGACTTAAGTTTAAACCTTTGAAAACATCAAAACATAGGTTCAACTATAATGCTCCCTACACCAACACAAACTCTCCCAAATTTGGATATAGTTGGGGTCATGATCCTTGCCTCCACCATTATAACAGAGAATATCACAATTTCAAACTTTCGTTAATGTAAGGAAAATACTTACAAATGGATAGATACATCTTAAAGTTCAAAAATCAGTAGCATCTTTATCAAGGATGATCTCATTGATCTTCCAAATATCGATGATTAGGAGGGGGCTCAGCAGGAAGCTTTCCATTCTCTACCAACTACTTCAAGGTGCCATCAATGCCATATTGCACCATTCGAACGAAGCCCGTGAGACCATATTATAAAATTCCACTGATTGAAAGATTTTTTTTTTTTTCCCTAGTGCTCATCTTATCCTACCTGATGTTCTTTAAGCTCAAACATGGCCCTCCAGTTGGTTCTTTTGGTTCTCCAGCTCCTCCACAGAAGCTTACAGTTCCATCATGGAGACCTCCTGGCTCCACACCTTAGCATGGGCATCTTTAATCATAACAAGGGCAACCTCCATATCACAGCGATGGGTTTCTGCCAAAGTTTTGGCTAACTCAGCCTCCCCCAGAGTAACTCCTAGCTCCACCTTCAAAATCCCTAGCTCCTACCGATTGATATCCAAATTAGCCTGAGCAGTTGCCTCTTTAGCTATGGCAGCCTTGAATTTCATCTAATGGTCAGCTGTGGTAGTGGTTAGTGTGTCTATCTCGACCTGCACCTGACTCACGATATACGCTAGACTAATTCTTTTGGTTATTGCGTCCATAATCCCTCTCCTTAGTGTTGGTGCAGTTTGCACCAATAGTCAAACTCAGATTTTGATGAATGACAAATGGATTAAAATTAGATGTTATGTTTTATAACCTATTTACCAAGTGTGCAAGACTGAAAGACTTGATAGGACTTGACACCAGGCTGAAGTCCAGTTAGTTTGATAATTGATATGAAAATATTATATAGGTTGATATCTGGCAGGAAGTCTAGTTGGATCCACGGAACTTGACAACTGGCTGCAGTCCAGATGGGGCATCTAGCAAGAAGACCTGGTAGGTCAAAAGTCAAGTAAGTCTACAATGGTAAGTAAGGTAAGCAACTAGAGGAGATATCCAGTGAGGACACATTCCCGATTGAGAGAATAATAGGCGTCGGATTGACCTAGGGTTTCAATGAAACTCAAAGTCATGACCGAATAGTCCCGAGACTGTCAAAATACTTATTTTACATATTATTGCCTATTTTTCTAACTTAGTGGTCTAAGAATTAAAGTTGAAAGTTGGCTGGAAAAAGGGTCCGGGTGCCCCGAAATGGTCTAAGTGCCTCAAGTTAGTCCAGGCACATGGATGGATCTGAATCTAGCCATATGAGTAGCTAAGTTGGCACGCTCCAATTAGTTAGCACACGTTAAGGTCTAGGCGCCCGACCGATCCAGACACCCAAACCGGTTCAAGTACCTGGAGTTAGATCAACTTTTGCAGTTAAACCTTCATCGAGGTGTAGCCACGTCAGCAATCCGAGCACCCAAGTGTGGTCCAAGCGCCCAGAGGTGGATAATCCAACATCGAAGTAGGATCGGATATGAGGTCCCTGAGCGGCCGACAAGAGGGGGGTGAATTGCCTGAAATTAAAATAATACTCTATCTCAATCTTTGGACTAAGTTAGGCAAACACTTGTTAAAAAATAGAAAGTTAAATGCATACAGATAAAGAAAGAGTCAGGAATATTCACTTGGTTTGCAATTAGAGGATTGTTATGTTAGAGTGTACTAAAAGCCTAGCTTTTTGAAATAAAGAATCACATTGGTCAAATGTCTACATTTATATGCTAAGTGTAGTTGTTCAATTAATTTATATTGTAGATAACATGGTGTGTGGTGTCACACACAGAAGATCATGTTATCAGTTCCTTATAAGTTATAAAAAGTAGCTCACGACTAAGATGGAAAGGAATAAATCATTGGAATAGTTGTAGTGTGATTTGGTATTAGTTTATCTTAACTATAAAATTACACTAGTACACTGTGAGTGTATTGAGCAAGACCATTTGAGTTAGTTTCTTTTTATACTGACTATATAAAAGAACAATACTTTTGTTATTATGGAAGTGTGTACTCTTAATCATGATATAATAACAAGCGCATATACTTAATACTTATTTCTTTAATTTATTAAAGGGTGGGATTTAGCCCGTTAAATCAATAGGCCCGATAAGTTGAGAAATGATATTATTTATATGGTGTGTTGTTGATTATAGAATGAAACTGTGTCCTAATAATCTAAGTTGATGATGTCCCCTTGAGGAGCTCATAAGGATTGTCATGTAAACCCTGCAGGTGGACTTAGTCCGACATGATGATAAGGTTGAGTGGTACTACTCTTGGAGCTAAATATTAATTAAGTGAGTTGTCAGTAACTTATTTAATTAGTGAGCATTCAATATCTTAAACACAGGGAGATTAACACACTCATGATAAGAAGGAGCCCATATAGTAATATGGGATTGGTGCGGTAGTGTAATAATAACTCTTTAGTGGAATGAGATATTATTGATGAACTCGAGTTGGGTGTTCGGGGCGAACAAAGGAAGCTCAAGTTCATCGGGAGACTAAAACCAATTCCTCCTCTCGGTCCCTATTGTAGCCTCTTATTTATAAAGTCTTATACCCACCCAAACCCAACTTCTTACCCACCTTAAGGTGTCCGGCCAAGCCTAGCTTGGAGCCCAAGCTAGGGCCGGCCAAACCAAGGTTAGAAGGGTTCAAGTGGTGGTCGGCCCTAGCTTGGAACCCAAGCTTAGGTGGCCGACCACAATAAAATAAAAGGGATTTTAATTTTAAAATCTTTCCTTATGTGGAAGCCATGATTTAAAAGAGAGTTTTAAAATTAAAGTTTACCTTTTATAGTTTCTACAAAGGATTAAGAGAAAGATTTGATATCTTTCCTTATTTATAGATTGAAAGGAAGATTTTAATTTTGGAGAAAACTTTCTTTATTGTAATCATCTACATGTTTTAATAGAGAGATTTTAATTTATAAAAGTTTCCTTTTATAACCAACCATGAAGAGAATTTTTAAAAGAGAAATTTTTATTTAAAATTTCCGGAAACAAATTAGGAAGTTTTAATTTTATGTTTAAAACTTTCCTATTTGGAGGACTTGTAGGGGCTGGCCACAAGATGGGTTAAAAGGAAATTTTAATTAAATTTTCCTTATTAGCCATTGGCAAGAAAAATAAGGAAGTTTTAATTATGTTTAAAACTTTCCTTATTTGTCAAGACCAAGGAATATAAAAGAGAGGGTACAGGTGCATCACCTCATAACATACATCTATTATTCCTCTTTTTTAATTCCTTGGTGGCCGACCCTCTCCTCTCTTCTTTCTCTCTTCTCCTTTTGTTGAGATCGGCGACACTTGGAGGGTTTGTTTCATCTTGGTGGCCAGTTGCTTGTGGAGAAGAAGAAGAGAAAGAAAGCTTCCCTTGAAGAATAGTTGGTGGTCGAAACTTGCAAGGAGAAGAAGGAGGCTTGGGTGGATTCTCATCTTGGTAGATCATCGCCCACACGATGTCCGAGATAAGAAGAGGAATACGACAAAAGATTGTGAGGTTTATAAGCTACAAAGAAAGATATAACTAGTTGTCTTGTTCCGCATCATACTAGTTTTCTTTGTATGAATTTTGAAATACCAAACACAAGAGGCTAACGATTCTAGGTTTCGAATTTATGATTCGATTTTGTGTTTCTTTTATTTTTCGATCTTGTGATTCGATGGCTCTTAATGGTTAAGCCTAGGGTTACTATAAGGATATTAAATATTGAATTTCGTTGAAAGGCTTTGTCTAGGAAGTGGTGGATGATTCCATACCCAAGAAGGCACTTTGTTTTTCGATCTTGTGATTCGATTGCTCTTAATGGTTAAACCTAGGGTTACTATAAGGATATTAAATATTAAATTCGTTAAAAGGCTTTGTCTAGGAAGTGGAGGATGATTCCATACCCAAGAAGGCCTAGTGCCTCGCTATGTTTAACCTTGAAGCCGATCTCTGAAATAAATATTTAATCAAATTTGTAACATAGGTGGATTTGAATTAATAATATTAAGCATCATTTGCGATCCAAGTCTAAACCTCTAAGAATAGATAAGTTGAATTTGGAATCAATTGTTAGTTGGTCCTAGAAGATCGTACCGGTTCCACTGTACAAAAATTTTATACAAGTGTCAAACATTTCCTAACAACCTATTGTGTACTTTATAAATTAAATTAGGAATCGCAAACGGAACTTAACATTATTGATTCCAAATTTAATTTATCTGTTCTTAATGGTTTAGACTTGCATCGCAAACGATGCTTAACATTATTGATCTAAATCCACCTATGTTAAAAATTTAATTAAATATTAATTTCAGAAATCGGCTTCCAGGTTAAACATGGCGAGGCACTAGGCCAACATGAATATGGGAACAACCACCACTTCCTAGACAAAGCCTTTCAATGAAATCTAATATTTAATTTCCTTATATAACTCTAGGTTTAACCAAAAAGAACAATCGAATCACAAGATCGAAAAACAAAGAAACACAAACTCGAAACAAATCAGAATATCTAGAATCTCTAGTCTCTTGTATTTGGAATTCATACAAAGAAAAACTAGCATGATGCGGAAAATAATTACTAGTTATACCTTTCTTTGTAAGCAATAACCTCTTGATCTTCTGACGTATTCCTCGCCTCCTCTTGGACATCGTGTGGACGACGATCCTCCAAGATGAACACCACCCAAAAGCTCCTCCTTCTCTAAGATTCGGCCACCACCACCACCAAGGAACAAAAGAGAGCAAGGGGAAAGGGAAGGAGAGAGGGTTGGCCACAAGAGAATAAGAATTGATGCAATCCCTACTTCTCCTCTTCTTCTCCTTCTCTTTGTATCCGACCACACAAAGCAACCACAAGAGGTGGTCGGCCCTAGCATGAAGAGAAGCAAGGGTCGCCCCTTAGGAGAAGACTAACGAGAAGAGAGAAAAGAATAGAATACATCATGAGGTCTATCCTCCCCTTCTTTTATAATACTTGCCCAAGGCAAATAAGGAAATATTTTTACAAAAAATAAAATCTTTCTCTTGATTTCCTTTCCCCCTTTTATTTTTCCTTTTCTCCTCTTTTATACTCTTAATGGTCGGCCCCTTGCTTGGACACCAAGCAACAGTGGTCGGCCACATCATCATGAAGAGAAAAAGTTTTTTATAAAATTTTATAAAAGAAGGAATCCTCTTATAAAATTTTACAAGCTCTCTTTCCTTTTGTGGATGTTAAAAAAGGAAAGTTTTAAAAATTAAGACCAAGTTTTAAAATTTAAAACTTCTCTTCTAAAATTTCCTTTTTAACATGGTTACAAAAAGTAAAGTTTTAAATTTAAAACTCTCTTTTTTAAAAACCATGTGGATGGTTAAAAAAGGAAAGTTTTAAAACTTTTAAAACTTTATTTCAAATCATGTGGCCTAATTCAAATAAGGAAAGTTTTGTAAATTTAAAATCCCTCTTTTAAAACTTGTAGATGTCTACAAAGAGAAGATTTTAAAATTCAAAACGCCCCCTAAAATTTGAATATAGTGGCTGACCCCCTTCTTGCTTGGGCACCAAGCATGGGGCCGACCCCTTTGAGGAGGAAGTGGCCGACCCCATGGCTTGATCACCAAGCCATGGGCCGATCCCCTCTTGGACATCAAGATGGACTTTTCATGAGTGGATTTGAGGCTTAATTGAGGCTATGATAGGGACCTAGAGGAGAAATTGGTTTTGGTCTCCTGATGAAATTAAGATTCCCGTGTTCGCCTCGAACACCCAACTTAATTTCATCAATAATAATTCATACCACTAAAGAATTATTATTGAATTACCGCACCAATCCCAAATTACATTTTGAGCTCCTTCTTATTATGAGTGTGTTAATCTCCCTGTGTTTAAGATGTCGGATGCCCACTAATTAATTGAGTTACTAACAACTCATTTTAATTAATATCTTAGTCCAAGAGTAGTACCACTCAACCTTATCGTCATGTCGGACTAAGCCCACCTGCAGGATTTAACATGACAATCCTTATGAGCTTCTTTTGGGACATTATCAACCTAGATTACTAGGACACAGTTTCTTTCTATAATCCACAACACACACTATAAGTGATATCATTTCCCAACTTATCGGGCCTATTGATTTATCAAGCTAAATCTCACCCTTTGATAAGTTAAAGAAATAAATACTAAATATATGTGCTTATTATTATATTAGGATTAAGAGCACACACTTCCATAATAACAGAGGTATTATTCTTTTATCTAGTCAGTATAAAAAGAAACTACCTCAAATGGTCTTCCTCAATACACTCAGAGTGTACTAGTGTAATTTTATAGTTAAAATAAACTAATACCAAATTACACTACGACTATTCCAATGGTTTGTTCCTATCCATCTTAGTCGTGAGCTACTGTTTATAATTTATAAAGAACCGATAACATGATCTTCTGTGTGTGACACCACACACCATGTTATTTACAATATAAATTAATTGAACAACTATACTTAGCATATAAATGTAGATATTGACCAATGTGATTCTTAAATATTTATAAAAAAAGCTAGACTTTTAGTATACACTCTAATAATCTCCCACTTATACTAAAAGACTATGCTGCTATATACCCTACCATACATCTGACTCCCAAACCTTCAACATGCCCATCAAAAGCTCTTTGCCTTAAAGGCCTTAGTGAAAGGATCTCCAGGTTATCACCTGAAGCAATTTAGGCGGCAACAACTTCTCCTCGTTATACGATGTCTCGTATTGGGTGGTACTTGCGTTCTATTGTGTTTACTTGCCTTATGGGCTCGTGGTTCCTTCGAGTTTGCTACTGCACCACTTATTATCACAATTCATTGTAATAATTTTGGGCAAATCATGAATCACATCTAAGTCCATCATGAAGTTTCTGAGCCATACAGCTTCTATGGCTACCTCAGAGGCTGCCACATACTCAGCTTCTATGGTGGAGTCCAGAAAAGCACCTATGCTTAACACTCCTCCATAGTTATGACTTCACCTCCTAAAGTAAACATAAAATCCTAAGGTTGACTTACTATTGTCCCTATCTGATTGGAAGTCAGAATCTGTGTAATCCACAGGGATTAAATCATTTGCCTTGTGAACTATAATATAATCTCTAGTCCCTCTAAGGAACTTTAATATATACCCCTGTTCAGGGTTACTTTGATATCTGCTAACCATGCTCATGACAAAATAGATATCCAGTCTCGTACACAACATTACATACATTAGGCTTCTGATAGCCGAAGCATAAGGAACTGCCTTCATGTTGTCACGCCCAAGAGGAGTCCCTGTCCGAATAAATTTCGGCAACATCTCCCCTGTACGGTGGACAATCTGAAACTTTTCTACATCCTCATATACCTCAGCCACAGGCGGCTGGAATAATAAAAACAATAAAAACAACCACACATACATCCACGCAGTTTATATATAAGTACACAGATCAGTAATATCATGACTCGAAAACAACCCTACTCCACTACACTCGTAAAGCTCAAATCCGACAATAAAACCAACTTACCTCTTCTGCCATCTAAGCAAGCATGTAGTAAAAGCAAATCCAAAACCAAATCCATCGACATCACAAAATCCATACAATGTCCAAGTATCATCAAACAAGAACAGAATCTAAAACAAATTTAGCATAGTCTATGTAAGAAAAACCAAAAAATCCAATAATATCCTCAAGGTCTGCAGGGGACTAACGACTGGAACTCTCTCCTGATAGCATCAACCTGAAAATATCAACAATGGAGGCGAGGTGAGTCCAACACTCAGCAGGTACAACTGATATACAAAGTAAGGAAATAACACCTAGTACTAATCATGCATGCAGTCTCCTAATGTAATTAAAAGTAAATGCAAACTGAAGTAAACAGGAGAATACTGTACTAACCAGGACATGGGTATAAGGACAACCAGTCCGAAAAGTATAGAAGACCTGTATGCATGTCAAACATAGGTATCCAAACAATATGCAGCATATAAATGTAGTAAACACAAACACAAGCAATAAATGCATCATGCATATGATGCCAATGTCATGGTCACCCCTGACGCCAGTCAGCCAACTCACAATAGAAGTGGGACCGAGTGGGTAGGGCTGTGACAACCGTCACTCCACATCACTACTCCTGATGAGTGACTGTAATACCCTGGTTCTGTGATTCTGGTTAAATATGGCTTAAAAAGGTTAAATGGTATTATCCATATCACCAAGGTGCACCTTCCTTTTCGGAAGCCCAAACTTAAGAACTCCAAAGTTAAGCGTGCTTGGCTTGGAGAAATCTGAGGATGGGTGACCTCCTGGGAAGTTTTCCAGGGTGCGTGCGAGTGAGGACAAAGCACGCTGAAAGGACCTCCGGTGGTCTGTGGAGCTAGTCATCAAACCGATGGACAATTATGGGTAGCGTTCCCGGTTCGGTCTGGGTGGGGCCGCCCGGGCCGGGGCGTTACAGATGGTATCAGAGCAACCTTGCGACCGTGAGTGTGTCTGTGGCAGGAGCACCCAGGGCACCACCTAGCAAGGGAGATTCTGGGATTTGTTTGTCGTGTGATTCATGGTTACACAACGAGGACGTTGTGTCTTTAAGTGGGGGTGATTGTAATACCCTGGTTCTGTGATTCTGGTTAAATATGGCTTAAAAAGGTTAAATGGTACTATCCATATCACCAAGGTGCACCTTCCTTTTCGGAAGCCCAAACTTAAGAACTCCAAAGTTAAGCGTGCTTGGCTTGGAGAAATCTGAGGATGGGTGACCTCCTGGGAAGTTTTCTAGGGTGCGTGCGAGTGAGGACAAAGCACGCTGAAAGGACCTCCGGTGGTCTGTGGAGCTAGTCATCAAACCGATGGACAATTATGGGTAGCGTTCCCGGTTCGGTCTGGGTGGGGCCGCCCGGGCCGGGGCGTTACAGTGACCGAGAGAACGGGATACTATCGGAGTACACACATACTCCTACCCCAAATCATAAATGGGGGAGCGCAATGCTCTCATCTCCCGGTACACTATGACGGGGAGGGATCTCTAACGTGCTACACGCTGCGTCACAATACCCCTGAGCGGACCAACGGAGCATCGAAAGAGCAAACTGACATGCTACCACGCTGCGTCACGCTACCCCTGAGCGTTAACAACGGAGCACCGAACAGTGATGAAACTGGCGATGTGCTCGACAATAATGGAGCAATCTATCACACAGCATGCAGTTATGCGAATGATGCATGATACTAAGCATGGCAATATACTAAACCAATCTATGAACATATAATGATGTGCACCATAGTGAACAAATCATATCAAAGTACACTGATCAAATAAGGTATCAAACCTAGGTCCTGAATAGGGTGAAACATGATTATATCACTACCCCTATGAGCATGTGTAATCAGGTACATAACAACACGAAATGCAAACCAAACAATCAATCAAGCAGGTAACAGGTAATCGGGTAGTGATTAACCGAAACAAATGAGGAACATAATTAATGCAACTTGTTAATTTCATTACTATGCATATCAAAGACAATAAGTCAAAAGTACCCGCCTCCAATCGAAATGTCCAATCCGACTCCGAGATACTCGTCTCGTGCCAAAATCCTGTGTCACAATATTTAATTTAGATAATTCTATCATGCCTTCATTAACTAAACCAAATCATAATTTCATTGATCAATTAGAGTTAAACTCATTAACCCTAACCCTTCCACCCTTCAATTGATCAAGGTCTATATATATATATATATATCCGACCTAACATAATAAATTCAAATCCAATTTCATTTCCTAACCTTCCTTCAATTCGGTGCATACTACAGCAAAAGAAACAACTGCACTACACCTTACCTCAAATTATCAATTGTTGTTGCTGCTGAAACAAAGGGTATTTGCTGCTAGAATTTCAAGGTAGTAGCTGTTGGAACAGAGTGAGCCAATCTGCTGTGGTTCCGGATCAAAGTGAGATCAAGCAATCTACAACCAACAGAAAATCAAACCCAAATCCACAGCCAGGTATGGCACTTACCTCCAACCAGTAGCCCTAAATTCCCTCTACAAAGAAGGAATCCAAGCTCCGATCAGGAAAAACAGCAGGAACGATCCAAAATCTTCCTCCTAGTGTAAAACAGGAAGAAGGTTACAAGCTGTTAAACCCAATTAACCAAAATCATTGAAATCCAGAAATTTCTCATCCCTGCTTACCTTGAGGATCATTGCTAGGACACAGAGGAAGGCTCGGCCGAACCTAAACTAGGCACGACACAGTAAGGGGAGAAGTGGTGCTCTGCCGTGGGGAGGAAACTCGACTTGGGCACGAGGTGGTCGGCAATGGCGTCGGGCTGGCTAGGGCACCGGTAGCAGGGAGAAGAAAACCGGCCCGACGCTAGGGCACAGAGACACCAAGTCTGTAGAGGAAGAGGACCCTGGTGGCACCGGCTAGGGCTCAGGTGACTGGAGTTCCTGTGGCCGGCGGTGTCTCGGCGTCGGAATGGCAGTGGCGCGCGTGAGGGAGGAGAGGCTAGGGCAGAGGATGGATCGCCGGCACGGCTCGGCGTCGGCTCTGTCAGTTGTGGCTGGCGTTGGATCTAGGGCACCGGCGGTTAGGGATTGGAGAAGATGTTGTCGGGCGAGGAATTGAGAAGAAGAAACAAGAAGGAGAAGGAAGGGAACCGCTCGGGCACTCGGGGGTCTCGGCGAGGAAGAAAACGGGAAAAAAGAAAATAAAGGAAAAGAAATAAGAAAAGCAAAAAGGAAAAGAAAATAAAACTTTTCCTCATTAAAACAGGGTAGCCTAAACAGGCTTTTCCGGGCCCCGTTTTTATCCCCGTTAACTCATCTGTACGAGCTCCGAAAAATTCCTAAAATTTTTCCAAAAATTCTGGAAAATTCCCTCGTTAATATTCGCCTATTTCCAGTATTTTACATTCTCCCCCACTAGTAAAAATTTGGTCCCCAAATTTCGTTATGTAGCATCAGCAAGTACTAATAATAAACAGAAAGTATAAATGCTGAATGGTAAACTGAATCACATACCTCAAGTAAAAAGATGGGGATAACGAGCTCGGATAGTATCCTCGAGCTCCCAAGTAGACTTCTCGTCCGAATGATACTACCACCCGACGTTAACCAGCCATATAGTCTTGTTCCGCAACTGACGCTCTTTCCGGTCCAGAATCAGTACCGGAACCTTCTCGTATGTGGCGTCAGGCTGAAGGGAAACTGGTATATCAGACAACACATGAGCTGGGTCTGCTATGTATCTCCACAACATAGATACATGACATATGTCGTGAACTCCTGCCAGGGACGGTGGTGGTGCCAACCAATAAACTACCGCTCCAATCCTTTCCAAGATCTGGAAAGGTCCAATGTATCGCGGCTAGCTTACCTCTGAGGCCAATCTCTTCACCCCTTTTATGGGTGAAACTCGCAGAAATACATGGTCGCAAATGGAGAACTCTAAAAGTCTCCGACTCCGGTCAGCATAACCCTTCTGGCAGTCCTACGCCTCTGACATCCTCCGTCTGATAGTACGGACCAACTCTACCTTATGCTGAGCTCTATGAGGTCCCAACAACTGGGCCTCCCCAACCTCATCCATAGGGTGGGTGTCCGACAAGGCCTACCTTACAACGCTTTAACGGTGGCCTTTGGATAGCTGAATACAAACCGTTGTTGTAGACGAACTCTCCAATGGCAAATGGTCCTCCCAACTGCCCCTAAAATCCAATACACAAAACCTCAACAAGTCCTCTAGAGTCTAAATGGTCCACTCTACTGTCCATCTGTCTGCGGATGGAAAGCTGTACTAAATTGGAGCTGCGTGCCCAAGGCCTGCTGCAGACTCTGCCAGAAACGAGACGTGAACCGGAGGTCTCTATCCGAAATAATAGTCTAAGGGGCACCACGTGATCTGATGATCTCCCGTCAAAATAGATCTACCAATCGATCCAGGAAATCAGTCTTCCAGATCGCTAACGAGTGCGCGAATTTGGTTAATCGATCAACGATTACCCAAATCGTGTCACGGCCTCGTCGTGTCCTCGGCAAACCCACCACAAAGTTCATAGTAATGTGTTCTCATTTCCACTCAGGATTAGGAATCTGCTGAAGTAAGTCGGCAAATCTCTGGTGCTCGACCTTCACTTGCTGACAAACAAGACATCTAGCTACAAAATCCGTGATGTCTTCGTTCATACCATTCCACCAGTAGGAACGCCTCAAATCTCGATACATGCAGGTCCCGCCTGGGTGAATCGCAAATCGAGAGCGATCAGCCTCCTGAAGTAACTCTTGTAAGACCGGATGAGACTGAGGTACGCATAATCTGCCTCGGCAGTGTATAACATACCCTCCTCGTCTCGTGTAAACTCGGTCTGCTGCCCGGAAGCTATCTGACTACTAATGAACTGCAAATGCTGATCACCAGCCTGTGCCTCTCGGATCCTCGTCCTGATCGACGACTGAGCAACCATGGTAACCAGAATACCCTGCTCTGTCTATCCTTACCCCTCAAGGCCCAAATCGGAGAAACCTTAAATCAAGTCTGTGACCACAACTCGGTGGCAAGCTAAAGTTCCTCCGGACTTTCTGCTAAGCGCATCAGCAACCACATTAGCTCTCCCCGGGTGATAGCTAATGATACAATCATAATCCTTCAAGAACTCCATCCATCTCCTCTGTCGGAGATTAAGTTCCTTCTAAGTAAACAGATATTTGAGACTCTTATGGTCAGTGAGAATCTCAAATGTAACGCCATATAAATAATGTCGCCAAATCTTCATGGCAAAAACAATGGAGACTTGCTCCAGATCATGTACAGGGTAGTTCTTCTCATGATCCTTCAACCGACGAGAAGCATAGGAGACTGCCATATCGTGCTGCATCAGAACAGCGCTCAAACCCTGAATAGATACGTCGGTGTAGAGGACATATCTGCCCTCTCCAGAAGATAAAACCAAAATCGAAGCCGACATTATTCTCCGCTTTAGCTCCTAGAAGCTGGTCTTGTCATCCTCAGTCCAAGTGAACTTCACGCCTTTCATGGTCAAGCGTGTAAGTAGCATAGCAATCCATGAGAAACCCTCAACGTATCTCTGAAAATATCGAGCCAAACAAAGGAAGTTGCAAGCCTCTTCTATAGACTCCATCTACTCCCCACGGTAACAACCTCGATCTCCTGTGGAACCACGGTATACTTCTTCTAGTGACCGTGTGTCTCAAACATCTCACAGAAGACAACCAAAATATGCACTACTGATCTTCGCATATAGATGTTCCCATCGAAACAATCTCTTGAACTATGCAAAGATGATGTGCGTGACTTACCGTGGATCTGAAATAAATCACAACATCGTCAACAAAGACAATGGAAACTGATCCAAACATCTTGGGAATACCAAAAATCATCCAGTCTCTGAAAACATCTAAGGCTTCCTAAACCCAAATGGTAAAATCATGACCCATAATGTCCGTATCACAGACATTTCTAACCATAAGATCCCTGACAATAAGTTTGAAATATAATCACCAACAATACAAATCACCAAAGAATATATCCACCAGTGTGAGAGCAACGCTCCATCACAAGAAATACCACATACGTGGGAGCAACGCTCTACCACAAACAATCCAAAATATGTAAGGGCAATACTCTATCACAAACCAACAATAATATGTGGGAGCTCCGCTCCACCACAAATGATCCTTAAGTGTCTAAGGCACTTAACTATCCAACTAGAGGCTGCACGAGATCACTCAACCACATATCACTGTGGGCAGCCAAAGGTATAACAATCCAGCAATCAAATCAAACTCATCGGCAAATCTATCAACATCGTAGTGAGTCACCCACTGATAAAAATATGGGTTGACAGGGTAATCCAACAAATGACATAATGCAGACACTCTACATCCTGCATTCAACATAAGTAGAATCATGCTGCTACCAACAATGCACCTAGCACACTTGCTCACACAACATATGTATGATCATCATAATCCTCCAATTATTATACACCAAACACACACACACAAGTAGAAATCAGTGTGATACCTCCAACAATACCTACCGAACCCGTGTGCATATATCAACATAGGTATAATCGACAATACACCTCAAACAACCTCACATGGCATATATACACCTATGGAAAAAGTATAATCAACGTAATACTTCCAACAAAGCATACTAAACCCAGGTGCACTCAAAATCAAACATAATAAAAAAATACCTCAGATACCACATCAAACCCATATGTACATATCACAACACCGATGTAATCGACAAAATACTTCCAA
This sequence comes from Zingiber officinale, assembly GCF_018446385.1. NCBI lineage: Eukaryota > Viridiplantae > Streptophyta > Magnoliopsida > Zingiberales > Zingiberaceae > Zingiber > Zingiber officinale. The sequence goes on along the minus strand of NC_055992.1, from coordinate 55,594,288 downwards.
TTAAGACACTCAAACACATGCGCACATACTACAACACAGATTAAATCGACAAGATACATCAAGAAAAATACCTAAACTCATGTGCACATCCCACAACATAAATTAGATCGACAAGATACTTTCAATAATACAATCAAATACATACACCGAACTACATAACTATGATCCACAAGGAACCTACAACCCATAACAGAACATGTATACCTATACTACTTGCAAATGGACAGTCTACCACAGGACTCCTACAACACATAACAATCATAATATACATGCAACATAGACATGCATAATCAGCATACTAGCTCAATCAAAGAGTCCAACCTTATTCTACTAACACTCATGGTTACGGGTATACCTAAACAAAAGCATGCATAGGTATCAAGCAGGAATACATCAATCATAGACACCCCAAAATAAAGCAGCCTAATCATCCAGTAACAACCCTGCTCTAGTTCAAAGGAATTCACCAAATTGTCAAATAACTAAATTAGTTCATGGGTCAATTCAACACTAAATACATCAACTCAAACTAGAGAATGTCAACCCACATAATATCATATGTATTAATGTGTACGACCCAAAAGAAAAAGTCAGAATTCAAGAACATCAGACACTCTCATTTTTATCCTCAAAAATATCAGCCCACATACTATCAGATGAATAAATCTCTACTCCCCAGGAGAGCTAGTTAGCATTCAAACATCAAATCATTATTTATCCACATAGTTCAATATCAGAGGAATCATACATCAATTTTTATCATCCTGTTAACTAACCACAACTAGCCAGATTTTATTAAAATCTCATAGGCACACTCAACCGTAAAACTCTCTAGCACCCGATTATAATCTGATCACCGACTATAATCATCCAACTTGTGAATATCATACATAACACTCACTATGTCACCATCAACGACAACCCAAATAATAGATCATCAAAATAGTTATCCACTAATAGATCATCAAAACAAATATCTAGTAATAGATCATCAGACAACCACATAACATTTACTCTCATAAATCATTAGAAATCAACGTATCACAATATCTGATCTCACAATATCCCTCAATCTCAACCATTCTCAACAATGATCAAACATGATAACTCTCCAATGACCAATTTTCATCGTATCGGGTACCATAATATCCAAAAGATATGAGTATAAAAACTCTACTGGCTAAGTCAACAGAAATATGTAGATATCATCCATTACCCAGCTAACAATAGCAGAGGCTGGTATGTGCCTCCATCTCCTACTAGTAGTAACAGAAGCTAAAACTACTGATAGTATGTTATGAAAAATCTCCAGAGACTATAACCCTTGATCTCTATTAAGGTCAACCATGCTCAATGGCTAACCCATCACATGTAATATGTGTTACAACAACCAGACAGGTACTAAAGATAAAGTGCTAATACATGTCATAACTATCAAATTAAACATCATACCTATATGCCGTCTAGAGATGTTCCATCGCTGTCCAATCCCCAACTTCTGACCTCAAAATTCCGAACATGAAAATCACCGGAAATCCATATAAATCCGAAACAGAAGTCCGAAGCATAAACATAATGGAAATTCGTAGCTCTGAAATAAATACCCAAGTTTACTAGTAAACTCGGGCTAACTCCAAAAATACAGAACACCATAAGCAGGTATCATAACCCGCTCTGATACTAATAAATTGGTATCAGATAAATCTCGAAATCCGTAACACGAAAATCAAACAAGTATCGCCAACCTGGCGCTCTGATACCCAAATAAATTGGTATCAGGTTATCCCAAATATCCAAAATACGAAAACAAAGATCGTAAAACTGTGCTCTGATACCACTAAATTGTCACGCCCCAGAGGAGTCCCTATCCGAGAAAATTTCGGCAGCATCTCTCCTGTACGGTGGACAATCTGAAACTTTTCTACATCCTCATATACCTCAGCCACAGGCGGCTGGAATAATAAAAACAATAAAATACAACCACACATACATCCACGCAATTTATATATAAGTACACAGATCAGTAATATCATGACTCGAAAACAACCCTACTCCACTACACTCGTAAAGCTCAAATCCGACAATAAAACCAACTTACCTCTTCTGCCATCTAAGCAGGCATGTAGTAAAAGCAAATCCAAAACCAAATCCATCGACATCACAAAATCCATACAATGTCCAAGTATCATCAAACAAGAACAGAATCTAAAACAAATTTAGCATAGTCTATGTAAGAAAAACCAAAAAATCCAATAATATCCTCGAGGTCTGTAGGGGGACTAGCGACTGGAACTCTCTCCTGACAGCATCAACCTGAAAATATCAACAATGGAGGCGGGGTGAGTCCAACACTCAGCAGGTACAACTGATATACAAAGTAAGGAAATAACACCTAGCACTAATCATGCGTACAGTCTCCTGATGTAATTAAAAATAAATACAAACTGAAGTAAATAGGAGAATACTGTACTAACCAGGACCTGGGTATAAGGACAACCAGTCCGAAAAGTATAGAAGACCTGTATGTATGTCAAACATAGGTATCCAAACAATATGCAGCATATAAATGCAGCAAACACAAACACAAGCAATAAATGCATCATGCATATGATGTCAATGTCATGGTCACCCCTGACGCCAGTCAGTCAACTCACAACAGAAGTGGGACTGAGTGGGTTGTAACGCCCGCCCCTTTACTACACTCCTGCCTAGTGAGGGCGGGGTTACTTTCTTACCCTTAGACTTAGTAAACTTAAACATTCATACATACATACAGCGGAAGCATATCTATGTTTGCCTAGAATCATACTAAGCATAGAATAACATACTAAGCATATGAGTATGAAATACATGGTTCAACTTAAATAGTCATAGTATTCATTCCTAACACATGCATAGGGAATCATAAAAGACATCACATAACATAACATATTATTCTAAGTTCACTTCAGCAGGTCATTTTATTTCTTTAGCCAAGTCACCATCACACATCTCTTGCCCCTTCCTCCTGCTCCTCTAGTTTATCCATCCTTTACCTTTATCTGTGGTACAAGGAAAAGTATCTGTAAGCACTCAAGGCTTAGTGAGATCCTTTCCTACTCACAAAAACCAATATATCATTTAAAATCATCATATCATACATCATGGAATAGATGACACTCATATCATATAATTAAACATATCATATCATGGCATAAATCTTATCATGGTATAAGTTACATCATATCATAGCATAACTCATATCATAACATAAGTAATCATCATATCATGGTATAAGTAACATCATATCATAGCATAAATCATGTCATAACATAAGTAATCATCATATCATGGCATAGGTCATATCATAACATGGGAAATCATCATATCATGGTATAGATCATATTATAACATAAGTGTACATCATAGCATAAGTGAAAACATCATGACATTTCTTTTCATAACATCAAGACATCATATCATAGCATAACAGTAAGCATCCTTTCACATCATTTCGTAAGCATGGATTTCAAGATGTCCTTTAAAACATGGGTAATGTCATGTGCAATATGCCTTTCAAAACATGGTTTATGTCATGGGTAAGATGTCTTAAAACAATATCATATAGTACTTGAAAATAATCTCAACATGAAGGGGCCCGGCTTAGTACCACATACATACATAATGCACGCATCCTAAGTAGACCCAAGGTAGCTAGTCTTGAACCTACTAGGAAACTAGGCCCGTAGCTCGGCCTAGGGGTACGTAAGGAGCCCACCCTTTACTAGGCCCGTAATTTGACCTAGGGGTGCATAAGGAGCCCACCCTTTTAGTACAAGCTATTCAAAGTAAAATACATGCCATATCATATCTCTATCATTTCATAACACATTCATGTCATTCATAGCATATCTTATTCATGTTATTCATAGCATATCATGTTCATGTCATTCATAGCATATCATATTCATGTCATTCATAGCATATTTCGTTCATGTCATTCATAGCACATCATGTTCATGTCATTCATGTCATTCATAAGGTATGCATAAATGGGCACATAGCCATGCATACTTGGGCACATAGCCATCATACTTGTCTTGGGCACATAGCCATCATATTTTGGGCACATAGCCATTTTAGATATCATTCTCATGCATGGTTCATAAGCATATTTAAACGAGCAATATGATACATCATGGAAAGAAAAAGAAAACATAATCATGCATGGATCACAAGTTAACTTCTTCTAATTCATATCATGGCAAGGAAAGTACATATTGGATCACAATTTAGTCTAAATCCACAACCCACTAAGGGTGGCCGAAACATGCATAGGCTCATTTAGGTTACATGAAATCATACAAGCATATGAACCCACATTCATTCCTATAACATTTATCATAAAAAACATCATAAGCATATTTGATCTAGGTTCTATGCTTCCTAGGTTTTAAAATCCATCTTGGCCGAAATATACAAGGTCCAAAACTTGGTTACAAATAGCATGTAAACATGTGAATCCTAATCAATTTCCATGCATTTATCATAGGCATTCACATGAGCATATTAGGTTAAAGTTCAAGCTTCCTAAGTTCACCAAGTGTAAGTGGCCGAATGCTACAAAAGCATAACTTCTAAGCACAAGAGTACCCTATAAATTTCATAGCATATCATAGAGAAAAACATAAACATGTTAGGGTTGAATTTAGGCTTGCCTAAGCCCTACATTTCATGTTGGCCGAAAGTTCATCATGGAAAAAAAACTAACCTTAAGCAACATGAAATCTCAAGTGCATTATGTTATCTTCATATCTTTTCATAGGGTAAAACATAAACAAGCTAGATTTGAGGTTGAGCCTCCTTAAGGTATTTAATCCCTTAATGGCCGAAACCTTAAGGTAAGATCCTACTAGTTCTAAGCAACATACAAGTATAAAACATCAAGAGAACATTCACAACATATTATGGAAAACTTCATACTTGATACTTCTTCTAGAATTTACAAGCATGTGAGTACCTTATGAATTTCATAGCATATCATGGGGAGGAACATAAACATGTTAGGGTTGAGTTTAGGCTTGCCTAAGCCTTACATTTTATGTTGGCCGAAAGTTTATCATGTGAAACCTAACCCTAAGCAACATGAAATCTTAAGTGCATTATGGTATTCTCATATCTTTTCATAAGGTAAAACATAAGCAAGCTAGATTTGAGGTTGAGCCTCCTTAAGGTATTAAATCCCTTCATGGCTGAAACCTTAAGGTAGGGTCCTACTAGTTCTAAGCAACATACAAGTATAAACATCAAGGAAAATATTCATATATCATCATAGAAGAGATCATAGGCATGTTAGTTTTTAAATTGAGCTTCCCTAGGTGTTTAAGCCTCTTCATGGGCGAACCCTAAGGTAGGGTATTACCTAACTCCAAGCCTTGTACAAGCATGAAATGTCAAGGTCATATTCATAGCATATCATGAGGAAAAACTTAAACATATTGGTTTTGATTTTAAGCTTCCATAAACTTTACAAGTATCATGACCAAAATTTCTAAAGGAAACTCTAGGCTGTAAATTCATCTAAACTCGAATAAAAACCATATAACAACTTGTATCACAGGTGAGAGGATACTCACTTCCTCTTGCTTGGTCTTTTCCTAAGAGAAGGTACCCTTTGTGAAGAGAAAGAAGAGAGCTTCTCCTCCTAGTGCTCCTTTGTGCTTCTCTTGCTTGTGAGAGGTAGATCTTGAGGGTTCCTTCTTGTTGGTTTGGTTTTCTTAGGTAGAAAACCTTAGTTGGATTTTCGGGAAAGAAGAAAGGATGCTCTAGGTCACGGCAATGGTGAGGGAAGGGAAGAAAAATGAAATCCCTTCTTGGTTTTTCCTCTTATGTTAGGTGGAAGTAAGAAGCAAAAAGAGACTTTGCTTTCCCCTCTTCTTAACTCATCTTTTATTCTCTTAATGATGAAGAAATGTCTTCATTCATCCTCTTACTCCCTCTCCTCTCCTTCCCTCTTGGATCTTCACGAAAATGGGAAAGAGTGAGGAAGGAAAAGACAACTTATCTTGCTTCTTAATCAAGAGAGGGAGGAAGAAAGTTACTTGATGTTTCTTGCTTCCTTCTCTTAATCATGGTTTTATCTATATCTACAATATCCATTCTCTATTCAACAATAACTCATGATGGTCTAGTGGTAATTCTAAAATCCTTAGCTTAAGAAGGTTCAAGGTTCAATCCTTGACCAATCCTTTTTTTTTTTAAATATTTTTGGTTCCATCTTGTCTTCTTTTATTCTAAGAGAAAATCTTCACATACTTAGCTTAAGAAATTCGTGGGTGTTACATGGGTAGGGCTGTGACAACCGTGCACTCCGCATCACTACTCCTGATGAGTGACCGAGAGAACGGGATGCTGTCGGAGTACACACATACTCCTACCCCAAATCATAAATGGGGGAGCGCAATGCTCTCATCTCCCGGTACACTATGACGGGGAGGGATCTCTAACGTGCTACACGCTGCGTCACACTACCCCTGAGCGGACCAACGGAGCACCGGAAGAGCAAACTGACGTGCTACCACGCTGCGTCACGCTACCCCTGAGCGTCAACAACGGAGCACCGAACAGTGATGAAACTGGCGATGTGCTCGACAATAATGGAGCAATCTATCACACAGCATGCAGTCATGCGAATGGTGCATGATACTAAGCATGGCAATATACTAAACCAATCTATGGACATATAATGATGTGCACCATAGTGAACAAATCATATCAAAGTACACTGATCAAATAAGGTATCAAACCTAGGTCCTGAACAGGGTGAAACATGGTTATATCACTACCCCTATGAGCATGTGTAATCAGGTACATAACAACACGAAATGCAAACCAAACAATCAATCAAGCAGGTAACAGGTAATCAGGTAGTGATTAACCGAAACAAATGAGGAACATAATTAATGCAACTTGTTAATTTCATTATTATGCATATCAAAGACAATAAGTCAAAAGTACTCACCTCCAATCGAAATGTCCAATCCGACTCTGAGATACTCGTCTCGTGCCAAAATCCTGTGTCACAATATTTAATTTAGATAATTCTATCATGCCTTCATTAACTAAACCAAATCATAATTTCATTGATCAATTAGAGTTAAACTCATTAACCCTAACCCTTCCACCCTTCAATTGACAAGGTCTATATATATTTATATATCTGACCTAACATAATAAATTCAAATCCAATTTCATTTCCTAACCTTCCTTCAATTCGGTGCATACTACAACAAAAGAAACAACTGCACTACACCTTACGTCAAATTATCAATTATTGTTGTTGCTGAAACAAAGGGTATTTGCTGCTAGAATTTCAAGGTAGTAGCTGTTGGAACAGAGTGAGCCAATCTGCTGTGGTTCCAGATCAAAGTGAGATCAAGCAATCTACAACCAACAAAAAATCAAACCCAAATCCACAGCCAGGTATGGCACTTACCTCCAACCAGTAGCCCTAAATTCCCTCTACAAAGAAGGAATCCAAGCTCCGATCAGGAAAAACAGCAGGAACGATCCAAAATCTTCCTCCTAGTGTAAAACAGGAAGAAGGTTACAAGCTGTTAAACCCAATTAACCAAAATCATTGAAATCCAGAAATTTCTCGTCCCTGCTTACCTTGAGGATCGTTGCTAGGACACAGAGGAAGGCTCGGCCGAACCTAAACTAGGCACGGCACAGTAAGGGGAGAAGTGGTGCTCTGCTGGGGTGCTCTGCCGTGGGGAGGAAACTCGACTTGGGCATGAGGTGGTCGGCAATGGCATCGGGCTGGCTAGGGCACCGACAGCAGGGAGAAGAAAACCGGCCCGACGCTAGGGCACAGAGACACCAAGTCTGTAGAGGAAGAGGACCCTAGTGGCACCGGCTAGGGCTCAGGCGACTGGAGTTCCTGTGGCCGGCGGTGTCTCGGTGTCGGAACGGCAGTGGCGTGCGTGAGGGAGGAGAGGCTAGGGCAGAGGATGGATCGCCGGCACGGCTCGGCGTCGGCTCTGTCAGTTGTGGCTGGCGTTGGATCTAGGGCACCGGCGGTTAGGGATCGGAGAAGATGGCGTCGGGCGAGGAATTGAGAAGAAGAAACGAGAAGGAGAAGGAAGGGAACCGCTCGGGCATGCGGGGGTCTCGGCGAGGAAGAAAACGGGAAAAAAGAAAATAAAGGAAAAGAAATAAGAAAAGCAAAAAGGAAAAGAAAATAAAACTTTTCCTCATTAAAACAGGGTAGCCTAAACAGGCTTTTTCGGGTCCCGTTTTTATCCCCGTTAACTCATCCGTACGAGCTCCGAAAAATTTTCGAAAAATTTCCAAAAATTCTGGAAAATTCCCTCGTTAATATTCGCCTATTTCCAGTATTTTACACATGTCCTCTATCTATTGTTGATATCTTCGGAGACATCTCTTTTGATAAAGCTACTCCATGCCTGAAAGGTAGAAAAACCTTTCATGGAGTCTTGCATGCTAAAACGAGCTAGGATAGTATGAAGCTCGGGATAAGCACAACATTCTTTTCTTGTGATCCCTTTGATCTCGAGAATATGTGTGCATTCTCCCATGTCCTTCATATCGAATTGCTTGGACAACCATACCCTTACTTCTGACAACACTTTGATATTATTTCCAACTACCAAAAATGTCATCTACGTATAGTACAAGAAATACCACCACGTTTTCATCATACTTCTTGTATACGCAAGACTTCTCCGGACACTGAATAAATCCATAGGTCTGGATTACTTCATTAAACTGGATGTTCCAAGACCTTAAAGCTTTGCTTCAGTCCATAAATAGACTAATTGAGCTTACATACTAGATGCTCTTTGCCTTTTGCAATGAACCCTTCTGGTTGCTTTATATGGATGCTTTCTTCAAGACTTCCATTAAGGAAAGTTGTCTTGACATCCACTTGCCAAATCTCATAATCCATATGAGCAACAATAGATAAGAGTATCCGGATAGACTTAAGCATGACAACCGGTGAAAAGGTTTCCTCATAATCGATACCCTTTTCCAACAAGCCTTGCTTTGAAAGTTTTCACCTTCCCGTCTGTCCTTCTTTTTCTATTGTAGACCAAATGGCTTACACCATTTGGTGATTCTACAAGCTCCCAGACTTTATTAGAATACATATATTCTAATTCAGTATTCATTGCTTTTTGCCAAGATGCTGCATCTTTATCTTGGAGCGCTTCATCATATTTCCGGGGATCAGGTTCATGTTCACCAGGGATCAAGTCCAAAGACTTTCCCAAAACATGAAATTTTCAGGTCGCCTAACAACCCTCTCACTACAACGAGGCACTGTCTGTAATTGTGTATCATTTGTGATACGTGTTGTAGTTTCTTATGATATCTCATCTTGTACAGTTGGTACTAGATTAGACGTGTCCTTTATTATTTCCTTAAGAACAAACTTACTTATTGACTTGTGGTTCATTACATAGTCCTCTTCTAAAAATCGAGCATTGGTGCTAATCATGACCTTCTGATTTTTAGGACTATAAACCTCCTTTCGCTTCTCTAGGATAACCCACAAACAAGTGAACTCCTATCCATCTTATCAGTGTCTCCCTTTAGCACATGTGCCAGACTACCCTGAATCCGAATATGCTTCAAATTAGGCTTACGCCTATTCTGTAATTCTATGTGAGTAGAGAGTTCTGACTTAGAAGGTACTATGTTCACTTCTATTTCTAGAGTATATCCTCAAAATGAATTTGGTAATTTTCTGAATAACTCATCATTGATCTAATCATTTCCATAAGAGTCCTATACCTTCTTTTTACTACACCATTCTGTTGGGGTGTACCAGGTGCAGTTAGTTGGGATTGAATCCCGACTTATGATAAGTGACTCCTAAACTCTCCCAAGAGGTACTCGCCACTACGATCTCACCGTAGTGTCTTGATACTTTTACCTTGACGTTTTCCCACATCAGCCCTATACTCTTTGAACTTATCAAAGCACTTAGACCGGAGTACATCAGCCCTGTACTCGTTTTCCCACGTCAGACTAAGTCCACCTGCAGGGTTTAACATGACAATCCTTATGAGCTCCTCTTGGGAACATTATCAACCTAGATTACTAGGACACAGTTTCCTTCTATAATCAACAACACACACTATAAGTAATATAATTTCCCAACTTATCGGGTCTATTGATTTATCGAGCTAAATCTCACCCTTTGATAAGTCAAAGAAATAAATACTAAATATATATGCTTGTTATTATATTAGGATTAAGAGCACACACTTCCATAATAACAGAGGTATTGTTCTTTTATCTTGTCAGTATAAAAAGAAACTACCTTAAATGGTCTTGCTCAATACACTCAGAGTGTACTAGTGTAATTTTATAGTTAAGATAAACTAATACCAAATTACACTACGACTATTCCAATGGTTTGTTCCTATCCATCTTAGTCATGAGCTACTGTTTATAATTTATAAAGAACCGATAACATGATCTTCTGTGTGTGATACCACACACCATGTTATCTATAATATAAATTAATTGAACAACTACACTTAGCATATAAATGTAGATATTGACCAATGTGATTCTTAAATGTTTATACAGAAAGCTAAACTTTTAGTATACACTTTAACATCAATAATGTTAAGTTCTATTTGCGATTCCAAATTTAATTTCTAAAGAACACAATAGGTTATTAGGAAAGGTTCAGGACTTGTACAAAATTTTTGTACAGGGGAACTGGTACGATATTCTGAGTAGCAATCAACATGTTAATCTAAGAAAAATGTCGCTCACTAAAATCTCGTTCTTCCAAAGGTGGAGTAGCCTCTTACAACGTTGAAAGCTTAGAACTAGAAATTGAAGTACAGAACTCATTTACAAATGTTATTCTAAACTACTAAGACCAAGACTCTATTTATAGCCTACTGGTCAAATCTGACCGTTTGTTGACATGGCAGCTTCGATCGCCTAGACGTGGATAAAACTTTATCCATGCTGACAACGATTTACAAAGGATAAAATTATCTTGGTTTGAGCGCCTGGATGCGGCTGACGTGGCCTTGCTTAGCATCGCATCAAGGAGGCACCCTTGGGGTGCCCAAGGGGTTCGAGCGCATGGACAGTCCAGGCACCTGGACTTGGTGCAAGCGCCCAGATAGTCAACATCAAGTTGACTATTTGATTTCTTCCCCGTTCCAGCTTTGTTCACTTGGGTGATTTCGACCATCCATAATTTGGCTTACCCATACTCATCTTCCAGCCTTCTCCTTAAGAGATCTTCCACTCTGGCTTCTCGTCCCTTGAAAATGTTGCACACTTCCTTCTCGTCCGCCAACGTACTCTTCCATAGCACCTCGTCCCTCAGACGCACCGAGCTCATCGACTCTCTCCTATGTCATCCTTCTCGCTAGCTATGTCTTTCGCTCGACTTCTTGTGCTCTAAAGTTCTTGCACACTTAGACATAAGGCATCAAATATACACAAGACCTAACTTGGCTTGGTTGATCACATCAAAACCACCATGGGGTACTTACAGTCTAAACCTCAGTTTAGGCGCCCGGGAGTGGTTCAGGTGTTCAAAAAGGTCTATAAAAGAATCTTCAACCAACAACACCAAAACAACAATTACTCTGACTCCCATACTCACACGTTGCTCTGAGAAGCTCTCCACGATACTGAAAAACTACTCCGACAACCAACACTCAAGCTATTACACTACTTGTTGCTAGCATATTTTACTTGTTTATTTTATACTTAAAATTTATATAATCATTCTAACTTATATTGATTGACCAACGAAAACACCCACCGAGTGTTAGACTTGGAGTAGGAGTCATCGAAGGCTCTAAACCAAGTAAAATCAACTTGTGTTAGCACTTGGTTTTATCTTTGTACTTTTCATTGCATTCTTTCATGTTTTTATGAAAAATGTAAAAAAGTGACTCGCATTATTCATCCCCCAGCCCCTTAGCACTTTACAATCCTTCACTTAGTCGGGTGATCATCACATGATCAGAAGCAGAGTCTTCTTGTAGTTTCTTCAAGGGATCGATCTCTGATTGTATAGTGATTATTTCTTATTGAGCTACGATCAAAACTTCTTGGGAATGAGCTACAACTAACTGGGCCTCCAGTTTAGTTATGTGGCCTTTCATATCTCGATGGCCCTGGCAGATCTCAGGATATCATTGAGACATGCGCTTGGCCCCATTTTGCAAAAGTTATTCTGCCAATTCTCGGATGGACATGTCTTTGGTAGTTGTTTCCCCATTCTTCCAAGCAAGGACTGCTAGACCACAAATAGAAAGATCTATCTGGTGCTTGGCTTGGGCTAGGTCTTGGGTAAGATCCACAAGAGGAATGTCTTCATCTGGCAAATCCCTGAGAACATGAGAAGAGCCTGCTCCCATGAGGGGAGTTCTTGCTTCAATGGGAGGATGGGAAGCTAGAATTCTAGGAGAGGGGGAGAGGTGCACCAAAGGAAGGTTAATGGAAGTCGGGTGGCCTCTTAATCTAGTGTGCATTGGTGATCCAATAGGAATTTAAACAGGGACGATGAGGCCTTCTTGTTTGGTTGAGAGACTAGATGGGCGGTGCCTTTTTCATAAATTTAGAGGGGAGGCTCCAACTTTTGTGGATGAAGTCAATATTGGAGCATTGGGTGGACCAGTAAGAGATCCCGACTCTCCTATTGGGCTTAGCTCCCTTGATGCCAATCGAAAAGTCCCCTCCATTAGGATTGTAGCTGGAGCTAGTGATGCTCCCTCCTTAAGAGTCACCTCAGTAAGGTCTACAATTTCCACACAACGTACTTCTAACTCTATGGTCGTAAGCTTCATTACCTTATTAAGAGATGCCCTCATCATTATGTTGGCTGCAAAGGTAACATGTCTTCAGTTAGATGTCAAATCTTATGAAGATGAGGATTCTTACCAAATAAAGCTATGAGAGGAGCCAGTTGAGAGCTAAGGCCAAACATATGCAGAAGTCCTTCCTCAAGTAGGATGTTGCTATTGAATTACAAATCAAGCAAACTCTAGATGCATTATGGTAACCTCGCTCTAGATAATAGTCTTTCAAAGTCAGAGGAGGCAAATCTCGCTGCCAACGAATTGGCCAGGAGATGGAATCTGTGTTGGACCCCGTGATGTTTTGATGTGATCAACCAAGTTGGTTAGGTCCTGCTTTGTGTTTGACCCCTGTGTCTGAGTGTGCAGGAACTTAGGAGCGTAGGAAGTCAAGCAGAAGACACAGCTAGTGAGAAGGATGGCACGGGAAGGGAGCCGATGGGCTCGGTGCGTCCGAAGGACGAGAGAGCTGCGGAAGAGTACACCGGTGGGCGAGAAGAACGTACGCGGCATTCGAGGGACATTAAGCCGGGAGGAAGACTACTCGAGGAGAAGGACAGAAATTGAGTTCGGGTGAGCCCTATTTCGGTTGGCCGGAATCACCCAAAAGAACGGGACTTCGGAAGACGAAGCAAAGAAGCAAGCAAGCTGGAAAAAGCTGCCAGCCAGCTTGGAGGCGCCTCCATCAGGCTTGGAGGCACCTCCAGCTTGAAGGCGCCTTCAATGCCTATTAGAGGTGCCTCAGACCTGGCAAAAGTGAACGTTGAGTTTCCGGATAAAGTTTTATCCACTCTCTCGATGGAGGCGCCTTGGACCTCTATTGGAGGCGCCTCGGACATCCGAGATAGAATTTCCAGAGGCTATATAAAGGCCTCCGGAACTAGGAATTAGAAATCAATTGTTCCCTAAACTCTGTAATCAATTCCTAGCAATAGTTCTGAGCTGTTAGAGTGTAAAAGGCTTTTCCGCCTTCAGAGAAGGAGATTTTTCTAGTGTGCGCTTTTCATCGTCCTGGATTAACAACCTTCTAGGTTGTAACCAGTTTACCTCCCGGTCTTCTCTGTCCTTCTATTTAGCTTTATTGTTTTAGTTATTTTATTATTTACTATTGCTTGCACTTTCGAGTTGAAAGATCCGAGAAGGGTAGCTTTAATTTGTGCAGGCAATTCAACCCCCTCTTGCCGGCCTCCGCTGCACCTATAATTGGTTTCAGAGCAAGACCACCTCAGAAGGACTAACCGCCGACTGAAGCACAACAATCAAGACGATGGCCAAAGCGAATATTCATCCCCCGAAGTTCATGTCACGCCCTAGAGGAGTCCCTGTCCGAAGAAATTTCGGCAGCATCTCCCCTATATGGCGGACAATCTGAAACTTTTCAACAAGCACTATATACCTCAGCCACATGCGGCTGGAATAATAACAAGAATAAAACAATCACCACGCAGTTTAATAGTAGACAAACAGAGCAGTAATAAGATGACTCGAAAACAACCCTACTCAACTACACTCGTAAAGCTCAAAACATATTTCTACTCGACTACACTCGTAAAGCTCAAAACCGGTGATAAAACCAACTTACCTATTCTGTCATCTAGGCAGACATGTAGTAAAAACAAATCCCAATAAAAGTCATCACAAGTAACAATCCATACAAGATCCAAAGTATCCAAAACATAACAAGTTCAAAACATGGTCTAGTAAAGAAGAAAACCAAAAGATCCAAAAGGCCCTCGTGGTCTGCAGGGGACTAGCAACTGGAACTCTCTCCTGACAGCATCAACCTGAAAAATAACAACAATGGAGGCGGGGTGAGTCCAACGCTCAGTAGGTACAACTGATATGCAAAGTAAGGAAATAACACCTAGCACTAATCATGCGTACAGTCTCCTGATCAAAATAAAGGTAAATGCAAACCGAAGTAAACAGGAGAGAAACTGTACTAACCAGGACCTGTGTATAAGAAAAAACAGTCCGAAAGGTATAGAAGACCTGTATGCATGTCAAACATAGGTATCCAAACAATATGCAGCATATAAATGCAGCAAACACAAACACAAGCAATAAATGCATCATGCATATGATGCCAATGTCATGGTCACCCCTGACGCCAGTCAGCCAACTCACAACAAAAGTGGGACCGAGTGGGTAGGGCTGTGACAACCGTGCACTCCGCATCACTACTCCTGATGAGTGACCGAGAGAACGGGATGTTGTCGGAGTACACACATACTCCTACCCCAAATCATAAATGGGGGAGCGCAATGCTCTCATCTCCCGGTACACGATGACGGGGAGGGGTCCCAACGTGCTACACGCTGCGTCACACTACCCATGAGCAGACCAACAGAGTACCGGAAGAGCAAACTGACGTGCTACCACGCTGTGTCACGCTATCCATAAGCGTCACAACGGAGCACCGAACAATGATGAAACTGGCGATGTGCTCGACAATAATGGAGCAATCTATCACACAGCATGCAATCATGTGAATGGTGCATGTCACTAAGCATGGTAATATACTAAACCAATCTATGGACATATAACGATGTGCACCATAGTGAACAAATCATATCAAAGTACACTGATCAAATAAGGTATCAAACCTAGGTCCTGAACATGGTGAAACATGGTTATATCACTACCCCTATGAGCATGTGTAATCAGGTACATAACCACACGTAATGCAAAACAAACAAACAATCAAGCAGGTAACAGGTAATCGGGTAGTGATTAACCAAAACAAATGAGGAACATAATTAATGCAACTTGTTAATTTCATTACTATGCATATCAAAGACAATAAGTCAAAAGTACCTGCCTCCAATCGAAAAGGTCCAATCCGACAATCGAGATACTCGTCTCGTGTCAAAGTCCTGTAATTCCATGACCAAAAATTCAGCTACTTACTTATAAATTAAATAGCTAAATCAATTTTACACACCTATTTAAGATAGCCACAGACAAAGATGATTATTAATTAACCATATAATTAAAGTTAAATCTGCTTAACCCTAATTAATCCATTATTCTCCTTAGATTATGTTTAAATCTTTTAACCCAATCTCCTTGTGAGTTAATCAATTATATCATGGCAAACTTTCTAAAATCAATAAACCCTTATATGCACCAATTGGATTATAACTCCAACCCTAACAATTTACAACAGAAATCTAATAATCCTAATATCGATCATGAAACCATTACATCAATCAACACCAAATGATCATAATGTATCCACTCCAAAACTTACCCAACTCAAGTGGATGGACAGTGGTGTCGGGCAGCAGGTTGTGGTCACCAAGATGCTGGTCTCGGACTGTTTTGCCTCTGTCCACAACCCGGAGAGACAACTAAAGCACAGGGAAAACGAAGCAAGCATTAGGCAAGGGAGGCAGCGGCGCTAGGGTAGAGAAATGCAACACAATGGCCGCCGGAGAGATCGAACCGTGGCCGTCAACTTCAAGCTAGGGCATGGCTACGACAGGGCTCGGTTAGGGCACGCGAGGAAGGGGCGTCACGGGAAGAGGAGAAGTGTCGGCACTGGAAAGGCGACCGACTGTCGGCTGTGGTGGCGGCGGCGCATCGCTCAGCGAGGAGGAAGAGCACCCGGCGATGTTGTTGGGTGGAGAAGGCCGGCGTCGCGAGAGATAAGGGAAGAAGGGTTCGGCTCGGGCAGAGGAGAAGAAGAAGAAGTGGAAGGGAAGAATTGGGTTCGGCGTCGGCAGAGGAGGACTTTGGCTCTGTGAGTTGCAGCCGGCGGTCGATTTAGGGCACGGCTGGGCGGAGGAGAAGAGAAAAAATCGCCGTGAGCGCCGGTTAAGGCTCGGAGGCGTCGAGCGGGGGGAAGAAGTGCGGCTCGAGTGCGCGAGGGAGAGGGAAAAGGAACGGCGAAAAACAAGAAAAAGAAAAAGGGAAAAGGGAAAAGAAATTAAAACTTTTCCTCATTAAAACAGGGTAGCCTAAACAAGTTTTTCCGGTCCCTATTTTTATCCCCGTAAACTCGTCCATACAATCTCCGAAAAATTCCCGAAAAATTTCTAGAAATTCCGGAAAATTCCATTATCATTATTTCTCTATTTTCCGGTATTTTACATTCTCCCCACTAATAAAAATTTGGTCCCCAATTTCAGTATCTACCATCAGCAAATACTAATAACAGGTAACAGATATAAATGCTGAACGGTAAATTAAATCACATACCTCAAGTAAAAAGATGGGGATATCGAGCTCGGATCGTATCCTCGAGCTCCCAGGTAGCCTCCTCATCCGAATGATGTTGTCATCCGACTTTAACCAGCCGAATAGTCTTGTTCCGCAACTGACGCTCTTTCCG
Source organism: Zingiber officinale (assembly GCF_018446385.1). NCBI lineage: Eukaryota > Viridiplantae > Streptophyta > Magnoliopsida > Zingiberales > Zingiberaceae > Zingiber > Zingiber officinale. The sequence goes on along the minus strand of NC_055992.1, from coordinate 55,577,104 downwards.
GTCGAGAATCCGTACCGGAACCTCCTCATAGGTGACGTCAGGCTGAACTGGAACTGAGACATCTGTCAGCACATGCGTCGGGTCGGGCACGTATCTCCGCAGCATAGATACGTGGAATACATCGTGAATGCCTGATAGGGACGGTGGTAGTGCCAGTCGGTAAGCTACCGCTCCAATCCTCTCCAAGATCTCGAAAGGGCCAATATACCACGGAGCTAGCTTACCTCTGAGGCCAAATCTCTTCACCCCTTTCGTGGGTGAAACTCGTAGAAATACATGGTCGCCAACAGAGAACTCTAGTGGTCTGCGTCTCCTATCATCATAACTCTTCTGGTGGTCCTGCGCCTCTGACATCCTCCGTCTGATAGTACAGACCAACTCTGCATCCTGCTGAACTCTATGAGGTCCCAACAACTAGGCTCTCCAACCTCATCCCAGAGGACGGGTGTCCGACAAGGTCTACCATACAACGCCTCAAACGGTGCCATTTGGATAGCCGAATGGAAGCTATTGTTGTAGGCAAACTCTACCAACGGCAGATGGTCCTCCCAACTGCCTCTGAAATCCATAACACATGACCTCAGCAGATCCTCTAAAGTCTGAATGGTCCGCTCTAACTGTCCATCTGTCTGCGGATGGAAAGTTGTACTGAAACAGAGCTGCGTGCCCAAGGCCTGCTGCAGACTCTGTCAAAAACAAGACATGAACCGTGGGCCTCTATCCGAAATAATAGTCAACGGGACACCACATGATCTGATGATCTCCAGGTAAAACAGATCTACCAATCGATCCAGGAAATCAGTCTTCTGGATCGCTAACGAGTGCGCGGATTTGGTTAATCGATCAACGATTACCCAAATCGCGTCATGGCCTCGTCGTGTCCTCTGCAAACCTACCACAAAGTCCATAGTAATGTGTTCTCATTTCCACTTAGGAATAGAAATCTGCTGAAGTAAGCCGACAGGTCTCTGATGCTCGGCCTTCACTTGCTGACAGACAAGACATCTAGCTACAAAATCCGTGATGTCTTCCTTCAGGTCGTTCCACCAATAAAAACACCTCAAATCTTGGTACACACGGGTACCGCCTGGGTGGACAGCAAATCATGAACAATGAGCCTCCGGAAGTAGCTCCTGTAAGACCAGATGAGACTGAGATACGCACAATCTGCTTCGAAAGTATATAATACCCGCTTCATCTTGGGGAAACTCAGTCTGCTGCCCGAAAACTATCCGGCTGCCAATGGACCGTAAATACTGATCTCCAATCTAGCCTCCTGAATCCTCATCCTGATCGAGGATTGAGCAACCATGGTAACCAAAAATACCTTGCTCTGTCTGTCCTTGCTCCTCAAGGTATAGTTCGGAAAAACTCTGAACCAAGTCTGTAAATAAAACTCAGTGGCAAGCTAAAGTCCCTCCGGACTTCCTGCTAAGTGCGTCGGCAACCATATTAGTTTTCCCCGGGTGATAGTCAATCGTACAGTCATAATCCTTCAGGAACTCCATCCATCTCCTCTGTCGGAGATTAAGTTCCTTCTAAGTAAAAATATATTTGAGACTCTTATGGTCAGTGAGAATCTCAAATGTAACGCCATATAAATAATGTCGCCAAATCTTCATGGCAAAAATAATGGTGACTTGCTCCAGATCATGTACAGGGTAGTTCTTCTCATAATCCTTCAACCGACGAGAAGCATAGGAGACTACCATATCGTACTGCATCAGAACAACGCTCAAACCCTGAATAGATGCGTCGGTGCAGAGGACATATCCGTCCTCTCCAGAAGGTAAAAATTCAAAATCAGAGCCGACACTAGTCTCCGCTTCAGCTCCTAAAAGCTGGTCTTGTCATCCTCAGTCCAAGTGAACTTCACGCCTTTCCAGGTCAGGCGTGTCAGTGACATAACTATCCGAGAGAAACCCTCAACGTATCTCCGGAAATATCGAGCCAAACAAAGAAAATTGCGAACCTCTTCTATAGACTCCCAACGGTAACAACCTCAATCTCCTATGAAACCACGGTATACTCCTACTGGTGACCGTGTGTCTCAAACATCTCACAGAAGACCACCAAAATACGCACTACTGATCTTCGCATATAGATGTTTCCATCGAAACAATCTCTAGAACTATGCAAAGATGATGTGTGTGATACACCTCAGATCAGGAATAAAACACCACGTCATCAATAACGATAACGAATTCTGATCCAATATCCTAGGGATACCCAAATCATCTAGCCCATGAAAACATCTAAGGCTCCGCAAGCCCTAATGGTAAAACCAATACACATAATGTCCGTATCACAAACATTCCCAATCCATAAGTTCCTCGACAATAAACAGATCTGATCACCAACGATATAAATCACCAAAGAATAAATCCTCCAATGTGAGAGCAACGCTCCATCACACGAAATACCACATATGTGGGAGCAACACTCTACCACAAACAATCCGTAATAGGTGGGAGTAACGCCCCACCACAATAATCCAAAATATGTAAGAGCAACACTCTATCACAAAAAAATTCTCAATATGTGGGAGAACAAACCTAAGTGCCCAAAGCACCTAACTATTTAACCAGAGACTATCTGGGGTCGCTTTACCACAGATCACTGTGGGCAGCCAAAGGTATAACAACCTAGTAAGCAAATCAAATCCATAGTCAACTCTATCATCATCCTAGTGGTTTGGTCACCCACTAATAGGAGAATTAGTTGACAGGGTAATACAACCAATAACATAATGTAGACACTTACATTCTACATTCAACATAGGTAGAATCATCATGATGCTACCAACAATACACCTGGCACACGTTCACACACAACATAGGTATGATCGACATAATCATCCAATTAGTACACACCAAACACACTCATCACACAGGTATAAATCAGTGTGATACCTCCAACAATACCTACCAAACCCGTGTGCATATATCAACATAATACTTCCAACAAAGCATAATAGACACAAGTGCATCCACAAATCAAATCTAATCAATAAAATACCTCAAATATTACACCGAACACATCTGCACATATCAGAACTCATATTAAATCGATAAGATACCTCCAAATAAACAATCAGACACGTATGCCTAACCACTAGGGTATAATTTACTAGACACCCACAATAATCATAATTGAACAAGTATACACCACACAGATATACCTAATCAGCATATTTAATCCAATCAACCTGACATTCCCTATTTTACCTTCTATGTTATCCAAATTGTAATGACCCAAATTTCCTCATTTTGAGCCCCAAAAATAATTCAAAAATATTTATAAATTCTATAGAAAAATTCTAGAGATTTTTAGAAATTTTTAGAGTATTTTTAGAGTATTTTTATGTAATTTTTGGAGTTCGTTTGATATTTTTACCAAGAGGAAGAAGTTTAAAAAAAAAAGTGTTGAAGCCGGGTTTTGAACCCAAGACCTCAGACCCGAACCAGATCTTAACCAAACTCAGCCAACCAACTGGTCTGTGAGTGTTTTGTTAATCAAATATGGAGCGAATTATATATAAGCAGTAGCTAGGAGCATTTTAAATAAAAGGGGAATAAAACGTTCGGTTGAGGATTCAAAACCACGACCCTTGACTTGGTCAAAACTGCAGCCAACCAACTCTTCCGCGAGTATTTTGTAAACAAATATAGGGAGAGATATATATAAGTTATAATTGAAACCCTAGTTATAAAAAAAAAAGAACTTAGGTATTATCCCGAATTTCTTTCTCCCGAAACCTCTCCTCTCTTGCTCGACGGCGCGGCTTCTCTCGGGCAAAATCCGCAGTAGGAGCTGGGGCATCTCCGGCGGCCGGCGAAGGAGTATTTCTGTGAGGTTTTCACACCCTTGAGGTCCTCTCGTCGAGGAGGGTCCGTGAGCACAAGAAGAGCTCAAGTTATCTGAACCCAAGAACGTTCCCTCTTCGGCTGTGAGTCCAAGGAACCGAGGTAAGTGCTCACTCACCTGCGGTAAGAGTAGTTCCGAGATTTTCTGCCTTGTTGCTGTGAATTTGAGGTTTCGGATCTTTGTGTTCATGAATTTCGAAGCTTGCTGTTGTGTTGATTTTTGTAGCTTGCTGCTAGGGATTTTAATTTCTGTTGTTGATTCTTTCTTGGTTTTGTTTGTTGCCGTAAGCCCTAAAGAAAGAAGAGAAGGATTGATTTAGTTTAAGCATGAAGAACAGGAGAATTAGTTTCGAGTTTTAGTTTCCTTCTTTGTTTCGGATTGTGTTGCACAGAAACTATGGTTAGGGATTTAGCCTCCCTTTCATGCTTTCGGAACATGTAGAATTTAGGTTTGTGTTCCTTTGTTTGCTGCTGTATTGAACCTGAATTTACCTTCATAAGATTTAGATTGGAGTTCCTTTGTATGCAGTAGTTTTTTTAGCAGGATGGTTGTTAGGCTTCTTTGATTCCGGAACATGTTGTACAAGATGGTTCCTAGGGCTTTGGTAATTTAGATTGGTTGTCTAGGTAGATTTAGTGAAGATCAAGGAATCTGGATATAGAGTACTGGGAAGAGAAGCAACTTCAGATGGAAATTTTGTTATTTAGATAGAGTTTTATCTCGAGATCTACTTGATTATCTTTAGGTTTACTATGTTGCTTTCATTGCTTGGTATAGCTTTACTGAAGACTTTACTAGAATGTGAGTGCATGGAAGCTGTCACGGATAGAAGTTTCACTCATTAGCATAGCCACCTAGGGATATTTGAATCAGGACATTGTGATCTATTACAACTGTAGCATTGACTTCAAGCGTAGTTCATTTGAATTTCACTGTCTTTGAGCTCAAGTTCATTCTGAGGTACTTGAATTATGATTTAAGTATAATATTTTAGTTTCAGATTTAGTTTCTGATGTTTTCTTAATTAGTTGGAACAACCTTGTCTTAAGCTTGCTGGTTAGATCTTTTTATGCTATGCATTGGGCAAGAACAGTCCTTATTTTTAAAGTATGCAGTATAGATTTTTAGTTAAGCTAGTATGCAGATTTTTATTAAGTAGATTAGTGCAGACTTTTATTAAGAAGAGCAGTGCAGATTTTTATTAAGTAGATCAGTGCAGACTTTTATTAAGAAGAGCAGTGCAGATTTCATTAAGTATTAGAGTGCAGATTTTATTAAGCAATAGTGCAGTTTAGATCCCTATGTTGTGCATATTTGCTTTAAATATTTAGTTCCTTTAGCAGTGTAGATTTGCGTTAAGTATTTAGTTTCTTTAGCAGTGCAATTTGCTAACAGATAGTTTATGGAAAGCATTGTAGTACAAGGCTTTAGATTTCCCTTAAATATGCATGATTGTGTGTTATCTAGTGAGTTTCACTTATAGATGCATATGAAAAAATACCCTGACAGTATTTTGAGTTTAAGAAAAGTATAAGAAAGATAAAGAAAAGAAAGAAAAAAGTCAATGCCTTAAGTAGATCCCAAAGTCAAGACTTTAGGGATTTTTGGCACACAAGGTGCCTATTAAAATGCCAAGGCATTTAAAGAAGAAGTAATTAAGATTATAAGTATTTTACTTTTAAGAAGAGGCTAGTACCCGACTTCCGAGGTTGTCGTTAAACAAATCCAGGTGTCCAATTCCGAGGTCTTGTCCCTGGTAGAATGAGGTCTGCTCTTTTAGGATTGGTGGCTCGCTACCCCAACCTATTAGGGAATGCGCATAAGATGGTACTAAGCCTGGGCCCAAGAAGAAGTTGATTATTATTTTGAAGTATTATAAGTATAAGTTTTTGAACAAGTAAAACGAGTTTTACATAAACATAAAGTATCAAAGATTAAGTTTAGAACAAATGAAATAAGTTTCATATAGTTCTAAAAATCAGTAAGTTTAGTTCTTTATTCTACCATGTTTATCTAGTAGATGAGTAGTTTTTCATGTTTACCTATTAGATGAGCAGCATGATTAACTACTAGAATTATATGAGTAGATTCCTTAGTTTTTCCTTGCTATTAATTTAACATGAGCAGTTATGTTTATGCTTTATTTCTTTTTAGAGCATATAGTTTCTAGTTCTTTTCGTATACATGCACATTCGTGATTTTGCGAGTTAGATAGCGCTTACTAAGCAAATTTTGCTTATAGACTACACTTCCTCTTACTGCAGATACAGGAAAGGAAAAGATATAGAAAGGAAGGCGACAAGGAGGTGTTCGAAGGATGTGTGATGACAGGACTATGGAAGCCTTGGGACTAGGAAAGAAGTTTTATTCTAGTTTCTATTGTCTTTTGTTATGTTAGAAGTATTTGAGATAGTACATGATATTGTGATGTGATTAGGACATAGTAGATGAATTGTGATATGGTGTGATGAGTTGTGGTATTGTCTTCTTTATTTTGGATTTATTATACTGCGTGGTTGATTGATATGTGTTCCAGTCGCTTGTGGCATGTATTGTTGAATATGGTCACCGGTACAGGGGAGACTCTGTCGAAATTTTTCGGTAGGGTTTCCATATGATTTTTAATCATACCGGTTAAGTAGAGTTAGTAGTTAAGTAACGGTCATCCTTAGAGAGTAGTAGTAGTAAGAAGGGTGGTCGTTACACAAATCCGACACAATACTCAACCATTTTCATCCAGCCTTGACATTGATGAAAAATTGGTTACATTTAACACTTCAATCAAATTTATATCCTCAATATCTGAAACCATTACTAATCATTCATATGGAGTTATATGATCAAAAATTTTGCCAGGATTCACAAACCAATCCAATTATAATCAACCAGATATCATGTTCCATACATGTATCCACTCAGCAGACCCAGAAAAATTTTCAACTATGACAACCAAAGGTAGCACAACAAAAATCCTACCAGTTCATTGATCCATAATCCATACAGAACTATCCGAAGGGATCCATCCTTATAGACACCAGAGCAAGTAACAACTTGACCCCCAAAAAAATTGTCAAATAACTAAATCAGTTCATGGGTTAATTCAACACTAATTACATCAACTCAAACTAGAAAATGTCAGCCCATATAATATCATATGTATAAATGTGTACGACCCAAATGAAAAAAATCAGAATTCAAGATCATCAAGACACTCTCATTTTTATCCTAAAAAATATCAGCCCACATAATATCAGATGAATCAGTCTCTACTCCCCATGAGAGCAAGTTAGCATTCAAAACATCAAATCATTATTTATCCACATAGTCCAATATCAGAGGAAGCAAATATCAATTTTATCATCCTGTTAACTAACTACAACTAACCAGATTTATTAAAATCTCATAGGCACACTCAACCATAAACCTCCAGCACCCGATCTATATCTGATCACCAACTTTAATCATCAAACCTGTGAATATCATACATGACACTCACTATGTCACACGACAACCCAAATAATAGATCATCAAAATAGTTATCCACTAATAGATCATCAAAACAAATATCTAGTAATAGATCAGCAAACAACCACCTAACATTTACTCTCATAAATCATTAGAAATCAACACATCACAATATCTGATCTCACAATATCCCTCAACCTCAAATCATTCTCAACAATGATCAAACATGATAACTCCCCAATGACCAATTTTCATCGTATCGGGTACCCTAATATCCAAAAGATATGAGTATAAAAACTCTACTGGCTAAGTCAACAGGAATATGTAGGTATCATCCATTACCCAGCTAACAATAGCAGAGGCTGGTATGTGCCTCCATCTCCTACTAGTAGTAACAGAAGCTAAAACTGCTGATGGTATGATATGAAAAATCACCAGAAACCTATAATCCTTGATCTCTATTAAGGTCGACCAAGATCAGTGGCTAACCCATCACATGTAATATGGGCAACAACAACCAGATAGGTACTAAAGATAAAGTGCTAATACATGTCATAACTATCATAAAATAAACATCATACCTATATGCCGTCCGGAGATGTTCCGTCGTTGTCCAGTCCCCAAATTAACCTCAAAATTCCAAATGAGAAAATCACCGGAAATCCATATAAATCCGAAACGGAAGTCCGAAACATAACCATAATGGAAATCCGTACAAACCGAAATAGATATCCAAAAATCTAGAACACCAAAAATAGGTTTCATAACCCGCTGTGATACCAATAAATTGGTATCAGATAAATCTCAAAAATCTAACACACGAAAATCAAACAAGTATCGCCAAAAGTTGGCACTCTAATAGCACTAAATTAGTATCAGGTTATCCCAAATATCCAAAATACGAAAACAAAGATCGTAAAACCTAAGCTCTGATACCACTAAATTGTCACGCCCCGGAGGAGTCCCTGTCCGAAGAAATTTCGGCAGCATCTCCCCTGTACGGCGGACAATCTGAAACTTTTCTACAAGCACTATATACCTCAGCCACATGTGGCTGGAATAATAACAAGAATAAAACAATCACCACGCAGTTTAATAGTAGACAAACAGAGCAGTAATAGGATGACTCGAAAATAACCCTACTCAACTACACTCGTAAAGCTCAAAACATATTCCTACTCCACTACACTCGTAAAGCTCAAAACCGGTGATAAAACCAACTTACCTCTTCTGCCATCTAGGCAGGCATGTAGTAAAAATAAATCCCAGTAAAAGTCATCACAAATAACAATCCATACAAGATCCAAAGTATCCAAAACATAACAAGTTCAAAGCATGGTCTAGTAAAGAAGAAAACCAAAAGATCTAAAAGGCCCTCGTGGTATGCAGGGGACTAGCAACTGGAACTCTCTCCTGACAGCATCAACCTGAAAAATAACAACAATGGAGGCGGGGTGAGTCCAACGCTCAGCAGGTACAACTGATATGCAAAGTAAGGAAATAACACCTAGCACTAATCATGCGTACAGTCTCCTGATCACAATAAAGGTAAATGCAAACCGAAGTAAACAGGAGAGAAACTGTACTAACCAAGACCTGTGTATAAGAACAAACAGTCCGAAAGGTATAGAAGACCTGTATACATGTCAAACATAGGTATCCAAACAATATGCAGCATATAAATGCAGCAAACACAAACACAAGCAATAAATGCATCATGCATATGATGCCAATGTCATGGTCACCCCTGACGTCAGTCAGCCAACTCACAACAAAAGTGGAACCGAGTGGGTAGGGCTGTGACAACCGTGCACTCCGCATCACTACTCCTGATGAGTGTCCAAGAGAACGGGATGCTGTCGGAGTACACACATACTCTTACCCCAAATCATAAATGGGGGAGCGCAATGCTCTCATCTCCCGGTACACGATGATGGGGAGGGGTCCCTAACGTTCTACACGCTGCGTCACACTACCCATGAGCGGACCAACGGAGCACCGGAAGAGCAAACTGACGTGCTACCACGCTGTGTCACGCTATCCATAAGCGTCACAACGGAGCACCGAACAGTGATGAAACTGGAGATGTGCTCGACAATAATGGAGCAATCTATCACACAGCATGCAATCATGCGAATAGTGAATGTCACTAAGCATGGTAATATACTAAACCAATCTATGGACATATAACGATGTGCACCATAGTGAACAAATCATATCAAAGTACACTGATCAAATAAGGTATCAAACCTATGTCCTGAACATGGTGAAACATGGTTATATCACTACCCCTATGAGCATGTGTAATCAGGCACATAACCACACGTAATGCAAAACAAACAATCAATCAAGCAGGTAACAGGTAATCGGGTAGTGATTAACCGAAACAAATGAGGAACATAATTAATGCAACTTGTTAATTTCATTACTATGCATATCAAAGACAATAAGTCAAAAGTACCTGCCTCCAATCGAAAAGGTCCAATCCGACAATCGAGATACTCGTCTCGTGTCAAAGTCCTGTAATTCCATGACCAACAAATTCAGCTACTTACTTATAAATTAAATAGCTAAATCAATTTTACACACCTATTTAAGATAGCCACAGACAAAGATGATTATTAATTAACCATATAATTAAAGTTAAATCTGCTTAACCCTAGTTAATCCATTATTCTCCTTAGATTATGTTTAAATCTTTTAACCCAATCTCCTTGTGAGTTAATCAATTATATCATGGCAAACTTTCTAAAATCAATAAACCCTTATATGCACCAATTGGATTATAACTCCAACCCTAACAATTTACAACAGAAATCTAATAATCCTAATATTGATCATGAAACCATTACATCAATCAACACCAAATGATCATAATGTATCCACTCCAAAACTTACCCAACTCAAGTGGATGGACAGTGGTGTCGGGCAGCAGGTTGTGGTCACCAAGATGCTGGTCTCGGACTGTTTTGCCTCTGTCCACAACCCGGAGAGACAACTAAAGCACAGGAAAAACGAAGCAAGGATTAGGCAAGGGAGGCAGCGGCGCTAGGGTAGAGAAATGCAACACAATGGCCGCCGGAGAGATCGAACCGTGGTCGTCAACTTCAAGCTAGGGCACGGCTACGGCAGGGCTCGGCTAGGGCACGCGAGGAAGGGGCTTCACGGGAAGAGGAGAAGTGTCGGCACTGGAAAGGCGACCGGCTGTCGGCTGTGGTGGCGGCGGCATGTCGCTCAGCGAGGAGGAAGAGCACCCGGCGGTGTTGTCGGGTGGAGAAGGTCGGCGTCGCGAGAGATAAGGGAAGTAGGGTTCGGCTGGGGCAGAGGAGAAGAAGAAGAAGTGGAAGGGGAGAATTGGGTTCGGCGTCGACAGAGGAGGACTTCGGCTCTGTGAGTTGCAGCCGGCGGTCGATCTAGGGCACGACTGGGCGGAGGAGAAGAGAAAAAAATCGCCGTGAGCGCCGATTAGGGCTTGGAGGCGTCGGGCGGGGGAAGAAGTGCGGCTGGGGTGCGCGAGGGAGAGGGAAAAGGAACGGCGAAAAACAAGAAAAAGAAAAAGGAAAAAGGGAAAAGAAATTAAAACTTTTCCTCATTAAAACAGAGTAGCTTAAACAAGTTTTTCCGAGCCCTGTTTTTATCCCCGTAAACTCGTCCATACGAGCTTCGAAAAATTCCCGAAAAATTTCCAAAAATTTCGGAAAATTCCCTTATCATTATTTCTCTATTTTCCGGTATTTTACAGTTCGACGGAGACTTCGCGATGTGGAAATGCCGGATGGAGGTATTTTCCAAGACAGAATTTGGCATTTGCTTAATTATGAAATATGGCTATGTAGTTCCAAAAGATAAAGAAGAAAACACGTGGAGCAAGAAGGAGCAAGCCGATTTTATCGCCAACAGAAAAGCAGAATTCCATCTGCTTAGCGTGCTGCCACCTCAAGAGGTAAGTCGAATTGGAAGCTACGACTCCGCGAAAGACCTCTGGGAAAAATTCCTGGAGCTTCACGAAGGTACCTCGGAAGCAAAGCTAGAAAGGCACGACATCCCCCGGACTCAACTTAAGAACCTCCGGATGAACCAAGGCGAGAAGGTAGCGCAACTCCAAGCAAGGATCAAAGAGCTGATCATGCAACTAACCAATCTTGGAGAAGAAGTAACGATCCGGGACTCGATCCGGTACGCGCTCAACGCTTTCCCCAGAACTCTAGAATGGACGTCCTTAGTAGATGCATATTACATTTCTAAGGACTTCGAGGTAATTATTTTAGAAATTTTTTTTTCCACTTTTGAACTTCACGAATCTCGAGTTGCAGAGCCCAATAGATTAGAGAAGACTAGTCAGAACATTACCTTAAAGGCAAAAACAAACGCTTCTGACTCTAACGCATCGATTGACGAAAACAAAGTTGCGTTAATGGTAAGATGTTTTAATAAGTTTTTCAAATCTAACAAATTTAGATCGCAGTCGAGTAAACGTCATCAAAAGACAAGGACAGTCCATTGCTACAATTGCAACGAAGAAAGGCACATCAAGGATGACTGCCCGAAATTGAAGAGCAAACAGAAAGAGAAGGAAAAGGTAAAGTACAAGAAGCCAGAATCCTCCAAATACAAAAACCTGAAAGCGACATGGTCAGACTCATCCTCCGAATCAGACCTCGAAGAACTCTCGGGGTTAGCGCTAATGGTAAGCCATCAGCTGGAAGAAGAGTCAAGCTCAGAAATGAGCATAGAAGAAGGGGGAGGAACTTCAGACGAAGAAAGTGACGATGAAGGGGGAGCATCACCGAGTCAGGTAAGTAAGGTACGTGCTCTAACCCCTACTCAGTCGTTTAAATTTATCAAATCTCTTTCTAAAGATTTGTTTAAATTAGAAAAAGAAAATACTGAATTGAAAATAAAATTAGCAAAAGCATGTCCACTTGAGATGTACGATAATCTAAAATCAGAAAATGAAAAATTAAAAATTGAAGTTGAAAAATTAAAAAATAATGCATGTTTAAATAAATTTCCAAAATAAAAAATTAGAATTTATGGAAAATTGAATTGGTACATTAGAAACCATCAGGGTCAACTTAAAAGAGTGCCCAAGAAATATGTACCCCCTAAATTTTTGAATAATCCTGTAGGAAGGAACCTCTATTGGGTTCCGAAATCTGTGCTAAATTAATTTGTTTAATTAAGACTTTCAAGAGAGAAAATTAAACAAATAATTTCTTTATGAAGTTTTGTCTAAGAAAGTGGTTGTTGCTCCAATAACCAAGAAGGTCTAGTGCCTCGCCACGACCTGGAAGCTGAAATATTAAAATAAAATGTTTAATTAACTTTTTGAAAAAGCATTAAATTAGAATTAAATAATACTTTGAAAGTTTTTTTTTATTTTTGAAAAATTCTAAAAATTCAGTTGACTTAGAAATTTTTTTAGAAAATTCTAAAAATTAATTTTGACTTAGAAATCATTTTGAAAAATTCCATTCTGTTTAGAAAATTTTGGAAAATTCATCTTACTCAAAATTTTTCTAACTTAAATATCATACTCTTACCCCGTTTTGTTGTGATCAAAGGGGGAGAGATTAGTACAAGTCTAGGGGGAGATAATTTTTTTAAATTTTTTTTCTTAAATTTTAGTAGTTGCAATTTTATTTATTGCAAACTGATGCTTAACATGTTAGTTTAGTAATTTTCTTTTAAAATTACTTTTTGTCTATTTTTAACCTAACTTGAACTTGGGTTAATGCACATCAAAAAGGGAGAGATTGTAAGATCCTGTGGTGTTTTGATGTGATCAACCAAGTTGGTTAGGTGCTGCTTTGTGTTTGACCCTTGTGTATGAGTGTGCAGGAGCTTAGGAGCGCAGGAAGTCGAGCGGAAGACGCAGCTAGCGAGAAGGACGGCACGGGAAGGGAGCCGACGGGCTCGGTGCGTCTGAAGGATGAGAGAGCTGCGGAAGAGTACACTGGTGGGCGAGAAGAACGTGCGCGGCGTTCGAGGGACATTAAGTCGTGAGGAAGACTGCTCGAGGAGAAGGCCGGAAATTGGGTTCGGGTGAGCCCTATTTCGGTTGGTCGGAATCACCCAAAAGAACGGGACTTCGGAAGACGAAGCAAAGAAGAATGCAAGCTGGAAAAAGCTGCCAGCCAGCTTGGAGGTGCCTCCATCAGGCTTGGAGGCGCCTCCAGCTTGAAGGCGCCTTCAATGCTTGTTGGAGGCACCTCGGACCTGGCAGAAGTGAACGTTGAGTTTCCGAATAAAGTTTTATCCACTCTCTCGATGGAGGCGCCTTGGACCTCTATTGGAGGCGCCTCGGACATCCAAGATAGAATTTCCAGAGGCTATATAAAGGCCTCTGGAACTAGGAATTAGAAATCAATTGTTCCCTAAACTTTGTAATCAATTCCTAGCAATAGTTCTGAGCTGTTAGAGTGTAAAAGGCTTCTCCGCCTTCAGAGAAGGAGATTTTTCTAGTGCGCACTTTTCATCGCCCTGGATTAACATCCTTCTTGGTTGTAACCAGGTTAACTCCCGGTCTTCTCTGTCCTTCTGTTTAACTTTATTGTTTTAGTTATTTTATTATTTACTATTACATGCACTTTCGAGTTGAAAGATCCGAGGAGGGTAGTTTTAATTTGTGCAGGCAATTCACCCCCCTCTTGCCAGCCTTTGCTGCACCTACAATCTGGGGATTTAAAAAAAAATAATTAAAGTTTCCATCCCTTGTGGGATAAGGGAAGCTCCTTAGTCAAACTAATCCTAGAATGAGTGCAAAAAAAGAAGGTTCCGTCTTTTATTTTCTTTAGGTAAAAGAAAAAAAATGAAAAAAGCAGGGAGAAAGTAGAATGTGATGCAAGCGGAAGAGAATCATGACCCTAGTCAGAATGCGGAAGGTATTAGGACTAAGTTATGATAACAAGATATGGAAATATTGTGACACCTCAATGAAGAAAATAGGGATAGGAAAATATAGACTGCTCAACATATGGCTTTGAAAGATGATTATAAAGTCTAGAGGAGGACGGTCTGGTTGATTATTGTCGTTAAGAAGCCTTAACAGATAATCATCTAGGAGTTCATAAGCCATCCTCAGTCGACCTAGAGATGCATCAGTAAAACTTGAGACAATGAATCTATACCAAAGAGTAGAAGAAGATTCGTTAGCCATGTAAAACATGTTGGTACAAGGTGTACCAAAATCGAACCTGAGTTTTGATGTTGTTAAGGTTTAAATTAAGTCTTGCCGTGATCTAACAAGTTGACTAAGTGTGTAGAATGTTTACTCAACCAGTAAAGCCCTAGTCATGATTAGACAGGAAAGACTTAGTAGATTGTGGAAGCTAAGTGGAGAAGGAAGGGAGTGAGTTCAGTCGACGAAACCCGAGGATCGGTCGACTAAACGGTGATGATTCTTATAAAAAGGAGCTCAAGGTTTGAGGCAGATAATTAATTCTTTAGTTCATCTCTGTGCATAGATGCTCATGCTACTACTCCGCGCTTCATCTTCAAGCAAGCTGTTGCTTCGTTCAAGTGTCGACCGAGCTTCATCTTCTATTATTATCAATATATTTATTTAAGCTTGCATTGTACTTAACTTGAAAGAAGATAGTAGTTTGTTACTATCTTATACTTGCATTTGTACGCATTGCTTCTTTCGAAAGATTTCGGAAAGAAGAATCATAGTGGATTGCCCAACGATGTGGTCAAGGATCATAGGTCTTGGAGTAGGAGTCGATCTAAGCTCCGAACCAAGTAACCACCTGAGTCAACTATTTTATTATACCATTTTTCTCTGCTTACATTGATTGGTTTTACAATATGAAAAGAAAGAGTTTTTTGATGAGCGATATTCACCCCCTATTGCATTCTTCGATCCTTCAATTAGTATTAGAGCCCGGTAGATATGAAAATACTTAATCATTTTTCAAGCAATTTTAAAAACTTTTCTTTTCTTCTTAAAAGGATTTCTTTTTTCATTCTTAATTTTTTTTATCCTAAACTACTAATCCCAAGATAAGAGTCTTAGAAATCTTCTTTTCCTTTTTCTTTGATAGCAAAGATGTCAAACTCCTACCAAGAAGGGTACAACATCGTCCGCCCTCCACTGTTCAAAGGAGATAACTTTAGATACTAAAAGAACAGAATGGAGTGCTACCTCAAATTTGACATCGAGCTCTGGTTCATCATACTTAAAGGATACACTCCCCCGATGGTAGATGGAAAGCCGATAGAACCAGAAGACTGGACCCCTCCGATGACCAAGATGGTGCAACCAAATTGCAAAGCAATCAACACCATTCAATGCGGCCTAACGATTGAAGAACTAAATCGAGTCGGGCTCTATGAAAATGCAAAAGAACTTTGAGACCATCTAGTAAAGCTGCATAAAGGAACCAATGAATCTAAGGTAAACAGAAGAGATTTGTTATTAAATAATTTATTTAATATTAAAATGCTTCCCGTAGAGATGGCCATGCAACTATACGCTCGATTGAAAGACATTCTCAATGGCCTACATCTAATCAGACACAACCTGAAGAATCGTGACACGATAAGGTACTTACTAAACGCCTTCTCGAGAAACTCCTTATAGGCATCAATAGCGGATGCATTCAGAGTTTCAAGGGATCTTTCCATTCTTAAGTTTGATGATATTTTTATGAATTAAAATTATATGAATAGTCTAACTTGAGTTAAGTCAAGAAAAGTATTGCTTTGTATGTAGGATCAAGTAAAGAAACTAAGACCAGAGCCAAAAAAGAACCAGAAAGTGAGTCTGACTCAAATTCAACCAATGAAGAGGAGTTGGTTAATATGGTTCAAAAATTACTAACAAGGAAAAAAGTTCAAAAGGAGTACCAATAAGACACCAATCAACCAGATGCAAAACAAATCAAAAATGATTTGTTATGGATGCAATAAAAAAAGGCATCTCAAAAAGGAATACCCTAACCAGAGGGGGGAAAATTCAAAATCAACAAAAAGAAAAAAGGCCTTCAAAGTAACGTGGGATGAGTCATCTTCTGAAGAGTTCGATGCAGAAGAACCGAAGCACTCGAACCATCTTACCCTATGGCAAGAAACAAAGATTCCGAGTCCGAGGAAGAGTAAGAGTCTGAGACCAACACCAAGTCTGAGAGAAAGCCATGGATCCGTATCCATTTTCAAAGATCTCGATATGGTAAGTTTTTATTCCAAGTCGAATTTACTTAAAGTAGTTAAATGTCAGTTTAAAAAATTAACAAAAACTGAAAAATAAAATAACTTACTACTTAAGGAAATTGACCACCTTAAGGAGTAAGATAACTTGAGTAACTTGACTAACCAAGTTCAAGTTGGAACTTCAGCTCAAGTTACAAAATTTAAGGAAGAAAATTCCAACTTGAAAGGTTAAGTTGAGTGACTCAATAAAATGTTGGAAAAGTTCGAGCTGAGATCCAAGTGTCTAAATATAGTACTTGGGTCGCAATGATCCGTGTACAACAAATCGGGACTTGGCTATAACCCAAACAAAACCAACAAACCATATCTATCCCTAATCAGTCAAAATGTTAGAAATTAAGTCTAAACATGGGTCCCTAAAAAATGTTTAACTAAACCAATCAAACCAAACCAATATACGATTCCTAAAAGTCAAATTCATTACTTAGATAGACTATATCTAAGCTATGACTCAGAGGAAGCAAATAGAAAATTAGTTCAACGAAGTTGATCAACTATGCATGCTTAGGATTAGGTTTACTTTTCTACTTAGCTTAGAATAGTTAGTTAAAAAGGTTTACCAAACCATAATAACATAGCATCGGAATGGATTGGAATAATAGTACGTCAAGGAAGCTCTGTCAAAGGCATGTTTAGGCTGAATCTTGTATATTCTACCTAGTGCACTAAACTTAGTGGATCTGATCGAAGCTACCCCAATCAAACATGGGCTAGTTAGACCAAAACTTAGTATTATATTTTTTGGACAAGAATATTTTGGAAAGTATTTAGCAAATGATACACTATTGATGCACAAGAAGGTCATAAGTCTCCCCACTGAACTGAAAACTTATCCTTAAGAAACTTGTTGATTAATCCAAAGAAAAATTTGAATCTAACATGGGTTAAACAACCTTTTTTGTATAGGCTCCTTATTTAAACTAATCGAATCAACTCTAACTTAACCTTAAAATCAAAATTATAAGCTAGTTAAAATTAGTTAAAACTAAAAATTAATTAAAACTAAAACTAAAACTTAAATTAAAACCTAATTAAATTTAAATGTAAAACTAAAAACATACCATATAACTTAAAATCTAAAATTAATTAAAACTAAAATTCAATTACTTTAAACTTATTTTTTTTAAAAAAAAACTTAAATTAAAACCTAATTAGATTTAAATGTAAAATTAAAGGCATAACTTAAAATCTAAAATTAATTAAAACTTAAAATTAATTTAAACTAAAATTCAATTAATTTAAACTTAAATTATTTTTAAACTTAATTATTAACTAATTTAATTTAAATGTAATATTAAAAACTTAAATCTAAAATAAATTTAATTAAATGTATAAAAATAAAATTAAAATTTAAAATAAAATTAAACTTAAAACATAACTTTAAAACTTAATCAAAACTTAACTTAATTCCTAAATTAATAAAATTAACTATTAAACTAATAAACTTGACTTAAAATAAATATAACTTAAAGTTAAAATTATTAATTCAAACTTAAATTAAAACTAATCAATATTATTCAAATAAACAAATTAAGATTAAATCTTAAATTAAAAAAAAATTAATTAATTATTAATTAATTATTAATCCTAAATTAAAATTAAAACTTAATAATTAAACTAAATTTAAAAACTTAATTAAACTTAAATTAAAATTTAATTAATAATTAAACTTAATTTTAAAATATTATCAAATTTTAAAAGAATAATTAAATATCTAAAAAGAACCATTAATGTCGGAATGTGGTATCCATGAACCTCATATTTTGAGTTAGTTGTGTTAGGTGCTACTCGTAATACTGTTCTATTTCCCTTGTACAAAAATTTGTGCTACCCCATGTGCTCTTTAGAAGTTAAACTTGGATATGAAATGAAACTTAACATTTTTACTCCAAGTTCGTTCTTCAAAGTTAAACTTGGATTGGAAATGAAAATTAACATTTTTACTCCAAGTTCAACCCTTGTGTTCTTCAGAAGTTAAACCATATTACAGAAATTGATTAAATATTTATTTCAAGGATTGGCTTCTAGGTTGTTGGCGAGGCACTAGGCCTTCTTGGTTATGGGATCATCCACCACTTCCTAGACAAAGCCTTTCAAAGAAATTGAATATTTAAACTTCTCACAGTAACCTTATGTTTAACTACAGAGACCTCAATCAAAGCACAAGATCGAAACACAAAATCCAAGCACAAAAATGAAAACACAAAATCGCTAGCCTCTTGTGTTGGTATTTCAGGATCCATACAAAGAAAGCAAAACTAGTTGTACTACGGAATAAATAACTAGTTGTACCTTTCTTCGTAGATAAAGACCTCTTGATCTTCTGCCGTTCTCCTCTCCTCTTCTTAGACGTCGTGTGGGCGACTATCTACCAAGACAAAAACACCCCAACTCATTTTGTTTCCAAGCCGCCTACCACCAAAAAATGCAAAGAAAGGAAAGCCTCCTCCTTCTTCTTCTCCTCCAAACCGTCGGCCACCAAGGTGCTTCGTCTCTTCGTTTTCTTTTCCTCTAAGCTTCGGCCACCAAGAGAAGATGGGGTGCCAGCCCTAGAGGGAAAAAAAGGGAAGAAGAAAAGAAGTGGGGCGCTGACCCTAGAGGAAAGAAAAGAAAGAATGGGGCGTCGGCCTTAAGGGAAAGAAGAGGGTTTTTAGTTGTGGAGACAAACTTATCACTTCTTAATTGAATTGTGTTGGATCGAGAAGCGCTAGAGGGGGGTGAATAGCGCTCGTGGCTTTCACTTGTTTCGGAATCGTAAAACTCGAATAATGCAGCGGAATAAAATAAACGACAAACACAGAAAGACATAGGTCGTTTACTTGGTTCGGAACCTGTGGTGACTCCTACTCCAAGGACCACGCTCGTTGAGCGTTTACGTTGGGCAACAACTATAATTTCGTTAAAGTGTTTACAAGATGAAGCGCAATAATTAAAAAGAAACAACTAAATTATACCAACGACGGTAGAAAATTGAAGATTCTGAGCTCCGGGTCGTCGGCGTCAAGTTGTGGCTTTGTCGGAAGGTCTCGTTAGCAGCTTGTTGCACAAGGAAGGCTTAGAAGGTGTTGTCTTGAGTGCTACCTTGAGAGCTTCTTTTATACCCTGCTGGAGGCGCCTTAAAGCTCATCCGAGGCACCACCAACCCGCCGAGTCAGCCGCATGGATCAGCACTAATCCGGTCGCACCTCATCCACTTGAAGGCGCCTCCAAGGCTGGTCCAAGGTGCCTCCAAGGCCTGGTTCAAGGCGCCTCCAGCCTAGTCCAAGGTGCCTCAAGCTCTGCTGCGCTGACTTCTTCTGGCTTGCACCCGAGGTGCCTCCAAGCTCCATGGAGGCTCCTCGGACACTGTTCATCCAAGGCCAAGTGTGCTCTTTTGTCCCTGCACAACGTGTTAGTCCACAAAATACACATATACCCTGCAAGACAAAGTTAACACACATAAATTTGATAAGAATAGTGTTTGACAATCTTTGAACTGTCCGGGTTTGACTTCAGATTTCCATCCGGAAACCCTAGGTCGACCCGACGCCTACTGTTCCCTCTGCGGGGAACACATCCTCACCTACTCCACTTAGGAGAGTTTCCTGTTGCCAGTGCGATCCTCCAGATCGACTGGACTTTTTCTCAGCGCTCGATGCTTCCAGACTTTCTGCTGGACGTCCGCTCCCCGACCCGTCCAATCTTCCACCTGGTTCGCGACACCAGGACTTTCCACCTAGGGTTATCACCCCTTAGGACTTTTTCCTGAAGCCCTCGACCCACCAAGACTTTCCGCATAGGGTTACCACCCCCTATAACCTAGGGTTACCACCCCCTAGGGTTTTCCACCTACCCAACCTCAGTTAGGACTTTTGCCTAAGTACACTTAGGACTTTCCTACAAGCTCATTCAAACTGTTAGAACACAACATAACATTAACTTTGAATCCTTTGCCATTATCAAAATACTGGTTCGATCGTCGGATGTTTCTCGCACCAACAATCTCCCCCTTTTTGATTATGGCAACTTAAATTCAAAGTTAAGTAAAACAGGCATAAGTAAACGAATGTATCAATAAACATAAGCAAGCTTTTTAAGTAAAAAGTTCAAGTAAGAACGTAAGCAAGCTAAATGTCTAAGGCTCCCCCTTAATAAGAGCTCTCCTTTTCTTATCCTTAATTTGAATTTGTCCTACTCTCTCCCTTTGTCATATATCAAAAAAACTTTTGTAGGGAAAAGACAAGATGAAAGGACTAAGTTTTTAAAACCAATAAATTACGTTTTCAAAAAAGTTATACTTTTAAAACAACATTTTAAAACAACTTTGTATGTTAAATTTGCTAAGTAAAAACTTGTTTTTTGAAGTAAACAAATTATGGCAGAAGAAATATTTTAAACATGAAGTTGGTTTTATGAAAAGTTTAGTAATTTAGCTAAAACGATTTTTCTTTGAACCGAAAGATAGCTAAATTGAAATTTCTTTAGTTTTGAACAACTCCTTTTACTTAGCTAAAATTTGTGAAAATTGAGGTTAAATTAAAACAAATGATTTTCGAGAGGCAAGTTTTGAAAATAGTAAGCAAAAAAATGACATAGCTAGTTTCGAAAGGCTTTATTGAAAAAAAATTTCGTTAAAATTTTTAAAGCCTTTTAAAAGACATTAATTTCGAAAATCTTTTCGAATAATTTTTAAAAGCATAAAAAATAAATTGAGACTTTTTGTAAAATGCTTGAACAGAATATTTTAGAAAATAGTTAATTAAGTTGGAAGGAATAATAATATTAGATTCAAAAACATTTTTGATTTGACTTAGTTAATTTTGAAGACGGCTATAGAAGTCGTAAAATATTTAGACGAATAAGGAATTAAAAGGAGGAGGAATAATTTAAGAACCTAATGTCCAAGCATGAGTTAAGTTAAATGGATTTTCAAATTAACCAATTTCCTTTAGTGAGGTATCAGAGCCCTAAGGTGCAAGCATGAGTCAACTTGAAATTTTAATATCCTTAACCAATTGTCTAACCTTTAGCTACTGGCTGAATACCTAGAGGGCAACAGTTTTCACTTGGTTAATCAAGTTAGTAATCCAGTTAGATTTGACTAGGGTTGGATCATTTAATTGATTAATGTAAATTTAGTTTTTAACGCCCAGACTCACTATGATGCACAAAAATAAGCATTCTGGAGTCCAGGCTGTACCTATGCATCTCACACCTTTATAAGTTTCTTTCAAACACAAATAAGTTATGCCTAGTGTGTTTGTGAGATGCTCTGGCTGAAACTAGGGGAACAAGATTTCTAGGGGAAAGATCCTAGGATGAGTCCAAATTTAAAAAAAACTAATAAGATTGGGATTTTGAAAACATTATTTTTCCTAGAAGATAATTTTAAGATTAAGCGATTTTGAAGACCAACAAAATATTTTAAAAATAAATGTAAGAAATTGGTTTGAAAGTCAAGATCTATTCTACCCAACACATTCCTATGTGTCTTCTAAGTGTACTGAACTCGAGTTCAGGTAAGGGTTTTGTGAAAATGTCAGTTAGGTTTGATTTGGACTCAACATGGTTAAATACAATTTCACCTTTAGCTACATGATCTCTTACGAAATGGTGTTTTACCTCTATGTGTTTAGTCCTAAAGTGGTAATTGGATTTTTGGTCAGATTAATTGAACTTATGTTATCAATTAAAATTTTTGTATTTTTATATTCTAGTTGATAGTCTTTAGTGTATGCATCATCCACAAAAGTTGAGAAGCACATTCTCCTAGGGCTATGTATTCAGCTTCGGTAGTGGATAAAGCAACGCAGTGTTGCTTTCTTCTTGACCAACTTACTAAGCACTGACCTAGAATTTGGCAGCTACCACTTGTGCTTTTTCTATCTAGTTTGCACCCGACATAGTCTGAATCAGAATAGCCAAAAAGGTCAAAGGTGCAAGTTCTAGGATACCAGAGTCCTACATTTAGGGTGCCTTAATGTACCTAAGTATTCTTTTAGATAATGTTAGATGTGACTCTTTTGCACAGGATTGGTATCTTGCGCACATACCTACTGCAAATAATATACCGGGTCAACTTGCAGTTAGGTAGAGTAAGCTACCTATTACACTTCTATAGTGTTTTGGATCTACTGGGTTTCCTTCTGAGTCAGAATCAATGTTGATATTAGTTGCCATTGGAGTATTTATAATTTTTGAATTTTCCATGCCAAATTTTTTAATTAGTTCCTTTGCATATTTAGTTTGATAAATATAGATTCCATCTTTGGTTTGTTTAATTTGTAAACCTAAGAAACAATTGAGTTCCCCTACCAAACTCATTTCAAATTCATTTTCCATTAATTTAACAAATTCTTTTAAAAGTTTAGTGTTGGTTGAGCCAAAAATTATATCATCAACATATATTTGGGCTATAAAAATATCTTTCTCTAGGGTTTTGACAAATAGGGTCTGATCTATTTGACCATGGTTAAATCCCTTGGATATTAGGTAATTAGATAACCGTTTATACCATACCTTAGGTGCTTGTTTTAGGCCATATAAGGACTTTTTCAGTCTGAATACATGGTTTGGTTTGTCTAAGTCCTCAAATCCTGGGGGTTGGCTTACATATACCTCTTCCTTAATGAACCCATTTAAGAAGGCTGACTTGACATCCATTTGGTATAATCTGAATCCCTTATGTGCTGCATAGGCCAGCATCATCCTAATGGATCCGAGTCTAGCTACTGGTGCATAGGTTTCGTCATAATCTAATCCTTCAACCTAGCTGAACCCTTTGGCTATTAGTATGGCCTTATTTCTTACAATCTCACCCTGATCATCCAATTTGTTCCTAAATACCCATTTGGTGTCAATTATGGACTTATCTATGGGTTTAGGTACAAGTTCCCAGACTTGATTTCTATCAAATTGGGCTAACTCTTCCTGCATCGCAATGATCCAGTCTGGATCAGGTAGGGCTTCTTCTATAGTCTTAGGCTCAATTTTGGAAATAAGGACAATCTGACTGAGGTTTCTATAAGATGATCTAGTTCTAACTCCTAGGTTTGGGTCACCCAAAATTTGGTCAGGTGGGTGAGAAGTATTTATTCTTGTTGATCTTATATTTGGGTTAGTCATTGGTTCCTCTGGTTTACTAGTGTTGGGTTGAATTTCATCATCTTCTATAATTCTTGGGTTAATGTCAATACTTTTATTTGTATTAGGTAGATTATTTTCTTCATCAAAGATTACATTTGTTGTTTCTTCAACTTTTAGGGTATTTTGGTTATAGACTCTATAGGCCCTACTGGTTGTCGAGTACCCTAAAAATATTCCTTGGACTGATTTGGGTGGAAATTTTCCTAAGTAATCTTTAGTGTTTAAAATGTGAACTTTACATCCAAACACTTTTAAATAGTTCAAGTTGGGAATTTTATTATAGTATATTTCATAGGGGGTTTTATTGTGTAATTTGTTAATCAGAATTCTATTTTGAATGTAGTTTGCTGTATTTATTGCTTCAGCCCAGAATTGATGATTTAAGTTGTACTCATTTAGCATGGTTCTAGCGGCCTCTTGTAAGGTTCTATTTTTTTGTTCCACTAACCCGTTCTGTTGGAGAGTTCTAGGGCAAGAAAATTCATGTTTGTATCCATTTATTTTACAAAATTGGGTAAAACTATGATTTTCAAATTCACCCCATGATCACTTCTTATCCTTTTAATTTTGGTATCTTTTCCATTTTCTGTTAACTTGCAAAAATTATTAAAAGCTTCAAAGGTTTCATCTTTTGTTTTTAGAAACTTTACCCAAGTGAACCTAGAGTAATCATCAATTATAACTAAGCAGTACTGGTTCCTGCTTAGTGACTTGGCTCCGTGTGAATCAAATAGGTCTAAATGTAGGATCTCAAGTAAGGAGTTAGTTCTATTTAGGTTGGTTGATTTGTGAGTTGATTTTGTTTGCTTACCTTGTTGGCAAGCTTGGCAAATTGTATTTTCTAAGTTCCTTAATTTGGGTAGCCCTCTAACTAAGCCATTTTGACTCATTTTTTAAATGAGTTTGACATGAGTGTGACCCAGTCTTCTGTGCCACAGGCTGGTTTCCTCTTGTTGTGTCAAAAGACACTCTACTGAGGATAAAGGCAGGTCAATTGTGTAGATGTTATTTTTCCTGAGTCCCTTAAGTATGACTTCGGGTTTGTTAATATTTTTAACTAAACACCCAAAATTATTAAAAATAACTAAATAGCCTCTATCACACAATTGACTTATACTTAGTAAATTAAAGTTAAAATTTTCAACTAATAAAACGTTTCGAATAATGAAATCAGAACTAAGCTGGATATTACCTTTTCCGATTACCTTAAGTATACCGTCGTTGCTGAATGCAACTGATCCTAGGTTCTTGTATTTAAGCTTAGTGAACTTCACCTATCTCCAGTCATATGTCTGGAGAATCCACTATCCAACATCCATTGATCCAATTCCTACACATATGGTATTTTGAATTGGATTCTTTTAGATGGATGATGTGCGTAGATTTTATATACTTTTATGCATATTTTGACGCACATTTACATACTTTGAGCATGCTTGATCTATGCATTTTTGTACTTTCAGTCTTCCTTTTAGCATAGTTACTATTTTTGTTCGGAGATATGTTTTTGTGTATTTTCTGTACACAGGAGTCGAATTCGGTGAAGATTCTGCATTCTTGGATAAAACTTATGAGCTAAGCAAGCGAGAAAGCACCTGGCCGTGTACCAGACACGACCCTGCATTAGTAGGGATCTCTGGCCGTGTGGAGTTCGGAGGCTGTGTGACAGCAACAACAAAGGAAGAAGTCCAGGCCGTGTGAACCTCACACGGCCGTGTCAAGTTTTGAAGCAAATCAGAGTTCAAACCTTACATGGCCGTGTGGATCTACATGGCCATGTAAGGTTTCCAGAGACTAAGAAGGCCCTGGCCGTGTGCACCACACGGCCGTGCAGGGTTCCCAGAGCTTAAAAGTGTTCTGATCGTGTGCACCACACGACCGTGCCAAGTTTCCAGAAGCTGGGGCAGTCCAGGCCGTGTGGATCTACACGGCAGTGCTTGGAGGTTTTGAATAGAGTTGTCCACAGCCGTGTACCACACACGGCCGTGTATAGATGGCAGAGAGGGGAAAGGCTCTGGCCGTGTGAACCTCACACGGCCATGCCTCGGGGTCATGTGGTGCCCAAAAGCTTCCCTCTATTTAAGGCCTCCTTAGAGATTTGAAAGGGGATATTCTCCCCTTTGAGAGAAAGCAAGATTTGGTGGATTCCTCCCATTCTTGGGAGGATTTTTGGGCGATCTAAAGGGAGATCTTGGCGAATTCAACTCCAAAAGCGAGGATTGGATCCGAAGATGGAGCTATATTGTAGATAAGTTTTCTTTCTTTCCTCTTCTTGGATTGGGATTGAAGAATGCTTGTAATATTCTTATCTTTGGTCTTCTTCCTTCGTTTTATGGAGTAGATCTTGTTGTTCTAGGATGGAGGGAGTATTTGTGAGATAAATTGTTGTAAACTCTTGTGGATTTGCCATTTCTTGTTTTCTATGATGTTGCCTAGTTTGTATCGATTGGATCTTGAATGATTAATTGTGATTAGGGCTTAATTCTCATTCTTGATTGATCGTTTGGATATCTTATAGACTTTGTAGGGATAAACCCTCACTCGATTTTCCGAGGGATCCACGTGACAGGTGCAAGCCCGTGTAAGGACGTTTGGGGGATAATCTTGAAGGGGAAATGAGAATATTCAAGAGGGTAGGATAGATTTTATGATTCAATCCTTGTATCTTTATGGGTTAAGAAGCTATGAACTTCTATGTTGATATCCGAGGGAAGCATAGTAATAGGTGCAATCCTGTGTAACGACAACGTAGGTTCATATCTAATTGATTACATTTAGGTACAATTTCAGTCCTAAGCCGGTGATCTATTGCAAGAGAGAACCGGCAACCTTCTACAATTTTTAGACAATTGAGAAATAATAATTGGTAAACCATATACATTCAAGAGATCTTACAAAGAAACCAAAACTCCTAGAACCTCCCTTTATCATAACTCAAACCCCCAAATCCTTGTTTGTTAGTCTTTCATTTTAGATTTATTTTTCATCCTTAGCATTTGAAACCAATTGATTAGTTGTTTAGCTAATTCGCTTTGAGATATTTCTAGTGCTTATTCCAGTCCCTGTGAATACGATAATCTTTTATATTACTTGCGACATTTCCGTATACTTGCGGAACGTTACAAGTTTTTGGCGCCGTTGCCGGAGACTGCGCTATAACATTGGAAATTATCAATAGAGTTAGACTAAACATAACATTTCTATTTCTTTTTATTTGCATATTTGTAACTAATCTCTAGTTTTATGTTTTCATTTTCCTGTATACTTTCTAACTTCTTGGAAACTCTTTTGTAGCAATTTTAATTATGCATTTCTTTTGTTTTCTAACATTCCAATCTTACTTTTCCCTGATTTTAATTTCTTTGTTCGATTTAGTTTCTATTGCAATCTTGTTCTTATGTATGCAAAGATCTAATTTTGCAGGAGAACTTTTTCCTCTTGACCATGAAATTGATAGAACATTTCATAGAAAAAAAATCTATAGAGACAAATTGTGTTGGGTTTTTTCGGGCCGCGAAAACCGCTTTTCGCGTCGCGGAAACCCCGAATCACCCAAAGCCGTAGATCCGTGCAAGGAAAAATCGAATGAAATACAAGTACGAGTTTCAAAACTTTAGATCTACTCCTAGATCTATGTGTTGAGAGCTTTTACCTTTGAAGCGTGCCCTCGCAAAATTCCCGCTCGTCCAAGGTATGTGTCGGATCTCCAAAGTATCAAGGTAGATACTTCTCTAGTGATATCCACATGAACAAGGAGTACTCTCTAGCACTCAAGGATAGAGAAGAGAGCCCCAAGTGTGCTAGCACTTTCTAGAGCTCTCGGATAGAATTTGAAAAAGGAGAAAAGAGAGAAAAACAAGAAGACTCTCACATACTCAACTAGTAGTATCCTCTTCTTGTGTCTTCACACTCTCTTATCTTTTCTTGAATGAAACTCAACACATTCTCACCTTCCAAAACCCCACGGAAATAGCAAGAGGGAGAGGAGGAAGAAGCAAGGAGAGAGAAGAATGAAGTGAATGCACCATAATACCACACAACCAAAACCTCCACCACGAATGTGTGGCTGACCACATCTTGTAACCTCCCCATTAATGTGGCCGGCCACATTAAAGCCAAGGGGAGGGTGTAACCCCCATGAAGTGGCATGTCTCATGAGGTGGAGGTGATGTGGCAAGGATGAGTCATCCTTATGATGTGGCAATACATCAAGTCAAACTTGATGTTTCAACTTCTACTTGGTCAAGTCAAACTTGACCAATTGTCTTCCTTGTTGAGTTAAATCCAACCTTTGATTCAAGTCAATTTTAATTTAATGAATCTCAATTCATTAATATAAATTGACTCAATGAATCAAATTTAAATTAGACTCATTCAACAATTGAATCTAATTGAGTCTAACTCAATAAGTCTAATTTGAATCCAATCTTTGGTGCATCATATGAACCTAATCCAATTGGCTCATCATATGAACCTAATCTCCATCCACTTGTTCTTTGTGTGTGACCCAATAGGTTCTTGTAACGTTGGTAATGTTTCTAAACTCCTTTAGAAACATAAGCAATGAGCGGCATCTAGCAATACATCATTGCTACCCAAGTTACAAGAATGTTGAGATCCAACATCACCTTGTGACTACTAATTGTGACTCCTCACAATTTGTGACATTGTCCTTCTATCCTAGACATCTAGATTGATCAATGTGAGGCATAGACCGTGTCATCCTCTAATCAATCTAAATCTTGAACTCCAAGTAGACTCACTGGATCAAATAAGCTCAACATCTCATGTTGACTCATTTGGGCATGGTCATGCACTTAGTGGTCTCACTCTATCAAGAATATTGATGTCGCTCCCGTCATATGGGAGGGATAGATCCCATCTACATCACTCACATCCCTCTACATAATTCGTTATATACCCAGTAATCGCCTTTATAGTCCACCCAGTTATGGGTGACATTTGACGAAACCAAAGTACATAACTTCTTATGTAGGGATCCATGATGACTTCAGGTCTAAGGACTAATAGTCATACTAATAGCCACATGAGAAAGTATATGACACTCATATAACGATCCATGATACTTTCTCATGGCGGGTCATTCAGTATACATTCTCCAATGCATACCCATGTGTCAACTTGATATCTCCATATCCATGACTTGTGAGATCAAGTCATCGAGTTGACCTACATGCTAGTCTTATTGCATTAACATTGTCCCTGAATGTTAATACTCGACTAGGAATGATTTAGAGTAGTGTTCCCTATATCATCTCACTATCGGTTCAACTAACCGATTGATATAGGTGAGAACCATCTACTCAAGGATATTATTATACTTAGTTTATTTGGCACCAATACAAGTAAGTATAATAACCAAAATCCAAATGCCTTTATTTATATATAATATGATACAATAAGTCCAAAATACAATCATCAAATGATTGGCTCTAGGGCTCTAGCTAACAATCTCCCACTAGCACTAGTGCCAATCAGTGTAGGCTCTAAGCCCAAATGACCTAGTGTGACCATCATGCTTCTTCTATGCCAAAGCCTTGGTCAAGGGATCTGCGATGTTAGCCTCTGTAGGTACTCTACAAATCTTCACATCTCCTCTCTCGATGATCTCTCGAATGAGATGGAAGCGCCGTAGTTTGTGTTTGGTCCGCTGGTGTGAGCGAGGTTCCTTCGCCTGTGCTATAGCTCCATTGTTGTCACAATAGAGCTCAATGGGGTCAACAATGCTAGGAACCACCCCAAGTTCAGTGATGAACTTGCGGATCCAAACTACCTCCTTTGCTGCCTCTGATGCAGCAATATACTCGGCTTCTGTTGGCTCTTCTAGCTGACAGCACCACCATTAATGCAAAATACGAATCCCGACTGCGATCTATAGTCATCCTAGTCGGTCTGGAAGCTAGCATCACTGTAACCCTTTACAGCTAGCTCATCACTGCCTCCATATATCAAGAAATATTTTTTAGTCCTTCTTAAGTACTTAAGAATATTCTTGACCGCTATCCAGTGACTTTCACCTGGATCTGACTGGTATCTGCTCGTCATGCTCAAAGCATACGAGATATCAGGTCGAGTACATAGCATGGCGTACATGATCGATCCTATGGCTGAGGCATAAGGGATCTGATCCATGCGATCTCTCTCCTCTCTAGAAGAGGGACCTTGAGTCTTCGAAAGACTCACGCCATGTGACATCGGCAGAAATCCCTTCTTGGAGTTCTGCATGGCAAACCATAGGAGTACCTTGTCAATGTATGTACTCTGACTTAGGCCAAGCAATCTCTTAGATCTATCTCTATAGATCTGTATCCCTAGAATGCAGGATGCCTCACCTAAGTCCTTCATTGAGAAGCAACTCCCTAGCCAGGTCTTGACAGACTGAAGCATAGGGATGTCCTTCCCAATGAGTAGTATGTCATCCACATACAATATGAGGAAGACAACTATATCCCCTACAACCTTCTTGTAGACACAAGGTTCATCTTCATTCTTGATGAAACCAAACTGTTTGATTGCATCATCGAATCAAAGATTCCAGCTCTGAGAAGCTTGCTTTAGTCCATAAATGGACCTATGCAGCTTGCATACTCTACTAGTATGTTATGGATCTACAAAACCCTCAGGTTGTGTCATGTACACATCCTCGAGCAGGTTTCCATTCAAAAACGCGATTTTGACATCCATCTTCCATATCTCATAGTCATGGTAGGCTGCAATAGCAAGCATGATCCGAATGGACTTAAACATCGCTACTGGAGAAAAGGTTTCATCATAGTCAATACCATGAATCTGCTTGAAACCTTTAGCTACCAAGCGACCCTTATAGATAAGTCCATCCATGTCAGTCTTTCTCTTAAAGACGCACTTGCACCCAATGGGTTTTACCCCTTCAGGTGGATCAACCAAAGTCCATACTTGGTTGGTGTACATGGATTCCATTTCGGATCTCATGGCCTCTAGCCATTTCTCGGAATCTGGTCTCATCACAACTTCCTAATAGGTGGTAGGCTCATCCTCTATGAGCACAATGTCATCATGGTCAGACAAGAGAAATGAGTATCTCTCAGGCTGACGACGTACACTATCAGACCTGCGAATAGGTATGTCTACTTGAACTGGTTGTTGTTCCTCAACTCCTTGTGGAACATCATCCACAATACTTTGTGGTTCCAGTTCAACTTCCATCGAGGTTACAGTGCTAGTATTCGCATCTTGAACTTCTTCAAGATCGAACGTGCTCCCACTAGTCTTTCTAGAAACAAAGCCCCTTTCTAGAAAGACCCCAGTCTTTGCCACAACTACCTTGTGCTGACTGGGAATGTAGAAGTAATATCCCTTAGTTTCCTTGGGATATCTGATGAAATAGCACTTGTCGGATTTGGGTACTAATTTGTCTGAGACTTGACGTCGTACATAAGCCTCACAACCCCAAATCCTCATGAAAGACACCT
This sequence comes from Zingiber officinale, assembly GCF_018446385.1. NCBI lineage: Eukaryota > Viridiplantae > Streptophyta > Magnoliopsida > Zingiberales > Zingiberaceae > Zingiber > Zingiber officinale. The sequence continues at coordinate 55,545,962 of NC_055992.1, read as the reverse complement.
GGGCATCTCTCCCAGTCCATATCCTATATGGTGTCTTTATCACGGCCTTGGATGGAACTCGGTTGAGAATGAAAGCTGCCGTGTCTAGAGCATAGCCCCAAAGGTATGTCGGAAGATCAGTGTGACTCATCATAGATCGTATCATATCTAATAGGGTATGATTCCTCCTTTCAGATACACCATTCCACTGTGGTGTTCCAGGAGGAGTGAGTTGGGATAGAATCCCACACTCAGCTAGGTAGTCACGAAACTCATGGCTAAGGTATTCTCCACCTTGATCTAATCGAAGTATCTTAATACTCTTGCCAAGCTGGTTCTGTACTTCATTCTTGAATTCTTTGAACTTTTCAAAGGATTCAGACTTATGTGTCATCAAGTACACATAACCATATCTACTGAAATCATCAGTAAATGTGATGAAGTACCTATAACCGCCTCTAGCAGCAACATTGAAAGGGCCACATACATCACTATGTATGAGTCCTAACAAATTAGTTGCTCTCTCGCTGTGCCCACTAAAGGGAGTCTTGGTCATCTTGCCTCGTAGGCATGACTCGCATATCTCATATGATCCAAAATCAAATGAGTCCAGCAAACCATCCTTATGGAGCTGGGATAAGCGCTTGTCATTTATATGACCTAAGCGACAGTGCTAGAGATAGGTGTGGTTCATATCGTTCGATTTGAACCTCTTGGTACTAACGTTATAGATAGAGCTCTCAAGGTCTAGAATATAGAGTCCGTTTATCAGAGGTGCACTACAATAGAACATATCGTTTAAATAGACAGAACAACATTTGTTCTTTATTATTAACGAGAATCCTTTCTTGTCCAAACAAGAAACTGATATAATGTTCTTAGTCAATGCAGGCACATAACAACAATCGTCTAACTCTAGTATAAGCCCAGATGGCAGAGATAGAAAATAAGTCCCTACAGCAACAGCAGCAACCCGTGCTCCATTGCCTACTCGTAGGTCTATCTCGCCCTTTGTCAATGCTCTGCTATTTCTCAGTGCTTGTACATTAGTACAAATGTGCGAAGCACATACGGTATCTAATACCCACGACGAAGAAATAGAGAGGTTGACTTCTATAACATTTATACCTGAAGTAGAAATCTTATTTCTCTTAAGATCTTCCAGGTATCCTGTGAAGTTCCTCTTCCAATGCCCTGCTTGTCCTTGATATAGTTGACGAAGATGTTCAACCATATCGTAAGCACACATCAACTCATGTTTCTTCTGAAGCTCAGAGTTTATGGTTGCGAGCATTAGACAGGACACATCTAATGCGTCATCTTGATGCTTCTTGTAAGCATCCACTGCTCGCGTGGCGTTGGCAGGAGGAGCCTCCGGAATGACAGTTTACGTTCCTGAGTGAGAACTATTCTCAGGTTCCTGTACCAGTCCAGGAAATTTGCTCCGTTGAGCTTGTCCTTCTTAAGGACAGAACGCAGGGAGAAAGAGTTCGTATTCGACGTCATGGTTATCTACAACAGAAAATTTGCAGAAATAAATATCATATTCTTTTAAAATCATTTAATTAGGCCTTTAATTAAATGATGCTCCCACTGAATTATATAATTCTTGTGGGACAAGATCCACATCATACTAACCCTTGAGTTAGCTTTGGATAATACGCCCAAGGCTTAGTATGATCGGTAGGTAACTATTACCAATTACATCTCTATGCAACTCTTGTTTATAAAATCAATATCCGCATTTATATTAAAACTCGAGTTAGTTTTGGCTAATACGCCCGAGAGTAATATAGATGTGATTTTGACCTATCTTTTCCAACCGTTGGAAGAATGCCTATAGTTGACTCGATCTAACCGAGCAACTAGGAATACTAAATCTAATTGAGTTTGTATTTACCCATACGTTGATAGGCGGGACCAAGATTGTCCCTCCGTACCCTACCAAGATAATATGTATTGCTCTGCTTTGGCAGATTCAACAATACATGTGATCGAGGTAGTGATAGGTATCACGACATGGTTAGGCATTTAGAGTTGGTTCGATCGAGAGCTAATCTAATCGAAAAGGATGCATCTTGTGCACGACTTAGAGCTAACTAATCGCAAGGGTGCATCATGTGCACGACTTAGATCTAATCTAATTGTAAGGCACTAATTAATTAATTACTTATTAAACATGCATCATATACATAAGAACTTAACTAATTAATCTATTTGTGATTTAGTCATGGCCCCACTATGATCTTCTCAAGCCAATGAGAAGATCGAATGGTCAACCTAGGGTCAACAGCTTCTCCAAGCTCCTCCCTTTGACCACCTTGTGTTGCTCGTGCCTGCCTCGGAACTCCGTCTCGTGTGGACCCTCCACCGCTCCAATTTGTACATTACAATTTGAAACTCGAGTTACATTCGAGTCTAAATCTAATTTGCAACCAGAATATATGAGAAAGGCATGACGCGCAGGTCGCGGAAAAATAAAAACATACAACACACGCAAACACATAACGGCACGCAGGCCGTATTATGAATTACAACACAATCTAATCATATTGGGTTTTTGGGCCATGACTATCACAAAATTAATATATAATTCAAAATTATATATTTTCATAATTTTCTATAATTTTAAAATTATTTTTTTACAATTTTTACAAGTAAAATTTCCCGGCGGTCCCGTTTAGCAGTTTCGGGCGCAATCGCGGAACGGATCCCCTTGCGGGGCCAGGGGCAACGCCCCTACCCGCGATCTAACCATCGCAAGGGTTCCTTTGCAATCCAACAGCGCCTAAACTCGCTGTCCCAAAATGATTTGGGTCGAGACATTGCCGTTTTGGAAAAATCTTCCCGGCAGGTTCGTTTTTAGCGATTTCGGGTGCAATCGCGGAGCAAATCCCCTTGCGGGGTTAGGGGCAGTACCCCTACCCACGATCTAACCATCGTGAGTTGCTCCTTTATGATCTAATGGCACCCAAGCCCTCTGTCCCAAACGGATTTGAGGCAAAACGAAGCCGTTTAAGGAAAAACTTCCCGGTAGCCGAAGCCTACAAGTGCCGAGATACTTGTGCTTCGCTTCTACGGAAAAATTACCCATAAAAACATAAAAAAATAAATTTTACAGAAAATCACAGAAGGTTTATTTTTCATAAAACCAAAAAATTAAACTTGTACAAGCCTTGCACGTGGCTCTGATACTACTGTTGGGTTTTTTCGGGCCGCGAAAACCGCTTTTCGCGTCGCGGAAACCCCGAATCACCCAAAGCCGTAGATCCGTGCAAGGAAAAACCGAATGAAATACAAGTACGAGTTTCAAAACTTTAGATCTACTCCTAGATCTATGTGTTGAGTGCTTTTACCTTTGAAGCGTGCCCTCGCAAAATTCCCGCTCGTCCAAGGTACGTGTCGGATCTCCAAAGTATCAAGGTAGATACTTCTCTAATGATATCCACACGAACAAGGAGTGCTCTCTAGCACTCAAGGATGGAGAAGAGAGCCCCAAGTGTGCTAGCACTTTCTAGAGCTCTCGGATAGAATTTGAAAAAGGAGAAAAGAGAGAAAAACAAGAAGACTCTCACATACTCAACTAGTAGTATCCTCTTCTTGTGTCCTTCACACTCTCTTATCTTTTCTTGGATGAAACTCAACACATTCTCACCTTCCAAAACCCCACGGCAATAGCAAGAGGGAGAGGAGGAAGAAACAAGGAGAAAGAAGAATGAAGTGAATGCACCATAATACCACACAACCAAAACCTCCACCACTAATGTGTGGCCGACCACATCTTGTAACCTCCCCATTAATGTGGCCGGCCACATTAAAGCCAAGGGGAGGGTGTAACCCCCATGAGGTGGAATGTCTCATGAGGTGGAGGTGATGTGGCAAGGATGAGTCATCCTTATGATGTGGCAATACATCAAGTCAAACTTGATGTTTCAACTTCTACTTGGTCAAGTCAAACTTGACAAATTGTCTTCCTTGTTGAGTTAAATTCAACCTTTGATTCAAGTCAATTTTAATTTAATGAATCTCAATTCATTAATATAAATTGACTCAATGAATCAAATTTAAATTAGACTCATTCAACAATTGAATCTAATTGAGTCTAACTCAATAAGTCTAATTTGAATCCAATCTTTGGTGCATCATATGAACCTAATCCAATTGGCTCATCATATGAACCTAATCTCCATCCACTTGTTCTTTGTGTGTGACCCAATAGGTTCTTGTAACGTTGGCAATGTTTCTAAACTCCTTTAGAAACATAAGCAATGAGCGGCATCTAGCAATACATCATTGCTACCCAAGTTACAAGAATGTTGAGATCCAACATCACCTTGTGACTACTAATTGTGACTCCTCACAATATGTGACATTGTCTTTCTATCCTAGACATCTAGGTTGATCAATGTGAGGCATAGACCGTGTCATCCTCTAATCAATCTAAATCTTGAACTCCAAGTAGACTCACTGGATCAAATGAGCTCAACATCTCATGTTGACTCATTTGGGCATGGTCATGCACTTAGTGGTCTCACTCTATCAAGAATATTGATGTCGCTCCCGTCATATGGGAGGGATAGATCCCATCTACATCACTCACATCCCTCTACATAATTCGTTATATACCCAGTAATCGCCTTTATAGTCCACCCAGTTACGGGTGACGTTTTACGAAACCAAAGTACATAACTCCTTATGTAGGGATCCATGGTGACTTCAGGTCTAAAGACTAATAGTCATACTAATAGCCACATGAGAAAGTATATGACACTCATATAACGATCCATGATACTTTCTCATGGCGGGTCATTCAGTATACATTCTCCAATGCATACCCATGTGTCAACTTGATATCTCCATATCCATGACTTGTGAGATCAAGTCATCGAGTTGACCTACATGCTAGTCTTATTGCATTAACATTGTCCCTGAATGTTAATACTCGACTAAGAATGATTTAGAGTAGTGTCCCCTATATCATCTCACTATCGGTTCAACTAACCGATTGATATAGGTGAGAACCATCTACTCAAGGACATTATTATACTTAGTTTATTTGCCACCAATACATGTAAGTATAATAACCAAAATCCAAATGCCTTTATTTATATAGAATATGATACAATAAGTCCAAAATACAATCATCAAATGATTGGCTCTAGGGCTCTAGCTAACAAATTGAAGAACAAGAGCATTTGAACATGGCTAATAGACCACTAAAGGATTATGCAGCACCTTATGCTAGGGGTTTTAGATCTAGTATTTCAAGACCCTCAGTGGAGGCAAATAATTTTGAGATCAAACCTGCAATTATTTCCATGGTGCAGCAAAATCAATTTGGTGGAGGACCACATAAAGACCCTAATCAGCACTTAGAGGTCTTTTATGAAATATGTGGGACAATGAAAATGAATGGCGTTCCTTCTGAAGTAGTGCGGTTATTATTATTTGGGTTTTCTTTGAGAGATAGGGTCAAGCAATGGTTGAATTCTTTGGTTCCTAACAGTATCACCACCTGGGAACAATGTGAGCAATAATTCCTTGATAAGTTCTATCCCCCAAGTAAAACTGCTCATATGAAGAATTTGATTGCAAGTTTCAAACAAGCTGACTCAGAATCTCTATTTGAAGCTTGGGATAGATACAATAGTATGCTCAGACAGTGCCCTCACCAAGGTTTGGAAAGAAGGTTAGTGTTGCACACTTTCTATAATGGTATTAATTATCATACCAAAGTGTCCCTTGATTCAGCTGCTGGAGGGGCACTCATGAATAAAAATTTGGATGAAGATGAGGATATCATAGAGAGTATAGCACAAAATCATCATCAATGGGCAAATGAAAGAAGTGGTGGTCATTCTTCAATAAACCCAATAACAAAAGCATCAGGAAAGTTTGATGTTGATGCAGTGACTTTATTGGCCGCAAAACTTGATGCTCTAACAAAGAAATTTGAGAATATGGGGACTAGTTCAAATATGGTAAATGCCATTGTTGTATCTTGTGAAGTATGTGGGAGTTCAGAACATTCAAATAACTCATGTCCATTGGGAGCTATCACTGCACAAATTAATCAATTGGAGCAATGCGATGCAATCATGGGTTTCAATCAAAGACAGAACAACCCATACTCAAATACTTACAACCCTGGATGGAAAAATCATCCAAATTTCTCTTACAAAAATAATCAAGATCAAGGACCATCTATGGGGGCAAGACCAAATTTTCAATCTGGGCAACAAAATTTCCAGCAACAATCTTTTCAAGGCTTTCCTACATCCAAAATTGAAAAGATGCTTGAAGAAATTATCTCCACTCAAAATGAAATGAAGCAGGATCTATTGAAGCTTACTCAGAGAATGGATAATTCTGAAAAGCATCAAAAGATTCAGGATAGCCAAATTGCCCAACTAGCTTCCTCATCTTCTAGAGCACCAGGACAACTTCCTGGAAAACCTGATGTAAATCCTATGGAGCATTGCAATATAATTGAGCTTAGGAGCGGACGGACCTTGGGAAATCCCCAAGTGACTGCTCCAAAAGGGATGCAAAATGAAGAAGAGCTCTCTCCTCCTACACCTAATCAGATTTTTAATAATGAGGAGAATACCATTGAGGTTAAAGAGACTCTCCCACTGAATCATCAGAGCAAAGTTATCCATTTTCCCCAAAGACTCAATATGTTTAAAAAGGATGAAGAATTTGACAAATTTTTGGAGAAGGTTAAAGAGATATGCGTTGAAGTTTCTCTTATAGATGTCATTCTTCAAATGCCAAAGTTTGTCAAGTTCCTGAAGGGCATCATGTCAAATAAAAGAAAGAGAGAAGATGTAGAGACCATTGCACTTACTGAGGAATGCAGTGCTCTTTTGGTGAAGAACACTTCCCCGAAATTGAAGGATCCAGGGAGCTTTTATATTCCTTGCAATATAGGAACAGAATTCATTGAAAAAACGTTTTGTGATTTGGGGGCAAGTCTTAGCCTCATTTCCTATTCAATTTGTAATAAGTTAGGTATCAAAAACATTAAACTTACTATTATGGCACTATAACTTGCTGATCATTCCTGCAGGTACCCTATGAGTATTATTGAAGATGTGCCAGTAGAGGTTGGTGGGAGTATTATTCCCACAGATTTTGTTGTGTTGGACATGGAAGAGGACCCCAAAATTCCTATCATATTAGGAAGACCATTCTTTGCTACAGCTGGAGCAATTATTGATGTTAAAAATCATAAGTTGGCATTGGTAATTGGTAAGGAACGGTTGGAGTATGATTTATCTAATGTCTCTAACCATGTTTCTTCTCTTTTAAATGCTTGTAGCAGGGCAAGCATTTACAAACTTGAGGAATGGAATTTCCATCCTCATGGAAGGCCACCTAATGAAAAGAACAATTTGGTGGAGGATGTTGGGAGGAGAACTCCCAACAAAAATGAAAAATATGTTTGCCCTCCGAGGGCAAGGAAACGAGAAAAATAAGTTGGATTGGTCGAGCTAAAGACCCTAAACAAGCGCTTCTTGGGAGGCAACCCAAGGGTTCTTTTTGTTAGTTGTATTTTGTATTTTCATCTTTATTTTGTTTTCACTATGTTTTAGTTTTGTTTTCAAGTTGAAATCTACTTCCATGAGCTGGCCATGACTTCTTCATGGGCATGGAAGTATTGGAGAAGTGGATTAGGAGAGTAAACATCAAATGGAGTAAAATAGGGCATGGTCGTGTACTATACACGGCCAGGCAAAGGATGTAGAGAAGGAAAAGGATCTGGCCGTGTCTACCAGACACGGCCGTGTGAAGTCTGCAGGGAAGGAAGGGAGCATGGTCGTGTACCAGACACGGTCGTGCAAAGAATCCAGAGAAGGAGAGTTCTTTGGCCATGTCCCAGACACGGCCGTGCGAGGAAAGCCGAGAAGAAGGAAGTTGTGGTCGTGTCTCAGACACGACCGTGTAAAAAATTCCAGAAAAGAAGATGGGCATGGCCGTGTCCCAGACACGGCCGTGTGATGGGGGGTGAATGAGGTCGTGTAATGAAACACGACCCAGTCTATACCCTCTAAAAGGGTTACGGCGAAAGGTGTGGGCGGTACATGGCCGTGTACCGCCGCATATCCTCTTCTTTATCCTCCTATCTCATTTTTCTATTTCTAGGATTTCAAACTACTTCTTCTAACTTTTCTTTCTCATTCTTCTTGAAAGGATTGAATCGTTTCTTCATGGCAAATGTGATTAAGGAGACTTCATCCATGGGAAAAGGAAAAGAGAAGATGGTTGCAATAAAAGGGAGGAATTCTTGTTTTAAAGGTATCTCTAATAACTTTGATATCATTTTCTCTAGTGAAGAGCAACAACTTAGATATACTTCTTTATGTAAACGTCCTCTTGTGAGCACTAAGTTTATTAATGAAGTAACTTTGGAAACTCTAGGGTTTAGGGATGATTTGAATTGGTTATTTGAAAGAATAGGTTGGAATGATTTTCCTCTACCTCTTCCTTGTCCTGGACGAACGTCTATTCGTAACCCTGCTAATTGGGTAATCACCGATATCGATCCCGAATATGTTCCCTCTATATCCGGAGACACAGAGCCACACATTGAACCCTCGACATCTGGATACCCGTAGCCTTCCGGACATCCAGATCCTGCTAGGCATTCTTTTGCTTATGGTACGGGTTCCTCCAGATTTGATTTTTTTGATTTCCGTACTTCTTTAGAATCGCTCCATGAGATGCATGATGCCCAACGAAGAATGTTGGAAGGTCGTTTTTCTTTATCAGATAATCAGTTTAGAGAAGTACAAGAGCACTTTCAGTTCACAAGGAATTTTCAGGGTCAAGTGGCCGAATTTGTCCAGGATTATGATACTGATCAAGCTAGAATGAGAGACTTTATGCAGAGCATGAGTGTCACAAGCCAACAAGTTGATACTTTGTTTGAGTATCATGTAATCCTAAGCGAAACTCTTGGTTTCCCGAGTTTTCCCGTTGGTCAGCCACGTCGTAGACACCCTTTTCCTTGTCCACCTCCTCCTCCTCCACCATATTGATTTCATCGGGACGATGAAAAGTTTAAGTCCGGGGGGGTGTCAAACCTGATTTCTTTTTGTTTCAGCATGTGTAGTTTTTGTCTTGCTTGAGTTTTTGTGTTTGTTTTTGAAATAATTTTGGCAAACATCTTGAGAGCATCAAAACTTCACTTATATGCTTTCTTGTCTTCAAGATAAAATGTTAGCACGTTCATTATCTAGGTTCATGATGTTGTAAATGATGTTAGTAGTAAGCTTTATGTACTTCTTTTCTCTATCTTGGGGAGCATGAAATAAGCTAAGAATCATATGGAGATGAGCTTTAGTCTTGGCTTGACCTTAAGAATCTTATTTTCACTACACTTTGACTTGATGCTTGAATGGTTGATATCATTGAAATAGTCATGATTCATCTTGTTTGCTTAGTACTTGGTTTCCATGGTGATTTTTCAAACTTCATTTTGGTTACTGGATGGGGCTCAACTCATGCAAGCTCATTTGAAAAAAATCAAAATATCCCAACATTTGTGCTAAAAGTACACTTGTGAAATAAGATTTGTACAATGCAAATGTTTATGAAAAAAATTGAAAAAAAGTGAATATGGGATATAAAAATAGTTGTCGTGAGTGGAATCTAGCAAGTCACCCCTTTGAGACTGAGTTAGGTTACTTGGGAAATGACTGCTTAGTTTGTAACGACCCGATTTTCCCTATTTCGAGTTCCAAATGTCCATAAAATATTTGGAAATGCTTTTAAAATATTCTAGAGATTTTTAAATTTTTAGAGTATTTTTACGTAATTTTTGGAGGTCGTTTAGTATGTTTACAAAAAGAAAGAAATTTTCACCAAAAATCGTTGAAGGCGAGGTTCGAACCTACGACCTCAGGTTGGACTGACCCAACCGAACCTGGCCCGACCAGTTGAGCTACGCTCGTTCTGTTAACTAGGTATGGAGAGAAAAATATTTAAAATAAAGTTATATGGAAACCCTAGAGATAATAAGAGGGAAAAACTTAAGTGATATTTCGGAAAAGGATCTTTTCCTCCCGAAATTCTTTCTCTCCTCACCTCTCTCGTGCGACAGCGGTGGCTCGGGCAGAAAACACACCGAGGCGACGGCGCTAGGGTTCCTCTCCGTTGCTGGCGAAAGGACTCTTCCGGCCAATCTCCAAGCTTCATCATGCGTGGTCATCCCGACGGAAGGAGCTCGAAAGCACAAAGGAGAAGCTTCGGCCGAAACCCTAGAATCTCTTCCTCTCTTCGGTTGTAAGTCCAAGAACCGGCGATAAGTACTACTCACCTGTGGTAGGAGTAGCTTCCGGGTCTGTGTTTTCTTGGTGATTTCTGAAATAGGCAGTATTGTAGATGTTAGGAGTTTAGTCTTCTCTCCTTGTCTCGGCACATGCTGGATTAGGGTTGTTAGGGCTTAGTTCTATCTCTATAGCATTCAATATGTGCTGTTTTGGTGCTTGCCAGGGACTTAATTCTCTTTGTTGTTCTCGGAACAAGCTAAACAGGATTGTGGTTGTTAGTAGGCTAAGTGGTAGTTCTGAAGATTTCTTGTGGCTTGTATTGCTGTTGTAAACCGCATAAGGAATTCGGTTGCCCTTTTTGGAAATCCTAGGATCTGTTTAGGAGTTCCGAAAACTTATTTTCTGCCTTAGGGTTGCTGTGGTAGCCTGCTTAGAGGATCCGACCCTATGCATGTGTAGATTTGTCTATTTTGGTTGCTCTAAATTGTTAACTACATGTTAAAATGCTTTTAGAAGAAATTCTGAATTTTTCTGACAGTAACACGAGTAAGATCAGTATTTGCATGGCATGAACAGACCTTAAGCTTAGGTTTGGATTTCCTTGACGATTTTACCTTAAGCTTAATTGATTGTATCTTCCGTGCCATTTATGAGTCATTGTTCTTTGCAGTCTATAAGCATGAGAAATTAGAAAGCTTAAAGTGGCATTCTGTTGTCTATTTTACAGCATGTTTAGAAGGCCCAAAGTTACTTTCTTTTGCTCTATTCTATAGCATGATTAGTAAGTTCAGATGTGCTTTCTTTTCCTTTATTTACAGCATGTTAGAAGTTCAGATTTTACCTTTCTTTTTCCTTGTTTGATAACATGCTTAGAGAGAGTTTAGATTGGTTTCCCTTGTATTGTTTTTATATAGCATGCTTAGTTAATTGTAATCCCATATTTGTTAGGTATATCTAAAGGATTTCAATAAACTCTAATAAAGGATTATGAGGAAAAAAAAATGAGTAAAGAAAAGACTAGAGACTAGTTAAAAAGAGATAACTAGTAAATTAAAGTAAGAGGCTAGTACCCGACTTTCAAGGTTGTCGTTAAACAAATCCAGGTGACCAATTCCAAGGTCTTGGCCCTGGTAAGACCAAGGTCTTTACCTCATAGGACTGGATGCTCGCTACCTCAGTCACTATTAGAGAGCGCGCAAAATAAAGATGGTACTAAGCCTGGGCCCAAAGAAAAAGAAAAAAAGAAAAGAAGAAAAGAAAAGTTAAGAAAAAGAAGAAAGAAAGAAGAAGAAAGTAAAAGATAGAAATTAAAAGATTAATTTCTATTACAAGAATATAGGAAATTGAAACAAGTTTTATGCTTAGAATAAATAAAAAGTTAGTTTCTTTAATTCTAAGCTTACAGTGTTAATTTCTTATTATCCTGTTAGATAGTGAGCATGTTTAGTATCCAGTTTCATTTTCTGTATACCATGAGCACATGCAGATTTGCTTTAGCATTTCAGTTTCAGTATTATTGCATTACTTTTTATGCACTTCGAGTTTTGTGAGATAGATTAGTACTTACTAAGCGTTTTCGCTTATAGTTTTTTGTTTTCTTTCCTTCTACTGCAGATAAAGGAAAAGCTAAGATATGAAGGGAGGCGACAGGGTGGTGGTGATGATGAATGTGTGTGGTGACTGGACTATGGAGAGATCCAGAGGGTTCTAGCAAACCTGCAGGACTTAGTTATTTAGAGTTTATGCTCTAATTCCTTTCTTTAATTACTGTTATGAAAGTTATGAGATTGTGATTGAGTTTGATTCAGATTGTAGCTTATTATGTTCCATTCTGGGAGATTGTGTTTAGTTCTTGTTGTTAGACTAGTCTTTTGGTTATAATATGAATTTATTACTGCGTGGTTGTGAATAAAATGTGATCCAATCGCATGTGGCTGCGTATATATCTTGTGTATTATAGATTTGGTCACCGGTACAGGGGAGACTCTGCCAAAATTTTTCGATAGGGATTCCTCTGAACCGTGATAAATCTAACTGACTCTAATAATAGCGTCAGTGACACTAGATAGAGAGTTGTAGTTAGGTAACATTCGCCCTTAGAGAGTAGAAGTAAGAAGGGTGGGTTATTACATAGTTTCTCTTGAGATTGAGCACACCTTTGAGACCTTGGGTTGATTGAGAAATATGAACCAAGTGAGTGGCAAGTAAGTGTCTATCACTGGTTACTTGTCTCTCACCGGAAACATTAGAAATTCAAATTTGATGACGACTTGACTAGGACATAGATTGAAACTTGAAGGGTTTTTGAGTTACCTTTACACTGTGCACAGGATGCTTAAGCTTGAGCCATACTTGATTTGTTTCCATGATTATGCTTGTTATTGGAACTCTTTGATAGAGTTAGGAAAGTACATTAGGGTTTATGAATGCGTTGTAGAACATATGAATTTAGATTGCAGCATTTTTCTTGAGGACAGCAAAGGTTTAAGTCTAGGGGTGTGATGTGCTTAGATTTTATATACTTTTATGCATATTTTGACGCACATTTACATACTTTGAGCATGCTTGATCTATGCATTTTTGTACTTCCAGTCTTCCTTTTAGCATATTTACTCTTTTTGTTCGGAGATCTGCTTTTGTGCATTTTCTGTACACAGGAGTCAAATTCGGTGAAGATTCTGCATTCTTGGATAAAACTTATGAGCTAAGCAAGCGAGAAAGCACCTGGCCGTGTACCAGACACGGCCCTACATTGGTAGGGAGCTCTGGCCGTGTGGAGTTCAGAGGCTGTGTGACAGCAACAACAAAGGAAGAAGTCCAGGCCGTGTAAACCTCACACGGTCGTGTCAAGTTTTGAAGCAAATCGGAGTTCAATCCTTACATGGGCGTGTGGATCTACATGGCCGTGTAAGGTTTCCAGAGACTAAGAAGGCCCTGGCCATGTGCACCACACGGTCGTGCAGGGTTCCCAGAGCTTAAAAGTGTTCTGATCGTGTGCACCACACGGCCGTGACAAGTTTCTAGAAGCTGGGGCAGTCCAGGCCGTGTGGATCTACATGGCTGTGCTTGGAGGTTTTGAAGAGAGTTGTCCATGGCCGTGTACCACACACGGCCGTGTATAGATGGCAGAGAGGGGAAAGGCTCTGGCCGTGTGAGCCTCACACGGCCATGCCTCGGGGCCGTGTGGCGCCCAAAAGCTTCCCTCTATTTAAGGCCTCCTTGGAGATTTGAAAGGGAATATTCTCCCCTTGGGAGAAAGCAAGATTTGGTGGATTCCTCCCATTCTTGGGAGGATTTTTGGGCGATCTAAAGGGAGATCTTGGTGAATTCGACTCCGAAAGCGAGGATTGGATCCGAAGATGGAGCTATATTGTAGATAAGTTTTCTTTCTTTCCTCTTATTGGATTGGGATTGAAGAATGCTTGTAATCTTCTTATCTTTGGTCTTCTTCCTTCGTTTTATGGAGTAGATCTTGTTGTTCTAGGATGGAGGGAGTATTTGTGAGATAAATTGATGTAAACTCTTGTGGACTTGCCATTTCTTGTTTTCTATGATGTTGCCTAGTTTGTATCGATTGGATCCTGAATGATTAATTGTGATTAGGGCTTAATTCTCATTCTTGATTGATCGTTTGGATATCTTATAGACTTTGTAGGGATAAACCCTCACACGATTTTACGAGGGATCCACGTGACAGGTGCAACCCCGTGTAAGGACGTTTGGGGGATAATCTTGAAGGGGAAATGAGAATATTCAAGAGGGTAGGATAGATTTTATGATTCAATCCTTGTATCTTTATGGGTTAAGAATTTATAAACTTCTATGTTGATATCCGAGGGAAGTATAGTAATAGGTGCAATCCTGTGTAAGGACAACGTAGGTTCATATCTAATTGATTACATTTAGGTACAATTTCAGTCCTAAGCCGGTGATCTATTGCAAGAGAGAACCGGCAACCTTCTACAATTTTTAGACAATTGAGAAATAAGAATTGGTAAACCATATACATTCAAGAGATCTTACAAAGAAACCAAAACTCCTAAAACCTCCCTTTATCATAACTCAAACCCCCAAATCCTTGTTTGTTAGTCTTTCATTTTAGATTTGTTTTTCATCCTTAGAATTTGAAACCAATTGATTAGTTGTTTAGCTAATTCGCTTTGAGATATTTCTAGTGCTTATTCCAGTCCCTGTGGATACGATAATCTTTTATATTACTTGCGACATTTCCATACACTTGCGGAACGTAACAATAGACTAAAAGATAGTTAGATTGAAATAAGCTCCCAAATTTTCCATCTAACCCAATCTAGGTTAGCAATCAGTTATTTCTATGGGTAATTATTAGATGGTTGAATAATTATTTTAGAAAAAGCTTAAGTTAATTAATTTTGAAAAAGTTTTTAAGTTAATTAAATTTTAAAAGTTAAATTTAAGTTAATTAATTTTGAAAAAGTTTTTAAGTTAATTAAAAAAAGTTAGATTTAAGTTAATTAATTTTGAAAAAGTTTTTAAGTTAATTAAATTTAAAAAGTTAAATTTAAGTTAATTAATTTTGAAAAAGTTTTTAAGTTAATTAAATTTAAAAGAGTATTAATACAAAATATTAAATTAATTTAAAAAAGTATTAATTTAAACAATTTTTAATTTAATTGAATTAAATTAATTTATTTTGAATTTAATTTAATTTAATCGAATTTCAATTTAATTTCAATTTAATTTAATTGAATTGGATTTAATTTAATTTAATTTAATTTAATTTGATCTAATCGAATTTCAATTTAATTGAATTAAATTAATTTATTTTTAATTTAATCATCTCACCCGATCTAAGTTTTTCAATCAGGGGACCCTATAATTTTGTGAGATGAATTAGGTTCAATTTTTGAGTTTGGTTTAACTTTATGTTAGATTCAAGTTTAGCTTTAGGCTCAACATATAGACATTATTTGGATAAACTTCTGGGTTATGGTGAGTCACTTGGACATCATTAAAGTAACCATGCCTTCGAGGTTTTTCAAATGGTCCTATCCATTGAACTTAGTACAAAACCTTGATCTAACTAGTTAGGATCCATAAATGATAGCTTCGGTCAGTTCCACTTAGCCAAATGCACCAGGTCGAAGTCATATCTTCCTAGACATGCATAAACTAAGCTTCCCTAACGTATTATCATCCAATATTTCACTAGTATCATGGGTCAAGTTAAACTTAGCCCTTTTTTATTCTAGCCCTAATTACCCTGCCGGGTAGGTTCCTTTTGGAGGTGTCAACTATTCTGGAGCCTCCATTACTGATTTTCCTTTTATCTTGTTTTTAAAGTTTTAATTTTGAATTATATTCCTTTAAATTTATTTGTTAAGATAATTTTTATTTATTTATTTATTAGAATAATTTATCTTTATTTATTTAATTATTTATTAGTTAAGATAATTTTTCTTTTTGCTCCCCCTGGATCATAGCCTCGATATGGTCTATCAAGGTAATGTACTTGATCCTTGGGGATCCAATATTGACCAAGTCCAACTTGATTAACCAAGTTGGACTTGGGTACCCATGCTTGGACTAGTTTACTATTTGGTCTGTTGACTAAGGATAGATAGGATCGATATTTCCTTTTGGATTTAAAACCTAGTCTAGTTCTATTGTAAACGGCTCTTTGTGTCCCAAGAATTAGGTCAAGGTTCTTGGAGCCCAAAGAAAATCGTTCCAACGTCTTCTCCAAATCCTTGACCTGAGTTTTCAGACTAGAATTTTCTTCCTCAAGCTTTTGGACTTGAGTTGAATTTCCAGTCAGAACTGGGTCAGGCAAGGTTTTGGAGTTAGTCACTTCTTTAAGAATCACTATTTCCTTTAGAAGTGACTTGACCCGAATGTTTGATTTTACTCATTTGTGTAATAAATAATTAACTAAATTATTTAATCGCGGAATACTTACAGTGGGGGCAGACCCTTCGGAAATGGATACGGATCTGTGGCTTCTTTCCGATTCAGCTTCCGATTCGCTCTCACTCTCGAACACGTTGATTTGATCCCGGGCCATCAGTGCGAGGAGGCTTGTCTGGTTGAGCTCGTTGTCGGTATCTTCTTCTGAAGATTCCTCAAAAGTTGCTTTCAACACCTTCTTCTTTCTCTGCTTCTTTACTTCCTTTTGATTTGGGCAATTGGCCTTGATGTGCCCCTTCTGATTGCACCCGTAGCAAATTACCTCGAACTTGACTTTTGAGCTTGGTTGACTCTCCTTGGATTGTACTACCTTCTTTAGGTCTCTCTTGTTGAAACCCTTCTTTTTGTTGTACAGTTTCTTCACAAGGTTCACAAGTTCTGTTGTCAGTTCATCGTCTTCATCGTCTGAGTTGAGTTCTTCTTCCGACTCTGGTTCGATTCTTCGCCGTGTTCTTGGTTCACATGTTCTGCTTGTACCTGCAATCAAAGCAATGCCCTTCTCGGTTGGCTATGCATTAGTCTGCTCATGTAGTTCGAATTCAGAAAACAACTCATCTAGTCTAATGGAAGATAAGTCCTTGGAGACTTTGTAAGCATCTACCATTGATGCCCATAATGTACTCCTCGGAAATGCGTTGAGAGCTTACCTTATTATGTCTTTGTTCTCGGCCTTTTGCCCGATTGCGTGGAGGGAGTTGAGAATGTCTTAAATCCGTGCGTGGAGTTGACTTGTTATCTCTCCTTCCTGCATTTTGAGATTATATAATTTATTGAATAATAGATCTCTTTTGCTTACCTTGGCGTCGGAGGTGCCCTCATGCAGTTCGATCAGCTTCTCCCATAGCTCCTTTGCGGTTCAAAACGGACCAACTCTGTTGAGCTCCTCCTTGGCCAGTCCACACTGGAGGGTGCAGGTCGCTCTGGCATTGGCTTCCACCTTCTTGATTAGAGTTGGTTCCCAGTTCACGCAGGGTGTAGGTGTTAGTTAGAGCCCTAGAGCCAATCATATGATGATTGTTGTATAGACTCGATGTATCATATTACTATATATTTATAAAGGCATTTCTTTATGGTTGTTATACTTACTTATATTGGTGCCAAATAACTAAGTGTAATAGCATCCTTGAGTAGAAGGTTCTTATCTATATCAATCGATTGGTTGAATCGATAGTGAGATGATATAGAGAACACTACTCTTAATCATTCCTAGTCAAGTATTAACATTCAGGGACAATGTTAATGCGCTGAGACTAACATGTAGGTCAACTCGATGACTTGATCTCACAAGTCGTGGATATAGAGATATCAAGTTGGCACATGGGTATGCATTGGAGAATGTATACTGAATGACCCGCCATGAGAAAGTATCGTGGATCGTTATATGAGTGTTATATACTTTCTCATGTGACTATTAGTATGACTATGAGTCCTTGGACCTGAAGTCACCATGGTTCCCTACATAAGGAGTTGCATACTTTGGCTTCGTCAAACGTCATCCGTAACTGGGTGGACTATAAAGGCGATTACTGGATATGTAACAAATTATGCGGAGGGATGTGAGTGATGTAGATGGGATTTATCCCTCCTATATGACGGGAGTAACATCATGATTCTTGATAGAGTGAGACCACTAAGTGCATGGCCATGCCCAAATGAGTTAATATGAGATATTGAGCTCATTTGATTAGAGTGAGTCTACTTGGAGTTCAAGATATAAATTGATTAGAGGATGACATGGTCTATGCCTCATTTGATCAATTTAGATGTCAAGGATATAAAGACATTGTCACATATTGTGAGAATCACAATTAGTAGTCACAAAGATTATGTTGGATCTCAACATTCTTGTAACTTGGGTAGCAATGATGTATTGCTAGATGCCGCTCATTGCTTATGTTTCTAAATAGGATTAGAAACATTGCCAACATTGCAAGAACCTATTGGGTCACACACAAAGAATAAGTGGATGGAGATTAGGTTCATATGATGAACCAATTGGATTAGGTTCATGTGATGCACCAAAGATTGGATTAGGATTAATTCAAATTAGACATATTGAGTTAGACTCAATTAGATTCAATTGTTGAATAAGTCTAATTTAAAGTTGATTCATTGAGTCAATTTATATTAATGAATTAAGATTCATTAAATTGAAATTGACTTGAATCAAAGTTTGGATTTAACTCAACAAGGAAGAGAAGTGGTCAATTTTAACTTGACCAAATGGGAAGTTGAAACATCAATTTGACTTGACCAAATGCCACTTGATGAAGGTTGACTCATTCTACATGGCATGACTAACCAATACATCCTTGCCACATCATCTCCACATCATCTAGGGAGAGCAAGAGGCATGGAATGCCAAGAGCCAAAGACCCTTGGCATTCCATGTGTGGCCGGCCAAAAATGAATAAGACATTCATTGGCATTGATTTGGGTGTGATGAATGTCTTCTTCCTCCTTAGCTCTTTCTTGTTCCCCATATTCTCTTGGCCGAGAGTTCCAAGCAAGAAAGGTGAAGGTGAGTGAGTTTAATTCAAAGAAGAAAGGGTAAGTAAAAGTCACATAGAGGGCTTTAGAGAAGTGTATGAGATTTATTCCCTCTTCTTCTTTTCTCCTTTCTTCTTCCAATCCCATCCGAGAGCCCTTGGGAGTGCTAGCACACTTATGGTGCACTTTTCTCCATCTAGAGTAGTTTGAGAATCACTTCTTGTTCGTTTGGATACTACTAGAGGTGTATACGCTTGAACACACTTGAGATCCGAAGGACCTTGGATGAGCGGGATTTGTGAAGGGTATACTCCTTATCATGTAGATCTAAAGTAGATCTAGAGTTGAAAACTATGTACATGAAATTTTTGTCTTCGCACGGATCTAGTGGCTAAGAACTTCGGGGTTTCCGCAACGCAAAAAGTAGTTTTTGCGGCTCGAAAGTTCCTACAGTAGGCTTGCCGTCTTCGTCAGTTGGCAGTTGGAATCCAGTCTTGACGATCATCCACATCTCGAACTGGATCTTTAGGAAGTTTTCCATTCGTCCCTTCCAGTACCCAAAATCTTCTCCGGTGAAGAGCGAGGGACGAACGGTGTTGTATCCTTCTTGCTGGGCCATTTAGTTAATATGCAAGAAAAAAATAGAACAAGATGTCCCAAGACTAGGTGTTGGATTAGTAGTACGGAATAAAGTTAGAATACCGAACTCGAGTGGTGTTGCACCAACTTCGAGCAAAAGCCGATTCGAACGAAGAAAACTTGATCAGAAAATAGCAATTATGCTAGTTCCAATCGACTCCAAAAAATAGAAAATACCACGAAAGAAATGCATGATTGGTGGTTGCACCAGATCAACGCTACCCCGCTCTAATACCAATTGTTGGATCGAGAAACGCTAGAGGGGGGTGAATAGTGCTCATGGATTTCACTCGTTTCGGAATCGTAAAACTCGAATAACGTAACAGAATAAAATAAATGATAAACACAGAAAGACACAGGTCATTTATTTGGTTCAGAGCCTGTGGCAACTCTTACTCCAAGGTCTACGCTCGTTGAGCGTTTATGTTAGGCAACAACTATAATTTCGTTAACGTGTTTACAAGATGAAGCACAATAATTAAAAAGAAACAACTAAATTATACCAACGACAGTAGAAAATTGAAGATTCTGAGCTCCGGGTCGTCGATGTCAAGTTGTGGCTTTGTCGGAAGGTCTCGTTAGCAACTTGTTGCACAAGGATGGCTTAGAAGGTGTTGTCTTGAGTGCTGCCTTGAGAGCTTCTTTTATACCCTACTGGAGGCGCCTTAAAGCTCATCCGAGGCACCTCCAACCCGCCGAGTCAGCCGCGTGGATCAACACTAATCCGGTCGCACCTCATCCACTTGAAGGTGCCTCCAAGGCTGGTCCAAGGCCTGGTTCAAGGCGCCTCCAGCCTAGTCCAAGGCGCCTCAAGCTATACTGCACTGACTTCTTCTGGCTTGCACCCGAGGCGCCTCTAAGCTCAATGGAGGCACCTCGAACACTGTTCATCCGAGGCCAAGTGTGCTCTTTTATCCCTGCACAACGTGTTAGTCCACAAAATACACATATACCCTACAAGATAAAGTTAGCACACATAAATATGATAAGAATAGTGTTTGACAGTCTTTGAACTGTCCGGGTCTGACTTTGAATTTTCGTTCGGAAAACCTAGGTCGACCCGACGCCTACTGTTCCCTATGTGGGGAACGCGTCCTCACCTACTCCACTCAGGAGAGTTAGCTGTTGCCAGTGCGATCCTCCAGATCTACTGGACTTTTACTCAGCGTTCGATCCTTCTGGACTTTCTGCTGGACGCCCGCTCCCCGACCGGTCCAGTCTTCCACCTGGTTCGCGACACCAGGACTTTCCACCTAGGGTTACCACCCCCCTAGGACTTTTGCTTGAAACCCTCGACCCACCAAGACTTTCCGCATAGGGTTACCACCCCCTATGACCTAGGGTTACCACCCCCTAGAGTTTTCCACCTGCCCAACCTCAGTTAGGACTTTTGCCTAAGTACACTTAGGACTTTCCTGTAAGCTCATTCAAACTGTTAGATCACAACATAACCTTAACTTTGAATCCTTTGTCATTATCAAAACACTGGTTCGATCGTCGGATGCTTCCCGCACCAACAAATTGTTGATTTTTATGGCACAACCTTCTCTCCTTTTATAACCCTTTGCCCCAGATAAAAAAGGATAAAAAGTAATAGATTTTTGTTTAGAAAAAATATCTAAAAAAGAATTAACATAATTCTTTTTAGAAAAATTTCTTAAGAAAGAATTAGTATAATTCTTTTTAGAAAATTTCTAAGAAAGAATCAACATAATTTTTTTTAGAAAAATCTCTAGGAAAAAATTAACATAATTCTTTTTAGAAAAAAATTCTTAAGAAAGAATTAATATAATTCTTTTTAGAAAATTTCTAAGAAAGAATTAATGTAATTCTTTTTAGAAAAATCTCTAATTCTGTTGAGAAAAAATCTCCCTTTTTTTTCTTTTCTTTTTCTTTTGGATTGGACGGCCCCTTGCTTGGGCACCAAGCAAGGCTTGGCCGACCCCTTTCTTGGGTAGGAAGCAAGGCTTGGTCGGCCCCTTGCTTGGGCACCAAGCAAGGATATGGCCGACCCCTTTCTTGAGTAGGAAGCAAAACCAAAACGGGTGAATGCGAGGCTTTATAGAGGCTACAACAAGCATCGAGAGTAGGAATTGATTTTGGCCTCTTAATGGACTTGAGCTTCTTGTGTTCGACCCAAACACCCAACTCAAGTTCATCAATAATAACTCATACCACTAAAGAGTTATTATTGAATTACTACACCAATCCCATATCACAATATGGGCTCCTTCTTATCATGAGTTCATTAGTCTCCCTGTGTTTAAGATATCGTATGCCCGTTAATTAAATGAGTTACTGACAACTCACTTAATTAACATCTAGCTCCAAGAGTAGTACCACTCAACCTTATTATCATGTCGGACTAAGCCCACCTATAGGGTTTACATAATAATCCTTATGAGCTCCTCAAGGGGAAATCATTAACCTAGATTACTAGGGCACAGTTTCCCTTTATAATCAACAACGCACCATCTAAATAATATTATTTTTCAACTTATCGGGCCTATTGATTTAACTGAATAAATTTCAGAACACCGTTCTATTTTCCCTGTACAAAATTTATATAAGCACAAAACTTTACCTAGCTACCCATGTGCTCTACTGAAGTTAAACTTGGATTGCAAACGATACTTAACATTATTAATCCAAATTGCTCTTCAGAAGTTAAACTTGGATTGGAAACGATACTTAACATTTTTACTCCATGTTCAACCCATGTGTTCTTCAAAAGCTAAACCATATTACAGAAGTTAATTAAATATCTTTTTCAAATATTGGCTTCCAAGTTAAACATAGCGAGGCACTTGACCTTCTTGGGTATGAGATCATCCACCACTTCCTAGACAAAGCCTTTCAAAGAAATCGGATATTTAACTTCTTACAGTAACCCTAGGTTTAACTAAAGAGACGTCAATAGAAGCACAAGATCGAAACACGAAATCAAAACATGAAATCGAAAACCTAAAAACGATAGCCTCTTGTGTTGGCATTTCAGGATCTACACAAAAAACACAAATCAATTAATTTGAAGCGGAAATAATTAATTAGTTATACCTTTCTTTGTAGCTAAAGACCTCTTGATCTTCTGTTGTATTCCTCTCCTCCTCTTGGACGTCGTGTGGGCGACGATCTACCAAGACAACTCCACCCGAACCACTTCTTCGCCTCCAAGAAAATCGAGCCACCAAGGGATGCCAAAATAGGAAATTTTCTTCTGTTCTTCTCTTCCAAGTAATCGGCCACCTTCTTCTTCCTTTCCTCTATACCTCTGGCCACAATGGGATCTAAGATGAGCTCCAAGCAAGGCCGCCAACCCTAGGTTATGGAAGCAAACCTGCCGGCCCTAGCTTGGATGGAATCCTTTTGTGCCGCCGGTTGTAGAAGGAAGATGAGTATTGGAGCCAGTCCTTAAGGAAGGAGATGAGGGAAGGGCCGACCACCAAGGGATTAGGAAGAGAGGGAACTTAGGTTGTATCTTTCATGAGGCACCCTCTCCTTCTCTTTTATAATCCTTGGTCATGGTAAAAAAAGAAAGTTTTAAACATAATTAAAACTTCTTTATTTGTGACCTCCCATTAAAAAGGAAATTTTAACAACAATTGAAATCTCTCTTTTCTAAATTTCCTATTGTACATGGCAATAAAGGAAAGTATTAAAAATAATCTCTCTCTTTTAAAACATGTAGACAACTACAAAAAGGAAAGATTAATTAAAACTTCTCTTTTTAAATCATAGTTAAAAAAAGAAAGTTTTATCAAAAATTAAAATATCTCTTTTAAACATTATAGACAACTACAAATAAGGAAAGATTTTAACAAAATTAAAATCTCTCTTTAATCTTTTGTAGATAGCTATAAATGAAAAGATTTTAAAATTTTAAAACTCTCTTTTAAAACCATGAGGATGACTATAAAAGGAAATTTTAAAATTAAAATTTCTCTTCTAAATCCCTTCATGAATGGCTACAAAAGGAAAGATTTTAAAATAAAATCTCCCTTTAGTTCTAATGGTGTGGCTAGCCCCATGCTTAGACACCAAGCATGGCTTCGCCGGCCACCTCTTGGGCTCCAAGCTAATGCTTGGCCGGCCCCCTTTGCTCCAAGCAGGGATGTGGCTGACCCATTACTTGGGTAAGAATTGGACTTGGTGAATACAAGGCTTTATAGAGGCTACAAAAGGGACCAAGAGGAGAAGTTGGTTTTGGTCTCCCGAAGAGCTTGAGCTTCCTGTGTTCGCCCCGAACACCCAACTCAAGTTCATCAATAATAACTCATACCACTAAAGAGTTATTATTGAACTACCGCACTAATCCCAAATTACATTATGGGCTCCTTCTTATCATGAGTGTGTTAATCTCTCTATGTTTAAGATATTGAATGCCCACTAATTAAATGAGTTATTGACAACTCACTTAATTAATATCTAGCTCCAAGAGTAGTACCACTCAACTTTATTGTCATGCCGGACTAAGTCCACCTGTAGGGTTTACATGACAATCCTTATGAGCTCGTCAAGGGGACATCATCAACCTAGATAACTAGGACAAAATTTTCTTCTATAATCAACAACACACCATATAAATAATATTATTTCCCAAATTATCGGGCCTATTGATTTAACGAAATAAATCTCACCCATTGATAAATTAAAGAAATAACTACTAAGTATATGTGCTTGTTATTATATCGAGATTAAGAGTGTTGGAACCCCAAAGTTATTTTGGTGTGATCAATAAGTTAAGTTAGGTCCTGTGTGTTTTTAACCTTGTGTCTAAGTGTGCAGGAGCTTAGGAGCACAGGTCGAGCAGAAGATGTAGCTAGCGAGAAGGACGGCACACGGTGCATCCGAGAGACGAGGCACTGCGGAAGAGTACACCGACGGATGAGAAGGAAGCATGTGGTGGTTCCGAGGGACAAGAAGTCAGAGCGGAAGACTGCTCGAGGAGCAAGAGACGCAGCTAGCGAGAAGGTTGGCATGGGGTGTGACCGAGGGACGAAGACTGCAGATGAGTACGTCGACGGACGAGAAGGAAGCACGCGGCGATTCCGAGGGACGAGAATCCGAACTGGAAGCTTGCTCGAGAAGACCGGAAGTTAGGTTCGGGTGAGGCCTATTCCGGATGGTAGAGATCACCCAAGCGAGTGGAACACTCAGTCTGAGGCAAACAGAGTCGGAGCAGAAGACCCAGGCTAAAAAAAGTCAACAGGATTGACTTTCCCAACCGAGGCATCCGGAACAGTCCGGGGCACTCGGAACCTTTCTGGGCTCCCTGAGTTGACTTTTTGACCAAATCGCGTCAATCGCGATCTAAACGTTGGAGATAAAGTTTATTCCCCCCCCCAAGGGCGTCCAGAACTCCTTCGGGGTGTCCCGTCCAAGGCTAAAAATACAGCCTTGGTCCAGAAGCTTTTCAACAACTCAGAAATTGTAACTTCAACACTTGTACGCTCAATCTCTAGATTAGCTTCTTTCTTTTTGTGCTTTCATTGGTGTAAGAGGCTTCTCCGCCTGAAGGAGATATTCTAGTGTGTTCCACTCCTTGGATTAACAACCTCCCCGGTTGTAACCAAGTAAACATCTGGTGCCTCTTTCTTTTCTATTTAATTTATTACTTTTTCATTTTATGCAAGTGTTCTGTTGAAAGTTCGAGAAAGGGTTGTGCTTTTGTTTTTGGAAGGCTATTCAACCCCCCCCCCTTCTAGCCGACCCAACGGTCTAACAAGTGGTATCTGAGCCAAGGCACTTCACGAGGACTAACTGCCAAACGAAACAACGATATAATGGCCAGACCAAGCATCTACCCGCCGAAGTTCGAAGGAGAATTCGCTAGCTGGAAAAATCGAATGCAGGTATTCTTTAAGACCAATTTTGATTTAATGTTAATTATGGAGTTTAGTTTTACAGCACCGGAAGGTAAGGAGAAATACCGTTGGACGAAGAAGGAGCAGGCCAACTATGTGGCAAACGGTAAAGCAGAGTACCATCTACTAAGCGTTCTCCCACCACAAGAAGTAAACCGAATCGGCAACTACGACTTCGCAAAGGAACTTTGGGAAAAGTTTCTTGAGCTGCACGAAGGAACGTCCGAATCAAAGCTCACAAAATGGGATTTACTTCGCAACCATCTCACCAGCCTGTGACTTAGGGAAGACAAGACAGTTGCGCATCTGCACTCAAGGATAAAGGAAATCATCACCGGACTTTCAAATCTCATAGAGACGGTAAGTAATTGAGATTCACTAAGGTACGCACTAAATTCTTTTCCTAGAAATTTAAAATGGGTGTCACTAGTAGATGCCTTTTATATTTCAAAAGACTTAGAAAAAATTACATTAGAAGAATTCTTTTCTACATTTGAAGTGCACGAATCAAGATGTGCAGGTACGAAGGAGCCCAAGAACAACGTCGCCCTCAAAGCATCGAGAGACGAACCAGAGTCGGAGTCTTCTCTCGATGACGAGGAAATCGTAATGATGGTAAGACGGTTTAAAAAACTTTGTAAATCTATAACTCTAACCATCTGCAGGGTAAAAAGAAAAGGATGATCCACTGCTACCACTGCGACAAAGAAGGGCACGTCAAGGACAACTGCCCGAACAAGGACAAGGATAAAGGTAAAAAGCCTATCCAAAAGTGCAAGGTCCTAAAGGCGACGTGGGACGATACGTCGTCCGAATCGGAAGTCGAGGTGTTCTCCGGGCTCACATTAATGGCGAGTCATCAAGATGATGACTGTGAGTCAAGCTTTTCCGAAATGAGCATCGAGAGCATCGATGAAGGGGGAGCCACGTCGGAAGATAGCAGCAGTTCAGGGGGAGACACGGATAGCGAGATCGACAAGGTAAGTCAGGTACGATCTCTTCCTCCCGATAAACTCTTTAAATTCATTAAATTATTAACAAAAGATTGCTACAAATTAGAAAAATAAAATAAAATTTTAAAAGTAATACTAGCTAAATCTTGTCTTCTAGAAGATTTAGACAAATCAAAATTAGAAAATAAAAAATTGAAATCAGAAAATAATCATTTGAAAATACAAATAGATAGTCTAAAAAATCATGCATGTTCAAATAAAACATATTTTAGAAAATACAACAATTTAAATTGGTATTTTCGATATCATAAGGGACAGATTAGAGATATTTCAAAGAAAAATGCCCCTAAAAAATTCCTAGTCAATCCAGTAGGTTGGAATTTATATTGGGTTCTAAAGTCCTGTCTGACTTGAACTTGAGCTAATTAGATTTAGAGCTTTCAGCGAGAAAATTAGACATTAAAATTTCTTTATGAAGCTTTGTCTAAGGAAGTGGTTGTTGCTTCAATAACTAAGTGTAGTTAGAGTGTATACTATGTAACACCCCTAGAAAGCCTAGATAAAGTAAGGGCAATGAGAGTACGAATGTAATGAAAAGAATGTGTAGATAGTCTACGTTGAATGTTACGATGGGAAGGATTTAGATGATTATGAAAGAAAATAAAGTTGAGAATATAAATCATCTATGCATGATTTATAATGTATGGAATTAATGTAGACAAAAGGAAGAAATATGAATACATGTATGAAATATTTATGCATAATGCATAATAGGGTAATATATGAATTATTATGTACAAAAGAAAATAAAACGTTAGAAGAGAGATTGAACCTTGGATCTCTTGTAAGGAACATGTATAGGATACCAAAGGGGATAGGAGAATTATTGATAAGGAGAGAGAGGACTAAGTAGTTAAGAATAAGAAAGGATTCTTTTTACTAAAAAGGAAAAGGGAGTAAAAAGAAGTAAAAATATACATAACCAAGTTTTGATCCTTGGTTCTCTTGTGGATACATGCATGTGTTAACCAAGTGGGATAGGAGAGGATATTGTAAGAGGAGAGATAGGAATTTTAATTAAAGGAAAGAAAAGAGAGAAATTAAGGGAGAACTCAAGAAGCATCTTCTCTAGAATATTCTTAACATTAAGAAGAGAAGTAAATAAGGAGGATGAATCAAGACAAGTTTCCTCCCCTCATTTTAGTATAAATAGGCATGGAGGGGTGACTTCAACTTCATCCTCACTCACTTTCCTCCTCTCCTCCCTTGGGTGCCGAAAACCCTCTCCCTTCCTCCTTTCTTCTTCTTGTTGCCGAGCAACACAAGAGGAAGAAACCTCTTCTTCCTCCTCACTCCCTCCCTCTTTTCTTTCTTGTTGTTGCCGAGCAACACAAGAGGAAGAGGTCTCTTCTCCCTCCTCCTCTCCACCAAAAGACCTAGCCACTCTTCTCCTCCATTGGTGCCGAGCAAGCAAGCAAGGAAGAAAGGTCCCCA
The DNA here is from genome assembly GCF_018446385.1 of Zingiber officinale. Lineage (NCBI taxonomy): Eukaryota > Viridiplantae > Streptophyta > Magnoliopsida > Zingiberales > Zingiberaceae > Zingiber > Zingiber officinale. The sequence continues at coordinate 55,518,320 of NC_055992.1, read as the reverse complement.
AGCAAGTTCTCAAATCTAGGAAACTTAAGCGAAGAAGGTAAGCTTCCCCTCACCTGTGGTACAAGGATTTTATGTGATTTTCGGATTTATAAGGATTAGAAAACCTAGGAAAGAATTTAAGAAAATTCGGCTAAAGAAAAGGTTTTCAAATCTAGGATGATTTAAACAAGATCTCATTTCATGATAAGATTTTCTATGCTATGTAGAAGGATTCCTTTCCATGATTTTATATTGATATGATGTATGATCAGAGGAGTATCTAACCTTAGGATTTCAACCAAAAATATTTTAAAGAGGTGAGTAAGATTATTGTCTAACCGAACTAGTGCAAGGTTCCTTCTATGAAAATGCTATACATAATGTTATGTAATATGCCATGATATGTGATAGCATAGGAAATGCTAAACATAATGAGGAGAAAATGAAATTATGTTATATGCCATGATATGTGATAGCATAGGAAATGCTATACATAATGTTATGTAATATGCCATGATATGTGATAGCATAGGAAATGCTAAACATAATGAGGAGAAAATGAAATTATGTTATATGCCATGATATGTGATAGCATAGGAAATGCTATACATAATGTTATGTAATATGCCATGATATGTGATAGCATAAGGAAATGCTATACAAAATGAAGAAATGAAATTATGTTATGTAATATGCCATGATATGTGATAGCATAGGAAATGCTATACATAATGAAAAGAAATGCATGAAAGATTGTTAAGGACATGATATGATAGTTATGCATGATAAGTTATTTTTGTATGGGTTTGTACCATGGGTGGGCTCCGTAAACGCCCCGAGGTCGATGGAGTAAGACTCGGGCCTCGTCAGTAATGGGCCTCTGAATGCCCTAGGTCGATGGAGTAAGACTCGGGCCTAGTATGTATGCATGATAGGGTTCAAGACTTGCTACCTTGGACCTACCTATGAAGCGCGCGTATTATGTATGTGGTACAAACCGGGATCCCCTTAATGATGATATTAATTTCAAGTACTTATTAGTATAAGTTTTCAAATTCATGATGCATTGCCTACATATGTACTTGAATTATCTGATGATTAGATATAATGTCATGTGATAATATGATATGAATATGATACCCTTGTATGTTGTATGCTTATGATATTACGCATGATATTGATATACGATGATTTTCGGTTTCAGTGAGTAGGAAAGGAACTTACTGAGCCATGAGTGCTCATAGCTTACTTTCCTTGTACCGCAGATATGGGGGACGGATATTCGGAACAACGGAGCAGCAGGAGGAGCAGATAGTGATGTGTGTGGTGGTGGCTCGGCAAAGAACGATTCGGACAAATTAATATGATTAGTTATAGAATCAATATTTGAACAAATCAGAATATGTGATATTATGCTTAATAAATTAAATTCTTTAAAGTTTTTATTCTTCCGCTGTTATTGTAAAACATGTACGTAAGTAGTATAAGAACGTAGCGCCGCCTTTGGTTGGGTAAGAAGGGTGGGGCGTTACATACTAAAAGCCTAGTTTTTGTATAAACATTTATTTAGAAATAAAGAATCACAATGGTCAAATACCTACATTTATTTGTTAAGTGTAGTTGTTCAATTAATTTATATTGTAGATAACATGGTGTGTGGTATCACACACAGAAGATCATGTTATCAGTTCTTTATAAATTATAAACAGTTGCTCACGACTAAGATGGAAAGGAACAAACCATTGGAATAGTCGTAGTGTAATTAGGTATTAGTTTATCTTGACTAATAAATTACACTAGTGCACTCTAAGTGTATTGAGTAGGATCATTTTAGGTAAGTTCTTTTTATACTGACTTGATAAAAGAACTAGACCTTAGTTATTATGGAAGTGTGTGCTCTTAATCCTAATATAATAACAAACACATATATTTAATATTTATTTCTTTGACTTATCAATGGGTGAGATTTAGCTCGATAAATCAATAAGCCCGATAAGTTGGGAAATGATATTACTTATAGTGTGTGTTGTTGATTATAGAAGGAAACTGTGTCCTAGTAATCTAGGTTGAGAATGACCCCAAGAGGAGCTCATAAGGATTGTCATGTTAAACCCTGCAGGTGGACTTAGTTCAACATGACGATGAGGTTGAGTGGTACTACTCTTGGACTAAGATATTAATTAAGTGAGTTGTCAGTAACTTATTTAATTAGTGGACATTCGACATCTTAAACACAGGGAGACTAACACACTCATAATAAGAAGGAGCCCAAAATGTAATTTGGGATTGGTGCGGTAGTTCAATAATAATTTTTTAGTGGTATGAATTATTATTGATGAAATTAAGTTGTGTGTTCGGGGCGAACACGGGAAGCTTATTTTCATCAGGAGACCAAAACAAATTCCTCCTCTCGGTCCCTATCGTAGCCTCTTGTATATAGAGAATTATACCCACCTTCTTACCCATCCTAATGGGGCCGGCCAAGCTAGCTTGAAACCCAAGCTAGGGTCGGCCAAGATCAAAGGAATGAGCCAAGTTAATTGGCCGGCCATGGCTTGGAGTCCAAGCTTGATTGGCCGGCCATATTAAAAGGGATTTTATTTTTATTTAAAATTTTTCTTAATGTGGATATCATGGTTTTAAGAGAGAGTTTAAAATTTAAATCTTTCCTTTTATAGTTTTCTACAAAAGATTAAGAAAAGATTTAAAATCTTTCCTTATTTGTAGATTGAAAGATGGATTTTAATTTTAAGGAAACTTTCCTTTTTTAACTATGTTCATGATTTAAAAGAGAGTTTAAAAAATTAAATATTCCCTTTTATAAGTTTCTACAAAAGATTAAGAAAAAATTTGATATCTTTCCTTATTTGTAGATTGAAAGAAGATTTTAATTTTTAGAGATAACTTTTCTTTTTGAAAATCATCCACATGTTTAAAAGAAAGATTTTAATTTATAAAATTTCCTTTTTACAAATCACCATGAAGGGAAAAATTATTGGAGAAATTTTTTATAAATTTCCAGAAACAAATTAGGAAGTTTTAATTCTTGTGTTAATTAAAATTCTCCTTGTTTTGGAGATTAAAGTGGCCAACCATGTTGTTTAAGAAAAGAAAATTGATTTTTAAATTAATTAATTTTTCTTTTCATGGCAAAAGAATTAAGGAAGTTTTTATTTAAATTTCCTTATTTGCCAAGACCAAGGATTATAAAAGAGGTGGTAGAGGTGCATTCATGGCTAACGACTCTATTCTATTTTCTTCCTCTCTTTTCTTCCTTGGTGTGGCCGGCCCTAGGGTCTCTTCTCCTTCTCTTCTCTTCCTCCTTTGTGGTCGGCGGCATCAACATAAGAGAAGTCCATGGTGGCCGGTTCTAGCTAAGAGAAGAAGGAGAGAAAGGAGGTTTTGTTTCTAGCATCCCTTGGAGCTTGGTGGTGGTGGCCGGATCTCTACTTCTCTTGGAGAATTATGGTGGCCGAATCTTGCTTGGAGAAGAAGGTGGCTTAGGTGGATTCTCATCTCGATAGATCGTTGCCCACACAACGTCCGGGATAAGAAGAGGAATACGGTAGAAGATCAAGAGGTTATTTGCTTACAAAGAAAGGTATAACTAGTAATTATTTTCCGCATCATACTAGTTTTCTTTGTATAGTTATTTTTGGAAATACCAAACACAAGAGGCATATGATTCTAGAGTTTTCGGATTTGTTTCGAATTTGTGTTTCTTTTGTTTTATTTTCCGAATTTGTGATTCAATTGTTCTTTTTGGTTAAACCTAGAGTTATATAAGGAAATTAAATATTAGCTTTCCTTAAAAGGCTTTGTCTAGACGGTGGTGGATGCTCCCATACCCAAGAAGGTCATGTGCCTCGCCATGCAGTCCTGGAAGCCAAATTTGGAAATTAATATTTAATTAAATTTATAACATAGGTGGATTTGGATCAATAGTGTTAAGTTCCGCTTGCGATCCAAGTCTAAACCATTAAGAATAGATAAGTTAAATTTGGAATCAATAATGTTAAGTTCTGTTTGAGATTCCTAATTTAACTTCTAAAGAACACAATAGGTTGTTTTGGAAAAGGTTCGACACTTGTACAAAATTTTTGTACAATGGAATCGGTACGATTCTCCTAGGACCAACCAATAATTGGTATCAGAGATAGGGTTTGCCTCTGTGTGTTTGGTTTTCAAATAGATTATGCACATGTCATACATAATTTAGGTAGGATAGTAGTAGGATGTGCTAACTTTGTGGTTGCAGGCTCTAACTATTATGGCATATAGATATTATGTGTGATTGGGCCCTTGGATGTCAAGGGCATTATTTTGTGTGTACATGATTGTATGTATTACATATAGTAGGAGCCGTATTAGTTTTAGAATTTTACTTTTTTGTTAGATCTAGAAGACATGTATATTCCTTTATGGAATATAGGATCGATATATGTAAAATTCTATTTTTATCGCGGATCGTATCTTTGTGAAGCGTAGTGCTATTGGAAGACCAGAGGCGCAGCGGAATAAGAAGCAAGATAGATGTGACAACTCGACCCGATGGCGGTGGCTAAAGGTGGCAGTAGCTAGGGTTGGAGCACACGGAGGACAGTGATGAAAATGCCATAATAGTTGGAAAATTAATTTCCAAATTTATTACTTTTATCTACTGTGTGTGTGCGCATGTGTTATATGCTAGCATAGGTTAAAATTCCTCACCTTAAATAACTAAGTGGGAGAGGGATTTTAAATAAATTCCACGGTCTCCATTACTAGTTTGTAAGTGATGCAACAAGCTTGCGTGTTGGCTCTGAGTGCCTCCCTTCACAACGGATGGGTTTGTTGCGGATCACTAGATCAAATTTCCTTTATGGATGGTTATAGGAAATTATTTAGGAGCGTGTGATCTTCTCCAACTGAAGGGGCATAATCCTATTTAATGGACTAAGTATCAAGTAATGGTATACACTTAGACGCATTCAATAGTATCCTCCCCAACGGAGTCACTGCTATTGTTTTGTGGGACCAAAGTAATACCAACTATTAATTTATCATAAAGTTAGGTAAAACCCCCTATTACAAATGTTTGTATTAGTATACGTCCACACTAATGTGGCATACAAAATTCACGGTGTTTGAGGTAATTTTATTTGTCATAAAATTAGGATGACAATATAAAATGGGTAATACCTCCTCTTACAAACGATTGAATTTGTATATGTCCACACTAACGTGGCATACAAAATTCATGATGTTTGAGGTAAAGTAAGGTTGACAAGATAATTAATGGGTAAGACCCTCCTCTTACGAATGTTAAATTTGTATACGTCCACACTAACGTGGCATGCATAATTCCCGGTGTTTGAGGTGTTGGTGAATTTAAATAATATTGTTTGAGGAATCAATATTATTTTAAAATCAAAATTTTGACCAAATATTTGACCAAAGACAAGACCAACTATTAATTTTATTCGTCATAAAGTAAGGTTGACGAGATAATAAAATTAATGGATAAAATCTCCTCTTTGAATTTATACACGTCCACACTAACGTGACATACAAAATTCATAGGTATTTTTAAGGAGTCGGTCTTGACCAAATATTTTTGTGATTCTTAGGTTTTCAAATGTTAATCAATCCCCTAGTTGTTATACTATAGAAAAGACTTAGTAGTCCCAATTATAATGATTGAAAATAGGACTTGGACATTAAGGTGGATTGTCTTCTTAAAACTAAGAACAATTCAAGTGTATTTTATTCATTACTTGTTACATGTTTAGTGGAGTTATCTACCGGTACCTGACGTGTAGATACGGGAACCATTGATCATGTCTGCAATTTATTGCAGGGGTTCCAGGAAATCCGACAATTATATGAAAGAAAAATCACCGTCTACATGGGCATTACTGCAAAAGTAGCAGCTGTTGTAGTGGGAGATGTTCATCCTCTGATAGGAATAAAAAGTGAATTTTGAGAAAATTATCTTTACATACCAAGTTTAGAAAGAACTTGATTTCGGTTTCTAAACTATCAAAGAATAGATATTCTATCTATTTTGATAACAAACTTGTTATCAAGAAAAATAGGGAAGTTATCTGTTCTGATATGTTGGTTGACAATTTATAATCCAATAACTCCCACGATGCAATAAATGAAAATTAATAACACATCTTCTAACTTTAATAAGAGAAAGCAACCTTCGGAAATGAACCAATCATATTTTTGACATTTAAGGCTAGGTTATATTAACTTAAGTAGGATTCAAAGGATAATAACCAATGAACTCTTGGGTTCATTGGTAGTGGAAATCTTTTTCAACCTACGAATCTTACTTGGAAGGAAGAATAACCAAGAAACTTTTAAGTCTAAGGAGTATGGAGCCAAAGATATGTTGAAATTGGTTCATTCTGATTTGTGTGATCCTATGACTATCCAGACAAGAGGTAGTTTTGAATATTTCATCAATTTTGTAGACAACTATTCAAAATACGGGTACATTTACTTGATGCGCTGCAAGTCTAAGTGCTTTGATAAGTTTAAAGAGTATTAGGCTGATGTGGAGTAACGTCAAGGTAAAAGTATCAAGACACTACGCTGAGATCGTAGTGGTAAGAACCTCTTGGGAGAGTTTAGGAATCACTTATTAGAAGACAGGATTCAATCCAAACTAACTGCACCTGGTACACCCCAATAGAATGGTGTAATAAGAAGGTATAGGACTTTTATGGAAATAGTTAGATCAATGATGAGTTATTCAGAATTACCAAAATTCATTTTGAGGATATACACTGGAAACAGAAGTAAACATAGTACCTTCTAAGTCAGAACTCTCTACCCCCATAAAATTGCAGAATGGGCGTAAGCCTAGTCTGAAGCATATTTAGATTTGGGTGGTCTAGCACATGAAAGACACTAATAAGTTGGACAAGAGTTCACTTGTTTGTAGGTTATCCTAGAGAAACGAAAGGAGGCTTATAGTCCTAAAAATCAGAAAGTCATTGTTATCACCAATGCATGATTTTTAGAAGAGGACTAGGTAATAAACCATAAGCCCATAAGTAAATTTGTTCTTAAGAAAATAATAAAGGACACGTCTAATCTAGTACCAACTGTATAAGATGAAATATCACAAGAAACTGCAACACGTATCACAGATGATACACAATTACAGAAAGTGTCTCGTCGTAGTGGGAGGGTTGTTAGGCAACCTAAAATATTCATGTTTTGGGAGAGTCTTTGGACTTGATCCCTGGTGAACATCAACCTAATTCCCGGACATATAACGAAGCGCTCCAAGATAAAGATGCAACATCTTTGAAAAGAGCAATAAATACATAATTAGAAATATGTATTCTAATAAAGTCTGGGAGCCTGTAGAACCATCAAATGGTGTAAAAGTCATTGTGTGTAAATAGGTCTACAATAGCAAAAGAGGGGTAGACAGGAAGGTGGAAATTTTCAAAGCAATGCTTGTTGAAAAAGGAAACTTTTTCACTGGTAGTCGTGCTTAAGTCTATCCGGATTCTTTTATCTATATGGACTATGAGATTTAGCAAGTGAATGTCAAGACAGCTTTCCTTAATAGAAGTCTTGAAGAAAACATCCATATATAGCAACCAGAAAGGTTCATTGTAAAGAGCAAAGAGCATCTTGTGTGCAAGCTCAATCAGTCTATGGACTGATGTAAAGCTTCAAGGTCTTGGTTCATCTGGTTTAATGAAGTAATCCAAACCTGTGGATTTATTCAGTGTCCAGATGAGTCTTGTGTATACAAGTAGTGTGATGGAAGCGTGGTGGTATTTCTTGTACTATACATAGATGACATTTTTGGTAGTTGGAAACAATATCAAGATGTTGTCGGAAGTAAGGGTATGGTTGTCCAAACAAATTCGATATAAAGGACTTGGGAGAATGCACATATTCTTGGGATCAAAGTAATAAGGGATCGCAAGAAAAGAATATTTTACTTATCCCAAACTTCATATATCGATACAATCCTTGCTCGTTTTAGCATGCAAGACTCCAAGAAAGGTTTTCTACCTTTTAGACATGGAGTAAACTTTATCTAAAGAGATGTCTCTGAAGACATCAAAAGAGATAGAAGACATGAAGGCAGTTCCTTATCCTTTAGCGTGGTGGTATTTCCGTCACTCTTCTTGTATACACAAGACTCATCCGGACACTGAATGAATCCAAAAGACTGGATCACTTCATTAAATCGGATGTTCCAAGATCTCGAAGCTTTCTTCAGTCCATAAATAGACTGATTGAGCTTACATATAAGATGCTCTTTGCCTTTCGCAATGAATCCCTCTAGTTGCTTCATATGGATGTTTTCTTCAAGACTTATATTAAGGAAAGTTGTCTTGACATCTATTTGCAAAATCTCATAATCCATATGAGCAGCAATAGATAAAAGAATCCGGATAGACTTAAGCATGGCTACCGGCGAAAAGGTTTCCTCATAATCTATTCCCTCTTTCTGAGTATAGCCTTTTGCAACAAGTCTTGCTTTGAAGGTTTCCACCTTCCCGTCTGTCCCTCTTTTTCTTTTGTAGACCCATTTACATCCAATAGCTTTTACACCATTTGGTGGCTCTACAAGCTCCCAGACCTGACTAGAATACATAGATTCTATTTCGGAGTTCATTACATTTTGCCAAGATGCTGCATCTTTATCTTGGAGTGCCTCATCATATGTCCGGGGATCAGGTTCATGTTCACCAGGGATCAAGTCCGAAGACTCTCCCAAAAATATGAATCTATCAGGTTGCCTAACAACCCTCCCACTACGACGAGGCACTACTTGTAATTGTGCATCATTTGTGACACGTGTTGCAGTTTCTTGTGGTATCTCATCTTGTACAGTTGGTACTAAATTAGACGTGTCTTCTCTAATTTCCTTACACTACAAGAAAATCCTCATTCAACAACACTCAAACGACAACGGTTTTATACCAAACTGTTGTTTTTTTACCTTTCAACAATGGTTTTAACAAAAATCGTTGTCTTTTAGCAATTTTTTTGACCTACAACAACGGTTTTTAAAAACCGTTGTCTACTTATGCTTTTTTGGGGCTATGACAACGGGTTTTAAAGGCTATGACAACGGTTTTTGAAAACCGTTGTCTATGTGCGCTTTTTTTGGGGGTTACGACAACGGTTTTTAAAAACCGTTGCCTATTAAGTGTTGTTGAATACCATATTTTTTCCCTCACCATTTTTTCCCCTTCGTCATTTTTTACCGCCGAGTTTTTCTTTCCCTCTCCCCGAAATTTTTTGTCGCCGATTCCACCCCTTTACCTTCTCGATCCCTAAGCATTTCCGTCCAACCTACGATCTCTTCATCTACTTCACGTTTTTCTTTCTTGATCTCTTCTCGATCCCACCTTGCTGCCACCAAAATCCACCCAACTTCCCCGACGAGCTCTTCTTCATCCTATAAGAGGAAGGCAGAATGAATCTGTGCTTCTTTTGTTTTCTCCTCTTCTTCATCCTAGAAGAGGATGTGAAGGGCTTAGGGTGTCTCAGATCTCAGCGGTGACTCGTCTCCTTGCTTGTGCTTGGTCCCTCTTCGCCAAAACCTCTTCTCTCCTCGTTGGTCTTCTTCCTCGTCCGAAGGGTGTCGTGATCGGTGTGTGATGACGATAGGTAAGGCGGCGGCATCTCCGAAGGTGGGCATCGCATTCTCCAACCGCCTCCGTCACGTGGAATCCTTGTCCCTGCACCCCTCGGGCGCTGGTCGGATCTCACACCTTAACGCCGTCATCCTCGGTGAGTCCCTAGAATGAGGAGAACGACCTCATCTTCCCCTCACAAGAATTTTCCAGCCAGGCCCTCGTCTCCTCTCCCGAACAGGTGCGTGCTACTTGTACTTGAACTCTTCGGTTCGAGCTTTCTTGGGCTAATTCCGTTTTATGGGCTTGAAGGTTCCTCCTTTGTTGGGCATTCCGTTGTTTTTGTAAGTAAGTTTTGGCTTTGTTTAGGTTTATGTAAGTTTTATTATTTTGTGGAAACTTGTAGATTGTGATATTTGCTATTGTACAGAACTAGTTGTGTGCTTTTTTTCCCGATTCAGAAGAATGCGAAAACTTTAAAATGGAACGTTGTTTAGTTTCTTGGATAAACTTGTTTTGCCTTTTTTTTCTCAACATTAATATCATGTATCTTCAGTATCGGAACATGTACATAAATAGATAGAGGATCCAGCTGGTTCTGGTCAGAGATCGCTTCCCAGTTCGACTGGAAGGAGAAGTGAAATCTGGAGGTTTAGACCGAAAACATTGTTGTGAGGAAGGGAACTGTCAAATTCGAGGTGAGTTGTCTTACACTTAATCTTGTTTGGTGGACAATGATGAATATTTTTTGTTCTTTGTTTTCTTCTTTTGGAGTTCAGTTGTTGCCGTAAATGTGATATTTGTTAGAGAATGTCAGCATCCTTGTGAAGAGTTTGAGTGTTTCGCTTACTGAAGGAGTGAAACTGTTACAAATGGATAAGAGAACCTGCCAATGTTTTTAAAATCTCATTGTTCAAATAGTTTGAGCCTTTAATAGGCTATATTTTGTTGCTGATTGATGTCTTAATTTTTAATAACTTTTATTCTTGTAGTTGTTGCCTTCTGATTGGGTTACTTATATTCAATTAGAGGTAAACTTTTCTTCATGCTTTCTTTTGTTTTGGATACTCAGATATTGCAGTTTTTGTTCTTGTTTTGTTCATCATCTAGGAATTCCAGTTTGATTTTTGGTTGCATACATTTTCAGATCATTTGGAGGTTAAATGACAGACTTGTTAAGCTGCATATTTCCTTACATGTTTTTATGTACTTACTGCAGCTGCACGAACTAAAAATTACAGTGGCGCTAAACTGGAAGGTGTTGTTAGAAGTGCTGTCTCATATGTCTTGAATCGACAGATAAGCTTCGATGATTTGACCAAGCCCTTGGATGAGGAGAGCATAAAAGTCACTATGGATGATTTTTTGAATGCTCTTCATGAGGTTGGACTAGCTTTTGGTGCATCAATGGATGATCTTGAACGACGCAGGTATGTGCAAGTTTGACATTGTCTCGGTTGAAGCTGATTCCACATCCTTGAAAGCAATTCTACTTGGGGATGTTCAGGAGGGCCTACAGATTTTTGTGCTCTGAATTTTCTTAATGTTACATAATGTGGCATTATCTTTAATGTGCAAATGGCTTTCAGGCTTAATGGGATTATCGATTGTGGTGAGAGGCACAAACACATCCATGAGAGAGCACTGCTTCTTGTGGAGCAAATCAAAGACAATCAGATCCCACTTGTTACATACCTTCTGGAAGGTCCAACTGGCAGGTAAATTTACAACCAGCTTTCTAATTGATTAATCTGACTTTTCTACCGATTCAATCTGCTATTTATTCTTTTATGTCAGTGGCAAAACTTCAATGGCAGCTACAATTGGTATAGAGAGTGATTTCCCATATGTCTAGATGGTAAGTTGTGATATTATTGATGAAAGAAAAATAATTACGTCAGTACCATCATGTTAAATGATTAAATTCTCTCATTATTAGATATCTGCAGAAAGCATGATTAGTCTCGGTGAAGCAACTAAATGTGCACAAATTGTCAAGGTGAGTTGAATGCTAGAACAATTTTAGTAAAAGTTCTCAATTTATTAAATTGTAAATGAAAAAACATTTTAAGTATTTATCCTACTAATTTTGTCCATGCATTAGTAATATCCTACTAATTTTGTCCATGTATTGTTTCTATCTGGGTTGCAAGATGAGTTACTTCCCCCTTTGCAAATGCAGATGCTGCACTCTAAAGCTATTATTGTAAATGAAATCCAAGAAACAACTTGGAATATTGCCCTGTAATAAATTCCATGAGATATCCAAGAATTGCAGTTGAGATAATTGCCCAAGACTGAAAGGGATTGACCCACTTAACTTATTGCCATGAATGTTAAAGTTCCGTAACTGAGATCCTTGTGGACATTTAGACAAACCATCAAGTAGATTTGTTAGTTCTCCACCAATATTATTTGAAGACAAATCAAGAGTTGCCAAGTTGCATAGATCACCCAAACTCAATGGTATTTGCCCCATCAAGTTATTCATTGATGCATCAAAATACCTTAAGTTGTGAAGATTACCCATGTTTTCTGGTATTTGACCAGAAATATTATTATCAGATAGTAATAACTCCTCCAAATAGATGAGATTGTACTCCCAAGTCTAACTCTCCTTAGTAGTTCTATCTGTTTCTTGTATAATTCTTAATCCAACTTTGCATTCATTATCAAATGCTGCAAGACATTGCTTCCTGATGCATAATTTAATAGTTAACTTAGATTTGCATGCAGATTTGAGAACATTTTTTTGAAAGAAATAAAGACAAGCTATTGTTTCATGTCATCTTTCTTTATTTCCTGGTATATCTTCTGATATGCTACAACAATTAGTTGTTGATTTGTATTCTGAATCAGTCTGAGTCTCTAGGCTAATAACAACTGGCATTCTGGGGCCATCTCAACTCTATGTGGTAGTTGTGCTATTGAGACGAAAGAAAACAATTTAAAAGTAATGCTAATAAAGTTCGTTTGAAATTATATCATATTCATATATATTATTTGTGATATGTTCAACGCATCTACCAGAATTCTTTAAGAAATAGCTTACGTTTGCCTTATTGCAATTTGCAGGCATGCAGTAGTGATGAAGATGGTTTGCTTGGTTTTGATGTACATAGTGATGGCCATGGCCAAAGGTGCTACCTAAACTCATGATTTTTGTTTTGATGCCATTAATTCCACCCAATTCAACGGATATGGTGTTTTATTGCAGGCAACTAACTGTTCTAGCAAGAGATGAGCGAATGGAGATCACCGCAAGCATGAATGGTGCTCCTCTGTTCCCTCCAAAGAAGAAATCTTTTTCTTGTATCGAAATGAATGGTTTTCCGCCATTAATAGTAATTTTGTCAATCTTCATTTCTTGCTCTATGTATAGTTGCCTTGATGTATCCTTACTATCTTGATTATATTTGGTTTGTCAGGTTATTGCGTCTCAAGACTAGATCGAGGTGACAAAATATGCTGGATTAGTCTGTGCTCAGGCCCATCAAGAAATCCTACAAGTTGAAGATTGTGATGGGACTTGGGTTGACAATAATTAAGTATAATCCTACATGGCATGAACTACCATCACAAGTTTCTAGTATTTTAGCTATTGTTCATTAGTTGTAAATAGAGTTTATTTGTTTATTTGTATTGGGATAAATTTTATTTAAACATGAGATATGTTTCTTCTTTTGTGATTGTAATTCTTGTATAACTAACATTTTGAATGATATTAATGTGGGGAATATTCTTTCTTGATTATGATTCTTTATTATATATTTAAATTGAAATTTGATGTATTGGTATTAAAAGATAATAATTTAAAAGACAACGGTTTAAAACTGTTATTGTTGTCTATCACCCTCAAAGACAACGGTTAAAAACCGTTGTCGTAGCCCCAAAAACGGTTGTAATTGCAGTAAAAATGCTCTAAATAACAACGGTTTTAAACCGTTGTCTTTTCATTCAAAGACAACAGTTTAAAACCGTTGCAAAACTGTTGTCTTTTCATTCAAAGATAACGGTTTAAAACCGTTGTCGTAGCCCCCCACTTTTAACAACACTGCCAATTACAACGGTTTTAAATGACCTACGACAACGGTTTTTAACCGTTGTCTTTTAATGTTTTTGTTGTAGTGTTAAGAATAATTTTACTCATGAGTTTGAGGTTCATTACATAGTCTTCTTCTAAAAATCGGGCATTAATAATGACCTTCTGATCTTTAGAACTATAAAATAAACCACCTTTCGTTCCATTAGGATAACCCACAAACAAGCGAACTTCTATACGTGATTCTAACTTATCAGGGTTTCCCTACAGCACATGTACTGGAGTACCCCAAATCCGAATATGTTTCAGACTAGGCCTACGCCCATTCCACAATTCTGTGGGAGTAGAGGGTACCAAGTTCAGAATGTGCATTATTGTTTCCAGGGCATATCCCTAAAATGAACTAGGTAATTCTGAATAACTCATCATTGATCTAATCATTTCCATAAGAGTCATATTCCTTTGTTTTGCCACACCATTCTGTTGGGGTGTACTGTTAGAGTGTATACTGAAAGCCTAAGCTTTTGTAAACATTTATTTTGAATAAAGAATCACATTTGGTCAAATTGTCTACATTTAGTTGTAGTTGTTCAATTAATTTATATTGTAGATAACATAGTATGTGGTGCCACATACAGAAGAGGATGTTATCAATACCTTATAAATTATAAACAGTAGCTCACGACCAAAATGGAAAGAAATAAACCATTGGAATGTCGTAGTGTAATTAGGAATTAGTTTATCTTAACTATATAATTACACTAGTACACTTAGAGTGTATTGAGTAGGACCATTTGAGGTTGTTTCTTTTATACTGACTTTATAAAGGAACAAATACCTCAGTTATTATGGAAGTGTGTGCTCTTAATCCTAATATAATAACAAGCATATATATTTGATATTTATTTCTTTAATTTATCAATGGGTGAGATTTAGTTCGATGAATCAATAAGCTCGATAAGTTGGGAAATGATATCACTTATAGTGTGTGTTGTTGATTATAGAAGGAAACTGTGTCCTAGTAATCTAAGTTGATAATGTCCCCAAGATGAGATCATAAAGATTGTCATGTTAAACCCTGCAAGTGGACTTAGTCCAACATGACGATAAGGTTGAGTGGTACTATTTTTGGATTAAGATATTAATTAAATGAGTTGTCAGTAACTCACTTAATTAATGGACATTCGACATCTTAAACACAGGGAGACTAACACACTCATAATAAGAAGGAGCCCAAAAATGTAATTTGGGATTGGTGCGGTAGTTCAATAATAGTTCTCTAGTGGAATGAATTATTATTGATAAAATTAAGTTGTGTGTTCAGGACGAACACGGGATGCTTAATTTTATCGGGAGACCAAAATTCCTCCTCTCGGTCCCTATCGTAGCCTCTTAATTATAGAATACTATACCCACCTTCTATACCCACCCAAAGGGGGCCGGCCAAGCTAGCTTGGGGATCAAGCTAGGGCCGACCTAAGCATGGTTTATGGGTGGCCGGCCCTAGCTTGAACCCAAGCTAAAGGGGGCCGACCCTAATGAAATTAAAAAGAATTTTTATTTTTATTTTTTCTTATGTGGAAGATATAATTTATTGGAGAGAATTAAAATTAAAATATCTCTTCTACAAAAGATTAAGAAAAGAGATTAGATCTCTTTCCTTATTTGTAGATAGGAAAGATATTTTATTTTTTCTCTAAAAATTATTCACATGTTGAAAAATTAAAATTATAGAAATTTCTTTTTATCAACCATGAAGGGATTTTTGAAGAGAAATTTTATTTTTTAAAAATTTTCGGAAACAAATTAGGAAGTTTTAATTTGTTGATTGAAACTCTCCTAATTTGTCTTTTTGATTGTGGCCAGCCATTGTATGGATAAAGAGGAAGTTTTATTTAATTCTTCCCAATTAATTCATGTCAAGGAAAGTTAAGGAAATTTTATTATAATTAAATTTCCTTATTTGCCAAAGCTAAGGAATATAAAAGAGGGGGTTGGGGTGCCTTCAAGGGACACAACTTCTATTATTCTTCTCCCTCTTTTCTTCCTTGGTGTGGCCGGCCCCTTCAAGCTTTCTCTTCTCCTTATTGTGGCCGAACCTCTTCTTCCTTTTGGAGATCAAGTTGTGGCCGGATACAAACTTGGAGAAGAAGGAGAGAAAGCTTATATCCCTTGGAGCATTGGTGGTGTTTTCTCTTCATCCTTGGAGGTGCACTTGAGTTGGCCGAATCTTACAAGGAGGAGAAGAAGGTGTTTTGGTGGTTTCTCATCTCGGAAGATCGTTGCCCACACAACGTCCGAGGTTAGAAGAGGAATACGGTAGAAGATCAAGAGGTTTTTCTAAAAGGTATAACTAGTATTTTTCCTTTCCGTATCATACTAGTTATTTTAGGAAATAATACCAAATACAAGAGGCATACGATTTTAGTGTTTCGAATTTGCTTTCGATGTAGTGTTCTTTTGTTTGTTCTTTTCCTTGTGATTTGATTGTTCTTTTCGGTTGACCTAAAGTTATTTTAGGAAATTAAATATTAGCTTTCCTTAAAAGGTTTTGTCTAGTCGGTGGTGGTTGCTTCCATATCCAAGAAGGCCGTGTGCCTCGCCACGTCAGTACTGGGAACCAATTATGGAAATTAATATTTAATGGAATTAATAACTTAGGTGATTTGGATCGAACGTGTTAAGTTCCGCAGGATATCCAAGTCAAAACCTAAAAGAACATATAGATTAAATTTTGGATCAAACGTGTTAAGTTCCGCAGGCGATCCAAGTTTAATTTAAAAGAACACATGCTAGCTAGGAAAAGGTTCGGACCTTTGTACAAAATTTTTGTACAGTGGAACCATTAAGTTTTCCGAGTAGCAACCAACAATTGGTACCAGGTGCAGAAAGTTGGGATTGAATCCCGACCTCTTATAAGTAATTCCTAAACTCTCCCAAGAGGTACTCGCTACCACGATCATACCATAGTGTCTTGATACTTTTACCATGACTTTTCTCCACATCAGCCTTGTACTCTTTGAACTTATCAAATCACTGAGACTTACGGCGCATCAAGTAAATATACCCGTATCTCGAATAGTCATCTATAAAAGAGACGAAATATTCGAAACCATCTCTTGCCTGGATAGTCATAGGTCCACACAAATCAAAATAAACCAATTCCAACACATCTTTGGCTCTATACCCCTTGGCCTTAAAAGGTCTCTTGGTCATTTTTTCTTCCAAGTAAGATTCGCAGGTTGGAAAGTTTTCCACCACCAATGAACCCAAAGGTCCATCGGCTAATACCTTTGAATCCTACTCAAGTTAATATGACCTAGCCTTAGATGCCAAAGATATGATTGGTTCATTTCCGAAGGATGCTTTCTCTTATTAGAATTAGAAGATGTGTTATTAATTTTCATTTGTTGAATCGTGTGAGTTATTGGATTTAGAATATACAAATTGCCAACCAATGTAGCAGAACAAATAACTACTCTATTTTTCTTAACAACCACTTTATCATCAAAAGAAATAGAATATTCATCCTCAAATAGTTTAGAAACTGAAATCAAATTCTTTCTAAAACTTAGTACATAAAGGTAATTTTTCAAAATCAATGTTTTACTCCTATCAAAGGATAAATAAACATCTCCCACTATAATTGCCGTCACTTTCGTAGCATTGCCAATGTAAACGATGATTTCCCCTTCATGTAGTCGTTGGGTTTCCAGGAACCCCTGCAATGAATTACAGACATGATCAGTGGCTCCCGTATCTACACACCAGATACCGGTAGATAACACCACTAAACATGTTTCAACAACTAATGAATAAGATACACCTTTATTGTTCTCATTTTTGAGAGGACAGTCCACCTTAGTGTCCAAGTTTTGTTTCCAATCATTATAATTGGGACTAGTAAGTCTATTCTCTAATATAACAGCAAGAGGTTTGAAGGCCATTTGAAATCCTAAGAATCACAAAATATTTTGTCAATACTTTAGAATTTAAAATAATATTGATTCCTCAAACAATATCATTTAAATTCACCAACACCTCAAACACCGTGAATTTTGTATGCCACGATAGTGTTGACGTATACAAATTCGAACATTTGTAAGAGGGGGTTTTACCCATTAATTTTATTATCTTGTCAACCTAACTTTATGACAAATAAAATTAATAGTTGATTTTCTTCGATCGCACAAATAATAGCAGTGACTCCGATGGGGAGGATACTATTAAATGCGTCTAAGTGTATACCATTACTTGATACTAAGCCCATTAAATAGGATTGTGCCCCTTCAGATGGAGAAGATCACACGCTCCTAAATAATTTCCTATAATCATCCATTAAAAAAGTTTGATCTAGTGATCCGCAAACAAACTCATCTGATGTGGAGGAAGACACTCAGAGCCAACGCGTAAGTTTGAATGCATCACTTACAAACCAGTAATAGAGACCGTGGAATTTAATTAATTCCTCTCCCACTTAGTTATTTATAAACGAGGAATTTTAACATGCACACAAGCACACAAACACAGCACATCACAGCATAAAAGGTAATAAATATGAAAACTAATTTTTCAACTATTATAGCCTCATCCATAGCTGTCCTCGGTGTGCCGCCAACCCTAGCCACCACCAATGGGTCTTGTCGTCGCGTCTATCTTTCTTCTTTTTTCTGCTGCGCCTCTGGTCCTCAAATAGTACCACGCCTCGCAAGGATACGATCCGTGACAAAAAAATAAAATTTTACATTTATCGATACTATATTCCACGAAGGAATGTGTTGGTGCGGGAAGCATCCGACGATCGAACCTAAGCTTTGATAATGACAAAGGATTCAAAGTTAAGATGTGTGGTAATCTAACAGTCTAAATGAGATTACAGGAAAGTCATAAGTGTACTTAGGCAAAAGCCCTAACTGTGGTTAGGCAAGGTGAAAACCCTAGGGGGTGGTAACCCTAGGTCATAGGGGGTGGTAACCCTATGCGGAAAGTCTTGGTGGGTCGAGTGCTTCAGGCAAAAGTCCTATGTGGGGGGGGGGGGTAAACCTAGGTGGAAAGTCTTGGTGTCGCGAACCAGGTGAAAGACTGGACTAGCCGGGAAGCGGACATCCAGCAAAAAGTCCGGAAGCATCGAGCACCGAGCAAAATTCCAGTCGATCTGGAGGATCGCACTGGCATCAGGTAAATCTCCTGAGTGGAGTAGGTGAGGACGCGTTCCCCGTAGAGGGAACAGTAGGCATCGAGTCGACCTAGGGTTTCCAATCAGAAACCCGAAGTCAGACTCGGACAGTCTGATGATTGTCGTTCACTTATATTATTATGTTTTATGTGCTAACTTTGTGTTGTAGGGTATATTTGGGATTAATGTATCTTGCAGGGACCAAAGTGCAAAGAATAGCCTCGGATGAACAGTACCGAGGCGCCTCCATGGAGCTTGGAAGCGCCTCGAGTGCGAGCCGAAGCCAGCTGTCCAGAAGGGTTGGAGGCGCCTTGAACAGGTGGTTTAAGGCGCCTTGGACAGTGATGAAGGCACCTTAAGATGGATAAAAGGCAGCAGTCAAATCTTCATCGCAGAGTCATTTACGGGATAATACTTAGGGATTCAGGGCGCCTTGGAGCTTGATGGAGGCTCCTTGAACACCCATTATAAGAGGGTCTCGACCAGCAGCTCAATTCAACGAATTCAAAGCGATCCCTTTGCAACTAGCTGCTAACAAGACGACCCGGAAGTGCTGCGACTTGACACCGACAACCCGAGGCTCCGATTTCTGTAAACTTCGTTGTCGGTATTGCTTAGATTTTCTGTACTCATTTCATACTTGTACTATTGACGATATTATAGTTGTTGCCCACAGAAAGCGATCAAGGATCGCGGGCCTTCAAGTAGGAGTCGTCACAGGCTCCGAACGAAGTAAATTTCTTCGTGTCTGTGTGCTTGTTCTCTTTATTCCGCTGCTTATTACTCTGTTAGTTTTCCGTACGATTTAAGAATTCACAACGAAATAGTCACGAGCACTATTCACCTGCCCCCCTAGCGCTTCTCGATCCAACAACTGGTATCAGAGCGGGGTCGTTTTTCTCTTTATTCCGCTACTTATTACTCTGTTAGTTTTCCGTACGATTTAAGAATTCACAACGAAATAGTCACGAGCACTATTCACCTGCCCCCCTAGCGCTTCTCGATCCAACAATTGGTATCAGAGCGGGGTCGTTTTGAATCGGTGCAACCACCTTTCAAAATAAATTTTCGTGGTATTTTCAGATTTTTCAGAGTCAATTAGAATTTAGCTTTATAGCTATATTCTAATTCTTTTCTCGAATCGATTTTTGCTCGAAGTTAGTGCAACACCACTCGAGTATGTTTTCTTTTAAATTATTCCCGCACTACTAATCCAAGACTTAGTCTTGGAACAGATTTTCGTTGTTTTTGTCATGCAGAAGTTCAAATGGCCCATCAAGAGGGTTATAGCACCGTTCGTCCCCCGTTTTTCACCGGAGAAGACTTCGGGTACTGGAAGGGGCGAATGGAAACATTCCTCAAAACCCAGTTCGAGACATGGATGATCTTCAAGACTGGACTACAACTCCCATCCGACGAAGGCGGCAAGCCGACACCCTGCGAAAAATGGGAATCGACCATAATCAAGAAGGTGGAAGCTGATGCCAAAGCGACCTGCACCCTCCAGTGCGGACTGACCAAGGAGGAGCTCAATCGAGTTGGCCCGCTCACATCAGCAAAGGAGCTCTGGGAGAAGTTGATCAAACTCCACGAGGAAACCTCCGACACAAAAGTAAGTAAACGTGGCTTGTTGCTTAATAAATTGTATAATCTAAAGATGCAGGAAGGTGAGACGGCGAGTTCACTACACGCAAGAATTTAAGACATCCTCAACTCCCTCCACGGAATCGGGCAAAAGGTAGAAAATAGGGATATCATAAGGTACGCTATTAATATGTTTCCAAGGAGTGCATTGTGGGCATCAATGGTAGATGCCTACAAAGTCTCTAAGGATCTATCTTGTATTAAATTAGATGAATTGTTTTCAGAATTCGAACTTCACAAGCAGACTAATGCACAACCAACCGAGAAGGGGGTTGCTTTGGTTACAGGTACCAGTCGAACACGTGAACCGAGATCATGACGAAGAACTGAATCAGAGCCGGAAGAAGAACCCGACTCAGACGATGAAGATGATGAATTAACAACCGAGCTCGTAAACCTCGTAAAGAAGCTCTACAAGAAGAAGAAGGGCTTCAACAAGAGAGATCTAAAGAAGGTAGTACAATCCAAGGAGGTTCAACCGAGTTCGAAGGGTAAGTTCGAGGTTATTTGCTACGGGTGCAACCAGAAGGGGCACATCAAGGCCAACTGCCCAAGTCTGAAGGATGCAAAGAAGCGAAAGAAGAAGGCCCTGAAGGCGACATGGGACGAATCCTCAGAAGAAGATACTGACGACGAACTCGATCAGACGAGTCTCCTCGCACTGATGGCCCGGGACCAGATCGACATGTCCGAGAGCGAGAGTGAGTCGGAGGCCGAGTCCGAGCGAAGCCACGGATCCGTATTCATTTTCAAATGGCCAGACCCCGCTGTGAGTATTTCTAGACTTAATAATCTAGTTAATTATTTATTGTGAAAGTTAGCTAAATCAAATCTTAGAGTTAAGTCACTTCTAAAGGAAGTAGCTGTCCTTAAAGAAGTGACTAACTCCAAATCTCTGACTGAACCAATTCAGACTGGAAACTCAACTCAAGCTCAAAAACTTGAGGAAGAGAATTCCAGCCTGAAAATCAAGTCAAGGATCTGGAGAAAACACTAGAACGGTTTTCTTTAGGTTCCAAGAATCTTGACCTAATTCTTGGGACACAAAGAGTCGTTTACAATAGAACTGGCCTAGGATTTAAACTAAAAAGGAAATATAAATCTTATTTATCTCTTATACAAAAAGCAAATAGAAAAACAGTCTAAGCATGAATCCCCAAGTCCAAATTGATTAATCAAGTTGGACTTGGTCAATATTGGATCCCGAAGGATCAAATACACTACCTCGACATACCATATCGAGGCTATGATCCAGGGGGAGCAAAAGCAAAAACGATACTAATAAAATGAACATAATTAAAAATTAAAAAATTAAATTCAAAATTCAAAATTCAATTAAAAGAATTCAAAATTAAATTCAAAATTCAAAATTCAATTAAAAAATTCGAAATTAAATTCAAAATTCAATTAAAAATTCGATTAAAAATTCGAAATTCAACTTAAATAGAAGGAGGATCTAGAATAACTGGCACCCCCAACTAAACTACCCGACTGGGTAACCGAACTTAATCTACCCGACAGGGTAACTGAACTTTACCTACCCGGCAGGGTAAATAGGGTTAGATTAAAATGGGTTGGGTTTAACTTGACCCACGGTACTGGTAAAGTATTGGATGATAGTACGTTGGGGAAGCTTAGTCATCGCATGTCTAGGAAGATATGGCTTCGACCTGGTGCATTTGGCTAAGTGGAACTGACCGAAGCTACCCTTTATGGATCCTAACCAGTTAGACCAAGGTTTTGTACTAAGTTCAATGGATAGGACTATTTGAAAAACCTCGAAGGCATGGTTACTTTAATGATGTCTTTGTGACTCACCATAGCCCAGAAGTTTATCCAAAGAACGCCTACTTGTTGAATCCAAAGCTAAACCTGAATATAACACAAAGTTAAACTAAACCCTAAAATTGAACCTAATTCATCTCACAAAAATTGTAGGATTACCTGATTGAAAATTTAGATCGGGTGAGATGACTAAAGAATAGAAATTTAAAAGAGAATCAAATTTGAAATTCAAAATTAAAAATTAAATTCGACATTAATATTTTTTTCAAATTAACTTAAAAATCTTTTCAAACTCAATTTCAAAATAAGATTTTAAACTTAATTTCAAAATTATTTTAAAAATCTTTTAAAACTTAATTTCAAAATTATTTTTAAAAATCCTTTCAAAATCAATTTCAAAATTATTTAAAAATTATTTTCAAAATCAATTTCAAAATTATTATAAAAATCTTTTAAAACTCAATTTCAAAATGATTTTAAAAATCTTTTAAAACTTAATTTCAAAATTATTTTAAAACTTAATTTCAAAATAATTTTAAAAATCTTTTAAAACTTAATTTTAAAATTATTTTAAAAATCCTTTCAAAATCAATTTCAAAATTATTTTAAAAATCCTTTCAAAATCAATTTCAAAAATTATTATTTTCAAAATCAATTTCAAAATTATTATTTTTAAAACTCAATTTCAAAATTATTTTAAAAATCTTTTAAAACTTAATTTCAAAATTATTTTAAAAAATCCTTTCAAATCAATTTCAAAATTATTTTAAAAATCTTTTCAAAATTATTTTCTTAATTAATTAACTTAAAATTATTTTTCAAAATTAATTAATTAAAATTATTTTTCAAAATTAACTTAAATCGTTTTTAAAACTTAATTAACTTAAAATTACTTTTTCAAAGTTAATTAACTTAAATTACTTCTCAAATTAAAATTATTTTTTCAAATATTAACATAAAGTTTTTTATCCAAAAATTAACTTACCTAATTCAATTCAAAAAAAAAATGTACACGTGGCGCCTATCGGAGGCGCCTCCCACATGAGGGAGGCGCCCTCCAACGCGGCGGGAAAATTTCCGCTGCCTCAAGACTCTTAAGGCGCCTCCAAAAGAACTCTTAAGGCGCCTTATGCCCCGACTAAGGCGCCTTCAACCTTATTCTTTGCCACAAACAGAACCTTTCTGTTGTGTTTTTTTTTTTCCGCCGAGTATTCCCCCGAACCCGTGGTGATTTCTCGACGATTCACATCATCTAAGGCGCCTTCAACCCATCTCTTCCTCTTTAATCCTAGCAATGCCTCCTAGGTAAACTCTAAACACTTCCCAGTCAATTTTTACATAATCTTTGTGCTTATTTTGCCAATTTTTGTGTAAAATCATTGAAAATAGGAAACGACGTCAAGTAGATCCCAATCTGGCTAGACTCCCATCAGCCGACCTCAGATTCCCAACCGACCAACTTAGGGCTACATTTGCTAGCTTCAAATTTAACCCCATCAAACCTAGATACCTAAATAGACCCTTTTTTAGTCAGTTCTGTCACCCATCGGTCCAGATGATAGAATACTATCAGCTGGACAAATTGGTTTACTGCAGTAATGCAGTAAATCATGATTTATGTGCACAGTTCTATCACAACCTTGAAAGGGTTGATGATAGTACATACTCCCCTAGAATTGGTAGCACTGACATCCAGCTTACCCCCACTTTGTTACATACCGCCTTAGGGCTTAGAGCGTCAGGGTGTACCTTCCTGTGCTACCCCGGTAGAGATCTTCCATTTAGCGATCCCTACTCTCATACTACGTTAGACACTATCTATACGTATTTTTTTTTGGGGGGGGGGGGGGGGGGGGGCCCCTCGGCTTGACTGAGTTCCGGTCAGTTTTTCTTAGAGTCCAGGACTATGTTATGTATAGGGTCCTGACGGCCTGCATATTGCCGATCTCATCTCGGGATGTCTCGAAGATGCGATCTTCTCATTCATTCTTTCTATATGCCCTGAGTCATCGGTTGGACATTGATATAGCCTTACACATGTTCCAGAACATTATCTCAGCATCTAGTACAGTCACATCCCATATAGTGCATATACCCTACTACCATATTTTGACTTCCATCTTTTCGACCATCGAGGGCATAGATGTGACCAGAGGGACAGTTATCCCATTAACCATATACGACGAACTAGGGTCACACGGTTGTAGACTAGCCCATGTTGAGGTCAACGCTGATGGAGTTCTAGCCTGGACAGGTCGACCACAGCCAGCCGCTGCCCCTATCGCTCCAGAGGCTGAGGATATACCAAGCGAGGGAGAGGAGTGGGCCGACTTCTTAGCCGAGGATTTTTTCACGGATCCTTCTTCCTCTGCCGGGCCCTCCACATCAGCCGGGCCTTCATCTTCAGCACCACTTTCTGTCGAGGACAGACTCACTCGGCTCGAGATATAGTCCTCTCAGACGCGATGAGCTGTGCTAGATAGCCATCGCTTCCTTCGATCTATGCGATCCGAGATGGCTGTCGGGTTCGCCTCTCTCCTAGACGAGATCCGACGTGTAATGACCCAATTTTCCCTATTTCAAGTTCTAAAAGTCCATAAAAATATTTGGAAATACTTTTAAAATATTTTATAGATTTTTAGAAATTTTTAGAGTATTTTTACGTAATTTTTGGAGGTCGTTTAGTAGGGTTACAAAAAGAAAGAAGTTTTAAAAAAAAATGTTGAAGGTGAGATTCGAAGCCACGATCTCGGGTCGGACTGACCCAAGCAAAACCGGCCCAACCAGCTGAGCTACACGGTTTTTGTTAATCATATATGGAGCGATATATATTTAACTAGTAGTTAGGAACAGTAAAATAAATTGGAAATAAAAGGGGAGCGGCTGAGAATCGAAGCCCAGACCTGTGGCTTCGAGCAAAACTCAACGGACCAACTGCGCCAGCGGTCTTTGCTGATCAGATATGCAGCGACAAGTATATAAGGTAAAGTTAGAAATGAAAATAACCTAAGCTATAAGATTTAAATCTTATTTCGAAAACCTAAAATTTTCTCTCAAAATTCTTTTCTCTTCTCCTTGCGTGCGACGGCGCCGCTTCTGCCGAGCGAAGGAAATACGAAGCTTTAGCTTCGTCTCCGGCGGCCGGCGAGGGTTTTTCCCGGTGAGATCTTCACAATCGCGAGTCCCCTTCATCGAGGAGAAGGTGTTGCCGCAAGGGATCACGGGAATCTTCACCTATCCGGAACCCTAGACCTTCCTCTCCTTCGGTCGTAAGTCCAAGAATCGTCGGTGAGTTGCTTCTCACCTGCAATAGGAGTAGTTCCCTTCGATTGGTTTTCGATTGGTTTGGTTTCTTGCCACGATTGTGGATTTTCCGTGTAGCCTTGCCATGTTGTTCCCTTTTTTGTTAGGGTTCTGTTTTGTTGAAGTTTTAGAAGCATGCGTTTTTGTTTTCCTTGCTTTTAAATTCTATAGTAGCAAGAATTAGTATCCTGTTGCTAGATATGAGATTTGATTTTATTCTGTGATGTTCTTGAAGTAACTCAAGGTTTCTGTGCTTGATTCGGTTGAGATCTTAGAGTAGATTTTGTTAAGTGTATAATGCAGATTTAGTTAAGTGTATAATGCAGATTTGATTAAGATCACAAGTGCAGATTTTATAAGTTTAATATGCTGATTTTTGTTAAGTCTAGTATAGTGCAGATTTTTTATATTAGATGAGTGGGGAAACTGAGATAATTGAAATCAATTTGGAAGTTTAGATCTCCTCATAGTGCAGTTTTAAAAGATTATAGTGAAGTTTGATTAAGTCTTTAGAGTATACAGATTTGAGGTTCTTTAATCTGAACATGAGGTTTAGATAATTTTCTTATGTTAAATCTGAGCATGAGGTTTAGATAATTTGCTTACATTAAATCTGAGCATGAGGTTTAGATAAATTGCTTATGTTGAATCTGAGCTTGAGGTTTAGCTATGCTACTTCCATTCAAGTATATGGATAACATCTGTGCTTAGCTGATTCTAGAATTTTAAATGGAATACGAGTTATAATATCTTTATTGAGTGAATTCCAGATAAGCTGTGTATTAGTCATATTATGGAAAGGAAGTTTGAGAGACGATGAAAATCTGTACTAGCCAGAATATGTTTTCTTTTGTTAAGTTTCTTTGCAGAATTTCTGTTAAGCAAGTGCAGATTTTGTTAAGCTAGTATGCAGATTTCTGTTAAGCTATTATGCAGATTTTTATCAAGCTAGTATGCAGATTTTTGTTAAGCATTAGTATAGATTTCTGATAAGTATTGTATGTGTAGATTTCTTTTGTATTCTATGCATGATTGTGTTACATAGTTAGTTTCATTTATAGATGCATACGAAAGATACCCTAACAGTATTTTGGGTTTAAGGAAAGTATAAGAAAGATAAAGAAAAGTATAAGAAAGATAAAGAAAGGAAAGAAAAAGGCCAAGGCCTTAAGTAGATCCCAAAGTCAAGACTTTAGGGATTTTGACACACGAGGTGCTTATTAAAATGCCAAGGCATTTAAAGAAGAAGTAAATAAGATAATAAGTATTTTACTTTTAAAGGGCATGTACCGGACACAAGGTCCAAGGGATGGGCTCCAAGTTGCCCCTAGGCACAAGGCCTAGAAGTATCTTTGTAGTTTCGGGATTAGCTACCTCGATTCTTATTAAGAATGCGCGCAAAGTGGTACAATGTCGGGCCCAAGAGAAGTTGATTATTATTTTCAAGTATTAAAGTATAAATTTTAAACAAGTGAAATAAAAGAATAAATTTAGAGTAAATGAAGTAAGTTTCACTTTGTTTTAAAGATCAGCAAGTTTAGCTTTCTTTTATGCTAGCAGCTTTTACATGTTTAGTTTCTTACATATTATTTATTTGCTAGTTGATGAGCATGTTTTGCTTTATATGTTAGCATTTCAGTTAGTTTACTTTCTTTATTAGTTTATGAGCATGAGTAGCTTTACATGTTAGCATTCAGTTTTAGCATGCTTTTATTTGTATACATGCATATCGAGTTTTTGTGAGTAGATAGCGCTCACTAAGCTTTATGCTTATAGACTGCATTTCCTCCTACTGCAGATAAAGGAAAGGAAAAGATTTAGCAAGGAAGGCAACAAGGTGGTGGTGATGAAGGTGTGTGATGACTGGACTATGGAGAGATCCAGAATGTGCTGGCAAATTGCCAAGACTTTTCTGTTTAGTTCTTTTAGTTCTCTTTTAATGTTTTTATGCAATTATGATTGTAGTTGAGTTTACTCCGCACTTGTAATTAGTTTTCTTTTATTATTCGTGGAGTGATATAGTTGTTTACTATTGCTAGAGTAGTTTCTTCCTTCTTATTGTGTTATTATACTGCGTGGTTGTGAATAAAATGTGTTCCAGCCGCCTGTGGCTGCGTATATATTGTTTGTATTATGGATTTGGTCACCGGTACAGGGGAGACTCTGCAGAAATTTTTCGGTAGGGTTTCCATGTGATTTGTTAATCATACCGGTTAAGTAGAGTTAGTAGTTAAGTAACGGTCATCCTTAGAGAGTAGTAGTAGTAAGAAGGGTGGTCGTTACAGTTGGTATCAGAGCAGGTTCCATTCTCCAGCATCACACACACATCAGCATCATCCTTGTCGTCTCCAAGTAAGCAAGTATTTAAATTCTTTCTTTATTTTGCTTTCCTTATTATTAACTGCAGTACAGAGTAATTGCTTATGAGTACTTAAGTAAGATAGAAGTTATTGTTTCTCCTTTCTTGATCTATATATATATATGTATGTTTAGGAAAGATAGAGAAGATAGCAAGTCTCTTTTTTTGCATAATTAGATGGCAAGAAGAGAACATCCCCGTACTGTTCGTACTGAGAACCAAAATCAGGAGAACGAAGAGCCCAGAACCCCTGGGCCTATTCTCCCTGAAGTTGTTACTCAACTTCAGAGACAAGTAGAGAGCAGCAGCAAGTGATTGTCAATCTAATGACCAATCAGAAGTTAGCTCCTCCCACTCCCCCAACCATTAAGGTGGAGACCTCAGTGGTGACTGAAGACCCATCAGTTGCCCTGGAAGTCGCTACAACACCTAGAAGACAAGAAGCATACCTCATCCAGTGGCTGAAGTTGAAACCAGAAAGCTTCTCAGGCACGACTAAGCCCTGGGATGCCCAGGCTTGGTTCAAGACACTTGAGAGCACAATGGAGCTTCTTGACTGACCAGAAGTCGAGAAAGTTAAGTGTGCCTCTTTCTGCCTATCTGGAGGTACAAGTTAAGTGTACTCTTGTAGTGGGAGCGAGTTAAGAGTAAGAGAGCAGTCAACCAGATGAGCTGGGTTGACTTCGAGATAGAGTTTTACGAAGAATTCTTCCGTCAACGGATCACCAATAAACATTATGAGGAGTTTATAGAATTTAGACCAGGTGATCTACCGGTAGAAGAGGCGATCAAAAGATTTAACAGGCTAGCTCACCTTTGCCTATAGTTAGTAAGTACAGTGAAAGAACGAGTCAGACTGATGCTTCTAATGCTGAGACCAGAAATAACGCCTAATGTGAGTAGTGAAACTCACCGACCATAGATTGGCGAAGAGCTGGTCAGCAGGGCATTAGTGAGCACTGTCTGAATAGCAACAAGGCTCAACAAACGCAACACAAGCCAGTCAAAATAGAAGACAAGACAGTGGGGAAACAGAGAACCCAGTCAAGTAATCAGAACTGGAAGGACAAAGATAAAAAGAAAGACCCAAGCAGGAAGATGTTCAGGTAGTCTATGAGTATCCAGAGGTATTTCCAGAAGAGCTACCTAGACTACCTCCCAATAGAAAAGTGGAGTTTGAGATTGAACTGGTTGCTGGTACCGGTCCAATTTCAAAAGCTCCATACCGTATGTCTCCAACAGAGCTAAAAGAGTTACAAGAGCAACTTCAGGAGCTACTTGACAAAGGGTTCATCCGCCCTAGTCATTCACCATGGGGAGCTCCTGTGTTGTTTGTCAAGAAGAAGGATGGATCTATGCGGATGTGCATAGAATATAGGGCTCTGAATCAAGTGACCATCAAGAACAAGTACCCCCTTCCCAGGATCAATGACTTATTTGATCAGTTAAGAGGGGCGACAGTATTCTCAAAGATAGACCTGCGCTCTGGGTACCATCAGCTAAAAGTCAAAGAAAGAGACATACCCAGAACGGCTTTCAGGACCAGATACGGACACTACGAGTTCGTAGTCATGCCTTTTGGTGTGACTAATGCACCTGCAGTTTTCATGGATCTGATGAACAGAGTGTTCAGAGAATACCTTGACAAATTTGTCATCGTATTCATCGACGACATTCTGGTCTATTCAAGGACCCCAGAGGAGCATGACACGCACTTGAGAATAGTACTACAGACTCTACAGCAGAAATAACTTTATGCTAAATTCTCAAAGTGCGAGTTCTGGTTAAATCAGGTGGCATTTCTAGGTCACATAAATTCTAAAGAAGACATTCAAGTGGACCCAGCCAAAGTAGAAGCGGTCAACAACTGGAGTAGACCCAACAACGCCAGGGAGATCAGAAGTTTCCTTGGTTTAGCTGGGTACTACAAGAAATTCGTGGAGGACTTTTCCAGGATAGCCTCTCCACTAACAACCCTCACCAGAAAGAACAGGAAGTTTGAATGGTCAGATAAGTGTGAGCAGAGTTTCCAAGAGCTCAAGAAGAGACTGACCAGTGCTCCTATCCTGACAGTTCCAGAGTGGACAAAAGAGTTGTGCTGACACACGCCGTAGGCCACTTGAATTTTAAGTAGGGGATTCAGTCTTTCTCAAGGTCGCTCCTATGAAGGGAGTGATGAGATTTGGCAAGAAGGGTAAATTAAGTCCTCGTTATGTAGGGCCTTACCTGATCACAGAAAGGATTGGGAAAGTAGCTTACAGGCTGGACTTACCACAAGACATGTTAGCAATACACAATGTATTTCATGTTTCCATGCTAAAGAAGTGTCTCCATGACCCTAGCCAAGTGATTCAGCCTCAGTCAGTGCAGATCCAAGAGGATCTTAGTTATGAGAGCAGACCTACACAGATAGTGGACAGAGCAGTCAAGAGACTAAGAAGCAAAGAAGTACCACTAGTGAAGGTCGTCTGGCAGAACTAGAAGCACGAGGAAGTCACTTGGGAGCGGGAGGACAGTATGAAACAGAAATATCCAGAACTATTCTAAGTTCGAGGACGAACTTTTTATAAGGTATGGGGAATTGTAACGACCCAATTTTCCCTATTTCAAGTTCTAAAAGTCCATAAAAATATTTGGAAATACTTTTAAAATATTCTAGAGATTTTTAGGAATTTTTAGAGTATTTTTACGTAATTTTTGGAGGTCGTTTAGTAGGGTTACAAAAAGAAAGAAGTTTTAAAAAAAAATGTTGAAGGTGAGATTCGAATCCACGATCTCGGGTCGGACTGACCCAAGCAAAACCGGCCCAACCAGCTGAGCTACACGGTTTTTGTTAATCATATATGGAGCGAAATATATTTAACTAGTAGTTAGGAACAGTAAAATAAATTGGAAATAAAAGGGGCGCGGCTGAGAATCGAAGCCCAGACCTGTGGCTTCGAGCAAAACTCAACGGACCAACTGCGCCAGCGGTCTTTGCTGATCAGATATGCAGCGACAAGTATATAAGGTAAAGTTAGAAATGAAAATAACCTAAGGTATAAGATTTAAACTTATTTCGAAAACCTAAAATTTTCTCTCAAAATTCTTTTCTCTTCTCCTTGCGTGCGACGGCGCCGCTTCTGCCGAGCGAAGGAAATACGAAGCTTTAGCTTCGTCTCCGGCGGCCGGCGAGGGTTTTTCCCGGTGAGATCTTCACAATCGCGAGTCCCCTTCATCGAGGAGAAGGTGTTGCCGCAAGGGATCACGGGAATCTTCACCTATCCGGAACCCTAGACCTTCCTCTCCTTCGGTCGTAAGTCCAAGAATCGTCGGTGAGTTGCTTCTCACCTACAGTAGGAGTAGTTCCCTTCGATTGGTTTTCGATTGGTTTGGTTTCTTGCCACGATTGTGGATTTTCCGTGTAGCCTTGCCATGTTGTTCCCTTTTTTGTTAGGGTTTTGTTTTGTTGAAGTTTTAGAAGCATGCGTTTTTGTTTTCCTTGCTTTTAAATTCTATAGTAGCAAGAATTAGTATCCTGTTGCTAGATATGAGATTTGATTTTATTCTGTGATGTTCTTGAAGTAACTCAAGGTTTCTGTGCTTGATTCGGTTGAGATCTTAGAGTAGATTTTGTTAAGTGTATAATGCAGATTTAGTTAAGTGTATAATGCAGATTTGATTAAGATCACAAGTGCAGATTTTATAAGTTTAATATGCTGATTTTTGTTAAGTCTAGTATAGTGCAGATTTTTTATATTAGATGAGTGGGGAAACTGAGATAATTGAAATCAATTTGGAAGTTTAGATCTCCTCATAGTGCAGTTTTAAAAGATTATAGTGAAGTTTGATTAAGTCTTTAGAGTATACAGATTTGAGGTTCTTTAATCTGAACATGAGGTTTAGATAATTTTCTTATGTTAAATCTGAGCATGAGGTTTAGATAATTTGCTTACATTAAATCTGAGCATGAGGTTTAGATAAATTGCTTATGTTGAATCTGAGCTTGAGGTTTAGCTATGCTACTTCCATTCAAGTATATGGATAACATCTGTGCTTAGCTGATTCTAGAATTTTAAATGGAATACGAGTTATAATATCTTTATTGAGTGAATTCCAGATAAGCTGTGTATTAGTCATATTATGGAAAGGAAGTTTGAGAGACGATGAAAATCTGTACTAGCCAGAATATGTTTTCTTTTGTTAAGTTTCTTTGCAGAATTTTTGTTAAGCAAGTGCAGATTTTGTTAAGCTAGTATGCAGATTTCTGTTAAGCTATTATGCAGATTTTTATCAAGCTAGTATGCAGATTTTTGTTAAGCATTAGTATAGATTTCTGATAAGTATTGTATGTGTAGATTTCTTTTGTATTCTATGCATGATTATGTGTTACATAGTTAGTTTCATTTATAGATGCATACGAAAGATACCCTAACAGTATTTTGGGTTTAAGGAAAGTATAAGAAAGATAAAGAAAAGTATAAGAAAGATAAAGAAAGGAAAGAAAAAGGTCAAGGCCTTAAGTAGATCCCAAAGTCAAGACTTTAGGGATTTTGGCACACGATGTGCTTATTAAAATGCCAAGGCATTTAAAGAAGAAGTAAATAAGATAATAAGTATTTTACTTTTAAAGGGCATGTACCGGACACAAGGTCCAAGGGATGGGCTCCAAGTTGCCCCTAGGCACAAGGCCTAGAAGTATCTTAGTAGTTTCGGGATTAGCTACCTCGATTCTTATTAAGAATGCGCGCAAAGTGGTACAATGCTGGGCCCAAAAGAAGTTGATTATTATTTTCAAGTATTAAAGTATAAATTTTAAACAAGTGAAATAAAAGAATAAATTTAGAGTAAATGAAGTAAGTTTCACTTTGTTTTAAAGATCAACAAGTTTAGCTTTCTTTTATGCTAGCAGCTTTTACATGTTTAGTTTCTTACATGTTATTTATTTGCTAGTTGATGAGCATGTTTAGCTTTATATGTTAGCATTTCAGTTAGTTTACTTTCTTTATTAGTTTATGAGCATGAGTAGCTTTACATGTTAGCATTCAGTTTTAGCATGCTTTTATTTGTATACTTGCATATCTAGTTTTTGTGAGTAGATAGCGCTCACTAAGCTTTATGCTTATAGACTGCATTTCCTCCTACTGCAGATAAAGGAAAGGAAAAGATTTAGCAAGGAAGGCGACAAGGTGGTGGTGATGAAGGTGTGTGATGACTGGACTATGGAGAGATCCAGAATGTGCTGGCAAATTGCCAAGACTTTTCTGTTTAGTTCTTTTAGTTCTCTTTTAATGTTTTTATGCAATTATGATTGTAGTTGAGTTTATTCCGCACTTGTAATTAGTTTTCTTTTATTATTCGTGGAGTGATATAGTTGTTTACTATTGCTAGAGTAGTTTCTTCCTTCTTATTGTGTTATTATACTGCGTGGTTGTGAATAAAATGTGTTCCAGCCGCTTGTGGCTACGTATATATTGTTTGTATTATGGATTTGGTCACCGGTACAGGGGAGACTCTGCCGAAATTTTTCGGTAGGGTTTCCATGTGATTTGTTAATCATACCGGTTAAGTAGAGTTAGTAGTTAAGTAACGGTCATCCTTAGAGAGTAGTAGTAGTAAGAAGGGTGGTCGTTACACGACGCCAGGGATAGCCTCAGCCTGCACCCGAGCAGCCCCTAGCACCACCCCGGTCGATGATCCCTTAGCTGCCGATCCTCCAGCTGACGATCCCCCTGCTTGACACTATATCTTTTTAGATTATCTGGATATGTCACTCACTCTTTTGCTTGTATATTAGATCTGGATCTAGATTATCGTACTCTTGGATTTGATCATCTTATATTTTGCTGATTTATGCTTTAATTCAGCACTTATTTGTCAACTTTCAAAATTGTGAGTATAATTTCAAAACTGCTTTTAAAAATGTTTTGAAAATCCTAAGGCAAATATATTTTTCAAAATCCCGACTTCTTAGATTTTTCATATATGGACTTAGCCTAGGCTTTCCCCCTAGAAATCCTGTTCCCCTATATTTAAGCCAGAGCATCTCACAAACACCTGGGTATACCTTGCTTGTGTTTGAAAAACATAGAATGGTGTGAGATGCATAGGGTATAGCCTGGACTCCAGTATGCTTATATCTATGCATCATTATGAGTCTGGGCGTTAAATACTTTATTAACAGTAATCAAGTTAAGTCAGTGGCCAGCTCTTGGCTAAGGGAAAATCCCAACCTCTGTAGGTTTTCTATGTACCCAATCATCTTGAGTACATATGGACCTACGGGAGTCCCGTCTTGCATCTTGCACTGAAATAGTGCCTTAGAGATCTTGAATCTCTTGTGCCTAGTTTGTCTTTGATATAGTTGACGAAGATGTTCAACCATATCATAAGCACCCATCAACTCATGATGTTTTTGAAGCTCAGAGTTCATGGTCGCGAGCATGAGACAGGATAGATCTAATGCGTCATCTTGATGCTTCTTATAAGCATCACGGCCAGCTCGCGTGGCAGTGGCAGGAGGTGCCTCGGGAATGGGTGTCTCCAGGACGTACATTTCCTTTCCTGAGTGAGAACAATTCTCAGGTTCCTGTACCAGACCAGGAAGTTAGCTCCATTGAGCTTGTCCTTATCGAGGACAGAACGCAGGGAGAAGGTGTTCGTGTTTGACGATATGACAATCTACAACAAAAAATTCAGAAAATAAATATCATATTCCACTAATCATTTAATTAGGCCTTTAATTAAACGATGCTCCCACTGAATTATAGAACTTTTGTAGAATCGAGTCATGGATGTGGTCAAACCACACTCATTATATTCTAACCAGCTAGCTATAATTCTTGCGGGACAAGATTCACATCATACTACGCCTTGAGTTAGCTTTGGCTAAATCGCCCAAGACTTAGTATGATCGGTAGGTAACTAATTACCAATTACATCTCTATGCAACTCTTGTTTATAGGATCAATATCTGCATGTATATTAAAACTTGAGTTAGCTTTGGCTAAATCGCCCAAGAGTTAATATAAATGTGATTTTGACCTATCTACCAACCATTGAAAAATGTCTATAGTTAGACCCGATCCAATTGAGTTTAACTAGTTTTACTCAATCTGATTGAGTTTGTACTCACCCAGGCATTGATAGGCGGGACCAAGATTGTCCCTCCGCACCCTACCAAGATAATATGCGTCGCTCTGCTTTGGCAGATTCAACAACAACATGTGATCGAGGTAGTGATGGGTATCACGGCATGGTAGGCATTTTGAGTTGTCGCGATTAAAATCTAATCTAATCGTTGATGTGTATCATATACGCGATTTAGATCTAATCTAATCGTGGTGCATCATATACGCGATTTAGATCTAATCTAATCATTAAAGCACTAATTAATTACTCTACACTAGCATGCATCACATACACACATAAGCAATTAATTAAATTTTGTTAGGTCATGGTCTTACTCCGATCTTCTCAAGCCAATGAGAAGATCGGACGGTCAACCTAGGGTCAACAGCTTCTCCAAGCTCCTCCCTTTGACCGTCATGTGTTGCTCGCACCCTCCTCGTAACTCCTCCTCGAGTGGACCTTCCACCGCTTCAATTTTTGTACATTACAAATTTGAAACTCGAGTTACATTCAAGTCTAAATTATTTACAACAGGAATATAAAATAAAGGAAGGCACGACGCGTAGGTCGCGATCATATACAACACGCACAAACACACAAAATGGCACGCAGACCATATTATGAATTACAACACAATTTTTCCAATCCAATTGGGATTTTGGGCCATGACCATCACAAAATTATACATAATTCTAAATTATGTAATTTCCATAAATTTCTATAATTTTTCTACTATTTTTACAATTTTATGAGTTACAACTTCCCGGCGGTCCCGTTTAGCGGTTTTTGGGTGTGATCAAGGGACAATGCTCCTTGCCCGGTAGCACCCCTTCTCGTGAAATGAGTCTCACGAGTGCCCCACGATGATCTTATAGCGCCCTAAGCCGCTGTCCCAAAACATTTTGGGCGAGACCTTGCCGTTTCGGAAGGTGTTTCTCGGTAGTCGAAGCCTACAAGTGACCAAACACTTGTTGCTTCGCTTCTACGATAAAAATACCATAAAATACATAAAAACAGTAAATATACAGAAACTTACAGATCTGTAGTTTTTCATAAAAACCAAAATAAAACACGTACATGCTTCGCACGTGGCTCTGATACCACTGTTGGGGCTTTCGAGCCGCAAAAACCGCTTTTTGCGTTGCGGAAATCCCAAAGTCCCATGCCACCAGATCCGTGCGAAGATTAAAAGAACAAAAATTTTGTGCACATGTTTTCTAACCTAGATCTACACTAGATCTACATGTTAATGAGTTTATACCTTTGATGCGAAGCCCTTCGCTTATCCCACTCGTCCAAGGTTCGCCGAATCTCAAGGGTGTCAAGTGAACACCCCTCTATGTGTATCCACACGAACAAAAAGGTGGAGAAGAAACCTTAGAGTGTGCTAGCACTCATGGAGGTTTCGGCTAAGGAGGAGGAGAGGGAGAAAGATGAAAAGAGGAAGAAGATGGAGTTACACAAGCACACCAAATGCACACTTTTGTGGCCGACCACTTAATGGATGAGTTTTTATCTCCATGGTATACCAAGGGTCACAACTCTTGGTCTCCCTCATGAGCTGGCACACACTCATGTAACCTTTGATGATGTGGAACATCATCATTGGCCGGCCCTATGCCAAGTCACAATGACATGGCATTTGGTCAAGTCAAACTTGACTCTTCATCTTCCCTCTCAAGTCAAGTCAAACTTGACTTAAATTCTCCCATGGTTGATCAAATCCAACCTTTGATTCAAGTAAATTTAATTTATTGAATCTTTATCCATTAAATTTAATTGATTCAATGAGTCATAATCTAAATTAGACTCATTGGACACATGAATCAAATTGAGTCCAACTCAATTAGTCTAGTTTGGATTACTCTTAATCCAATTTGGTTCATCACATGAACCTAATCCTCTAGGTACATCAAATGAACCTAATCTCCATCTAATTGTCCTTTGTGTGTGACCCTATAGGTTCTTGTAATGTTGGCAATGCTCCTAAACCCATTTAGAAGCATAAGTAATGAGCGGTATCTAGCAACACATCATTACTATCCAAATTACAAGAATGTTGAGATCCAACATCACCTTGTGACTACTAATTGTGACTCTTCATAATATATGACAATGTCCTTCTATCCTTGACATCTAGATTGATCAATTTGAGGCATAGACGGTGTCATCCTCTGATCAATCTAAATCTTGAACTTCAAGTAGACTCACTATAATCAAATGAACTCAATATCTCATATTGACTCATTTGGGCATGACCATGCACTTAGTGGTCTCACTCTATCAAGAATAACGATGTCACTCCCGTTATATAGGAGGGATAGATCTCATCTACATCACTCACATCCCTCCGCATAATTTGTTACATACCCAGTAATCGCCTTTATAGTCCACCCAGTTACGGGTGACGTTTGACAAAGCCAAAGTATGCAACTCCTTATGTAGGGAACCATGGTGACTTCAGGTCCAATGACTAATAGTCATACTAATAGCCACATGAGAAAGTATATGACACTCATATAACGAACCATGATACATTCTCATGGCGGGTCATTCAGTATACATTCTCCAATGTATACCCATGTGTCAACTTGATATCTCTATATCCATGACTTGTGAAATCAAGTCATCGAGTTGACCTACATGCTAGTCTCGTCGCATTAACATTGTCCTTGAATGGTTAATACATGACTAGGAATGATTAAAAGTAGTGTTCTCTATATCATCTCACTATTGATTCAACCAATCGATTGATATAGATAAGAACCTTCTACTCAAGGACGCTATTATACTTAGTAATTTGGCACCAATACAAGTATAATAACCAAAACAAATGTCTTTATATACATAGGAATATGATACAATGAGTCCATACAACAATCATCATATGATTGGCTCTAGGGCTCTAACTAACAGTACGAACTTATATCACTTAGCAGTTACAATATCTAAGTTCGTTTCCAATCAATATAATTGGGACCAGTAAGTTTGTTTTCTTTTAAAATAACAGCGAGAGAATTGAAAGCCATTTTGAAATCCTGAGAATCATAAAATAAGATATTTGGTCAAAACTTTAGAATTTAAAATAATATTGATCCCTCAAATAATATAATTTAAATTCACCAATACCTCAAACCACCGTGAATTTAGTATGCCAGATAGTGTGGACGCATACTAATTCAATTATTTGTAAGAGGAGGTTTTACCCATTAATTTTATTATCTTGTCAACCTAACTTTATGACAAATAAAATTAATAGTTGGTTTGTCTTCGGTCACACAAAATAATAGCAGTGACTCCGATAGGGAGGATACTATTAAATTCGCCTAAGTATATACCATTGTTTAATACTTAGTCCATTAATTAGGATTGTGCCCCTTCAAATGGAGAAGATCACACAAAACTAAATAATTTCCTATAATCATCCATAGAGGAAGTTTGATCTAGTGATCTGCAAACAAACTCATCCGATGTGGAGGAAAGCGCTTAAAGCTAATGCGCAAGTTTGAATGCATCACTTACAAATCAGTAATGGAGACCGTGGAATTTACTTAAATAATTCCTCTCCCACTTAGTTATTTAAAATCGAGGGATTTTAATCATGCACGCACATCACAGCACTCATAACAGCACATAAAATAGCATAAAAGACAATAAATATGAAAATAAAATTTCTAACTATTATGGCTTCATCCAACGCTGTCCTCTAATATGTTACTAATGGATCTAGCCGTCGTGTATGCCGCCAATGGATCAAGCAGTCGCATCTATCTCGCTTCTTTCTCCGTCGTGCCTCTGGTCCTCAAAATTGCACCACGCATAGCAAGGATACAAGCCGCAATAAAATTTTACATTTATCGATCCTATATTCCAGAAGGGAATATACATGTAATCTAGATCGAACAGAATATAAAACAATAATAATAATAATAATACGACAACCAGCCATATTTAATTATTACAATCATGCACACACAACAACCTCGACATGCCCGAGGGTTCAAATCACACACAAGCACACATAAGTCATAATAATTACATCTAGGATGCCTGCAACCACAGAATTAATCTATCTAGCACATCCTACTATTATCCGGCCTAAACTTATGTATGAGCAGTGCATAATTTAACTGAAAACCAAGCACACAGAAGTAGAAAACTAGCTTTGATACCACTTGTTGGGCGCTACTCGGAATATCGTTCTGTTTCCCCTGTACAAAAATTTGTACAAGCACAGAACGTTTCCTAGCAACCCATGTGCTCTTCAAAAGTTAAACTTGGATTAGAAATGAAACTTAATATTTTTACTCCAAATTCGTTCTTCAAAGTTAAACTTGAATTGGAAACGAAACTTAACATTTTTACTCCAAGTTCAACCCTTGTGTTCTTCAGAAGGTAAACCATATTACAGAAGTTGATTAAATATTTATTTCAAGGATTGACTTCTATGTCGTTGGTGATGCACTAGGCCTTCTTGGTTATGGGATCATCCACCAGTTCCTAGACAAAGCCTTTCAAAGAAATTGAATATTTAAACTTCTCACAGTAACCTTAGGTTTAACTACAGAGACCTCAATCAAATCACAAGATCGAAACACAAAATTGAAGCACAAAAATGAAAAACAAAATCGCTAGCCTCTTGTGTTGGTATTTCAGGATCCATACAAAGAAAACAAAACTAGTTGTGTTGCGGAATAAATAACTAGTTGTACCTATTTTCATAGACAAAGACCTCTTGATCTTCTGCTGTATTCCTCTCCTCTTCTTGGGCGTCGTGTGGGTGACGATTTACCAAGACAAAAACACCCGAACCCCTTTTGTTTACAAGACGCCTACCACCAAAAAATGCAAAGAAAGGAACGTTTCCTTCTTCTTCTTTTCCTCCAAACCGCCGGCCACCAAGGTGCTTCGTCTCTTCGTTGTCTTTTCCTCCAAGCTTCGACCACCAAAAGAAGATGGGGCGTCGGCCCTAGAGGGAAGAAAAGGGAAGAAGAAAAGAAGTGGGGCGCCGACCCTAGAGGAAAGAAAAGAAAGAATGGGGTGTCGACCTTAAGGGAAAGGAGAGGGTTTTTAGTTTTGGAGAAAAACTTATCACTTCTTAATTGAATTGTTGATTTTTGTGGCACAACCTCCTTTCCTTTTTTAACCCTTTACCCAAGATAAAAAGGAGAAAAAATAATAAATTTTTGTTTAGAAAAAATCTCTAGAAAAGAATTAACATAATTCTTTTTAGAAAATTTTCTTAAGAAAGAATTAGTATAATTCTTTTTAGAAAATTTCTAAGAAAGAATCAACATAATTTTTTTTTAAAAAATCTCTAGGAAAGAATTAACATAATTCTTTTTAGAAAAAAATTCTTAAGAAAGAATTAATATAATTCTTTTTAGAAAATTTCTAAGAAAGAATCCACGTAATTCTTTTTATAAAAATCTCTAATTCTATTGAGAAAAAATCTCCCATTTTTTCTTTTCTTTTTATTTTCTTTTCTTTTTCTTTTGGTTTGGCCGACCCCTTGCTTGGGCACCATGCAAAGCTTGGCCGGCCCCTTTCTTGGTTAGGAATCAAGGCTTGGTCGGCCCCTTGCTTGGGCACCAAGCAAGGATGTGGCCGGCCCCTTTCTTGGGTTGGAAGCAAAATCAAAACAGGTGAATGTGAGGCTTTATAGAGGATACAATAGGAACCGAGAGGAAGAATTGGTTTTGACCTCCTGATGGACTTAAGCTTCTTGTGTTCGACCCGAACACTCAACTCAAGTTCATCAATAATAACTCATACCGCTAAAAAGTTATTATTGAACTACCGCATCAATCCCATATTACAATATGAGCTCCTTCTTATCATGAGTGTATTAGTCTCCATATGTTTAAGATATCGTATGTCCGTTAATTAAATGAGTTACTGACAACTCACGTAATTAACATCTAGCTCCAAGAGTAGTACCACTCAACCTTATTATCATGTCGGACTAAGTCCACCTACAGGGTTTACATGATAATCCTTATGAGCTCCTCAAGGGGGCATCATCAACCTAGATTACTAGGACACAGTTTTTCATTATAATCAACAACACGCCATATAAATAATATTATTTCCCAACTTATCGGACCTATTGATTTCACTTAATAAATCTCACCCTTTGATAAATTAAAGAAATAAATACTAAGTATATGTGTTTGTTATTATATCGGGATTAAGAGTATGCACATCCATAATAACAGAGGTTTTATTCTTTTATGCAGTCAGTATAAAAAGAAACAACCTCAAATGGTCCTACTCA
Organism: Zingiber officinale; assembly: GCF_018446385.1. Taxonomy (NCBI): domain Eukaryota; kingdom Viridiplantae; phylum Streptophyta; class Magnoliopsida; order Zingiberales; family Zingiberaceae; genus Zingiber; species Zingiber officinale. The sequence continues at coordinate 55,477,037 of NC_055992.1, read as the reverse complement.
ATACACACATAGTATACTAGTGTAATTTTATAGTCAAGACAGACTAATACCAAATTACACTATAACCGTTTCAATGGTTTGTCCCTATCCATCTCGGTCGTGAGCTACTATTTATAATTTATAAGGAACTGATAACATGATCTTCTGTGTGGCACCACATACCATGTTATCTACAATATAAATTAAATGGGCAACTGTATTTAACTAAATGCAGACATTTGACCAATGTGATTCTCATTTCAAAATAAATGTTCATACAAAAAAAGCTAGACTTTTAGTATACATCCTAACAATTTGGATATTCTGACTCTGATTATGCTGGATGTACGTTAGATAGAAAAAATACTAGTGGAGGATGTCAACTACTAGGATCTTCTCTAGTTAGTTGGTTTAGTAAGAAACAACATTGTGTTGCCTTATCTACTACTAAAGTCGAATACATAGCAATGGGCGAATATGTAGCTCAATTACTATGGATGTCCCATACTTTAAAAGATTTTAATCTAGACTATAAAAATGTTAAAACCTACACTGATAATATAAGCTCTATAAATCTAACTAAAAATCCAGTACATCACTCTAGAACTAAACATATAGAAGTTAAACATCACTTTGTTAGGAATTATGTTACTAAAGGAAATATTGAACTTAACTATATTGAATCCAAATATAACCTGGCTGATATATTTACTAAACTTTTACCTGAAACTGAATTCAACAAGTTAAGAAGACAATTAGGCATGTATTTTATAGAATAGTTCTTTTTCTTTATTACATGTTTTCAAAAATTATTACTAGTAGTTTTTCAAAATTATATTTTCAAAATTTATTTTCAAAATAGATTTCAAAATATTTTTGGAGTAGCCTAGGTCTTACCATAGAAATGGATGTTCCTATAATTTTAGTAGTCAGCATCTCACAAACATAGTAAAATACCTTGCTTGTGTATTTTGAAATCTAGAATAGTGTGGACTGCTTAGGACTTAACCTAATATTTCAGATGTTTAAGTCAGTGTATCGCTATAAATCTAGGCTTTAAACAAATCACATTGATCAATTTGGACAATTTGGCTAGTAACAAGCTAGTTAGAATCACACGCTCATATTGACCAACCTAAATCAGCAATGGTTATCTTGTGGTAGTTAGCTAAATATGAAGGTTGGACATCTTGGACTTTTAGGTACTTTCCAATTTTTTGAAGGGGGGCATTAATAACATTTTCTCAATTGTTTTTCAAATTATTTTCAAAAGTTCCTTTTACATATTTTCAAAATTTTCAAACTTTATCTTTAAAAATCTTTTCAAAAATTATTTTCAAATCTTTCTAAATATTTTAAACTCACATTTAATCTTCAACTTAATTTCCAACTTAAATTATTTTCAGTTTCAAATTTTTTTTAACTTAATCTTTAACTTATCAAAATTTTAAATTTACTTTTTACCTAAAGAAATTTTTAAACTTTAACTTATCAAATTTTTTTAAAAAAAATTCAAATTATTTTATACTAACAACCTTTTAAAATTTAATATATCAAATTTATTTTCCCTACCAAATTTTTAACTTTACCAAATGTTCCTATTTTTTTACTTTAGAAAATTTCAATCTTCCTTTCAAAATGCATCTTTCTATGTATTTGAAGGTATACTTTTCTTACTTGCTTAGATTTTTTACCTTATTTTTGAAACCATATTTCAAAACTCTTAAGTTGTGTTTCCTCTATTTTTGATGTGTCAAAGGGGGAGAGATAGTGAATTAAGGGGGAGTTGTTAAACTCAAGGGGAGTAAAGTGAAAAATAAAAATACTTGTTTACTTATATGTTTGCATATGTTATTAACTTAACTGTGAACCTTGATTGCTAAATATCAAAAAAGAGGAGATTGTTGGTGCAGGGTGCATCAGAATTAAACCTGAGTTTTGATATTGTCAAAAGTTCAAGTTAAGTTTTGTTGTGATCTAACAAGTTGACTGAGTGTGTAGGCTGTTTGCTCAACTAGGAAAACCCTAGTCATGACTAGGCAGGAAAGACTTAGCAGATCGTGGAGGCCAGGTAGAAAGACTAAGTGGGTCAAGAGGACCCGACACTTGGCAAGGAAGCTCGATAGGTTTGGAGGACCAAAGATCGAGGGAAAGTCCTGGTAGACCGATCCGATACTAAGCGACAAAGTCTAAATAGGTCTGGAGGACCAAGGTTTAGTAGGTAGGTTGAGGTAAGTAAATGGAGAAGCAACAGTAAGGTCATGTTCTGGAAAGGAACAAACCCTAGGCCGCTGATCCAACTGAAGAAACTGAGAAGGTTTCCAAGTTGAGATCAAGACAATGTTACTGTCTTTTACTACTCAAGCATCTCACTGTATTACTGTGCTAATCTTTATTTTGCAGGGAATTATCTAACTCTATTTTGAAGGGAACGACCTGATCAGTCGACCGAACCAGAGGATCGGTCGACCAAACAAGACTAACTCAGACCAGAGACTAGTTCAGACTAAAGCAAAGCACAGTCCAATCAAAGCTTGATCGATAGATCAAACTAGAGGATCGGTCGACCGAACCTTCATGATGTGGCACAAATCTGACCGAGCCAAAGCAGAGAAGAAAAGCAGAGAATCGATCGACCGAACCGGAGGATCGATCGACCGAACTAGAGGATCGGTTAACCGAAAGATCTCTCATTAATGGAGCATTAAGTGCGAATCTCGGTGAATAGGGAAGGTTCAATGTTCAGTTGACCGAACATGATGATCGTTCAACTAAAACATTAAACATCATTAATGCTCGAAGATCAGATCTCAGCGAAGAAGATAGGAAGCGGGTTCAGTCGACTGAACCCGAGGTTCGGTCGATCGAATGGTGATGATTCTTATAAAAAGGAGCTCGAGGTCCGAGGAAGGCAATCAATTCTTCAGTTCATCTATGTGCAAAGCTGCTCGTGTTACTACTAATCGCTTCATATTCAAGCAAACTGCTGCTTCATTCAAGTGTCGACCGAGGTTTGTGTTCCATTTTTGTCAGTATATTTATTTAAGCTTGCATTGTACTTAACTTGAAAGAAGATAGTAGTTTGTTACTATCTTCTACTTGCATTTATACGTATTGCTTCTTTCGAAAGATTTTGGAAAGAAGAATCATAGTGGATAACCCAATAGTGCGATCAAGGATCGCGGGTCTTAGAGTAAGAGTCGACGTAAGCTACGAACCAAGTAAACACCTAAATCTTCTGTTTTATTATACTATTTTACACTACTTACTTTGATTGGTTTTATGATAAAAAAAAGAAAGAGTTTTTTTATGAGCAATATTCCCCCCCCCCCCCCCCAATCGCATTCTTCAATCCTTCAAAACACTTCTAAGGGAGTGATGAAAAAGGATTGTAAAAATGGACTAAAATTACTTATTGGGTGGAGAAGAAAACTCGAAGATGAGGAAGATGAAGGAGACGAAGAAGCAGCGATGAGAGAATCAGCTAGTGTAAAAGTATTCCTATCCGACCTAATATAGCCTAATTCATTCAAGAGGAAGCATTGGAGCTCTACTGTTGAAAGGCAAGACAGACTTTCCACCATACGATCCAGTGCATAAGACATGGACAAACTCAAGGGAGATCATTACTAATTAAAAAGACACACAATTTTCTCTGCCACAAGTCCTATCACATTAATATGATGCAACCTCAAAGGTTTACTAGTGCATTCTGGGCTTAGGAATCAAGATAGATGACGTAGGTGGTGTGCTCAAAAGGAGTGGTTGCATCTAAAGATATAATGACCTAGGTATGCTGACATTTAATACATAATCTCTTCGAAAATACACAACAGATCTACCACATGGCTTAAGGAGAAAGGCAGTAGGGATCATTCTAATTATAAAATTATTTAGTCAGTCAGACTCTCGTCTCTTTCAACTAGATTTGAAGGGGAGATTTTTGATATGGCGAATAATCAATAGGATGTCACGTGGATAAAAGGAGATTAGAGAATCTGCTGAGGTGGTTCCCAAAGGGTTCCAATGGAAGGTCAAATCGATGTCTGGCTACTCAGGACTCCTGGTTCCTTACACTCTCAGGCCTCCCGACTCTTCAGCGAAGTAGGATAAAGGATCATTTAGGAAAAGAATAATCATTGCACAAATCCTAAATTTTTTAGGAAAAAGCAGAGACATGAATAAATCTTACATTATTTAAGAAATTAAATAATGACTATATGAAGATTGGAACAGAAAGAAAAAGTTTGTCAATCTTGATTATTTTAGGAAAAGGCGGCGACATGAATAAATCTTATATTATTTATGGATTTAAATAATGACGACATGAAGATCAGAATGGAAAGAAATGTTTGCTTTCTCTCTATAAAAGGTAGTCTTTTCAACCTCTAAGATACGCATACACATAAGCACCACTATGTATATCAAAACTCTAATATTCATCTTCTTCATCCTTTAACTTGAGCGCAGAGTTACTATGTCGGGAAAACCCTAGCCGTCATTTTAACTCTCTTCTTGTTATTTGTCTCCGTCTAGATTTCCAACCACATCATTATCCTTATTGTCATTCGACGATTGATGATTAAATTAGCAATAGAGGTAATTCACCGATGATTCATCTATCGACATTCGCAGTCAAGTTCAATTAAGATGGATGATTTATTTTTCAAAAGTCATTCAAGGCCGAAAGAGGTCATCAGCCAACAGAGTTTGGGTACGATGACACTCAAGGGAGTGCTAAGGAAAGAATGGTTTAGGTTTAGAGTGAATTTGATATGCCTAGGTCCATTAATCGCTTTTAATCAAAATTATTAGTGGCTGAAAGGGAATCGAAATCACGGAAGTTGAGCATGATTAAACTCAAAAGAGTGTTAGGAACAAAATGATGCACTTTTGCCCAAAACTCATTAATGATTTTAAATGTCATTAATGATTTTTGGCAAAATATTATTGATAGATGTAAAAGGCTTCAAATTTGAAAAAAAAAAAATGGATGAATTCAGGAGATCTATAGGAGTAAAACAATGTATATTTGAAGTAATCCGAACTCTCTAAGATTATTAATGATTTTGGGTAAACTTATTTTAAATTTTTTTAAAATGGATAACTTCATAGGGTTGCCAGAGTATAACTATATTTATTTGATACAAATTTGGGATCTTTTCAATCATCGAACACTTTTGATTAAGGGTTATTATTAATCACTTTTAACAAAGTTATTTTGACGACCTTAAAGGATTTCAAATTTTTTTTAAAAAAAAACCTAAATTAAGAGATCATTATCAGGCAACGAGAAGGCCACCGACAACGAGAATGTCTCGATTACTTTGATACGTATTCTCCGGTGTCGAGAATAACTTCCATTAGAGTACTGTTGGCTATCCCGCTTTATGGAATCTCGAAATACATCAAATGGATGTAAAGACTGCATTTCTAAAAGGGTATTTAGAAGAGGAGATCTACATGAAGCAACCTGAGGGGTTTTCTGTGTCAGGACAGAAAAACAAGGTTGGTAGATTGGTGAAGTCATTATATGGCTTAAAACAAGCACCAAAGTAGTGGCATGAAAAATTTGATAATGTCATGAAGGAAAATGTATTCAAAATCAATGAATGTGATAAATGTGTCTACATAAAAGTCATAGAAAGTAATTATATCATCTTGTGTCTTTATGTAGACCACATACTTATCATTGGAAGTAATGATAAAATAATAAAATCTACAAAAGGTATGTTGAGCTCAAGATTTGATATGAAAGACATGGGTCTAGCTGATGTGATTCTAGGAATCAAAATTCTTAGAACAACAGAAGGACTTGTTCTTAGTCAGTCTCATTACATGGACAAAATTCTTGAGAAATTCACTAAGGGTGATACTGCGTTGGCACGAACGTCGATAGATACGAGTTAACATCTATCGAAAAATCGAGTTGAAAGTATCTCGCAGATAAAGTACTCTCGAGTGATTGGAAGTCTGATGTACTTGATGAGTTGTACACGACCAGACTTGGCCTACGCAGTAAGTAAACTGAGTAGATACATGAGTAATCCCGGTGTTGAGCACTGGAAACTAATAACAAGAGTACTGAGGTATTTGAGGTATACCCGTGAATATGGACTACACTATACAAGATATTCTACTGTGATCGAAGGATACAGCGATGCAAGTTGGATATCTGATATAAAAGACTCTAAATCTACGAGTGGATATGTCTTCACTCTAGCAGATGCAGTCATTTCCTAGAAATTTTTTAAGCAAACCGTAATAACTAGATCCGCGATGGAATCTGAGTTTGTAGCTCTTGACAAATGTGGTGAAAAGGTTGAATGGCTATAGCAATTCTTAGAAGATGTTTCACGATGGCCGAAACTTGTGCCGACGATTTGTATAAATTGCGATAGTCAATCAGCAATCGGTCGGACACAGAGCCATCTGTATAATGATAAGTCTAGACATATACGTCGTAGACATAATATCATTAGACAACTACTCTCAACGGGAATTATTACTGTTGACTATGTAAAGTCAAAGGATAACCTAGCAGATTCGCTAACCAAAAGGTTAAATCGAGAGTTAGTAGCAAGCTCCTCACAAAGAATAGGTTTGATGCCGTTATCAGCGATTAGCGCAGAGGACACCCAACCTATGCTGACTGGAGATCCCAAAAACTAGGTTCAAAGGGAGAACTAATCTGCATTGACTAGACACACTGTGAGAAATAGCCAATGAAGCAGTGACTAGATCAGGGTAAGCCGATAGGCTTTTAATGATCAAGAAGAGTAGATGACAACTCTTGAGAGATCACCTATGTGAGAAAGAAGTGGAGTCGCTTCGAAAAAAATTGGAGGCACAATTCTTAGAGCTTCTTGTTGGTGCAACCTTAGGTCAAGGTTGACCTACGTGACCCGACTCGAGTTGACCTGACTCGAGGTATATTTTGATGTTTGACAAGAATAGAGAAGTTATATTTTGTTGTTTGACAAGAATAGGAACTTGGGGGATTGTGGGTGCAACCTTTGGTCAAGATTGACCTGGTTGACCCAACTTGAGTTGACCTGATTCGGGAAAAGTCCAAGTATGAAGACTTGGCACGGAAAGGTCCAAGCAGGGAGATTAGCACGGGAAAAGTCCAAGTATGGAGACTTGGCACGGAAAAGTCTAAGCAGGGAGCTTGGCACGGGAAAAGTCCAAGCAGGGAGCTTGGCACGGGGAAAAGTCCAAGTATGGAAGCTTGGCATGGGAGGTCGGAGAGGGCTCGGTAGCTCGTTCTCTAGACTGGATGGAGTCGGAGAGGGCTCGGTAGCTCGTTCTCCGGACTAGGTCGAGAGGGCTGTGAGCTCGCTCGACCGGATCGGAGAGGGCCTGTAGCTCGTTCTCCTGACTAGGCCGAGGCTCGGTGGCTCGCTCGGAATGGATGGAGTCGGAGAGGGCTCGGCTCTCCTGACTAGGTCGAGAGGGCTCAAGCCTGCGTCCGGACCGACGGCTGGAGAGGGCTCGCCTGCTCTCCTGACTCAGGCCGAGAGGGCTCAAGCTTCGCTCTCGGACCCACGGCTGGAGAGGGCTCGGTAGCTCGTTCTCGAGAGGGAGGGCGGGGTAGCTCGTTCTCTGGACCGGACGTGAAAGTCGGAGAGAGCCTCAGCTGCTCTCGACTAGGCCGAGAGGGCTGAGCTCATTCTCCGGACTAAGTCGAGAGGCTGAGCTCGCTCTCCGGACCGGACGTGAAAGTCGAGAGGGCCTGTAGCTCGTTCTCCGGACTAGGTCGAGAGGGCTCGCTCGTTCTCTGGACCGGACGTGAAAGTCGGAGAGGGCCTGTAGCTCGCTCGACTAGGCCGAGAGGGCTCGGTAGCTCATTCTCCGACTAAGTCGAGAGGGCCTTGAGCTCGCTCTCGGACCGGACGTGAAAGTCGAGAGGGCTCGGTGGCTCGTTCTCCGGACTAGGTCGGAGAGGGCCGTAGCTCGTTCTCTGGACCGGACGTGAAAGTCGGAGAGGGCTCGGTGGCTCGTTCTCTAGATCAAGAAGGCTTTAGGGTTTAAGGTCGGAAATTGGATCGGTCACGACCAATCAAAGTGATACTATGGGTATCTGGATCGGTCTCCGACCGATCCGGATACACCGATTCTCACCGTGGATCATCCGATCACCGTGACCGATCGGTAACCAAAGAGTTGGGAGAAGGAATAGGAGGGATCGGTTTGTGGACCGATCCACCTATGGCCTAATCGGTCCACAGACCGATCAGGGCTCGCAACCAACTCGTGAGAGTTGGGATCGATCTGGGACCGATCACCTAGCCGATCGGTCCATCCTGGATCGATCAGGGTGGAGCCTGATCGGTCCAGGTCTAGCCGTTGAGTCACAACGGCTAGATTTCTGTGTCTGTGTCTTCTTCTTCGCAGGTTCATATAAATCAAGAGGTGGAGGTCCTCTATAGAAGGTTGACTTCTTCTTGCTCCTGCGATCTGAGCTTTGTTGAGCTCTCCACTGCTGAAGCTTCGTGTGAGCTTCCCTCGGCTGTGTCTTGTTGGCATCCGTGAAGTTGTTGCTTCATCAACAGTCGACGAGAAGGCAAGCAAACTAGTGTGTTTACATTCATATTGTTCTTGGCTTCTTGCTTTATCTTTGTACTCCGATCTTGCTGTTACAAGAGAGATTGTGGCGAGGTTTCTCCACCCAGAAGGAGTTTTTATTAGCCGATTTTCCGGGGTCTCATCCTCCGACGGATTGATAGGATTCGTCCACCTTACGGACACGCCGAGGAGTAGGAGTATCATCTCCGAACCTCGTTATATCGTCGCGTTTGAGGTTTGATATTCTCCTGTTTCGTTTCTATCTTTTATTTCCGCTGCGCTAACTAAAATTGTAGGTAGAAACGTGAATTTGGGGTCGGCTATTCACACCCCCCCTCTCTAGCCGCGTTCGAAGGTCCTAACAAGTGGTATCAGAGCGAGGTCGCTCTTCATCGGATTAACACCCGGGGGAGCACGAGCTAGAGAATGGATCAACTTGGAGAAGACGTCACGATTCCACCCTTCTACGATCGCGACGACTTCGCGTATTGGAAGGTAAGAATGAAGTATTTTCTTATGACTAACCTAGTAAATTGGAATTGTGTACAAGTAGGTTTTATTCCTCCGGTGGATAAAGAAGGAGAACCTCTCGAGAAGAAGAAGTGGACGAAGGAACAAATCCACCAATCCATAATCAACGACGAGGTAACGAAAATCTTTGAATTTTCATTACCTAATGATATCTTGTGTAAGATAGGTGGATACAACAATGCCAAGGAGTTGTGGAACAACTTGGCTAAGTTTCATGAGGAGAGCTCCAATTCAAGTCATGAAGAGGAGTCAAGTGAGCCAAGTAGCTCACATCATGGAGGTATGGAATTAGAAGTTGAGGGCTACTCAACATCTAAGGAAGAAGAGGAGAAGAGTTCTTCTTCAAGACTGGAGCAAGAAGAAGAAGCCTCTACCTCCGGAATGGATGAAGGAGAGAGCTTATATCCATCCTCAACCCTAGGTAACTCAAGCAACTTAATTTCAAGTAAATTACATATAATGTGCTTTGAGTGTAAGGAATATGGGCATTACAAAAGTAAATGTCCAAAGAGGATTAGGAAGACTCCACCGGCACCAAAAGTCAAGGAAGCCGGAGTTCCGATACGCAAGGGCAAGGAGCACGTGGTGTGCTTCCAATGCAAGCAAAGGGGACATTATAGGAGGCAATGTCCAAGGGGGAGGCAACCTCACAAGGACAAGAGACCAAGCACATCTATGGGGGGAGCTAAGGCAAACCCTAAGGTATCCTTTAAGGCACATTCTTGCAATTCTAATAAGACACATGCTAGTAGTTTTATTGCAATTGTCAATAATGATAAGCATGATAACCATAGAAACCGATACATGTGCTTAGGTGCCAAACATGTTAGCTTAGATAAGGACAATGCTAGAAATGTCAGCCCTAGAGTTAACTCATCTAAGATTAAGGAAAACCTACATAGGAATCCTAAAACAACTAGACATATGCCTAGGAATACCTCAAAGAAAAATGGAAAATTAAAGCTTGAGGTATTAAAGAAGGAAAATCAAGTCTTGAGGTCAAAACTTGACACTCCCCCTTGACTAATAGGTAAAACTCCCCCTAAAGGTCAACTCCCCCTTGACCATTGTACCAACAATGTCTTGGAGAGTTTCAACCTTTTAGAAATCCAAAACACCAACTTCATTGCTGAAATTTCAGAAATTTCAGACAGCACAGTCGAAACTGGCACGCCCTGATCGGTCACCAGACCGATCAGGTCTTCCCTGGATCGGTCACAGTGACCGATCCACAACTGCCTGGACCGATCAGACTCCCTTCTGATCGGTCCACAACCTCTGATATCAGTTTCTGAATTTCCTTCCAAAATTCAGAAACCCCTACAAAATTCCAGAAAATTCCAAAAATTATAAAACTTTGAGGATACATTCCTCATAACATATACTATCAAGGAAAATTAGTTTTCTATGAAAATATCTTCCATTTTTCAATCTTGATACAAAGTTCAAAAGTCTTTGAAATAGCTCAAAGTTAACTCATCTTTGTATCACTTTGCTCAATGATGAGAGCTATCACTAGAAAAGCTTCATCAAGGTTTTTCAAATCAATTTTAAAATGATTTTAAACCCTTTAATTTGGGACCACAATCTTAGGGCTAAATGTACATGACTTGTACACAAGCTTTCCCTATGATCCCCAATTAGAATTAGGCTCATCTAGGTACAAGAACTATGCACTTTGATCCTAACTCACAATCCTAATATCTCACACACATCTAAGGTGTATCAAACGCATCCAAGTCAATTTTGATGTGAGATATGGGTTTAGGTTAGCTTAATCTAAGTTCTCATGCATTTTTCTAAATAACAATTTGATCTCCATATCAAATTGTGTTTTAGTCCTTAAATCAATTTCATTGATCATTAATGCACAAGATGATGACATGGCATATAATTGTATCATAAATGGAAACATGTGCCAATGTCATGATGTCATGGTATAAAGTATGAAACTTAAATAAAACATGACATTTAACTAAACTAAGCATTATCATGACATTTTAAATGATCATAAAATAAATATGATGTCATGACATGGCATATGGCAAACAATATATGGCAAATAGCACATAAAGGTATAGAAAATACCTAATTCTAGCCTTAGTTGTCATTTTTGATAATTTTGATCATTTTGCCATAGGTTCTATATTCCTAAGTGTAATAGACCTAGCATCTTATACCAAAGATTTTTAGATCACTATGTGCCAATTAGATTGACTCTAGAAAACTCCTCAAATTTGATTGGCACATTCTAATCACCTTAGGAATAATTCTTAATTTCATTTTCAAGGCTTGATTATACCTTGAAAAATCCTAAAGTGCCACCTTTTGCCATGATTAGGTTAACTACCTATTCAAGTAAGGTTGGCACACCCTAACTAATCTAGCGTGATGAAATCACGCTTCTAGGAACCCAATACCTATTGGAGCTCATTGGGTTCACTAAATATTCACTAGGGATGACTTCCCTAGCAACCCTCCTAATGACCCTCCTTGGCTTTGAAGCCTTGGTCATTTGGGACTCATCAAGATCAACTTTAGGGGTGACTCCCCTTGTGACTTTGGTGTTGTTCTTCCTAGCCCTAGGTTTTGTTCCATAATCGAATGGAACATTATGATAATTGGGCTTGACTACTTGGGACTTAGGTTTCTGACCCAAACCTTTCTTGTCCTTGGACTTGGGTTTTTGACCCCTAGACCCTAGAGTCAAATCCTTAAGTGCTTTTTCTAGAGAGTCAAGTCTTGACCTCAAGACTAGATTTTCTTTCTCTAATACCTCAAGCTTTAATTTATCCTTTTTCTTTGAGGTATTCCTAGACATGTGTCTAGTTGATTTGGGATTTCTACCTAGGTTCTCCCTAACCTTAGATGAGTTAATACTAGGATTGACATTTCTAGTGTTGTCCTTACCTACGGTAACATGTTTAGCACCTAAGCACATATATTGATTCCTATAATTAACATGCTTATCATTCTTGACAATAGCAATAAGGCTACTAGCATGCATCCTACTAGAATTGCAAGAATGTGCCTTAGAGATTACCTTAGGGTTTGCCCTAACTCCTCCTATACATGTGCTCGATCTCTTGTCCTTGTGAGGTTGCCTCCCCCTCGGACATTGGCTCCTATAGTGTCCCCTTCGCTTGCATTGGAAGCACATCACGTGCTCCTTGCCCTTGCATATCAGGACTCCGGCTTCCTTGACTTTTGGTGCCGGTGGAGTCTTCCTAATCCTCCTTGGGCACTTACTCTTGTAATGTCCATACTCCCTACACTCAAAGTACATTATGTGTAATTTATTTGAAATTGAAATGCTTGAGTTACCTAGGGTTGAGGATGGATGAAGACTTTCTTCTTCATCCCTTCCGGAGGTAGAAGCTTCTTCCACTTGCTCCATTCTTGAAGAAGAACTCTCCTCCTCTTCTTCCTTAGATGTTGAGTAGCCCTCAACTTCTAATTCCTCTCTTCCATGATGTGAGCTACTTGGCTCACTTGACTCCTCTTCATGACTTGAAATGGAGCTTCCCTCATGGAGCTTGGCCAAGTTGTTCCACAACTCCTTGGCATCGTTATATCCACCTATCCTACACAAAACATCATTAGGTAAAGAAAATTCAATGATTTTCGTTACCTCATCATTGATGGTTGATTGGTGGATTTGCTCCTTCGTCCACTTCTTCTTCTCCAAAAGTTCTCCTTCTTTATCCAATGGAGGAGTAAAACCTAATTGCACACACCTCCAATTTTCTAGGTTAGTCATAAGAAAGTACTTCATTCTTACCTTCCAAAACGTGAAGTCGTCGCGATCGTAGAAAGGTGGAATTGTGACGTCTTCTCCAAATAACTCCATTCTCTAGCTTGTGCTCCCTTGGGTGTTAATCCGTCGAAGAGCAACCTTGCTCTGATACCACTTGTTAGGATCGATGGACGCGACTAGAGAGGGGGGGTGTGAATAGCCGACCCCAAATCTTCGTTTCTTTCTACAAGTTGACGTTAGCGCAGCGGAAAATAAAACAAAGAAACAAAGACAAGAAGATCAAACCTCAACACGCAGCGATGTAACGAGGTTCGGAGATATACTCCTACTCCTCGGCGTGTCCATAAGGTGGACGAAGCCTATCAATCCGTCGGTGGATGAGACCCCGGAAACCCGGCTAATAATCACTCCTTCTGGGTGGAGAAACCTCGCCACAATAGCTTGCAATAGCAATATGGAAATACAAAGAAGAGCAAGAACAAAATACACAATGAATGTACAAATACTCGCTTGCCTTCTCGTCGACTGAAGTCCCGGATGAAGCACCAACTTCACGGACGAATGCCAACAAGCAACTCAGTCAAGAGCTCCCGGCGGAGCTTCGGCTAGAAAGCTCAGAGAGGAGAACGGTTCGGCTCGAGGAGGAAGAAGAAGTAAGAAGTAGCGCCTCGATCTCCTTTTATAACCTCCGATATCCCGAACCAACTCGCGAACACGCAAGCAAAAAGGCGAACACGGTTCGAAATAACCAGCCGCTGAGTCATCGGCTAGTCCGACCGATCAGCCCACCCGATCGGTCCGAGTTCTTCCGATCGGCCATGGAGACCGATCCAGCTGATCGGCCCGCATCGATCAGAATGCTTTCACAGAGTTGCCCAACTCTCTGTATCATGATCGGTCCGGGGACCGATCAGCTCGCGATCGGTCCCCGCCGATCAAGAAGCTCACGAGGAACATCGATCGCTTCGATCGGTCTCCACCGATCAGAAACCACAAGATGGATCGGTCACCGATCGATCCAGTCTTGGTTTTGCCCAAACCAAGTTCAAACCAATATCCGGTCAACCTTGACCTCTTGGTAAATCATGCTTAGCATCCGGCCACCCTTGACCTGCTAAGACTCCCCAGTGTCCGGTCAATCCCTTTGACCCACTTGGACTTTTCTCTTCGTGTCAAGTATCCGGTCACTCCCTTGACCTACTTGACCTTCTCAACACCAGATGTCCGATCACCCTTGATCCATCTGGATTTTCCCTTGCTCGGCTTCACTCACCAGGACTTTCACCTAGCTTTACTCACTAGCATTTTCACCTGGCTTCACTCACCAGGATTTCCAATCTGCCCGGCTTCACTCACCAGGACTTTCCAACTGCCTGGCTTCACTCACCAGGACATTCCCACTGCCTGGCTTAACTCACCAAGACTTTCCCACTGCCTGACTTCACTCACCAGGACTTTCACCTAGCTTCACTCACTAGGGTTTTCACAACTGCCTGGCTTCACTTACCAGGACTTTCCCACTGCCTGGCTTCACTCACCAGGACTTATCCGTCTGCCTGGCTTCACTTACCAGGACTTTCCACATCCGGTCCAGAGAACGAGCTACCGAGCCCTCTCTGACCACAGTCCGGGGAACGAGGTACCGAGCCCTCTCCGACTTCCATCCGGTCCAGAGAACGAGCTCCCGAGCCCTCTCTGACCACAGTCCGGAGAACGAGCTACCGAGCCCTCTCCGACTTCCCATGTGCCAAGCTTCCATACTTGGACTTCTCCGTGCCAAGTCTCCATACTTGGACTTTTCCCGTGCCAAGCTCCCTGCTTGGACTTTTCACCATGCCAAACTCCCTGCTTGGACTTTTCACCATGTCAAACTCCCTGCTTGGACTTTTCCCATGCCAAGCTCCCTGCTTGGACTTTTCCGAGTCAGGTCAACTCACCTCGGGTCAACCAGGTCAACCTTGACCACGGGTTGCACCCACAATCTCTAAAGCTTGTATCCTTGTAAAACATCAAGATACAACTTTTCTGTTCACGTCAAACATTGTCAAACATAACTCGTCAAACATCAAAACACAACTCGAGTCAAGTTAACTCGAGTCTGGTCAACCAGGTCAACCTTGACCTAAGGTTGCACCAACATAGACTTGGCACAGAAAGGTCCAAGCAGGGAGCTTGGCACGGGAAAAGTCCAAGTATGGAGACTTGGCACGGAAAAGTCCAAGCAGGGAGAGAGGGCTCGGTAGCTCGTTCTCCGGACTAGGTCAGAGAGGGCTCGGTAGCTCGTTCTCTGGACTGGATGGAGTCGGAGAGGGCTTGGTAGCTCGTTATCCGGACTAGGTCAGAGAGGGCTCGGAAGCTCGTTCTCTGGACCGGACGAAGTTGGAGAGGGCTCGGTAGCTCGTTCTTGTTAGAGTGTATACTAAAAGCCTAGCTTTTGGTATAAACATTTATCTAGAAATAAGAATCACATTGGTCAAATGCCTACATTTGTGATAAATGTAGTTGTTCAATTAATTTATATTGTAGATAACATGGTGTGTGGTGTCACACAAAGAAGATCATGTTATCAGTACATTATAAATTATAAACAGTAGCTCACGACTATGATGGAAAGGAACAAACCATTGGAATGTCGTAGTGTAATTAGGTGTTAGTTTATTTTAACTATATAATTACACTAGTACACTAAGAGTGTAATGAGTAGGACCATTAGAGGTCATTTCTTTTATACTGACTTTATAAAGGAACAAAGACCTCAGTTATTATGAAAGTGTGTGTGCTCTTAATCCTAATATAATAACAAGCATATATATTTGATATTTATTTCTTTAATTTATCAATGGGTGAGATTTAGTTCGATGAATCAATAAGCCCGATAAGTTGGGAAATGATATCACTTATAGTGTGTGTTGTTGATTATAGAAGGAAACTGTGTCCTAGTAATCTAGGTTGAGAATGTCCCCAAGAGGAGCTCATAAGGATTGTCATGTTAAACCCTGCAGGTGGACTTAGTCCGGCACGATAATGAAGTTGAGTGGTACTACTCTTGGAGCTAGATATTAATTAAGTGAGTTGTCAGTAACTTACTTAATTAGTGGACATTTGTATCTCAAACCACAGGGGACTAACACACTCATGATAAGAAGGAGCCCCAAAATGTAATTTGGGATTGGTGCGATAGTTCAATAATAGTTCTCTAGTGGAATGAATTATTATTGATAAAATTAAGTTGTGTGTTCGGCAGCACGGGATGCTTAATTTTATCGGGAGACCAAAACCAATTCCTCCTCTCGGTCCCTATCGTAGCCTCTAGTATATGGAGATTTATACCCACCGCATACTTATCCATCCTATAGGGGCCGGCCAAGCTAGCTTGGAACCCAAGCTGAGGGCCGCCAAGACCAAGTGGATGAATATGGTGATGGTCGCCAAAGTGGTGCCGCTCACGTCTACCACCGAATATTAAAAGGATTTTTAAATTATTTTATGTGGATATCATGATTTTAAAGAGCGTTTAAAATTAAAAATTTCCTTTTATAGCTTTCTACAAAAGATTAAGAGAAGAGATTAATCTCTTTCCTTATTTGTAGTTTAAAAGGATGGTTTTAATTTTTGGTAAAAACTTTCCTTATTTGTAAATCATCTACATGTTTAAAAGAGAGTTTAAAATTTGAAATCTTTCCTTATTTGTTGATTAAAGGAGGATTTTAAATTTTAAGAAAACTTTCCTTTTTAACCATGTTCATGATTTAAAAGAGAGTTTAAAATTAAATATTCTCTTTTATAAGTTTCTACAAAAGATTAAGAAAAGATTTGATATCTTTCCTTATTTGTAGATTAAAAGAGATTTTAATTTTTAGAGATAACTTTCTTTTTATCCACATGTTTAAAAGAAAGATTTTAATTTATTAAATTTCCTTTTTATAAACCAATCATAAAGGGATAAAAATTATTGGAGAAATTTTTTTTAAAAAAAAAATTCTGGAGACAAATTAGGAAGTTTTAATTAATTAAAACTCTCCTTGTTTGTAGCTTTCATATGGCCGGCCAAATAAAATTGAGAAAGAATTTTATTTTTAATTAAATAAATTTTCCTTTTCAATGGCAAAAGAATTAAGGAAGTTTTTATTAAAATTTCCTTATTTGCCAAGATCAAGGATTATAAAAGAGGGGGTAGAGGAGGCTTCAAGACTAACGACTCTATTCTATTTTTCTCCCTCTTTTCCTTGGTGGTGTGGCTGACCCTTCCTTCTTCTCTTCTTCTTCTCTTTGTGGCCGAACCTCTTCATGCTCATGGAGTTTTAATTGGTGGCCGGATCTAGCTTGAGGAAGAAGGAGAGAAAGCTTATATCCCTTGGAGCTTGGTTGGTGGAAAAGATCTTCATCTTTTGGAAGCTTTGTGCTTGGCCGAAATTTGAAGAAAGGAGAAAGTGCTTTGGTGGTTTCTCATCTCGGAAGATCGTTGCCCACACAACGTCCGAGGTTAGAAGAGGAATACGGTAAAAAATCAAGAGGTCTTTCTAAAAGGTATAACTAGTAATTTTTCTTTCCGCATCATACTAGTTATTTTTGGAAATAATACCAAATACAAGAGGCATGTGATTCTAGTATTTCGAATATGTTTTTCGATGTTGTGTTCTTTTGTTTTATTTTTTTTCCCCTTATAATTTGATTGTTCTTTTCGGTTAACCTAAAGTTATTTTAGGAAATTAAATATTAGTTTTCCATAAAAGGTTTTGTTTAGTCGGTGGTGGTTGCTCCCATATGCAAGAAGGCCATGTGCCTCGCCACGTCAGTACTGGGAACCAATTATGGAAATTAATATTTAATGGAATTAATAACTTAAGGTGATTTGGGTCAAACGTGTTAAGTTCCGCAGGAGACCCAAGTCAAAACCTAAAAGAACAAATAGATTAAGTTTTGTATCAAACGTGTTAAGTTCCGCAGACGATCCAAAGTTTAATTTAAAAGAACACATGGTAGCTAGGAAAAGATTCAGACCTTTGTACAAAATTTTTGTACAGTGGAATCACTAGATTTTTCGAGTAGCAACCAACAATTGGTATCAGAGCTAGGGTTTT
Organism: Zingiber officinale; assembly: GCF_018446385.1. NCBI lineage: Eukaryota > Viridiplantae > Streptophyta > Magnoliopsida > Zingiberales > Zingiberaceae > Zingiber > Zingiber officinale. The sequence goes on along the minus strand of NC_055992.1, from coordinate 55,459,121 downwards.
GCCTCTGTGTATTTGGTATTAGTTTAATTATGCACATGTCATACATAATTTAGGCAGGTTAATAGTATGATGTGCTAACTTTGTGGATGCAGGATCCAACTATTATGGCTTATAGTTATTATGTGTGTGATTGGACCCTTGGACATGTCAAGGGCATTTTATTGTGTGTATATGATTGTATTATAAAATACAGCAGGAGCTGTATTTAGTTTTATTAGGATTTTACTTTTGATCTAGTTGCATGTACATTCCTTCGAGGAATATAGGATCAAAATGTAAAATTCTATTTATGTCGCGGATCGAATCTTGCAAAGCGTGGAACCTTCTAAGGACCAGAGGCGCAGCGGAACTAGGAGCAAGATGGATGCGACAGCTAGACCCGGTGGCGGTGGCCAAATATGGCAGCAGCTTGGGATGACAACACACGGAGGACAACAAGAGATAAAAGTCATGATAGTTGAAAATTAGATTTTCTATTTATTGCTTTTATATTGTGCTGTGTGTGCATGTTAGTTTACATATTTAGTAGGCTAGCATAGTTAAAATTCCTCATTTATAAATAACTAAGTGGGAGAGAGATTTTTAAGTAAATCCCATGGTCTCCATTACTGGTTTGTAAGTGATGCAAACAAGCTTGCGCGTTGGCTCTGAGCGCCTTCCTCCATAACGGATGAGCTTGTTTATGGATCACTATAACAGACTTCCATTTTTAGATGACTATAGGAAGTTAATTAAGAACGTGTGATCTTCCCCAACGGAAGGGGCACAATCTTATTAATGGACTTAGTGTCAAGTAATGGTATACACTTAGACACATTTAATAGTATCCTCCCCATCGGAGTCACTGCTATTATTTGTGTGACCAAATGATACCAACTATTAATTTTATTTGTCAAAAAGTTAGGTTGATAAGATAATAAAATTAATGGGTTAAAACCCTCCTTTTACAAATGTTGAATTTGTATACGTCCACACTAACGTGGCATGCAAAATTCACGGTGTTTGAGGTGTTGGTGAATTTAAATAATATTGTTTGACGAATCAATATTTTTTTAAAAAAAATTCAAAAGTTTTTTACCAAATATTTGATCAAAGACAGATCAACTATTAATTTTATTCGTCATAAAGTAAAGTTGACGAAATAATAAAATTAATGAATAAAATCTCCTCTTCGATTTTGTATATGTCCACACTATCGTGACATACAAAATTCATGGGGATTTTTAAGGAGTTGATCTTAACCAAGTATTTTTGTAATTATTATGATTTAAAATGTTTGTCAATCCCCTAGTAGTCATACTATAAGAAAGACTTAGTAATCCCAATTGTAATGATTGGAAATAGGACTTGGACATTAAGGTAGAGTGTCTTCTTAGAACTAAGAACAATACAGGTGTATTTAATTCATTAGTTGAAACATGTTTAGTGGTGTTATCTACCAAAACCTGGAGTGTAGATACAGATGCCATTAATCATGTCCGCAATTCATTGCAGGGTTCCAGGAAACCCGGCAACTAAATGAAAATTAAAACACCGTCTACATGGGCACTACTATAAAAATGGTAGCTGTTGCAGTGGGAGATGTTTATCTTTTGATAAGAATAAAACATGGATTTTTGAGTAATTGTCTTTACGCACCAAGTTTAGAAAGAACTAGTTTTCAGTTTCTAAACTATTCAAAGAACTTGATATTCTGCCTCTTTTAATAACAAAGTTGTTATTAAGAAAAAGAGGGAAGTTATCTGTTCTGGTACGTTGGTTGGCAATTTATAAATCCAATAACTCTCACGATACAACAAATGAAAATTAGTAACATATCTTCTAACTTTAAGAGAAAGTAACCTTTGAAAATGAACCAATTATATCTTTGGCTTCTAAGGCTAGGTTATATTAACTTGAGTAGGATTCATTGGTAGCTGATGAACTTTTGGTTCATTAGTAGTGGAAATCTTTCCAACCTACGAGTCTTACTTGGAAGGAAAAATAACCAAGAAGCTTTTAAAGTCTAAGGGGTATGGAGTCAAAGATATATTGGAATTGGTTCATTCTGATTTGTGTGATCCTATGAGCATCCAGGCAAGATGTTGTTTCAAATATTTCATCTATTTTATAGACAACTATTTGAGATACGGATATATTTACTTGATGTGCCGCAAGTCTAAGTGCTTTGATTAGTTCAAAGAGTACGAGGCTGATGTGGAGAAACGACAAAGTAAAAGTATCAAGACACTACGGTAAGATCGTAGTGGCAAGTACCTCTTGGGAGAATTTAGGAGTCATTTATCAGAAGTAGGGATTCAATCCCAACTAACTGCATCTGGTACACCCCAACAGAATGGTGTAGGAAAAGGAAGGTATAGGATTCTTATGGAAATAAGTAGATTGATGAGTTATTAAGAATATTATCAAAATCATTTTAAGGATATACTCTGGAAACGAGAATAAATATAGTACCTTCTAAAGTCAGAACTCTCTACTCATATAGAATTGCTGAATAGGCGTAAGCCTATTTCGAAGCATATTCGGATTCGGGTAGTCCAGCACATATGCAGAAGAGAAATAATGATAAGTTGGACAGGAATTCACTTGTTTGTGGGTTATCCTAGTGAAATGAAAGTAGGTTTATAGTCTTAAAAAGCAGAAGGTCATTGTTAGCATCAATGACCGATTTCTAGAAAAGGACTATGTAATAAACCATGTGCCTATAAGATAATTTGTTCTTAAGGAAATAATAAAAGGCATGTCTAATCTAGTACCAACTGTACAAGATGAGATACCACAAGGAAACTGCAACACGTATCACAAATGATACACAATTACAGAAAGTGTCTTGTCGTAGTGGGAGGGTTGTTAGGCAACCTAAAAAGATTCATGTTTTGGGAGAGTTTTTGGACTCGATCCCTGGAGGACATGAACCTGATCTCCGGACATATGACGAAACACTCCAAGATAAAGATGCAACATCTTGGCAAAGAGTAATGAATAACAGAATTAGAATATATGTATTCTAATAAAATCTGGAAGCTTGTAGAACCACCAAATGGTGTAAAAGCCTTTGGGTGTAAAAATCTCTATAATAGGAAAAGAGGGATAGAAAGGAAGGTAGTAACTTTCAAAGCAAGGCTTGATGAAAAAGGAAACTTTTTCACTGGAAGTCATGCTTAAGTCTATCCGGATTCTTTTGTCTATTTGGCAAGTGGATGTCAAGACAGCATTCCTTAATGGAAGTCTTAATGAAAGCATCCATATAAAGCAACCAGAAGGGTTCATTGCAAAGGGCTAAGAGCATCTTGTGTGCAAGCTCAATCAGTCTTTGGACTGAGGCAAAGCTTCAAGGTCTTGGAACATCCGGTTTATCAAAGTAATCCAGACCTATGGATTAATTGAGTAAACGGATAAGTCTTGTGTATACAAAAGGTGTGAGGGAAACGTGGTGGTATTTCTTGTACTATACGTAGATAACATTTTTGGTAGTTGGAAACAATATCAAAATGTTGTCAGAAGTAAGGGTATGGTTATCCAAATAATTCGATATAAAGGACTTGGGAGAATGTATATATTTTTGAGATCAAAATAATAAGGGATCGAAAGAAAAAATATATTTTACTTATCCCAAGCTTGATACATCGGAAAATCCTTGCTCGTTTTAAGCATGCAAAACTCCTCAAAAGGTTTCTTACCTTTTAAGCATGGAGTGTCTTTATCTAAAGAGATGTCTCCGATGACATCAAAGGAGATTGAGGACATGTAGGCAGTTCTTTATGCTTCGGCAGTTAGACAACCTAATGCATGCTATGAACGAGATCAGAAATCTGTTTTGCCAAGGGCATAGTTAGCAGATATCAAAGTAACTCTAGACAAGGACATTGGACTGCAGTAAAGTATATATTAAAGTACCTTAGAGGTGCTAGAGATTATATGCTAGCTTACAAGGCAGTTAATTTGGTCCATGTGGGTTACACGGATTTTAACTTCCAATCGGATAGGGACAATAATAAGTAGACCTCGGGGTTTTGTGTTTACTTTAGAAGGAAAAGTCATAACTATGGAAGAGTGATAAGCATAGGTGTTTTTCTGGACTCCACCATAGAAGCTGAGTATATGGCAAGCCTCTGAGGTAGCCATAAAAGCTGAATGACTTAATTACCTCAAGATAAACTTAGATATGATTTCTAGTTTGTCCAAAGATTATTACAATTTATTGTAATAATAATGGTGCAGTAACAAACTCGAAGAAACCATGAGTCTATAAGGCAAGTAAACATAATAGAGCGCAAGTACTACCCAATACGAGAAATTGTATAACGAGGAGAAGTTGTTGCCGCCTAGATTACATCAGATGATAACCTAAGGTCCTTAAGGCAAGAGTTTTTTGAAAGGCATGGGAATCAGATGTATGGCAGCAGATATGTCAGCTTAGTCTTTTAGTATAAGTGGGAGATTGTTATAGTGTATACTAAAAGCCTAGCTTTTGGTATAAACATTTATCTAGAAATAAGAATCACATTGGTCAAATGCCTACATTTGTGATAAATGTAGTTGTTCAATTAATTTATATTGTAGATAACATGGTGTGTGGTGTCACACACAGAAGATCATGTTATCAGTACCTTATAAATTATAAACAGTAGCTCACGACCATGATGAAAAGGAACAAACCATTGGAATGTCGTAGTGTAATTAGGTGTTAGTTTATTTTAACTATATAATTACACTAGTACACTAAGAGTGTAATGAGTAGGACCATTAGAGGTCATTTCTTTTATACTGACTTTATAAAGGAACAAAGACCTCAGTTATTATGAAAGTGTGTGTGCTCTTAATCCTAATATAATAACAAGCATATATATTTGATATTTATTTCTTTAATTTATCAATGGGTGAGATTTAGTTCGATGAATCAATAAGCCCGATAAGTTGGGAAATGATATCACTTATAGTGTGTGTTGTTGATTATAGAAGGAAACTGTGTCCTAGTAATCTAGGTTGAGAATGTCCCCAAGAGGAGCTCATAAGGATTGTCATGTTAAACCCTGCAGGTGGACTTAGTCCGACATGGCGATGAAGTTGAGTGATACTACTCTTGGAGCTAGATAATAATTAAGTGAGTTGTCAGTAACTTACTTAATTAGTGGGCATTTGTTATCTTAAACACAGGGAGACTAACACACTCATGATAAGGAGCCCAAAATGTAATTTGGGATTGGTGCGGTAGTTCAATAATAGTTCTCTAGTGGAATGAATTATTATTGATAAAATTAAGTTGTGTGTTCGGGGCGAGCACGGGATGCTTAATTTTATCGGGAGACCAAAACCAATTCCTCCTCTCGGTCCCTATCGTAGCCTCTAGTATATAGAGATTTATACCCACCGCATACCCACCTTCTTACCCATCCAATGGGGCCGGCCAAGCTAGGAACCTAAGCTGGGTAGGCCAAGACCAAGTGGATGAGCCTTGTAGTGGTAGGCCAAAGCTTGGGTCCCAAGCTCAGGTGACAACTAGAATATTAAAAAGGATTTTTTAAATTATTTCTTATGTGGATATCATGATTTTAAAGAGCGTTTAAAATTAAAATTTCTTTTATAGCTTTCTACAAAGATTAAGAGAAGAGATTAATCTCTTTCCTTATTTGTAGTTTAAAAGGATGGTTTTAATTTTTGGTAAAAACTTTCCTTATTTGTAAATCATCTACATGTTTAAAAGAGAGTTTAAAATTTGAAATTTTTCCTTATTTGTTGATTAAAGGAGGATTTTAAATTTTAAGAAAACTTTCCTTTTTAACCATGTTCATGATTTAAAAGAGAGTTTAAAATTAAATATTCTCTTTTATAAGTTTCTACAAAAGATTAAGAAAAGATTTGATATCTTTCCTTATTTGTAGATTAAAAGAGATTTTAATTTTTAGAGATAACTTTCTTTTTATCCACATATTTAAAAGAAAGATTTTAATTTATTAAATTTCCTTTTTATAAACCAATCATAAAGGGATAAAAATTATTGGAGAAATTTTTTTTAAAAAAAATTTCTAGAGACAAATTAGGAAGTTTTAATTAATTAAAACTCTCCTTGTTTGTAGCTTTCATATGGCCGGCCAAATAAAATTGAGAAAGAATTTTATTTTTAATTAAATAAATTTCCTTTTCAATGGCAAAAGAATTAAGGAAGTTTTTATTAATATTTCCTTATTTGTCAAGATCAAGGATTATAAAAGAGGGGGTAGAGGAGGCTTCAAGACTAACGACTCTATTCTATTTTTCTCTCTTTTCCCTTGGGTGTGGCCGATCCTTTCTTTCTTCTTCTCTTCTTTGTGTGACCTCTTCATGCTCATGGAGTTTTAATTGGTGGCCGGATCTAGCTTGAGGAAGAAGGAGAGAAAGCTTATATCCCTTGGAGCTTGGTTGGTGGAAAAGATCTTCATCTTTTGGAAGCTTTGTGCTTGGCCGAAATTTGAAGAAAGGAGAAGGTGCTTTGGTGGTTTCTCATCTCGGAAGATCGTTGCCCACACAACGTCCGAGGTTAGAAGAGGAATACGGTAGAAAATCAAGAGGTCTTTCTAAAAGGTATAACTAGTAATTTTTCTTTCCGCATCATACTAGTTATTTTTGGAAATAATACCAAATACAAGAGGCATGCGATTCTAGTATTTCGAATATGTTTTTCGATGTTGTGTTCTTTTGTTTTATTTTTTTTCCCCTTATGATTTGATTGTTCTTTTCGGTTAACCTAAAGTTATTTTAGGAAATTAAATATTAGCTTTCCATAAAAGGTTTTGTCTAGTCGGTGGTGGTTGCTCCTATATCCAAGAAGGCTATGTGCCTCGTCACGTCAGTACTGGGAATCAATTATGGAAATTAATATTTAATGGAATTAATAACTTAAGATGATTTGGGTCAAACGTGTTAAGTTCCGCAGGAGACCCAAGTCAAAACCTAAAAGAACAAATAGATTAAGTTTTGGATCAAACGTGTTAAGTTCCGCAGGCGATCCAAAATTTAATTTAAAAGAACACATGGTAGCTAGGAAAAGATTCAGACCTTTGTACAAAATTTTTGTACAGTGGAACCACTAGGTTTTCCGAGTAGCAACCAACAGTTCTCCGGACTAGGTCAGAGAGGGCTCGGAAGCTCGTTCTCTGGACCGGACGAAGTTGGAGAGGGCTCGGTAGCTCGTTCTCTGGACTAGGTCAGAGAGGGCTCGGTAGCTCGTTCTCTGGACCGGACGTGAATGTCGGAGAGGGCTCGGTAGCTCGTTCTCCGGACTAGGTCAGAGAGGGCTCGGTAGCTCGTTCTCTAGATCAGGAAGGCTTTAGGGTTTAAGGCTGGGAAATTGGATCGGTCTCACGATCGATCCGTGATATTATGGTATCGGATCGGTCACGACCGATCCAAAGGATACATCGATTCTCACGGTCATTCGATCGGTCCGTGACCGATCAGTAACCAAACAGATTAGGAGAAGAAATAGGAGGGATCGGTCTGTGGACCGATCCACCTATGGCCTGATCGGTCCACAGACCGATCAAGGCTCTGCAACCAACTCTGTGAGAGTTGGGATCGGTATGGGGACCGATCAGCATAGGGCCTGATCGGTCCCCTGACCGATCAGATCCATCCTGGATCGATCAGGGTGGAGCCTGATCGGTCCAGGTCTAGTCGTTGAGTCACAACGGCTAGATTCTGTGTCTGTGTCTTCTTCTTCGCAGGTTCATATAAAACAAGAGGTGGAGGGCCTCTACAGTAAGGTTGACTTCTTCTTGCTCCTGCGATCTGAGCTTTGTTGAGCTCTCCACTGCTTAAGCTTCGTGTGAGCTTCCCTCGGCTGGGTCTCCAACTGATCAGTTGCTGCTGTGGTTGGCATCCGTGAAGTTGCTGCTTCATCAACAGTCGACGAGAAGGCAAGCAAACTAGTGTATTTACATTCATATTGTTCTTGACTTCTTGCTTTATATTTGTACTCCGATCTTGCTGTTGCAAGAGAGATTGTGGCGAGGTTTCTCCACCTAGAAGGAGTTTTTATTAGCCGATTTTCTGGGGTCTCATCCACCGACGGATTGATAGGATTCGTCCACCTTACAGACACGCCGATGAGTAGAAGTATCATCTCCGAACCTCGTTATATCGTCGCGTTTGAGGTTTGATATTCTCCTGTTTCGTTTCTATCTTTTATTTCCGCTGCGCTGACTAAAATTGTAGGAAGAAACGTGAATTTAGGGTCGGCTATTCACACCCCCCCCCCTCTCTAGCCGCGTCCGAAGGTCCTAACACTTCTCATAAAACTAGGCGTGTTCATAGCCAAGAACGAACACACTCATGAGAACTAAGTTATATCAGAGAGAGTCTTGGGTGAGATTTATCACTGCTTACATAGACGATAGTATAGTTCAAGGACATCATATCTACTATCAGCTAGTAAGCAACTAAATCTTCACAAGGGAAGGTTCAAAGGGGAAAACCTACCTATCCTATACTTGACTCAACTACTGAATGTTATCACATATCCTATCTCCATTTATGTGGAGGATTGTTAAATATGTGAATGGAGAAGATGTGGAAGAAGAGAGAAACTTCATTGTGAATGGGACTTTAGTCCCATATTGGGAGCTTCAAGGCTTGTTGGCTGGTCTATATTGATTCACATGTATTGAGGATGTGAACAAATGCATAGGGAGAGGCTCTCTCTCACACGTGGGTGCGCAAGGGTGCAAATCTAGGGTACGGATTGCACTGAACCATGTTGACTCGTGTGCGGGCACGACCTACGCACGCTGAACGCCGGACTGGTCGGGGCAAAATTCGCTCAAGTGAAACAACCAACATTTTATCACGTAAACCTTTTGCTGTTGTGTAACGGATGCATTAAGTTTGAGATTAATGCAGAATCTCAACGTTCGAGTAATAATGAGTGAAACAGTAGACGTTTCACTGCTCGGCTAGTATTGGTCATTAATCGACCATTAACGTTGTCGTTGATCTGATCTCTTATATAAGGAGGATGCGATCACAGATAGAGAACACACACGCAACAAAGCAAGCAGAAGCTCTCAACCTCATTTCCCTCCTCTGTCGTACAACTCCTGCTCGACAGAGTATCCGTGATAGCGATCGGGTGCCACTCAGTTCGCCGTGACCACCAGTGTTTGGCCGATCTACCCTCCACTCGGCCAATCCGCCCTCTCGGTCGATCCGCCCTCTCGGCTGATTCGCCCTCCGCTCGATCGATCCACCCTCCTCTTGGCCGATCTGCCCTTTGCTTGGTCGATCCGTCCTCTCGGCCAAACCGCCCTCTGCTCGGCCGATCCATCCTCCGCTCGATCGATCCGTCCTCCGCTCGATCGATCTGTCCTCTGCTTGGCCGACCTATCCTCTTGGTCGATCCGCCCACTCTGCCGCACAGACTAACGGCTCAACTGATCTTTTTACTCAGCAATTCTTCGGTTCGTAACAGAAATCAACCCCTGCTGACGGTCTGAGATTATCTGTTTAAATCATCTTGATTGTAAATTGAATTTAATTCAGAGTAATTTAAATTCAATTAATATCCTGTATATCTCCGACAACAAATGAGTTGTATCCAACATTACGATATTACGGTTCGGCAAATCTGTAACGATATTGCGGTTCGGCAGTAATGAATAAAGTTCTTTTCTTTATACGGCCACTACTAACTTACTACATTGCAGAGCAGAGCACAGCAAAGAGAAAGAAGAAAGGAGAAAAAGAAGGAGCGGAATCAAACGCTAGGGAGAACCTTCTTGACGATCTCATCGCTGAGGGCGGCAATCTGCGAGTCAAGGGCCTTGATCGTTTCATCCTTCTGCCTCTCCAAGTTCTGCAGCGCCTCCGCTAGCTCCGCCTCCACCCGCTTCCGGCCCTCCGCCAGCTTCTTCTCCAACTCCTCCGTCGTCTCCTTCTTCATCTGATTCAGCGCGGCCGAGATCTCGGCCCGCGCCGCCTTCATCACCGCAGCTGCCTGCTCCTCCAGCTGCTTCACCTCGGCGGACACGTCTTTCACGTCGGTGAGTTTGCCTCGGATGGCGGCGTCCCGCTCGTCCATGAACTTGCCCAACGGCGTGAAGTAGATCTTGTCCAGCGCCACCATCAGGAGGAGGAACTCGATGGCGATGGCCGGCAGCGTCAGGTTGAAGTCGAACAGCGCCGCCTTCTCGATCTGCTCCGCCAGCGCGGGCAAGGGCGAGGTGGCCAGCGCTACGGCGGCAGCGATCGGGAGGGATCGGAAGGTGAGGAGGCGGAAGGGCGGTGGAAGCAGAGGCCTGCCCAGGCTGGGCCTATCACTATCCTCGGCGGACATCCGGATGGCAGGGAGAGGGCGGATAACTCGACGGCATGTTGTGGAGGTGAAAGAGAGGGAGGAGGCGATGGTGGCGGTGCACGACATGGTATGTATGTCCTCTACTGAGATCACTGCCTCCGCCGGAGCTGATAGATAATTCGATTGAGTTTGCCTGCGACTGATCGGCCAAGAAGAAAGCGGCGGATATGAGGCAGAGAAAGGAGGACCCTAACCTTATCGGATTCCAACCAATTCTTCACCACACACACGCACATCGCATAATAATAAATAAAAATGATGTATTTTATGTATTTTACTTTTTCCCACAAAAACATCCGACTCGATTTCTAATACTTTTGAAAAAATGAGTCGCTCCAACTTAATTTCTAAAACACCCTCAATTTCTAATTCTCAATAACTCTTAATAATAAATATGAAATTTAATTTTAAAATGATATAGTATAAATATATATTTAAGTACTTATATCTATAAAAAAAACATTTAAAAAACATAAATACTTAACTAAAAGAAAACACACTCGATGCTACGACTAATTTTCAAGTAACTTTAGTTGACCAACATCAATTCAATCAATCGTTTGAAATCAAGCTAGTCTTTACAAGATAACCAAAAGTTTTGCTGTTACTGGACCAATCCATTAATTGACTAAACCCTGTTCAATTGACTCAAACCCAAAAAAGATTATTCTATTTCCGAACAAATAATGTATAATTCACTCAGCAATCGACTAAATACTCTAATCTACTGAACCAACCTTTAGTCAACTCAATCAACTTAAAGATCCCAATTTCAGTCAATTTATGCCTTCGTAAGCCAACACAGCTCCACGGTTAAATTTGATCCCAAACTACAACTAGAAACTTGTTGCCCCTTGGTCGAAAACTGTCTACAAGCTAACTAGGTAGCCCCTTGGTCAAAAACTCTCTACAATCTAACTAGCCCCTATCCAAGTTTACCCATATCATTCTTTGATGATGTTATCCAAAGTGTAAACCCCATGCTATATATATATATATATATATATATATATATATAATCTTTCAAGTCTTGATTTCCATATCGCCCATAATGATACTACTTAAAAATTCCATGCTGTCTTCACATGCCCAGTCTCCATACTTTCAAGTCTTCAACCACTTGCATAAAGGCTTTGCCTCCAGATTTTCACATCTCCAAAGGTCTTGCTTCAAAATATTCATCAACTATATGCTCCTCATCTTAAAGTCCACCTTACTAGAATCTTTTAATCCCACAGAAGTCTTATTTGATTACCTTGAAGTTCACCTCATACCAAAGCTCTGAGCCATTGAGCCAAATCAACTTGAGTTAACTCTGTTGAGAAACCCCATATAAAACCTTCCATGTCCCCACAAACTCAATACATAGATATTAATACCGTAGATAAATCTAACTATATATTTTTTTTGTCATATATATTAAAACATCCTCAAGGGAACATGATCATCTAACCACTTTTTGTGTCAACAATCTTACCAAACCACTTAAGAGCATCATTGCACATTAACATAATTGGCTTAAGTTACATTACCATCTAGACACTTAATGAATGAGTAGATCAAGAGGGAGCACAAATTACTCCATCATCATAGTCTATTAATGAGTTGAAGAAAAACATTATTGTGAAATTGTGATGCAACTTCAAAAACTCAAAAGGAACATTGCTCAATCATGGCTATTGTTGATCCATCGACCAAGTCACTATTCAAATGAATGACCCACTTGATCATCTAGAACACACAAATGCAGCTCCATATAACTCTTAAGATATATTTGACAAGAGGGAACGACAAGGAAATGAAATAGATTGACTTTGTGGAACAATCGTAATGCATCTATCTCATCTAGTTTGTCCAATTTGTTCGTCCATTCTAACCAACACGGTTCTCAAACCTACACTAGCACTTCCAATGCATCTAATCCAGTCAAGCCACCTAGTCTATTTGACCTTTATATTCTACTATGCTTGACTATCCATTGATTATTCCAACCGTTTTGGTTTTCCTATTAATTTGATTGTCTATTTGGATCTCCGATTAGGCCAACTTGTTTAATCCATTGATTGGTCTAGTCTATTAAACTTAACCTATTAGTTTAACCCATTCATTCAATTTGCATTGTTATTTTTCTATTTGGCGTTTTGTTCAACAAATGTATTTCAACATACTGTGTGTCCAACCTCCATGACTTGTCTAGCTCGCTTGATATGTTCATTTCATTCAATCCACCTACTTCATTTGACTAGCTCGACTATTATAGTTCAACTTGTTTGTTTGGGCATATTATTCTGCTGACTTGCTCAACCTATCTAGTATACTTGATACATTGCCTGATTAGTTTAACCCATTGAGTTTGGCCTAAAAGCCTCACTCAATTTGTCCAACCAATTCGACCTCTTTGATCTATCCAATACATCCAAACCCCTCTAGTTAACATTTAGTCTACAGCTATGCCCAATTCATTAAATATTTTCCTTTTTAGTCTGTGATCTAATCTGTTTCATTCGATTTGTCTCAATCTATCACCTTTCAACTTGCCTAGCTTTTTCTTCCATAATTAACTAACCTAACTCAATTAGTTCCCTTGACTAATTAATGTACATTTTAGATTTAATATTATTTGATAGTATTATTATATTAAATAAAACTAAAATGTTTCATTCCATTAGGTTGTTGAAGTAGTCATTCCTTAAATCATTCTATATTAAATTGAATTACCTAAATTGAAGGAGTCATATGGAGCATAAATCCATTCTCATTTTATTTCATTCTACCATATATGTGTTACAGTTGTAGGTGTAAAAGTTGAAGGTTTTGAACAAGATAAAAAATTTCAGTAAGAATTCGGAATCCAAATAGCAAACAGCAATGAAACGCCAAACCCAAGTGTTCTTAACCACATTACACAAATTTTATTTTGAGTTTATTGAGTTTAGTGTAAAATACCTCATATGACACTATTTAAGGACTCCTAAAATAAGTGGTCCAGTGAGATACTCATACAAAAAGCAGCCATGAGTCATATACATCAGTTGGGTGTTCGTGCCCGGAACGTCTTAGATAGCTCTTTAACAATAGTCTTCTCCTTCGCACCGCCATCCGATTCATGATGCCATTTTCTTGACGTGTTAGCGACCTGGAATTTCCATTAAGAACTAATTCAGCAGCAAAGATACAGATATAACAGTGAGGGCCAGAGAGCTTGAGGTAAGCCAATGTCACGATATTTAGCTCTCCCGTAGACAACAAAAAGTACCAATGGAGCATCCATGCACTAATAAAGTATCTCAGGAAAAATAATTGTGCTATTACCCATGTAATTAAGCACTAAGAGTAAATGCAATAATATATATTAGGAATATTAATATGGCACCATTACAAATATCTAATTAAAACTAAAAATACTAATCAAGACTAAACATTTAGCATATACCCTACTATTAAATAGCTACATTCTCCATGCATGCAAAGAACAAATGAGAATGCATCACTATGCTTAGTCACAGTGAGGCCGAATTTTGGAACAGTACTTGAAGGGCGGTAAATAAGTCAAGCTAAGCAAAGCTTTGGGGTGTTCAAGTTTATTTGATAAGGTAACCGAACCGAGCCAAGCTAAACCGAGCCTAAAATGAATCAAGCATTTGAAATGATTGTTTAAACTTGGCTTGGTTTATTTTTGATGAACTTGAGCTTGGCTTAAGTTTGTTTCGTTTAGATGTTATCAATTTTTCAATTCAAACTTATTTGATTGTTTGGAACTTTTACTTGTTTGATTAGTTATTGAGCTTATTAAGTTAAACTTGTTTGTTTATTTTAAAAGTTTGTTTTTATTTATTTAGTAAGTTAATAAGAGTTTTATTAATGAACATGGTTCACAAACGTTGTTCACGAACATTGTTCACAAACGTTGTTCACGAACATTAACAAGCTGAACACATATGTATTCAAGTTTGTTTATTTAGTTTAACGAGTTATTCAAGTTTGTTTATTTAATCGATCTTGTGTGTATTGAACGAACATAAACAAACTCTTATCAAGCTGAACACCAAACTTGTTCATGAGCATTCAATTCATTTACCATCCTAAGTACTTCCGACGAATGATTAGAATTAAATCTTGACTAAAGAGATGGAACATTAATAGAAAATTAAATTGAGCCTCTAGTTCAATTCTGATAAATACAGAAAGGAATTAGATGTCTGTCAATGTTTGGATCTTAGTAAACCACAAATTGTATGCGCAATTGTTTAAAATTAAAAGAATCTAATTTTGTCATTGAATCTAATTTAAGGGTGCACTAATTTTGTTTAGAAAGATTGTAATTATGTCAAATGAAATATTTGATAGCTTCATTACTCATTTTTAGCACTGAGCTTTTCTTTAAATCAATGGTTGGAGTCATAAGAAAGGGGAAATATGGACTGGAGAGAAGCGAGAAGAAGAAAAACCCATAATGGTGTTTACTTGACTGAAAGAATGGGAAGAAGAGTAATGCTTTCAAAGATTTTGAATCATCATTCTTTTAGACTCAACATCTGCCCTCAGCAGGCTCTTCTTCTGTTCTTTTATCTCTGTCGTGTTCAGGAAGTGCAGTAAACAACCATATTTTCCCACTTTCCCACTCTTACGCCTCCCCTATTATTTTTTCTATTTAATAGAAGGTTTCTCAGATTAATTAACCATCTCCTACCAACATAATTTTGTGCATGATGACCTCAAGTTCAATCAACAATAGTTAGCCTACTAGAAACCTCCTCCAAGAATCCAAAAAACGAAAAGGACTCGTGAGATCATGTTATAACAAAATGTAAATGGCAATCTGGTGCACGGAGCTCTCATCATCTCAAGAAAGGGTCGGATCATATTGAATCAATGGATATTATCATCATCTATATTACAAACTTCTCCATCAAAGTCAGCCTAGCATGGAGTCTTCAAACGCTAGCAAAAGACACTTGATATTATTTACCTCAATACCAACAAGTGGATTAAGAGGGGATGAAAAGGTAGTCGGAGCCAACATTCACAAATTTAAGTTTTGTTAGTCTTGAAGAAAGTATAAAGTAGATATAACCTTGAAATGCAATATCTGGCACTGATCCTCTCTAGCTTGGCCTCAGTTATGATTGAAGACTTGGGATAAAATAATCCCAATTGAATTCCCTACTTCAATGTCAGGGTTCTTGATGGGGAATGTGATTGCGCACAATAGGTTTTGGTCCTATCGGACGAGAGCACCTTAGAACAAAAGATCTAGGTTAGGAGCATCTGGGTTGATGGAGATTAATTTTGGTGGAAGTAGAGGTATAAAAAAGGAGCGGAGGCAGTAAAGCAAAGGGTTTAGGAAGTTTGAATCCAGTCAAGATTCAGGTTCAATGGACAAGCAATGTATGTCAGTTGATTTGTAGTGGCCACAATCAGGCATAAGATGACTAGGAATAGATTAGGAAACAATTTATGTACAAAAAAAAAATGCTAAGTGCATGCTGCTAATGAATGTTGTTGGAAAATATTAAACTAGTCTGAAGAAGCGAAAAATTTAATTAGCTAATCAAAACTTAACTGGAATGGCAAAAAATGTACTACATGCACCGAAATAGCCCAAACTGAGGTAATTTTTTGTGCTATCTCTTGAACCACAGTAATGTGGACACCTTTGTTGGACACCACTATAATTGGAAGCAAATTATCAGTTTGGAATAAATCTGTTACTACCTAATTAGCTACTAGAATAAATTTACTACCGCCTAAATTGTCAGTTTGGAATAAATCTGTTACTACCTAATTAGCTACTAGAATAAATTTACTACTGCCTAAATTGCCAGTTTGGAATAAATCTACTACTACCTAATTAGCTACTGGAATAAATTAACTACTCTCTAATTAGCTACTGTCTAAATTTGCTACAACTATAAGTAGAAATAAATAAAGGATCTTTCTATTTTTGATTCCTTGTTTCCTTTAGGAATCGGTCTTTTCCTTTTTTCCTTAAATAGTCCATGTAATTGACTCCTTACATAAGGAGTGTTATTATCAATGAAGAAGGAAAGAAAAATTTGAGTAACTTGGATCTAGGACGAGTCTTTCCCCTTTCCTTTTCTCCTTATGTGTTGCATGACCAAGTATGGATTTAGATCTCGACTTATGACTCGATCCTACACTCAGGACCATAACAACTTGGTATCAGAGTCAATCATGGGTGACACGGATCCGACCGCATCCAAACTCGATGCCTTCATGGAGAAATTGACCTCACATCAGCAAGTTTTTTAGGAACAAATCACCTCCTGCCAACCAGGACTAGAGGAGCAGATGGGCAAGATATCCCATACTGTTCAAGATGCTAGATGATAACCTTTGCCCACTGCAGACAACCCTACCAAGCGGAGTATGGCCCTTCTAAGGCCTCGGAGGTCAAACCCGCTGGTACCATGGCTCCGCGATACTCGAAGATAGAGTTCCCACCTATTCTGGAGAAGGGGATCCACTGAGCTAGGTTAAAAGGTGCAAAAAAATTCTTTACCAACAAAAGGACCACAGAGGCTGAGAAGGTTGGCTTTGCTGCCTTCTACTTGGTAGGGGAAGTCTAACTTTGGTTTGATCAGATAAAGCAAGAAGAGCCAAAGATGACTTGGAAGCAGTTCAGAGACCACTGTTATATCCACTTTGGCCCGCCTTTTAGCAACAATCCTCTGGGAGAGCTAGTAAATCTGAAGCAAACAAGCTCTGTAGAAGACTATCAGCGGTAATTTCAATCCCTCCTCTCCCGAACCTCGGACCTCTGACCCCGACAACAGGTTGACTTGTTCACAACGAGGCTAGTTGAAGATCTTCGTATCAACATCGAGCTACAGAAGCTTGGAAACCTGGGCATTGCAATGAATATAATCAGGGCATTAGAACGGAAGCAGTGCTTCTATCGAGGCGAGCGCCCACTGCATACAAATTGGGGCGGAATCACATCCAAGTTCAACCCTAGCAGTAAAGGCACTCCTGTAACAAAGACCAAGACCATGGAGGACAACAGCAAGGGGACTCCACCTGCCTCACTCTTCAAGCGTCTATCCTGCGCCAAGATGGTAGAACGAAAAGCTAAGGGCCTCTGTTTTAACTGCGACGAGTCCTATTCCATGGGTCACAAGTGTAAGCGTCTGTTTTGGATGGAAGTGTTGGATGATGACAATGAAGGTGAGGAAGAGGGGGAGACGGACCCGGAAATTTTCCTCCATACTATCAGTGGCGTTAGAAATTCACAAACAATGCAACTGTTGGCCGCAACCCATGGGATACCTATCTCGGTCCTAGTGGATTTTGCGCGAAGGGCTAGTGCCAAGCCTAAACGTGGAGATTCAGAAGCGACTTGGCCTGAAGGTATGCGTTGCCAACGGAGAGCACGTGCCAAGCTTAGGCCTCTGCAAGTATGTACCCTTACAGGTGGGCAAAGATACCTTCTCTGTTGATTTCTACATGCTTCCGTTTGAAGGGTTTGACATGATTTTGGGAGTTAAATGGCTACGCACCCTAGGCCCTATTATATGGGACTTTCATTCCCTAATGATGAAATTTGTCTGGGCGGACAAGGAGGTCCTCTGGCGCGATCACCCGTTGGAATCGAAGCCATGTACAGCCATGATACGCAATGAGGAATTCATGGGAAACAAACTGGAGTCATTGCTTGAGGATCACGATGACTTGTTTTAAGAACTTGCAGGCCTCCCTCCACCCCGAAACTGTAATCATCGTATCATGCTCTTGTCAGTATTCGCCCCCATGGTGGTCCGCCCTTACCACTACCCGATTCTCACCCATGGTAACATCCTCCTGGTAAAAAAAGCATGATGGCTCGTGGCGTTTCTGTATTAACTATCGTGAGCTCAACAACCGTAATGTTAAGGACAAGTTTCCCATTCCAGTAGTGGAGGAATTACTTGACGAGCTCCATAGGGCGCAGTACTTCACCAAACTAGACTTGCACTCCGGATACCACCAGATCCGAATGAACCCCAGGGATATCGAGAAGACAACCTTCCGTACCCACCATGGTCACTTTGAGTTCCTGGTCATGTCCTTCGGCCTCACCAATGCCCCGTCAACCTTTCAAGCATTGATGAATGAAGTCTTCCAACGCTATCTTTGTAAGTTTATTTTGGTTTTCTTTGACGGCATCTTGATCTATAGCCCACGAGGGATACTCACTTGGAGCATTGCCGACTTGTCCTTGTATTGTTATTTCTAAAACAATTCAAGTGTTCCTTTGGTCAGCCCCACGTATCTTACTTGGGTCATGTTATCCATTCCCGAGGGGTTGAGGTGGATCGCAGCAAAAAATCCAGGCTACTGAGGAGTGGCCCAAACCTCAAACTTGCAAAGCTCTCATGGGATTTCTCGAACTAACAGGCTACTACCACAAATTCATCCAGGTTTATGGGCAAATCACAGCCCCTCTCACAAGTCTTCTTAGGAAGAATGCATTCCAATGGTCCAAAGAGGCTGAAGAGGCATTTGGGCAATTTACGAAGTCCCTATCAGAAGCATCGGTGCTTTGTTTGCCTAATTTTTGTGAAGAGTTTGTAGTGGAGTGTAACGCTACAGGGAGTGGACTTGGAGCCATTCTTCAACAACTAGGGCACCCCATTGCTTTCTTCAGTCGAAAATAAGCAGAGCATCATCTCAACTTAGCAGCATATGAACAAGAACTCATTGGTTTGGCCAAAGTCGTTATCCACTAGAGAATACCTGTGGGATCGTCACTTTTTGATACGAACAAACCCTTGCAGTTTGAAGTACTTGTTGGAACAGCACATCACCCCCAACAACATTGGATTAGCAAGCTAATGGACTTCGACTTCCTGGTGGAATTTAAGGTAGGCTGCTTGAATCCCTCTCCCGCTGTCACAAGGAGGAACCTATTATAATGACTCTTTCTATTCCCTGTGCGGAGATCTTTAAAAAAGATACGAACTGAAGTGAACTCTAATTCGGAGTTGTTCGGATTACTAGGTCGAGTTCAACGTGGAGAGGAGGGGCCCGAGTGGGAAGCTCGGGATGGCTTAATCTTCTACAAGGGGCAGATTTTCCTTCCAACAAATCTCCGCTGTTTTCCACAGTGCTCGTGGTTTTTCATGAGGCTAGGCATGAGTGGATACAGAAGACATTGCACCGCCTTCATGCCGACTTCTATTGGCCAGGTATGAAGTGAGATATCTTGTCTTTTGTGTGACAATGTGTTACCTGTCAGCTCAATAAATGGCAGAACTTACAACCAGCAAGTCTACTTCAACCTCTTTCTATCCCCAAACAAGTATGGACAGATATCTCGATGGACTTTATCAAGGATTTTCCGAAGGTGAAGGGTAAATCCGTCTTGTTTATAATAGAGAATCGTTTATCCAAGTATGCTCATTTCATTCCCCTAGACCATCTGTATATAGCAGTCTCAGTGGCTGCGATCTTCTTTACTGAGATATTCCGCCTCCACGGAACGCCTGAATCTATTGTCTTTAATCGTGAAAGGTTTTCCTTAGCTCTTTTTTTTTGCGGGAATTGTTCCGACTTTGTGGAACCAAGCTAGCTTTTTCCTCAGCCTATCACCCACAGTCTGATGGCCAAATGGAGTTGGTTAACCGCACCATTGAAATGTATCTGCACTGCCTTGTTGGGGACTAACTACGGAAATGGCTTGAATGGCTTCCATGGCCCGAGTATTGCTACAACACATCCTTCCATACCGCTTTGGGAGCTACACCATTTCAACTAGTGTATGGACGAGAGCCTCCTCATCTTCTATCTTATTCTTGAGGCTCTACTCATGTTGCTGCAGTGGATCGTGCCTTGATGGAGAGGGATGAGATGCTTCAGGTGGCGAGGACACGTTTACTACAATCCCAGCAGCGGCCAAATTGGATTTTGACTCCTCTCACCGTGAATTGAGCTTTGCAATGGGGAACTGGGTCTCGTTGCGTCTATAGCCATATCGCCAACTCTCGTGGCTCGCCAACGTCACCACAAGTTGCTTCCCAAATCTTTCAGTCCATTTCAGGCAATGTTGTTAGAGGCGCGAGGTGCACCGAGGCACAAGGGCTCCTAGAGCCCGAGGCGAGACGCGTGCCCGAGGCGTATGTCTCTTGAACATGAGGTTGATTACTAAACTACTGGCACATTCATATATGTCAAATATGATAACTATTAATATTCCACACATACAAATATCAATTATGACAAGTAAAACAACATCATGATAAAATTAATAAAAGTTTCAAACTTTCAAGTTTTAACTTTCTAATCTAAACTAACAAAGTTCATCAAAACAAGCGTAATAAGTCATTAATCATCAAGCTCAAGATCATCCTCATTGTATTCGTCTTTATCTTCATCTTCTTCAAATTCAATTTCTTCTTCTTCTTCATCTCTAAGTCTTAGCGATGAGTGTCTCACAGAGGAAGATATATTTCCCTTCTCGACTTGTTTAGGCTTAGCATGTGAACTAGAGGTCATGGATGCAATGTTTTTTCCTCTAGTACAATATTCAGGCTCTTCAACTCCACTAGCCCTAGCAACGACATCCCATGTCAAGTCATCACCTTCACAAACTAACTCATCTTCTTCATTATCATTTTCTCCATTCATTCTACCCATCAACCATTCATTACTGTCATCGATATCTGTCAAAGAGATGGCGTCAATCTTATCACGTGTATCATACCAAAGTTTTAAGGCACGATTCTATTTCACAAATACCAAATCATTTAAGCGCTCCTGAGCTAGCCTATTCCTTTTTTTACTGTGAATATACAAAATGTCAAAAAATCACAATAAGTATAATAAAATAGCAAAGAATATTTTCTACTTATAAAAGTAACATACTAATAGTATTATACATTTATATTTATTACATGTCCGCTCAAATACACTCTAATTGCGCTCACAGCCGGAAGCACTACAAGTGAGACTAAGCACTTTAATAGCAAACTTTTGCAATTCTGGGGTATTTGCTCCGTAGCATTCCCACCATTTTACTGGAGATAATGCTTTTCTATGTCTAATTGTCATATTCCTCTTAAATAACCATTCTGTCTTTCGATATATAGAGAGTTAGGTAGTGATTTTATCTTGCTCAACAGTGCTTGAAACCAATTTCTCCATAGTTTCAAACAAATCATTCACCACTTCTCCACAGATATTTAAATTTGTGTATGAATAAAAATATTCTGGATTCAAATAATATCCTGCAGAATGCAGAGAGTGATGAAGTTGGTATTTCCATCTCGTATCAATGATCTCAAACACTTCTTTGTATTTCTCTTCTTTCTCTTTAAAGGCTTTCATAATTGTTTCTTTTGCCCTATCCATAGCCTCATAAATATAGCCCATTGCAGGTTTTCTTTCGCTATCAACCAGTCTCAAAACACGGACTAAAGGGCCATATATCTTTAAAATATGTCCAATACTGCTCCAAAATCTAAGTTTCATGATGATTTTAGCTAACTTCTTCCCCGTCGCTTCTTTTGCCTATTTACTCTCTATCAAATCCTTTAAAATAAATATTTTTCTTAAATTTTGCTTCTGTAGGTGCATCCTTTCAAAAGTGAGAAAAGTAGTAACAAATCCTGTGACACCCGCCCGACAAAGTTCTTTTTGTCTTGTCTCTTCAAGGCTGAGACTGCAAAACCGTGCAACTAAGCTTCGACTGATTGATTAGTCAAGTCAAGTAAGGAAATTGCATTGCCCTTTGGTTGGCCAGAGAGTTGTCTTCCCCTCCTCATCCTCTTTACGAAAGGTTCGTTTTATACCTTAGGCAGTGGGGACGACCGTAGGATATGAAGATCTAAATCGGCACAAGTAGAGTGCTGCCAGCTTTCTCAGAGCCCGTGGGAGCGATCCGTACCCGCCCTAAGTCACACTCCACATAAGGTTGTGATGGTTAAGCCAAAAATCTGACTAGGCGAGACTACCATGAACAGCTGCCTGCGCGCACACAACCAAAGAATCATAATGGAAAGTCTCAGCCGGACAGACGCAAAGAGAAACTCCACGTCGCTGTCTTCCCGTCCTTCCTCGGCCCTTGCCCCGACCCCAGACCCTTTTAGGGTAGAGATGCCATGCCCTAAGCCTTGCTTATAAGGTTCTTGTATTCAGGGTCGAGAACTAATACCTCAACATATTTACCATGTCGAGCCGAACATAAATGTAAGCATTCACATTCATTGTCTTCTTCAATGTTGTTTTAAAATTAGCCAATTTTCCAATATCTTCTAAGATCAAGTCGACGGAGTGAGCAGCACAAGGAGTCCAATACAAGTGTGGTCTTTTTGCTTCTAATAATTTTCCAACATAAGAAGTTTAAAAACTAAATAAGTTTAACATATATAAGAAAAAGTATATCGTTAAAAAAGTTTATCGGCAAGCACATTGTTACTTGCACTATCTGTAACAACTTGAACAACATTTTTTTTTTTTCTAGGGGGGTCGTTGATGTGGCGGTTCCACATTTTTTTTTAACAACATTTTCTTTTACACGCTCCACAAATCGATCAAGCAACTGAAATATTTTCTCTTTAGTCTTTGCATAATCAAAAGCATCAATCGATTCAATGAAAACTAAACCTTTAGAACAACAACAATAATAATAATAACAACCAAACCTTTTCCCACTAGGTGGGATCGAAAAACTAAACCTTTAGGAGAAGTCACTAAAAAATTAATCAATGTCCTCTGTCTTTTGTCTGTCCACCCATCTACCATCAAGCTATCAACAACCTTTTTAGAAAAAGAACTTGCGCCTCATGATAACTAGGTCCTTTTAGACCTACACCATATTGGTCAACCAAGTCCAACATCCTTTTGAAGCTTGAATAGTTAACGACGCTAAAGGAATTGCTGCATCATACATCCAC
The DNA here is from genome assembly GCF_018446385.1 of Zingiber officinale. NCBI lineage: Eukaryota > Viridiplantae > Streptophyta > Magnoliopsida > Zingiberales > Zingiberaceae > Zingiber > Zingiber officinale. Next base: position 55,435,898 of record NC_055992.1, on the reverse strand, counting down.
TCAGTTATGGAAATACAAGTTTTTCCCTCAATTCTTTCTTGTTTGTCTCATTTATCGTAGTTTGTCTCTCTCTACTCTTTCTGCTTTCAATATTTTTTTACACATTAAGAGCAAAATACGTATCTATTGGACCTATTTATCTTGACCTTTTTTTTGCATATTCACTGATCTAGAACTTATACTTGTACTTATAGGCGACACAACTTTAGCTCAAATATCATCCATATCAATATCATCACCAAGAGGGTCTACATCCTCAAAGTCCAATGTCGTAAGTTTAGAAAGACTAGGGTGCGTTTGGTAGGCGCGTTTTCCATTTTCATTTTCTGGAAAACGCGTGTTTTCTAGAAAACAGAAAACGACTTTTTGTCATTTTTTGTTTTTCTAGAAAACGCTAGCTATTTTTTAGAAAACAAGCATGAAAAATGCAAACCAAACACCATTTTTCAGAAAACGCGCGTTTTCCAGAAAATGAAAATGGAAAACACGCGTACCAAACACACCCAATGTTCGAAAACTCGACCTAGGCGGCTGGGCCGCCTAGGCGGCTCTCGGCGGCCCTAGGCGGCCCTCGGCGGGCCTCGGCCGAGTTATTTAGGTTTTAAACTTTTAATATTTTGTTCCAAATTTGCTGTTTACGTCTTCGTCGTGCGCCGCTTTGTCTTCTGACTTCTCTCATCGTCGCTGCGTCGAAGGCTTCGTCGCTCCGGGGCTCCGGTAAGTTTTTACGTCTTGTTTCCTTACATTCTGTCAAGTTTTTAACTTTTTTTATTCCTGTTGAGTGTTGAGTCATCGTCGCGCAATCTCCGGCGACGCCGGACACATCCACAGCCGCCGGAAGCGTCGTAAGACGCGTCCGACAACATCTCGTGAAGCTTCCCGTGGCGCTGGAAGCTTTCTGCGACGCTTCTGGCGCCGCTGGAAGCAACGTCGGACTTCGCCGGACGCGCCGGACATGTCCGAGGGAGCTTCCGGCGGCGCCAGAGACCTCCCACGAGGCGCCAGTGGTGTCCGCGCCGTCGTGCGAGTCGCGACAGAGAGACGGGGATGGCGTTTTTTTGCTTTTTTTTTTGTTTTTTTTTAGATTTATTAAATTAAAACAATTCCTAACGGGGATAATAAAAGGGTTGGTTCGTAAAACCTAATAAAATTACCATCCCAATTAAATATATTATAAATTTATTTTTTTTTAATAAATTTTATTAATTTTTATAAAAGAAATTTAAATATATAAAATTATATATAAAAATAAAATTCCATTATTAATTTTATAATTTATATAATCAGATTTAAATAAATAATATTAAATATTAATTTATATATTAACAGATTTAAAAATTATAATAAATATTATCATTTGTCATATTTAAAATATAAAAAATTTTAAAATTTTAAAAATATAATACATATTATTAATTTATATAAAACATATTTATAAATTTTATATAGTATTAATTTATCTTAATCGGATTTATAAATATTAAAATTATAAATCTGCCTGAAACAAGGGATACCGAGGAATCCGCCTAGCGGCGCCTAGTCCCCGCCTAAGCGGTCTAGGCGCTAGGCGCTGGTCTGTCGCCCGACTAGCGCCTAGCGAATTTTAGAACCTTAAACACACCCTTACTTTTCTCCATTTTTACTCCATGAAATTTGCAAGTCGTAGTATTTCGAAACCGCCCAACAATATGTTGTTTTGCACGATAGATATCCCTTTTGTAACTTTTTGACAAAAATTACAAATTAAATCATTTTTGTTATCCGGATTAACTCTTTGAAAATAATTTCATGCCGAATCTTTTGATATATATGTTGGAGTATCACTACTACCTTCCATGATAATTTAACAAGAAAATAATCGAAAAAATAAAAATAAAATTAAAAAGCACTTTAATGGAAAAGCACTGTACCAACAATCAAGGTTTAAAATTTCGACCCGTGCCGAGGTTTCAGTCTTGGACCGGAACGATACGGTTTCGGTATCGTATCGTGTCGTGCCGATATAGTTTCGATTTTTTTTAAATATAAAATATATTAATTAAAAAAATAAAATATTTAACATAAATATTTAAAAATAAGCAATATCAAAAATAATCTTTTAAAAAAGCAAAAGATGTGAAAATAGATAAATAAATAAATAAAAAAATATTATAATTTTTAAATTAAAATAAATGAAATATAAAATTAATTAGATAATTTTATTAGGGTTTAATAAAGTCTCTTTAGATTATCTCCATTATAGCTAGGAGTTGATTAAAATAATTAATCTAAGTTTAATTTAAAAAAATCTGAAATCCGACACCATTCGCGAGCTCGTGCGACTTCGGCATTGCCGCGGGGTTGCGCGACCCCTTAGCCATGACCACGGGGATCGTGTGACTACTCTGATGCTATCGCGGTGGTCGTGCGACCCCTCTGCAGTGGCCGCAAGGTCGCGCGATGCCTCTGTGGCGGCAGCTCCGCTGCGGCCATGGGGTCGCGCAACACGTCACAGCTGTTACGAGTTTGGTGTCAGGGTCGTGCCGGTGCCGGTCGTAGGGCAGAACAAGACGTTTCGCCCGTTTCGACCGTCTCGACACGACACTTTAAACCATGTCAACAATAGAAAAGCACTGTACCAACAATAGACAAATAAGGAAAAAACAAAAAGAAAAACATGAAAAACAAATGAAAAAATAAGGCCAAAAAAAAAGGAAAAACCGGACAACAGCAAAATTGGACAACAATTGGCAACAAGAACACAACCTGTAAAAATGGAAAAAAAAACAAACAAACAAACAAAACCGGACAACAGCAAGAATACAAACCAGCAACTCAACAAGAAGAAAAAAAAAAGAAAAAGAGAAAGAAAAGAAAATACTAGAACAAAGAGAAGAAAAGAAGAAGATGAAAAAAATGAAGAAAAACTAAACAGTGAAAACGAAGAAGAGAAGAAGAAGAAGAAAAGAAGTAACCGAAGAGAAGAAGATAGAAAAGAAGTAACCGAAGAGAAGAAGATAACAGAAAAAAAAAGAAGAGAAGAAGAAGTGAAGAACATAAAAACAAAAAAAAAAGAAGGAAAAAACACATACCTGGCGACGGCCCGACTGAGCAATAGCAGCGGCGGACGACGGCAATACCTGGACGACGACACGACTCTTCTTCAAATTTAAGTTTCTTCTTCTTCTTGCGTTCTTTTCTTCTTCCCTTTTATCCTTTTCTTCTCCATGCCCTAATTTCAAACCAAATTGGTTCGAAATGCTATTTTTGGTTAGAAATCTAGAAATGGTTCACGATCGTGCCTCAGTTGAGGTGCGAAGGCGCCCTAGGCGCACCCAGGTGCGCATCTGACGAACAACACCTGCCTCACTTGGGAAAAAGCGTTTTTCCCAACGCCTTGTGCACCGGACACCTCAGGCGCCCCACAGGCGCGCCTCGGGCGCGCCTTTAACAACACAAATTTCAAGTGGCAGCATGCATTGGGTCTATTACTTACAGACTTGATTTACCACCAGATAGCTGCATCCATGGTGTTTTTCACGTCTCATTGCTAAAGCCATATAAGGGCTCCCCACCGGATAATGCGAGAACTTTACCTCAGATTACGGGCCAAGCTTTACCTATTCCCCAGACAATTTTGCGTAGCCGTCTCAACAGGGGACCACAGGAGTACTTGGTGCATTGGGCGGATTCCTCCATTGAAGATACTACTTGGGAACCGGTTGGGAAGTTCCTCTTTGTACACCCAGCCTTCGAACTTGAGGACCAACTTAACATCTAGGAGGGGAGTGATGATATGGATGTCTTTGTTGGACGTCACTATAATCGGAAGCAAATTACCAACTTGAAATAAATCTGCTACTACCTGATTAGCTACTGGAATAAATCTGCTACAGCCTAATTAGCAACCTTGGAATACATATGCTACTACCTAATTAGGTACTGAATAAACTGCTACTGCCTAATTAGCTACGGCCCAAATTCTACTACGGCCCAAATTTGCTACTACTATAAGTAGAAATAAATAAAGGGTTTTTCTATTTTTGATTCCTTATTTCCTTTAGGGATTGGTCTTTTCCTTTTTTTCCTTCAATAGTCCATGCAATTGACTCCTTATATAAGGAGTGTTATTATCAATGAAGAAGGGAAGAAAATTTTGAGTAACTTGGACTCCATCTAGGACGTATCTTTCCCCCTCCCTTTTCCCTTTACGTATCGCATTACCAAGTACGGATCCGAATCTCAACCTGTGACTCGATCCTACACTCGAGACCATAACACACTGAGATGCTAACTCGTCTATGATCTGGAACTAACAGATGAACGTGGTTAAATCTCTGCATAAACTGCACTAAGTTAGTTGTTCAGTTTAGACCGAAGTAGATGACTTAATCATGTGCAGTTTTTCATTGGGTGGGCACCTAATCTGAAGCATATAAATGGGGGCTAGAAGTAACATCATATGCTTCGTTTCTTGTTTCCCATCCATCCTAACCATGAGCCATTAGGTTAGCGTCAATAGTAAACATAACGGATTTCCTAATCCTCAAAAGTGATGATGTTAACTTTCAATGGTGCTAGAGTATTGCGAGATTTCCTAATCCTCAAAAGTGAACATAACGTTCAATCTAACTTTTTTCTAGTAGAATGACTTTAACATAGGAAAATGAGTTTCAAATCTAGTTACTCCCGATCTTAATCTCCCATCAATAAACTTCCTCATTAATCAATAAATCCAATGATAATTATAAAGAAATTTTATAACAATTGCACTTTTTCACTACCTTCTTACTATATCGAGTTTACTAAAATCCACCATCTTTAAATTGATATAGTGTGTTGTGCATGGTATCTATAACAATGTTGGGTGTTTTTACTCCAACTCTTCAAATCTTTTAAATTTGGCACCATTGTTTGTGATGCGTCTACTTGTTCTTCATATATCTTTTAAGCGACACAATCCATAAGTGATATATATAAGATACATAATGATATTCCACAATTGCATCAACATATTTGTAAAATATCATCCTTCTATTTTATATAATAGAAAAGTGATAATGCACATTTGTATAGATCCCAGCCATTGCCCATTATCATAACCCCATATAGGTCACATTGCTTCTTATATGAAGGGACTTATCGCCTCCACATGTTTATCTAGGTATCAACCAACAATTTCATAGCTTTTAGTGGTTAGACATCATAAATGGCAGTATGTATTGTTTGTTGCATTCAATGGAAGACAATTAAAATAAAAAATTACAATATTTTTGTCGATCCATTTCATCTTCTCCTTTGTGCAGGCACCATCAATATTTTGCTAGCTTGGTTTGCAAATGTCATCGGATCAATATCAACCATGATTTAATCTTGAGTTGTATCGAAGTTTGATTTATGACCGGAATTATACTGTTTCAATACCGTATTAGGTCGTACAAGTATGGTTTCTGTATTTTTAAATATAAAATATATTAATTAAAAATAAACTTTTAATCTAAATATGAAAAAAATACGGGATCACTACGTCTCCATATGGTAAATAAATAAATTATTATATATTTTCAAAATAAAAATAAATTATATATATATATATATAATTAATAGGATAGTTTTATTAGGATTTAATTAAGTCTGTTTAGATTATTTTATAAATTATAACTAGAAGTTGATTGAAATTATTAACCATAAGTTTAATTATAAACCTAAGTTTTCTACATCCCTACGGCGCACTAGCAGATGTCCCCAACGTGAACCAAGGTCACGAGCACCCCACCATGACCCGTGGAGATCGTGGGCATCCCCGTCACAACCCGAGGAGGTCGTGGGCATCCCCGATACGATCTACAGAGATCACGATGGTCTCCGCAGCGTCTTCGTCACGATCCCATGAAGTTCAACGTGATATCGCAACAACTTTCGCGACCCCACGAGATCGCGGCAACATCCGCGACCCCGCAGGATTGCAGCGGCCTCCACAACCCCGATAAAAGCCTCCCCAAGCTCGCGGCATTCCCTGGCCGACGAAACGATAAATTACATTTGATTCGCTTGGTACGGAATGAAATTTTAAACCATGATATCGACAACATGTTTTCATCCCATAGAAGGAAAAAAAAACAACCAATACCACCTCATGATGGGGTAATACAAAGACTTGCACTTCTCAATGTTAGTCCAATAATTAAGTCACTTCCACTAGCACCAATTATATCACCACTATATCGCATATGTCACTAGAATTCACATTCTACTCAAGAAGCACAAAGAATACAGTAGAAATTCTTGGTCATTTCAGATATCTTCATCACAACCTTCAAACTTATCATATACAAATTCCCTAGAGGCTTATCTATTAAAATCTTAATGTTGTTGTTATTTATACTTAAAATCCTATTTGGCATACGTTCCTCCATTGCACAACAAATTCCTTAAGGGACTTTTAAACACTTGGAAGCATCCGTTATCCATTAGCAAAATGTCGCTTTGGAAGTGTAACCCCATTGTTGTGTTAGATCATATTGCAATGTAACCACACCGACAATGAAATAAGTACTCTAGTCAACATAGGATTAGTCAATATGTGTCTCTAAGTTGGACCATAAGAGAGTTATTTTTATATCATTTGTTTACCTATGCATCATTAAAAAGACATAAAAAATCACAAGAAAAGAACGCTCTTCTAGTATCAAAAAAAGATTAAATACTCACAATAAATAAATACACTAAATATTCACAATTTATAACATTAAAATTAACATATGAAATATTATCTTATTCATAAAAAATTTTTAAAAAAAAGAATATTAATTTTAACAAAAATATAAAAGGTGCACAGAGCTCTCGCCAATGTGGAGTCCCAGAAAGAGTTTATTATACGTAGCCTTATCCTACTTTCCAAGAGGTTGTTTTTAAGGCTCGAACTCATGACCTCTAGATCACATGGCAACAACTTTACGCACCAATGTTCCCTTTCTTTAACAAAAATATACACAACATAAATATTTTCATACAAAAATATTACTCAAAATTTTGAACTATTAAATTAATGAAACCAAGATTAATCACAACTATCAGTGCAGATATCAACATGACATGGGACAATGTATAAATGAATATAAAATACAAAATTTATAAGTTTATTAAAATTATCACTCTGTCATGTCACAACCATATCTGTAGACTCATTATATATAAATGTTTGAATATTCAAAATTATTTTTAATTATTAAAAATATATAATTAATTTTTCAAGGAAAATTATTTGAAGAGTTCAAGGATTATTTTAAATTTAAAGATTTCAAGTTACATTATGAATACTATTTAAAAATTCCTAATTTTTTAAAATAATTATTTGAAACATTTAAAAGTATATTTTGGGAAATATATATTGCTTTTCAAAATATATTAAATTTATAATCAATTTTTTACATGGATTAAAAAAATCTAGAATTATTTTTGAAATCATGAAAATTATTCAAAAATTTTAAAATATTTTTTGAGATTTTAAAATTAAATTTCTAAAATTATGAATATTTTAGAGGTTGTTTTCATAAAATTTAAATTAATTTTAAGTATGTTTAATCATGGTACTAAAAAAATTGAAAGTATAATTGTAAATAGGTTGTATATAATTAATGCTAACTCTAATTACACATTTCACTTTAATATACCTAACTTTCTTTATTTCACTCAGAGCTGCATCATGAAGTAAAAAATAAGAAAACTAATTTTTTTAAGATATTAATTAATTATGTCTAATTAATTAATTACTTAATAATATATAATCAGTAAATTATATATAAATTGTTATAATATATAAACTATTAAACTTACATATGTATAAACTATATACAACAGTTATAATTATATATAAACTGTCATAATAATTATAACTCTGTTATGTTAATATTAACAGTTATAGTAATAAAATAATAGTGTTATTACAACACTGTTAACAATTAAAACAGGTACAGCAATATATTATTAATATAACAGATACTAAAATATATATATATATATATATATATAAAATTTGGTATAATTATAATAAAACTCAGATGACACTGATATATTTATATATCAATTATTTCATAATTTTAACTTCTAATTCCCTCTCGCAATGTCGCGATCTCAATTTGGTCGGCAACCTCCAATAAACACTGCCACCGACTATAACCGTCACCCAATGCACTAATTCTCCTAAGCCGAAGAGTCTGACACCAGTTGTCACTCATTGCTTCTTGTTGTCAACAAGTAGCCTCTTGTTGACACTAGCTAGTACTTCTAGTGAAATTTAGAGCTTCTATAACCTCTTGGTCTCCTCTCGCATGATTGACATAAGCAATTGAGTGATTCTTTGTCTTATTCTTTGTCGATCACAAGCACGGAAGAAAATTTATGACCGACCATGAGAATCTCTTACGAAATGACCAGCACAAGCATGCCAATTGGATCTTAGTGTTGGTCCCATGTTGGAAGGGTAGAAACCGCACATATCTGGTGGCATTGATCAGCATCAAAAACTTGTCCAACATATTATCTACTTCATATTCATAATTAACTTCACATAAAATTCTAAACTTATTCAATATTTTCTAGTATTTTTTGAATATTATAAGTTGTAAAAGATTCACAATTTCCTATGACCTGAAACCAAAATGCATATATTTAACTATAAAATTTTATTTCCAAATAATTACAAAATGTTGGAAATCCTATCATCATTAAAATCAAAGATATACAAATCAGGAAAAATAAGAAAGAATCATTTGTCAATTATTAGCTTTAATTAGCTTTAATTAGTTTCCTTATTATTTAATTTCCTTTTCATTAGTTTCTTTTCTATTGTAAATTCTCTCTATAAACAAGAGAATCGTGTACATATTCTTTTGTATAAGAAATTATTTCTTCCTCATTTTCTAAGTTGGTATCAAAGCGATGTCAGAAGTCACGTCCGAAACCACTACAATCTCTGTCACTATGGTAAAACCTTCTAAGACCCTGCAACATCATTCCAACTCTCATTCAGTCCAGATCACTAGCATCCGCCTAAATGGTGACAATTTCCTCCGACGGTAGCAATCCGTCCGGATGTATATCAGTGGGCAAGGAAAAATCAGTTATATCACGAGTGACAAGAAGGCTCCTGCTCTTAATGATCCGCTGCATGCCTATGGGATGCTGAAAACTCCATGGTTATGACATGGCCAGTCAACTCCATGGAGGAGGATATAAGTACCAATTACATGTGTTATCCTACTGCAAAAGAGCTGTGGGATAATGTTAGTCAGATGTATTCTGACCTAGGTAACCAATCACAGGTTTTTGAATTGACTTTAAAGTTGGAGGAAATACGTCAAGGAGATGATTCTGTCACAAAATATTTCAATTCATTGAAAAGATTGTGGCAGAATCTTGACCTCTTCAGCACATATGAATGGAAATCTGCTGATGACTGCAACCACCACAAGAAAACCATGGAAGACGATCGTATTTACAAATTTCTTACTAGTCTCAACGTCGAATTTGATGAAGTACGAGGAAGGATTATTGGGAGACTTCCTCTCCCATCCATTGGTGAAGTATTTGCCAAAGTCAGAAGAGAAGAAAGCCGAAGGAGTGTCATACTCGGAAAAAGGAGTACCAGTGAGTCAGTTGAAAATTCTACCTTATTTACTAATGTTGCAAATTACCAGCGCAGGTCTGATGATAAGCCTCGGGTTTGGTGCGATTTCTACAACAAGTCTCGCCATACACATGAGACATGTTGGAAAATTTATGGCAAACCTGCCAACTAGAAAAATAGCAAGCAAGGAGAGAAGAATCATGGAATTCCTACCGCAAATGAAGCCGACACAGGTCCCTTCAACAAAGAGCAGATGGATCAACTCTTGAAGCCGATAAAATCCAACTTCTCATCTCGTATTCCTAGTATTTCCTTGGCACAAACAAGTAGCAATCCTAAAGCTCTCCGCATGTCTAAAGATCTCTCTTGCTTAAACTCCTCTCCGTGGATCATAGATTCTGGAGCCACAGCCCAAATATCTGGTTGCTCTCACCTATTTGATATTTATTCCCCTTGTTCTGGAAATGAGAAAATTAGAATTGTCAATGGTAGTTTTTCACCTATTGCAGGCAAAGGACTTATCAAACTGACCAAACAATTTAATCTCAATTCTGTTCTTCATGTTCCTAAATTAGCCTGCAACCTCTTGTCTGTTAGTAAACTATATAAAGATTCTAATTGTCGTATTATATTTTTGAATCACATTGTGAATTTCAGGACCAGAACTCGGGGATGATGATTGGGCATGCTAGGATGATTGACTATCTAAAGATTCTAATTGTCGTATTATATTTTTTGAATCACATTGTGAATTTCAGGACCAGAACTCGGGGATGATGATTGGGCATGCTAGGATGATTGACTATCTAAAGATTCTAATTGTCGTATTATATTTTTTGAATCACATTGTGAATTTCAGGACCAAAACTCGGGGATGATGATTGGGCATGCTAGGATGATTGAAGGTCTCTACTACTTGGATGAAATACCTGTTAGTAATAAAAAAAACTCAGATCGTTAACAGTATTAGTTCAAACTCAGTTCGAGAAAAAATAATGCTATGGCACTATAGACTAGGACATCCTAGCTTTCCTTATCTAAAAATCTTATTTCCAGAATTATTTAAAGACATTGATTGTTCTTCTTTACATTATGAAACTTGTTTTTTTACAAAATTTTATCGTTCAACTTATTTGCCAAAAAATTACTAGGCCTCCAAACTTTTTTACTTGATTCATAGTGATGTTTGAGGTCCATCTAAAATTACTACTCTTTTTGGAAAAAAATGGTTTGTAACATTTATTGATGACCATACACGTTTATGTTGGATTTATCTAATGAATAAAAAATCGGAAGTGAGAAATTTGTTTAAAAAGTTTTTACACTCTGATTGAAAACCAATTTCAAACCAAAATTTGTATTTTACATTCTGATAATGGAACAGAATATTTTAATGAGCACTTGGGTGATTTTTTTAATGAAAAAGGTATTTTTCATCAATTCACTTGTCGAGATACCCCTCAACAAAATGGCATTGCAGAACCAAAAAATAAACATTTACTTGAAGTAGCACGTGCAATGATGTTTTATATGAATGTTCCTAAGTATTTATGGGGTGAAGCAATTTTAACAACCTCTTATTTGATAAATAGGATGCCTACTAAAGTGTTAGAGTGCAAAACACCACTTGATTGCCTTAAAATTGTTTTTCCTGAAATTAGATTATTTTCTGATTTGTCTGTCAATTTTTGGATGTACTGTCTATGTTCATGTTCCATATCAATTTCGTTCAAAACTTGAACCACGTGCTATAAAATGTGTATTCTTGGGTTATTCATCAAACAAAAAGGAGTATAAGTGTTTCGATCCTCAAACAAAAAAAAAATTTTGAGCATGGATGTGTCCTTTTTAGAAACAAAACCCTATTTTTCTAAAAATTCTCTTCAAGAGACGACAAGTGAAGAAAAAATAATTTTTTGGACATTTCTAACGCACTTCCCAATATCATTTTTTCCGACAATCTTGAAAATAATCACCCACCTCTAGTGCCTAGTGTTGAAAACTCTCGATCAAGGAGAGAAATACTACAAACTGATCATCATGATCTGAATTCTGAGCTTCGGGTTTATACTAGGAAGAGATTTCTTCCGAGGAATAAAGACTCAAATGTCAAGCCTGCACAACACTCGTTTGAAAAACCGAGCTCTGGCTTTGAAATTTCAGGTAACCCTATCACAAGTCCAGCTTTGATTCCTCTTATTGTGTCTAATTCTTCACCTACTATTCCCGATCTTAATGTTCCTATAGCAATTAGAAAAGGTGTTTGAAATTGCACTAATCACCCTATTGCAAATTATCTTTCCTACCAAAGACTGTCAAAAAATCATAAAGCTTTCGCTTCTAGGATTTCACACTTGTTTGTTCCAAGGAATATACAGGAAGCGTCGGATGATCCGAGTTGGAATTTAACAGTCATGGAAGAGATGAATGCGTTAAGGAGAAGTGACACTTGGGAGATAGTTGATCTACCCAAAGGCAAGAAACGAGTTGGGTGTAAATGGGTGTTTACAATAAAATGTAAAGCTGATGGAAGCATTGAAAGGTACAAGGCTAGACTGGTGGCTAAAGGCTTCACTCAGACTTATGGGATTGACTATCAAGAGACCTTTGCTTCAGTTGCTAAGATAAACTCTATCAGAATTCTGTTATCTCTTGCAGCAAATTCAGATTGACCTCTACATCAACTTGACATTAAAAATGTATTTCTCAATGGTGATCTAGAAGGAGGTATTCATGAGTCTACCGCCAGGATTTGAGAAGGGACTTGGCAGTGAAAAAGTGTGTCAAGAGCCCTTAAGTATTTCCTCGGAATGGAATTTGCAAGGTCCAAGGAAGGTATATTTGTTAATCAAAGAAAATATATTCTTGATCTCCTTAGAGAAATAGGTTTGCTGGGATGTAAAATGGTGAGACTCCAATTGAACCTAACTTGAAGTTACAAGCTGTTAGGGCTGAAGAAGTAAAGAACAAGGACCTTTATCAAAGACTCGTAGAAAAATTAATTTACTTGTCTCATACGTGGCCTGATATCGCTTTCGCAGTTAGCATGGTAAGACAGCTCATGCACTCACCAAGAGCAGAACATTTCGAGACCGTCTATAGGATATTGAGATATTTGAAAGGAACTCAAGGAAGAGCTTTATTATTCAAGAAACATGGACATCTTCAAGTCGTCTACACAGATGCAGACTGGGAAGGGAGTGTTATGGATAGGAGAACAACAACAGGCTACTGTTCCTTTGTTGGTGGGAACCTAATTATGTGGCGAAGTAAAAAATAAAATGTGGTAGCCAGAAGTAGTGCTGAAGTAGAATTCAGGGCTGTTGCCCATGGAATCTGTGAGGTAATGTAAGTCAAAAGAATTCTTGAGGAATTGAAGCTTTCTTTTTCAACTCCTATAAAGGTTTATTGTGACAACAAAGCTGCTATTTCCATAGCTCATAATCCTATTCTTCATGATCGCACAAAGCATATAGAGGTGGATAAACATTTCATCAAGGAGAAAATCAACACTGGAGTAATATGCATGACATATCTTCCAACAAATGAATAATTAGCTGATGTATTAACGAAGGGACTACACAAGAAACAATTTGATAAGCTGACTAGTAAGCTGACTATGGAAGATATCTACAAACCAGCTTGAGGGGGAGTGTTAGAAATCCCGTCATCATTAAAATCAAAGATATACAAATAAGGAAAAATAGGAAAAGATCATTTGTCAATTATTAGTTTGAATTAGCTTTAATTAGTTTCCTTGTTATTTAATTTCCTTTTCATTAGTTTCCTTTCTATTGTAAATTCTCTCTATAAACAAGAAAGTCGTGTAGCTATTCTTTTGTATAAGAAATTATTTCTTCCTCATTTTCTAAGTCAAAATCAATTTCCAACTGTTCATATAATCAAACTTCTTTAAGGAACATAAGCATGTACAACTTTTAATGTTGCACTTTATCAATACTATGGTTCTATCCCAAATCAATTCAAATAAAAATCATTATGCTTGGCATGTAAAGTCCATTAAACAAGAATGGTTTTGCTGTGGCAATGCTAAACAAACAATATATGACAAAAGAGATTATAGTTCTCTTTCCTTAAAAATCAATCTGTTCCAACTTATTACCATATACTAAGGTTAAAGATGAATAAGTAAATGGGTAAAAGAGAAAATGTTAGTGCGAAAGGAAAAAAAAATGTGAGTGAAAAATAAGGGGAAAATATTAAAATTGAAAAAAAAAAAAAATCATGGAAAGAAATTAAAAAATCTTAATGACTTAACCAAACAAAAACTAGTTCAGGTTGGTTTTATGCTTGGTTCCCTTAATGTGGTATAAAATCAACCAAAGGCTCAAGAAAATTAGTTAGTATTGTTTCAAGCAGAAATGAGAATTGCAATACAAGAAACACATTTTTCGCTGGCAAATTTAACAAATTACAAGCTCTAGGATTTTTCAGGATATCAGGAAACTACAAATTCTGAATCACAGAAAAATTGTATCATTTTATTATTCATTAAAAGGACTATTTAGAAAAGTAAACCTATCAACATACCCAAGCACGAAATGGACCCATTTGCTCCATTAATGTTTCAGCACCAGGCTGGATCAACTCCCTTACTTTTATCCTTATATCATCAGTCTGAAAAGAGAATAAAGCTTATAATATTTTGTTCTGTGAATATGCACTTTAATAGAGAAACAAATAAAGTTAACATGAAGCTGAACAATGATTAATGCTACCAGAAATACTTTATGAAGTGTATATATAAATGTTGGGAAAACCAACAAAAATTCGAAAAATCAAAAGTTAGTGAATTGATTAAAAATCCTCAATGACAAGTTCAGTTAGCAAAATCAGCCAAACTACCAAAAATCCCATGATTAATATGCATAATTTCTCTCATTCTGAATTTAACGATTCATTACATGCTGCTGTTATACTTTGAGCATGCCAATTAGGTAAATCAGCATCGTAAACTTAACTGTGACATCACCCGTGGTTAATTAATTGAACTTGAGAACTAGTTAAATAATAATAAAACTTCGTCAAGTTATTGTGTTAGAAGATCTGTGGAAGAGGAATAAAAGGGCAAAAATAGAAACAACACCTATCTTTTACAAAATTATTGAAGTGCTCATTTTTTTACAGATCATTAAAGGAGTGCTCTTCCTTTATTTTACAAACTTCATCAGTTGATGCTTTATGTCAACTTTGTCCTTCAAAGTCTTTTGCACCTTCATCTGACAAATTGGTCATTCAACAGGTTTGACACATGCACATATACAAACTCATATAGTTTTTGGTCAACACTACTGCATAAATTGTAAATTTTTTAAAAATATATTTAATCTTACATGAATTACAAATTTAAGATTAGTAAAAATAATATATTTTTTATTTTTTATAACTTCAAAAAATTATAAAAATAGTCATGTTGGAGTTTTGGTGCAAACTTTACATGGACATTTTTTGTTAAAAATTTGAATGAATCCATTGAATTCCAACGATCCTCTTGAAATAACCAAATGACTTAGCAATAACAAAAAAAAATGTTATACAGAACTACCAGCTTTGATTATGTAACAGTTTTGGTCAAAACTGCTAGACATATAGTCAAAATTAAAGGACAACTAGGTACACGAAATTCCCGCCAATGCATGGTCCGGGGAAGGGTTGGACTATATTGGATATATTGTACGCATCCTTACTTGCATTGCAAGAGGTTGTTTTTGCAACTCGAACCTCTGACTTTTAGGTCACACCATAGCAACTTTACTATTGCATCAAGGCTCCCCTTCAAATAGATAGTCAAAATTGCTATTTTTAAATCATTTGGACATTTTTAAAACATGGTTGAACTTCAATGGTCTTCTAAAGTAGATTGACCACGATTCAGAACTGTTGATTTAACAATTCAAAAAATATCGACCCTTAACCTTAATCTTCACAATTCAAAGCACCAATTACGATTCAGTTCACATTTCGCAACGATTCAAGATTATTATTTATATTTTATTTTTTAAAAAATATTTAAAAATTTATAAATGTGGAAAAATTAAAAAAAAATACTTAAATTTATGTAAGTTGCCTATATATTCCCTTATAGTATAAGGGAATTTAAGCCCACTAGTTCACTAATTCCTATAAAAACAAATTCTATGTTCGATGATAATTTTCATATATATAATTTTATTGTTGAACAAATTATATTCCTTGATAAAATCAACGAGTGTCATCTATTAAGCGAGTTAAATGAGATTAATAAATTCAACATTAAAAAATTCAAGGCAAATAGATTGAAAAATCAACTTCAATAAAAGGTGGATTAATCCGACATTAAAAAATTAAAAATAAATAGGTTAGTTTATATTAAATCACGCCATTTAAATATTAAAATGTTATTTTATTAAATGAGAGGTTCTCATTGAAAAAACCTAAACTTGTTAAAAAATAAGATTTTTTTGTTAAGATACTTATGAAACAGTTAAACCTATGATTAAGTTCAACATTCACTTTGAGAACAAACCTTTACTGACCCATCTAGAGATGGGCTGGTTACAGTTCAAACCCGATTACAATTTCAAGACAAGTCTATTCTATGCAAATCCAAATTTTCAATTTTCAGTAGAAAATTACTATGTAATAATTTTGGCCGAATTGTTACATGATCATGTTGTTGGGTCATTTTGAAAATCATGAATGTACTCCAATGACCTCTTATAATGCATCTATATATTTAAATTCAAAATTTAAGTTAAAATTGATCGTATGGTAGTTTTAGACCATAACTTCTGCAAGGTTATTTTTAAGTTGTGTAATCACTTTGAAAGATTAATGCACTCCGATAGCCTTCTAAAGTGGGGATCTATACATTCAAATTAAAGTTTTATAAAAAGAAAAAAAAACATTGTCATGTAGCGATTTAAATCAAAGCTACTATATGGATTAAAAATATGTATCAATTTTTGCCAAAACTGCTATATCCATTTTGAGTTATTTTATCATTTTGAAAACATAAATGGATTCCAAAGATCTAGAAACAGCCTCTTGCAAAAAAGCAGAGTAAGGATGCATGCAATGGATCCTTCCCCGGGACCCCGTATGACGGGAGCTTCATGCACCAGGCTGTCTTTTTTTTTTAAAATGGATTCCAAAGATCTTCTCAAGTGCATCTATATGTTCAGTTTCAAAATTTGAAAGAAAATGAACATATAGCTATTTATTTTTGATAACTTCTTATAAAAAATTTTAGAACTTCCTATAAAAATTATATTTCTAATAAATTTAAATACTTTAATTTATAATTTATGTAACATTTTTTTAAAAAATATATATACTAGAATATATCACTTTGCTTTCAATTATTTTTTAATAAAATATATTTTTTTATTTTAAGAAAATATAAATTATATAGTAATTTTGACCAAGTTTTCTTAGACGTAGATATAATACCTATTGGATGGTCAAGCTAATTTGTTTAGGCGGGCTTGCAAAATTGTAGTGAGTTTAGAAGGACAATAAAGTAAAACAACATGGGGCACCCTTTTTTGATGATAAATAAAAAAGGGATGATTATGTAAAAAAGAGGCATTATTTTGATTTTTACTTGAATAACAATTTTTCTCTTATTGAAGTGAGATTCATTGCATCTTACTTGTATCAAGTACCATAACAACTATATGTTCTATCAAGGGTCCAACTTTTAAAATCTGAATATTTCATGGCAAACGTCTTGGTGCCAATGAAATAAATAAATAAATATGAACAAAAATCTAATTATAATTTATCCATTTGAAGATCTTTTTCTAGGAAACTAGAATAAAAGCTGTTCAGTTATGCTTTTCCTATTCATTATTTTTATTCATTGTATTTATCTATATGAAATGTTATTTCATCTACTTGAAGTTTCGTCATTCTCATTCTCTTATACTCTCTTTACCCTAGAGAATGGATAGGCCATGAGCTCGTGGCTAGTCCGCTGCAGCGAATTCACGGTTAAGCGACCGGGCAGCTGCAAGCTTGCCATAAGCTTGTTGGCTCACAGCAGACACCAAAGAGTTTTTCTTGGGAGGAAAGAATAGAAATTTTGCCCAATTTCAGGTGGAAGAAAAAATAAAGTTGATCCATAGATGGATTTTGAATCCCACTTTTCCCTAACTTTGCATCAACTAAATGGAGGAAAGTGTCTCAAGTCTCGTGTGATCCATGCTTTCCCTGACCCGTCCAAGGTAAACAGGCCATTAGTCAAATCATAACCTCATACTATCTATCCTCCTCTGAAGAAAAACTACATATCAAAAATGTCAAGAAATCTAATGGTTGACTATAATTTTTCACAAACAAGTAACAGATGATGAGAAATATAACATTCATCCCAAGTGTGATTGAAATAGCAATCGGCAAGCACATGTAATGGTTGTCTAGTAGAAATTACTTGAGCACTAATAAATATTTCAAAATGGATAGTTAACTAAAAATCTGTATGGCAACTTACAGTGTGCAACTCCAGCTTATAAGCTACATATACAAACAGGAATGTAGCACCACCAAATACTATAGATGTAGCAGCAGCAAATGCCTTCCCAACTATAAAAGTGCAAAATGATAAATATCAGATTTGTTACCTTGTGCTATAAGCAACAAATAAAAAACTAGTCCTTGATAGTCTTAATAGAAGCCACTAGTGTTCAAATCACAAATCCCTTTGGATAGTTAGTAGACAATGTAGCAAAAAACAAAAAATAAATCAAGTTTCAACATAAAACTAACAAGGATCTGAGGAAAACATAAATTTTTCTGCAACTCTAATGAAGATTTAAAAGAAAATTTAACATTCTGTGTTTCCTACAATCTAACAGCTACTACTTTTAAAGGAAAAAACTAAAAATATTGAACAAATTTTATCATGCGAACAATCAACAGTGATCTTAAAAACTCCATATTTGTAATTGAGACAATATACTTCTTCATGAGATAAAACTATCCTTCTACCAGTACCAACTAAGAATGAATCACATCCATTTTAAGTAATAAGCAAATGTTGTGCACTAGCTATCTTTCTCAGTGAGATTGTCATAGATGTGGTTAGCATAATTTTATGAGGCTTTACTATATAAAATTTAAAATAACCTCCATGAAGTGACAGTTGTTGACTTCCATTTCAAGCACCAAGATTGATATTGTATTGTATCATATTATGAATTTTAAGATTGTGAATCATAAAATTCACATAAAATCATAAAATATGTTAAAAGATTATTCTGTTTTCTTAGAACAGTTTTGAGATCCTATAATATGTAAAATGATACAGTATATTATACAATAACACAACGTTATAGATAAAGCAAGTTGGCATTGACTTATAACAAAGGTATATAGGTTTATTTCTTACAGATTAGTTTTATTTGACTTCATTCTAAAATAAGCAATATAATTTTTAATCTCAACTGCTTTTGACATATAAAAACATTTTTCAATCCACCCTCTGTTACAATAATAATTTTTAGGGACAAATTGTAAATTTGTAAAACTAATAGACTAATTTGCAAAATGCCAAATAAAACCTAATCTCCTTCTCCCCTCTCCATGCACTTCTTATTTTAGTTTTTTCTTTCTTCGTTGCAAACAGCAAAAGACACTGCCTTGCCACAACTACCTACCATCACTAAGGGTGAGCAAAAGTCCGTTTAAACCGAACAAACCGAATTTTAAAATTGAGTTCGGTTTATTCGAATTTTTTTTTTTTAAAAAAAAATAGTTAATTCGGTTCGGAATTGATTTTAAAATTCTTTATTCGGTTAAACTGAATAGACTAGATAAACCGAATTTTTGGACCGCATGAAATTTTTAGACCTAATTTTTAGACCGAAACCGAATTTTGTTAAACCGAACCAAATTTTTAGACCCTAATTATAAAAATTCAATTAATTTGGTTTTAAATTAACCGATATTTTATCAGATTTATTCAATTTTTATTAAAAAAATTATGTTAGTTTGGTTCTATTTTAATCAAATACTCACCCCTAACCATCATCGCTTGGTCGTTGTCACCCGAAGTTTAATGCACCAAAGTCTCCATCTCCTCCCTCTTCATTTGTTTTTCCCTCTCAATCTCTCCCTTGGCTAGCATACGATGTTCCAGACTTCAGGCAACAACACTCTGCCCGTTCTTTTCTCAACCAACACTACACTATTTTTTTTTTTTGGATAAGTAAAAATTATATATCAAAATGTACAAAATAAGGCTTTTGGGGTTAGTCATGTAAGTATCAGATCTGAGTAAACACCTAAAGACCTATATACTCTTGTATATCTACTCAACATCTAATTGTCTCTCACCAAAAAACCAAAACTGTTGTATCTTGATGTGGCAACCTTTATTGTTGTTGTCACGACATGCCCACACCTCTCAAACTGTCGGCACCACAGTTGTAGCCCCCATCTTTGCTGCTTGTCGTTGTAGGAATCCGTGCCCCAATTGTTGAGGTTTGTCCAACAACTTTGCCACCACTTGATAAGGTTCTTCATTAGTTGGTGAATTAAGTTGATGGTTGCAGCGACTTTCTCCTCCTCTCCTCCAAAGGTGCCGACGAGGATTTGAAGATGGTTCCCGACTTAGACACCCTTTTGGGTGACAGTTGGCTTTGATTGGAGGTAATTTTGATAAATTTTGATTTTTACATTAAGGCCTATTTTAGAGGAACTTTATGTCATCTTTCATTATGGGTAACAACTATTATAACCTGTGTAACAACCCTCTTTAGGTCCCTTACTCTTGTTGCTTTACAAATTTCTCTCGTCTTACTTGTCCTGTGATATTATAGTTGTATATCTAGTTGTTTATTTCCTTTTGAGAAAATCATGATAAATTAAATTATAAAAACTACTAAAGTAATTGATAAATTATACTATAGAGCTTCAACTCCGTAATCTAAAGAAGTAGTGTTATCATTTATACTAATTAATAAGATAATGGTTGCAACATTTATACTTAGAGAAAACAAAGAACAATTTTGACATGATATAACTTCTAAGCCACCATTAGCTTCACCATTGTAGTTGTTTGTGTATCCATGTGACTTATTTTTTTGCATTATAAGGTGTCAGTCCATATTAGTTATCATCAACTTTGTCTCCATGTTTCAAGATTTTCTTTTTTTATGCCATAGATGCGTGTGTTTGTTACATGATTTTAATATTGTTTAACATGAATTTTGCGGTACTTCATGAACATATTTTGCATTCTTGCATCTTCATTGTATTTATTTTACTCTTACTCTTTTGGTTCGGAAAACTCCTCTGTCCTTGTTTTTATTGATCTAATGAATTTTCGGGAAAAAAAAACGAAGTCATTTAAGCCTTAGAACGAGAAGCTAATAAGAAACATGACACGGGTGTGTTCCTTCAAACAAAGTTAAACAAAGAACAAAGAGGAGATGGAGTTTTCAGCATTTGACACACCCTGGGGGCGTGCCCCTGGCACAACCATGCCTCATCCAGAGCTCTGAGGCACGGTCGTATTTCCCTCCACTGAACTCAACACGGCCCGGTCGTACCTCATCCGCCAGCATAACACACTATGTCTGACTAGATTCATCACCGAGCCAGACGTGCCTCGGTCGTGCCTCCCAAGCACGACCGAGCTACCAATACCAGGCCAAACACGCTTAGGATGTGCCTCCTAGGCACGGCCATGTCTGGCCCCGATTCAGCAACCAAACCGGGCACGCCCCGATCGTGTCCGACCCCTGCTCCAGCACCCAAGCACAACATGCACCGACCGTGCCTCGGAGGCACCACCATGTCACATGGATATCTCTTTGACGGTTTTGAGTTCTATAAACGTTAAAAAGGTTGGAGGGCTATAAAAGGCCCAAAAAGCCTCTTAACTCGGGGACGAGGGTTTTCCTTGTTCTAGGGAACCTAGAGCAACTATTCCAAGAGCCGCCACAACGATCAATCCACTGATTGGAGCTTGGAATTCCTTTCAAAGACCGGCAACCATACCGCTAAACTTTCTTCTCTCCCCACCTTTTTTGAGTTGTAATATCTTATATTCAATGTCTCTCAGTTGTAACTCCATATCCATGGAGTAGTTTTCCAGATTTAGGATAAGAAGAAGCCCGATGTAATCGTTAACAATCAATTCAAGTATTTATTTAATTTTCTCTATTGCATGACATGTTTATTGCATGATATGTTTATTCCATAATCCAACTTTATTGTGCGTATCTCATGAGACGCGGGGAAGGACCGAAAGGTGAACCCAACTCTCTGACCCATAAATGTCCGAACTGTCGTCGTCTGCTGGACGCCGGCCTGCCTCCCTCCTCTGGCAAACCTATTGTTTGCTGGTGCTGTTTTCACCGCCGGACCTACTGCTTGCTGTTGCTTCCCTTTGTGCCACCGAACTTGCTGCTTCCCTTTCCCACCGCTGCCCTCCACTCTCCAGTTTTTGGCAAGTTTATTGTTTTGTTTTTTCTTTTGATATCATTGCTCAGAATTTCTGAAATCGCTGCCTTCCAAAATCTATTTTTTCTTCTTAAATGTTGTTTTTAGCATAAAAATTAAAAATGTTCAGCTTATTTTGCAATGGACTAACACTTCTTTAATTTGTTACGCCAAAAAAAAAATATTGTATAATAGGATGTTGGGAAAGTCTATTGATCGATATGTTTATGTTATTTTTAGCCTATTTGCCATGGAAAGTTTTCAAAATGAGAATAGGTAGGAGGATGTCGATGATTATTCACCTTTGTAAAAATTTATAACCAAGGTAGAAAAGGCAGTTGGAGGAGGAAATGTCACTTGGTCATGCAATATATGTAGTAAAGTGTGCAAAGGATCATATTCGAGGGTGAAAGGACACCTGTTAAAACAAAAAGGTTCTGGTATTGCTGGTTGTACGATTGTTACAATGGATCAAATGAAGCGTATGCAACAGCTTGTGGATGATGCGAAATTGAGAAAGAAGAATCCTAAACCAAAAGAAGTTTCATTGCCTTCGTCATCTGTATCATTAAACATGGCTTCAAAATCCTCATTTAGTGGTCCTTTGCAAAATGATGATCCAACTCTAACAAAGAAGAGGAAAGTACCATTAAATGCTAGAGATGAGCTCCACTCCGAAATTACGAGGTTGTTTTATATTGGGGGATTATGTTTCAATATTGCTAGGAATCCTCATTATGTTCGTGCTTTCAGTTTGGCTACTCAACGAACGATTCCAGGTTATCTTCCACCTAGATACAATTTATTAAGAACTTCACTTCTTCAAAAAGAAAAAGCTCATATTGAAAAGCTGTTGGAGCCAGCAAAAGCTGCTTGGAAACAAAAGGGGGTTAGTATTTGTAGTGATGGGTGGTCAGATGTGCAAAGAAGACCGCTAATTAATATCATGGTCGTATGTGAAAGTGGTCCTATGTTTTTTAAGGCTATAAATTGTGAAGGCGAGTACAATGATAAAACTTTCATCTCCAAGTTACTCATTAATGCCATAAATGAAGTGAGACATCATAATGTTGTCCAAGTGGTCACCGATAATGCTCTTGTTTGCAAAACTGGTTACTCGTTGAGGCAAAGTACCCACACATATTTTGGACTTCTTGTGTTGTGCAAACATTTAATCTTGCTTTGAAGAATATTTGTGCACCGACTGACTCTCTACAAAACAAAGAAGCCTTTGATGAGTGCAAGTGGATAGCAGAAGTAGCAAATGATGCTTCAATGATCAAGAATTTTATCATGAATCACAATATGAGATTATCGATGTTCAACAATAACTCAAACTTGAAGATGGTATCACTTGCGGATACTCGATTTGCTTCCACGATCATTATGCTTAAAAGGTTCAACAAATCAAGAAATGTCTTGAAAACATGGTGATTAGTGAAAGATGAGATCTATACAAGGATGAGGATGTAGTGAAGGCCAGAGTAGTGAAGTACAAAATATTGGATGATCAATTTTGGGAAAAGATTGATTATATACTTGCTTTCACAAGTCCGATTTATGAGATGTTAAGGAAAGCAGACTAATCAACCTTGTCTTCATTTAATCTATGAGTGGTGGGATGAAATGATAAAGAAAATGAAAGTTGCTATCTCAAAGAGGCCTTATAGTGGAGATTCAAAGTTTTATGAGATTGTTCATAATATTCTGGTGGAGAGATGGAATAAAAGCAATACATCTCTACATTGTTTGGCGCAGTCTTTGAATCCAAGGTAAAGCTCTAAAATGTTTAACTTTCTAAGTTTTAGCAAATTAAAAATATTAGTTCATGAATGATGTTAAACTATCAATCTTTTTATATAAGTATTATAGCCATGAGTGACTACAAGAATCTTCCAATCGTCTTCCTCCTCATAGGGACATCGAAGTTTCAAGGGAAAGGAAAAAGTGCATTGAAAGATATTACTCCAATTCATCCAAACGAAAAAGTGTCAATGAGAAGTTTGCCTCTTTTTCAGCTGTCATTGATGATTTTTCTGATAATGATGCAATGTGTGATCGAGGTTTGATGTCTCCAACTAAGTGGTGGGTTATCCATGGTGCTTCTGCACCAACTCTTCAAAGTTTAGCATTAAAGCTACTTGGACAACCATCTTGTTCTTCTTCTTCTTGTGAGAGAAATTAGAGCACGTATAGTTTCATACATTCATTGAAGAGGAACAAGATAACACCCGAAAGAGCGGAAGATTTGGTGTATGTTCACTATAATCTTCGTTTTTTATCGAGGAGTCCACATTATAGTGAAGGAGAAAGTAAGATGGAGGATGTTGGAGCAGATGGATTTGATTCCATGGACATGGAGGGTGCTACTATCCTTGAAATTGCCAATTTGTCTCTTGATGAATCTAAATTGGAATCAATCTTATTTACTGACGAAGACAGTATTGGTGCTGAGACTGACATGGATGTTTGATTTTTTTACTTATTCAAGATGGATTTGGTAGTTTAAGATGGATTTGGTATTTTATGTTTTGATATGTTGATGGATATTATGATTGATGTAATATGATTTTCTATTCTAGGATTTTAAATTTTTAATACTATATATATATATATATATATATAGTATTTTTATATTTTTTAATAATCGTCGTATCCTAGCCGTATCGTGTTTTATATTTTTTAAATTTTCCGTATCACCATATCCGTGTCGTGTCTAATACGATACTCGTACGCGTATCCATACAACATAATTTGCATTGTTGGGACTTTTAGGAAGAATTAACATTATTATTTACTAAAATAATGTACAGTGCAACGATACTTGCAAGTTATATAAATAAAAATCGAAACAACATTTTAAATTGTAAAAAAGAGACCATATATTTCTACACCCAATAATCCGCTTATATATATATATATATATATATATATATATATATATATATATATAAAAGGAGGGAAAGAGGATCCTAGAATTATGGTATGTCTATCAATCATTAATTACAATCAATCACAAACCCTATAATCAAGCTAATTTAAATCAATCATAATCCCTACACTTAAAGGAATCTTCGAAAGTATTCAACACTCTCCCTCAACCTGGAGCATATATGTCAATCATAATCATATTCAGCTTGTCACTAAGTTCCAAGAATCATTTTCCTCCTAATGCTTTAGTGAAGACATGGGCAATTTGGTTGAATGATGATGTGAATGGAGTGACAATTTTCTGACTCATTACATACTTGCGAAAAAAGTAACAGTTAACCTCAATATGCTTAGTCCTCTCCTGAAAAACTGGGTTACTTGCAATATGAATAACTATTTGGGTATCACAGTACATTGGCAGTGGACCCTAATTCTTTAAGCAGATTCTTCAACCATAACATCTCAATTACACTGTGAGCCATGGCTCTATACTCAGCTTCGGTGATCGACCTAGCAACAACAATTTGTTTCTTACTTCGCCATGTTATTAGATTTCCCCTACATAAGTGCAATATCCAGAAGTGAACCGTCTGTCGGTCTTAGATCCAGCATAGTCGACATAAGAATAAGCTTCAATTTTTAGGTGTTCATTTCTCTTAAATGACAACTTTTTTCCTAGAGATTTCTTAATGTGCTTAAAGATTGAACACCTAAAGATTAAGACCATAAAACTGTGTAAATCCTTTAGCCACCAAACGAGCTTTGTATTGATCAATAGTAAAGTCGACTTTAAATTTTAAAGTAAATACCCAACGACAGACAACAATATCAACAAAAGATAGTGCAGCCAACAGCTCCCAAGTACCACGAGAGATAAGGGCAGACATTTCCTCATCCATTGCAATTCACCAAGCCGAGTGTTGAAAAGCCTCAGAGTAGGAAGTTAGAACTTCTGTAAATGATAGAAAAATAGCAAAATCGCGGAATGCATGACTAAGGTAATCAAACGAAATATGATTAGACAAAGGATGAGTAATGCAAGACCGAATACCTTTACGAAGAGTAATAAGCAAATCAATATCGAGGGGCGAGCATCAAGATCTGCAGGAAGAGGCAGCGAGGGACATGAATCTAGTTCTGGCTGAGCACGCCTCATGTACACCTGTAATGGTTTAAGAAATAGAGCATCTGTAATGGGAGACATGGATGGTAAGATAGGTAATGGAGGAGATGCTAATGTATCATGTGACTGAGGTACACAGGGAAAAAGTAAGGTCGGGACTAAAAATGTAACATCAGCACAGGTGTTACGTTTGTGTGCAACTGCATTTTGTGAGTGGGTAAAGACAAGGATATCCTTTTTATGTGAAAGAATATCCAAACAAGATGAATTTAATCGAGTGAGGAGACAATTTATCCAAGCTAGAAGTAAAATTATGAACAAAACAAATACAACCAAATATACGAGGAGGCAGGAGATTTGTCATGATGAAGAGAAGAGAAGGGGATATCCCCATGTAACACAGTAGAAGACATCCTATTTATGAGACAGCAAGTTGTGAGTATAGCATCACCCTACAAAAACTTAGGAACATGCATGTGACAAAGAAGAGTATGAGCTACATCTAAAATATGATGATGTTTGCATTCAGCAACTCTATTTTGTTAGGAAGCGTATGAACAAGAGGTTTGATGAATTATGCTATGCCATAAGAATTGCATAATATAGATACTGTGTTTTGAGTAAACTCAAGTGCATTATCGGTAAGAAGAATGAGCAAGGCAACAGAATATTGAATTTTTATTTCGTTATAAAATGATATTAACACCTCAAGAACCTCACTCATATTTTTGAATAAATATAACCAAGTCATGCGAGAATAATCATCAACAAAAAATATAAAATACTGAAAACCTCCTCTCTACTCAACTCTACTAGGTCCTCAAACATCACAATAAATAAGTTTAAAAGCAAAAGAACTACGTTTATCAACTCTAGAAGGAAAAGAAGTACGTGTTTGCCAAACTCACAGGTAGACAAAACGGGAACCAAACTTTTAAAAGTGGAAGAAGATGGGTGACCTAGATGACAATGTCACTGATAAGGAGACAGTTGCTGAGAGTGCCCGGGAACTTACAAGTGTAACCAAACTCAAATAATATTGGCTATTACTCTTATGTCCTCCACCAATTATCCTCTTCGTGTGTAGGTCCTGAATAATATAATAGGATGGATAAAGAGATACAGAACAATTGTGAGCTTTTGTTAGCTAGCTTATGGAGTAAACTAATCAGAAATTTAGGTGCAAAGAGAACATTATCAAGAGTGGTATTTGCAATGAACCTAACAACACTTCTTCTCGTAATCGGAGAATAGGTGTCATTGGTTAGACGGACAGGGGATATAGATGAGGAAACAAAAGAGAAAGAGAAAACAGACTTGTTACGTACCGGAATCCAACATTCAAGACTTATCACGAGACACAACAAACGCACCTGGAGAGGATGAGGCAACAGTGGCAGAGGGAATGCTAGCAGAAGAGTGAAGCAATATCTCATAATCCGTACGAGAAATAGAGACCATATCATCATGACCACCAGTCCAGTGTCTAGTGATGGAGTCAATAGTTCGGTGGATGCATTATTACCTCAGTCGAGCTTATCAAACTTCGTCCAACACTTCTCAGAGGCATGGTTGGAACGGTCACAGTGAACACACGAACGGCTACTCCCAGTGGTATCAGTTCCACGACCATGACCTGACTACGGTTACAACGCCGAAAGAACCCACAACCACAAGCAACCATAGCCGAAGTGTCGGAAGATGAGAAAAAACTAATATCATGACGACCACACACGAAGAACCCGAAGCAGAAAAGGACATTGGTGCTAAAATCGACAACACACGTGTTGGCACCGAATCAGCAGAAAAGGACGTGGGCGTCGAAATCAACAGAAAAGGACATCAACGCCGAAATCGATAGTAGTAATAGGAGACGACAGTAGTAGCTACAGGAAGGAGCAACAAGGGGCGGCAGAAAAATTAGGTCAGAGAAGGAGAACCCTGCTCTGATACCATATAAAAGAGAAAGAGACCATATATTTCTACATTTAATACTCCGCTTACATGTAGGTATTTATATATATAAAGAGGAAAAGAATATCCTATAATTATGGTATGTATATCAATCATTAATTGTCAATCAATCACAATCCCTATAATCAAGTTAATCTAAATTAATCATAATCTCTATAATTATGGAAATCTTCAAAAGTATTCAACATAAATGTTTCAATGCAGTTTATATTTTGCATTCTAAATAAGTTTTAGTGACAAAGCAAGAAAAATTTAAAGGTATCCAGATGATTTTTAAGATGTAGAATTATCTATAAAATTGTGAACTACAATCAGCTACACAAACCAAAACAGATTATGAACGAAATTAATTAGAAACCTTGAATGCAATATTATAAAGTGAGGAAATTACTTTGGGCGTATGCTGCTAATGCAGCCTTTATCTTCTCAGGATCAGCAGGACGGGGAAATCTATCACGTCTCAAGTCATTTGCTGTGGATGCTGAAATGTTTGGATGTTCATTAGACAGTTGCCATCTGCACTAAATAATAAACGCAATAACTATCTCCTGATGATAGAACCATCACAACTCAGAAAGTCAAAAATTAAAATTAGAAAAGATGTTTTGATGTAAATAAGGAATTGATTTGAAATTCAAATAGATTCCTTAACTGCATCATTTTATCTGTGTTATCATCTCATGGGGAAAAACTGAGGCAAATTTGCAACCAAGCACCAAATTGAAAAACTCAAGGTGCAAAACCAAATATAAACATCGGGTGACAATTCATCAATTAATAGAACTATCCAAGAAAACCTTCACAAATTCCAATGAAATTTGAATCTGATGGGGGTCTAGATGCATTATGTTTGTCCTGATGGGGGTCTAGCCCAACTGTCTGATCACATGGGCCAAGTTCAACCCAGGGTTAAATGACGAACGACTAAGAATTTTGCTTCAAAGATTTCACATCCAATGTTTCTCCATGGGCTAGACAATAGGTTAGTTACTCCTCACAAGGCAGTATTTCTACGACGTAACCAGGTGGGTGGTAGATGCATTGATTGACTTCTCCATGCTTCTCATCTTCTTCAAGCTCTAATGTGAAATCTCGATTATTTAATTGTTGCGTAACTTCAATCACTAATTTGACTTTTAGCTCGACATTCTCCCTGCCCTTTGTTGGGAATGGGCTCTCTCCATCATAGCTAGGTCATGATAACCAGAAGAAACAAGGGACCATGATTTAGTTGATGATTTTGGTCGGGGAAGAAATGTTAGGACCTCACAGTTGACTTATCATGCACATAGTGGTGTTCAAGTAGTGCTGTCTGGCAAATGCCTGCATAAGTTTACTAAGCAATCAAGTAGAGCAGAACACCATTGAGCAGGTGAAGTTCACTATTTCCACATCACAAGTCCCACTAAAATCAATGTTGATTTTCTGAATCTAACGTGAGTTTTGGCTTGTTGATTTCATGGTTTTACAGAGTTTTCTATGCAAGGGAATATCAATACAGTTTTGATCCTCAATTTCTTAAATGTCTTGTATATGCTATACATCTATTTTTCTTTCAATATGGTAGAGAAAATAGGCATAAACTACTTGATCTTACACTCACCTAGTTTAATTCCCTAGGTAGGTAGGTAGGTATCTTGAAGTCCTTGAATACGTGATTTACATTCCTTCTTTATTAGTGAATAAGATATCAAATTGACACTTGATACCAGAACCTCCCATATTCTCCCAGCATCTGTCTCACCGGGCCACTCATCTAGTGAGGCTCCCCCTTCCGATTCATTTGAAAGCCTTGTCGAACTTATCTCTACCTTGTCCCAAGAATCTCTCTTCCTCTTCAACGAAGCACCACCTCTTCTCCAACTTCACTTTAAAGCTTATCCCTTTGTCTCCCTCTCCCAACAACATCCTTCCTATGTCAAGAGCCTCCACCCACCTCTCTCACCCGATAGCTCAATTCTCCTAAATCTCTTCACACAAGATTAATTCTCCGGAAACCAAGTCTAGAGTTGTATTGTGGACTCTTTGCCACCTTCCCAGCCCTTGCAATTCCATTATCTCCATGATCACTTTACCATCTTTACCACCAACAAATATAACCCCATCTTGACCACCGATCGCTTGTAGACTGTTTCAAAGAGCAGCATGGCTCAGATAAATTGCAAGTTGATCTCACTTACAAAGTGATATCAGGGTCTACTTAGATCTTATCACAGTTCGGAACCGCTGGTTTAACGATTCCTAACAAGTCGACCCTTAATCTTAACGGCCCAAGATAGTTACGGTTCACGATTCGGAACCGCTGATTCACGCCATAGATTAAGATTATTATATTAAAAAAAATTAAATTTTAAATTTATTTTAAAAAAAACTTGCACTCATTTAAGTTGACTACGTATCCCCTTAGGGTATAGGGAAATCAAAACTCACGTAGTTCTTTTATATTTTTACCCTTTTACATTTAAAAGTGGTGTTGTCACTCACTTCCATTTCCTGTTCGTATTCATTCCTTCAATATCAAAATCTTCAACTTCGTCAAAGTTGCAATCCTTGAATTCTTTTCTCGGCTCTAATCCAATCATCGAGTAATGCTTGAGCTTCCAATGAGTCGGGAGACAAAGTTGATCGTTGTTCATCTAATATGTTGTCACCGGCACTGAACGTCTGCTCCACAGCAACAATTGACACAGAACAAGTTAAAATTTCTTTGGCAATGACAAAGCGGACGGGAAAGCTTTGAACCTTTGTGACCGTCACTTTAAGATATCGAAATTTTCGCTACCTGCTTCATTAAAATTAAAAAAAGTCAAATATATTCTGAAGTTCCTATGTGGAACTTGAGGATCCTCGTGGATGTTTCGTCCATTTTTTAATAAAAGTTGTGCTTTTATAAATTTTAAATTACTACTAGTAGTTTGTTGTATTTTAGAAATAAAATGTCACAAATGTCATAATATAAAGTTAACATAGCAAATGTAATTAAATAAATTTTAAGAATAAAATAAAAATATTTTTTCTATTTAATTTTCATAGCTAATATGCAAGAAGATAAAAATTCATTATTAATATATTCATTTAAAACTAATACTATATTAAAAAAAATTCTAAAACTAATTAAGCAGTGAAATAATAAACATCGGAAAGTTGTTCGGTTGCATCATTAAATATTTTTAAAATTTTACAAAAATTACTAGAAATATAACATTATTGTGAAAATAAATATATATTAATATTAGTATTTTATGCAAAAAAAATAAACATAATAATTCTTTATATTGAAATGAATCTGGTAATAATTAGTATGTTGAATTCCAACGTGTTGGTACATTACGTGAAAATGTTTTATGTCTCATTCCATTAGTTTTACAAAACATACCCCATTGTTTCATTATAAATGAATGTGGTCATAAACATAGTTGTCAATAGCCCCAATAGCCCTCGCTATAGCGAATAGCGAGGCGAGGTGACGGCCTGGGGCGATGAGGGGCTACGCGCAACGATCTTGACGATAGCGATCGCTATTGGCGCTATCCTCGCTATAGAGAGGATGGCAATAGCGCCCGTAGTAGGGCTATTGCAAAATGTAGTACAGATTTTTTTTTTTAGCCCATTTGCCTAATTTTTTAGGCTTATTTTTAAAGGCCCATTACATAATTTTTTTAGGACCATTTTTTAAAAAAATTGAATCGTTGCTCTCAACCCCTCCTAAGAAACTCTACCGATTCTTTTTTTTTTTTAAACTGGATTGCTGATCTGCGCAAGGGACACCTGCCTCCTTCACTGATCTCGCTGCTCTCCTAAGAAAACAACTAGATCGCTATCTGCACAAGCCGCAAGGGACGACTGCTTCTCCTTCACTGATCTCGCTGCTCTCCTAAGAAACCTGCGCAAGAGACGAAGGCTTCTCCTCTGATCTCTGCCTCGCCTCGCCTTGCTCTCTTGCTTCTTCCACTCTACGCAACCTTCTCCTCCTACTGGTTGTGTGCTTCGTTTCTGAATATTACAAGGTAATAAACAAACCCAATTCCTCTCTATCTGCACCTGTTTGATGAATGAGTGTGCACATCTTGAAATAAATGTTTCTGTATTCTAGAACATTTAATCTTACAAAGAAGATATAAAAAAAAGGAAAAGTTATGAGCAAAGAAGATTCAAAATAGACACCTTGTTAATAACAAAGAAATATAAATGTTTCTGGATTGTGGAACATTTAATCCAGAAATATATTACCTTGTTTTTATATCTTCTTTTTAATCTATCCAGAAATATATTACAAGAATCCAGAAATATATTACCTTGGTAATAAACACACCCCATTCCACATTGATTGAAGTTTGTTTTTTCTTTATTTTTCAGTGTTTAAAAGATGGAAAACTTACAAGAAGATATTAAAAAAAAAGATATTGGATGGAATTATGGGAGGATGGTCAACCCAGACAAGATTGTTGATGGAATAATATGCAACTTTTGCCAAAAAGTTACAAAGGGTGGGATAACAAGGCTCAAACAACATCTTGTTGGAGGATTTAAAAATACAAAACTTTGTCCAAAAGTCCCAGCATTGGTTAAGCAAGAAATGAAAGATCACTTGAAGAAAAGTTAGCCCAAAAAACTGTCATGGATTTCATACCTCACTTTGATGATGTTTTTGACATACAAGAAGAGCAAGGAGATGATATTGACACACACAAGGATCCCTCTAGTAGAAAGAGGTCGACATCTATGTCTTCCTCGGCCAACTCGTCAATATTACAGCCCAAAAAACCTCGGCAGTTAGGACCTATAAATGCTTTCTTTAAGTTGGAAGCCCAGAATCAAGGTGGCAAAGGACCCCAATTTAATGAAGTTCAAAAAAAACTCAAGTCTGATGCAGCTCAAAAATTTGCAAGGTGGATGTATGATGCTGGAATCGCATTCAATGCAGTCAAATATGATAGTTTCAAGCCAATGATCGAAGCAATTGGACAATATGGTCCTGGGATGAAACCACCTAGTTATCATGAGGTGAGAGAACCTCTTTTGAAAGAAGAGATCAACCATACAATGCTGATTTTGAAACAGAATGAAGAAGAGATGGGAAGAATGGTTGTACTTTAATGGCTGATGGGTGGAGAGATAGAAAGGGGAGATCACTTATCAATTTCTTAGTGAATACCCCAAAAGGCAGCATGTTTATTGAATCAGTTGATGCATCTAGCTACTCTATGAGAGAAGATGTTTGAGTTGCTTGACAAGTTTGTGCAAAAAGTTGGGGTGCATAATATTGTTCAAGTGGTCACCGACAGTGCATCAAATAATGTTTTTGCAGGTGAGAAAATCTAATATACTAACTTACATCATCTTTTCAATTTCATAAATTAGTTTGATTAACTAATCTATTATGTTCTTGTTCTTTACAGGAAAGAAGTTGATGGATAAATATCCAAACTTGTATTGGACCCTGTGTGCAGCACATTGTTTGGATTTGATGTTTGAGGACATATTCAAAATGTCGGATTTGAAGAGGGCGCTTGAGCGGGCAATCATTGTTAACGGATATATTTACAACCGAACTATGTTGTTGAACATGATGAGAGAGTTCACCGGCCAAAGAGACCTTATAAGGCCAGCTAAAACTCGTTTTGCCACTGCTTTCTTGACTATGAGAAGCTTTCAGCAGCATAAGCAAAATTTGAGAAAGATGTTTACTTCAGAAAATTGGAGTAAAAGCAAATTCGCGAAGGAACAGACGGGTAAGCAAGCACAGAAAATTATATTGATGCCTTCATTTTGGAATTCCATCATTTATGCTATGAAAGTTGGTGGCCCATTATTGGAGGTACTTCGGTTGGTGGATGGGGAGAAGAAGCCTGCCATGGGTTATATATATGAGGCAATGGATAGGGCTAAGGAGAAAATAACAAAAGCCTTTGGTAATAATGAGGATAGGTACAAAGATGTTTTTGAGATAATTGACCATAGGTGGCAGTTGCAGCTCCATCAGGACTTGCATGCAGCGGGTTATTTCTTGAACCCCGAGTTCTTTTACTCGAATTCTGAGATAGAACAAGATGAAGAAGTAGTTATGGGGTTGTACAATTCAATCAGTAGGTTGACTAATGCTCCTGAGTCAGAGGGAACAATACATACAGAGTTGTTAAAATACAAATAAGCCGAAGGTCTTTTTGGGAAGCAAATTGCAATCCAAATGAGAAAGGTTGTATCACCAGGTATGAAAATATGTTTTCTCCTTTTTTTTTTGAAATAAATTCAATAAGAAATACTAATATAAGTATATAACTATTGTTATTAACTAGCTGCATGGTGGAACTCCTATGGAGCTTCGACACCAAAGTTGCAAAGACTTGCCCAGAAGATACTCAGTCTCACTTGTAGTTCTTCTGGTTGTGAGCGCAATTGGAGTGTGTTTGAACATGTAAGCCTTTATAATATTACACTTTTTATTTTTTATTACTGTGAAATTTTAAGAATTCGTTCTCATGTCTCGTGCACAGCTTCATTCCAAGAAAAGGAATAGATTGGAGCAAAAACGCCTGAATGATTTGGTGTTCATTAAATAGAACAGAGCTCTAAGGCGTAGATACGATAGTCGTGATACCATCGATCCTATCATATTGAGTGAAGCAGATGATGGAAATGAATGGTTGGTAGGGAGACTGGAGGATGAAGAGCTTGACTTTGTTCATGATGGCGATGATTTGACTTGGCTAGATGTTGCAGATGCTGTTGGAGTAAATGAAGCTCCTTATACCTTGAGAAAATCCAAAGGGGCCTCGAAAGTGACCCCTACATCTACACGAGCCTCAAAGACGACCACATCTACACCTACAGGAAGTTCGAAGGCGTCCACATCTAAGTCTAGAGGGAAAAGGCCAATAGGAACATCTACTACACTTGATCTTGTAGATGAAGAGGATGAATTCGATTTTGATGAAGAGAGTGAAGAGGAGAATGATGCCGAGCATTATGCAATTCCAAATGAAGAAGATGATCTCGATCTTGATGAAGAAGATGAAGATGAATTTTAGATTATGTTTTTTTTATTTTTAGAATTGAGGTTTTATATGCCTTGAACCTATATATTTGTTATTCGAGTATGAACTATTGAATTGATGTTATGGTCAATTGATAGGTACATTATGATTTTATTTATATATATATATATATATATGTGGCGCTATACTTTCAAATAACCCTCGCTGCGCTATTCGCTATAGCCATGTGCGCCCTTTGCGCTACAGGGCGCTACGCGTGATTGACAACTTTGGTCATAAATAAGAAATTGCAATTTTAATTGGTTTAATATAATTTTCGAAAAATTTTAATTCATTTTGAACACATAAATTTAAAACGTGGCATACACAACGAATATGAAAAAATAAACCATCTATAATAGGTTGACAAATAAATTTTAGATCATCTATACAAGTAGTATTGGAACTAGCATTATCTAATGATATGAAAATATTTTATGAGTTAATCCATATTTTTCTAAAATTAAACATAATAATGGTACAATAATATGAGCATTATGTGATTCATCAAAAACTCTATAAGCTAACAATCTTTTTTTGGAAGTTTCAAAAGTTATCAATCCAATGGCAAGGCACACCCATATACGAATGTGTTGGTCTATGATCACACCAAATATCGGAACATAAAGAAACTTTAATATTTAATTTACTAAATTCATCAATTAAATTTTTTTTCCCTTTTTTTACTAATTTTTTAATTGTATGAATAAGTGTAGTCTTTAGCACATGGTTTAAGAGATTCTTTACAAAAATCTTCAAATGTACATTTAGATCCAAAATTAAAAGAACGATATTCTCCGAAAACAAATTTAGTTAATGATTCTCTTAATTTATTATCCGAAAATAAAAATAAACCGAAATAAGTACTATCGTTAGAGTTTGGATAGTAAGATTAAATGATGAATGTGAAATTAAGATTAAAAGTAAAGAAGACGTGTGTGAAAATGATGAAATGAACTCTCTATTTATAGAGTTTGGATAGTAATGGACACTAAATCATAGTCATTGATCAAAAAATGATCAAATGATCTTAATTGTTAAAAAAATATCCAAAAAAAAACCCCACCCCATCAATGGCTATGAACAGCTAGTTAACCGATGGTTCCAACGGCTAGGAATCGATGGTTAATCGGCGCCAACTGGCTAAAAAAAATTAGGGTGAATCGACGGTTAACCGACGGTCTGTCGACTTTAGAGCCCTAGAACCGAAACCAGCTCGGCATCCTGCCGAACCGGTTCTAGTTCGGCCCGGCGAACCGGGTTAATGAGCAACCTACCCGTTGACCCGGTTACGGGCCAGACCCGACCCCGGGTCGAGTCTAGGTCTACTACCTCGCCTTTCATGATATTCCCATATGCACTTACAAGTTTCTCCATACCCTTTTTGAATGTGAACATAAGGGAAAGAATCCCCATCCATTGTGATAGTAGGTTTAGTAAATAGAATATTAGCCATTGAGACCCCTCAATAATTTTCCATGTCTATCTTTGGAAACTTATATGAGAGCTATGCATTGCATGGAATTGTAGGTTTATTCAAGGCCTAAAATGATCTATTAGAGATACACCTAAATCGCATGGACTGATGGCATACACCCTAAGGACACATGAGTATTAAGTTAAGGAAGAGGTTGAAGGACATCTACACTAGTATTCCCGATGCTAATATTTATAGCACAACTTCATATGATAAGATCCTCAAATTATTTATCTTGAACTGCTAGGACACCTTGAATATTGCTTCTAGTCCTCAAAGTACTCAACTAGGATGTCACTAAATCATACTAGATTTAGCTAGGTACAAGGGCAATGTGCTTAAATATGAAACTAAGTCAATGGATGATCAACATGACCATAGGCATTATAGTTACAGTGACTAAGGTCATAGATGGAGATTTTATCCAGGCATAGCTATTGGTGCTGAGACCATCATAATCGAATCTGAGTTTTAATGTTGATAAAAGTTTAAAATTAAATTATCTTGTGAACTGATAAGCTATGCTAAGCGTGTAGGACGTAACAGAAAGTAGGTTAGGTAGACCAAATACTAGACAACGAAGACTTGACGGATCAAGGGGGCTAACTAGGTAAGAAATCTAAGTGAGTCGGTTGGACCTGACATCTAGCAGGACAGACTCGATGGGTCAGCAAGGACCCGACATCGAATCAAGGGAAGTCCTGGTGGGTCAAGTAATCTAACGTCTAGTAGAGGAAGCCCAAACAGTCAGTTGAACCTAATGTTTGGCAAAAGGTGAGTAAAGCTAAGCACCTGGAGTAGAGAGGTCCTTCTGAAAAAAATGACAAGTAAGGACGAGTCTTTGTTATGGGAACAAACTTAGACAACGATCCAACTAAGGATCCTACTCGAATTCTAATGTCGAGATCGGACAATTGATTAACTATCCTAATTAGAACTTGCATTTCATATTTATTGTTTTATGTGATAACTTGGTTTTGCAAGGCTCAAGCAACCGAACCAAAGTTAACGATCGACCAAACAGTTCGGGCGACCGAATAGTAAGGTCCAACCGATCGGAAGCTGAGATGGCACGGGTCTTGGACATAGCAGCCGAAGTGTCTGATATGTTGATGTGGCACCTGAGATGCGAAAGTGTCTAATATACTGATGTGGCACCTGAGATGGATGAGGATAAATCTCGGATGAATGGCGTGGCAGAGGCCAGAGTTTGGCTTGCTAACGTGTCAAGAGACTTGGTCAAGATAACATTTGGCTCATTGAAGTGGCAAGATGCACGATCAAGGATAAGTTCGGAGAGGCTGACGTGGTCGAGGATTGACATCCAAATGTTGCCATGGAAGAATGCAAGTGGCAAGATAGAGGGTTTGGTGGACCAAACCTGTACATCGAGCGACCGATAAATAGTTCTAGATTAGATTGACCCTAGATTAAACGTCTTATCAGTCAACAGAATAACAGGTCCGATCGAGCAATGAGTGATATAAAAGAAGCTCAACCAAAAGGCTCTCATCATCTACTTACAAGCCTCTAAGCCCTCGCTCGTGCTCAAATGAAGTTGTCCACACTGTGCTCTGACAATGAAGCTCCGTTTCAATAACTCTCATGTTATCGATAAAGATTTACTTGCTTTTAATTTTAGTACTTTCCTTTCTCAAAGGTCGGTAAACTTGTTATCATATTTTTACTCATAGAAAGAGGCTTCTCAACCTCCCAAGAATTCTTTGGAAAGGAGAAAATTAGTGATTTCCCAATCGTAAACAATCTAAAGGATTGCGAGCCTTAGAGTAGCAGCCAGAGGCGGTGAACCAAATAAAAAACAAAGTGTGTTTTGTGCAATTTATTTTACGTTGCGGTGTTACTCGAAATTTATAAAAGAACAAATTTTGAAAACAAAAAGATAGCTAAAAGACCAAGTCTTGGAATATATTTTAAATTTTAGCATGCAAGAAAATGGTTGCTACGTATTCAACTACTAGAAGGGTCGAATAGAATTTTGCCTCATGTAGAGATGTGGATAATTGTCAATACTGAGTTCACCCTACCGGTTAATAAAGTCGGAGAGAAACTCGGATGCGAGAATTGGACCCCAACATAAAAAGGCAAATTGAAGCCGGCACAAAGGTGTGGTTTACCAAAGAAGAGCTCAACAGCATCGGACCATTCGTAAGTGCCAAGGACCTCCAGAACAAGTTGGTCGAGCTCCACGAGGGAACCATAAACACCAAGATAATAAAGCACGATCTTTATTTGAATAAATTATTTAATATTTAAATGAAGGACAGTAAATCCGCGAGCCAATTAAATGCCCACATCAAGAACATCCTAAACAGGCTACATTCCATTAGACAACCATTGGAGAGCTGGGACGCCATAAAGTATGCTCTTAAAGCCTTCCCTCGGAATACCTCGTGGGTATCTATGGTAGATGCATGCAATGTCACTAGGAATCTTTTTAAAATCAAGCTAAATGAACTTTTCAGTGAATTTGAACCACATGAACAAACTAACTCGAGTCAAATCGAGAAAGGCATTGCTTTGATTGTAGAATAAGTCAAGAGCAAGGAGTCAAAATTAAAGTCTCGACCGAAACCAAAATCCAAAGACGAGTCGAATTCAAGCGAGGATGACGAAGAGCTAACCTCAGAGATCATCAACTTGGTCCGAAAGATAATCAAGAAGAAGGGCTTCACCAAATGGGAGATCAAGAAGATGAAAAAAAAGAGCAAGCAGACGAGTCCGAGCAAAACCACCAAAATAAAGTCGGAGGTGACTTGCTACGGATGCAACCAAAAGGGTACAAGTTCGAATGCCCAAACTTAAAGGAGATCAAGAGGCAAAGGAAGAAGGCACTAAAGGTCACATGGGACAAATCGTCTTTAGAGGAGTCAGACACGGAGGAACCGAACCAAACAAGCTTCATGGCTCTAATGGCAAAAGAAGGCGTAGTCGAGTCCGAGTCAAGACACGAATCCGAATCCGATTCAAACAATCAAGAAGATCAAGTAACATCTCACTTCTAACTAAGAAACTAGCTAAGTCTAAAGACCGGATTAGGTCACTTCTTAAAGAAGTCAAAGACGTTAAGGAGATAGACCTTAGCCCCTTGACTAACCAAGTTCAAGGCTTCAACTCAAGTTGAAAAACTTGAGAAAGAGAATTCTCTCTTGAAATAGCAAATTGAGGAACTCAAGGATTCGTTGGAAAGGTTCACCTCGAACTCTAAGTATTAAAACATGATATTTGGGACACAGCGAGACGTGTACAACAAATCTAGATTTGGATTCAAAACAAAGACTAGACAAGCATCCTATATGTCCTTAGTTAATCGATATGCTAAAAAAACAATCCAAGCATAATCCCAAAATCATTGTTAATCAACAAAGTAGCAGTTAATCAATATTGGATCTCCAAATATCAAGTTCACTACTTAGATAAGAATTATTGAAACCGTGATCAAAGAGGAGCCAATAAAAAAATTGTTTCATTAATTTGTTGAATTATGCATGCTTGCCTATCTTAATTGATTTTAATTTATGCTTAAAGTAGAATGTACAAATAGGACTATAATGGTTAGATAAGCAAAAAGGTTGTCTAATCTTGACAACATAGTATTAGAACGCAGTGAGCTGATAGTACATTAGGATACTTAGTATAAGTGTTTGGGTTGGATAAGATGTATCCTACGAGGTCCATCTAGCAAAGAGGAACTGACTGAAGCTAACTCACCATATCTTAAACTAGTTAAACTAGGATTTTGCACTAAGTTGATTAAGTGTGCAATTTCTTGAGTTGATTTTATCTAAGGAAGTGGTCGTTGATTTAATTAAGAAGTCTTGTGCATCACTACAAGCTGGAAGCTAATTTTAGAAATGTCCACTTAATTGACTAAGGCTAAACTTGAATCTTACCTAAGGTAAAACAACCTTCCCAATTCAAACTTAAAAAATTTTAATGAAATATCATCTCACAAAACCTATAAAACTAACATGACTAATCACTCTAAATGGGTGAGATGAAAAAATAGAAAAATTAAATAAGTATGTGGTTAACTTTGTGTTTCAATTGCATCACAGTTTAATTTAATAGTATAGATTTTCTCTGACTATGGAACTAAACTAGGATATAACGTAGATCTCATGTACCTATAAATCTAGGTGGTCTTTGCATTAACTTGTTCATGTACTGCGCCACGTAGACGAGCGTGAAATGTTAGGTCCAACCCTTAGTTCCAGATGTAAATCAGTGCATCAATATGAATCAAGGGGGGTATAAACACCATTAAATCACTACGGTGACTAACTCCGAACTAGACTTAATGATTCATTGAAATCATTTGAGTTGAGAATACAGCGTTAGATATTTCTTTAAGCACAATGTTCCTATCCGAAAGTGGAGAAGACGACAAGCTGGGGATGTGGCTTGAAAGTGGACGAAATTAAGACTCCACACGATCCTGCAACACAAGAGGCGTTATTACCAGGCTAGGAAATGGTTCCCGGCATTGGCCCTCCGATGCTCAAGTCAATTTCCGACGAAGTGGGGAGTAATGAGAATGTAATAACAAAGGGTGTGTAAAATCACAAAGTTGTGCATACCTCCTCTTATAGATGGGAACCCTCCTTTTATAGTGTTACTGTAGTGTCTATGCATGCATATCAAAGTGGGCGCACATTTTTCCAAGCGTC
The DNA here is from genome assembly GCF_018446385.1 of Zingiber officinale. NCBI lineage: Eukaryota > Viridiplantae > Streptophyta > Magnoliopsida > Zingiberales > Zingiberaceae > Zingiber > Zingiber officinale. Next base: position 55,394,614 of record NC_055992.1, on the reverse strand, counting down.
CTAGGAAAAGACAAGTCCAAAAGTGTCTCTAACACCTTTCCTTAAGCAAGCATACAGATCCCTGATATGACAGGCTAGAAGCTTCTACCGTACGATTTGTCTACAGAACACGTTGTCAGTGGCACAAACCTCCAAAAGGATACGAAGAGATACGTAGGTGGGTCTCGCTGTAAGCCGACCGGAGGCTGCTCGGTAAGGGCACGCCCCGCTCGGCTGTGCTGCACAGAGTAATCTCCCTTCATTTAGTTTTTCCGTTGTCGGAGGGTTGTCTCTCATCCCAACGAACAAGCCTCCCGCTCGGCAGGGACGACGGCCGGGGATGCACTACTTGTTTGTCTCTTAGTCACGTGTTATCCATTTGACCTTGCTCGTCCGCTCCAACAAGCTAGCCGCCCGACCATAACTGGCCTACTCAGCCGACTTTGACGCTTTCCTTGACTTTAACTTCCACGTCAGCCGGTCTTCCTTACTTTGACCTATCTTTGGTGGAGTCACTCTTCATCATCGCATCATACAATATTTTAGATGATGTAGCTTTAAATATTATATTTTCAAAATATTAGATTGCTTAATTATGCTTGGTTACAAATGGTTAAATCCTAAATTAGGATCCGTGCTTATGAAATACATGTCATGAATGAACTTTAAGTTATTTATATGCATTTCTTTCAAGTATTGCATTTCTTTAAGTTTTTAATTATTTATATTTAACTCATTTGATAATTAATTAAAGATGTTTTCACCTTAATCCTTTTTTTAGCATCTTTGGATTTTGTTTGTTTTGGATAATAGCCCTATTACAAGTTTTAAAAAATATTTTATGAATTGGTTTTTTTAAATATAAGAATAAATATTTTTGACATTATTTAAATAATTTTTTCAAAAAATATTTTAGCATTTATTTTGAAAATCTTTGTTGAAAATATTAAAAGTGCTTTCGAAATTATTTTAAAATTTTTAATATTAAAAGTGCTTTCGAATTTATTTTGAAAATTTTAAAAGTGCTTACAAAACTTACTTGGACAATCTTTTTTAACAACTTTAAAAGTGCCTTTCAAACTTATCTTTTCAAGTGCTTTCAAAATTTATTTTGAAATTTTAATTTTGAGACTTTTTATCAAAATGATTTTTGAAAAAAAATTAATAAATTATCTAAGAAAAATTTAAAACTTGCCAAGAAAACATATTTGAAAACACTGTGTTTCAAAAAAAGGTTCCATACTTTGAAAATTAATACCTTAAAAACTTTATATTTCCATACACTTAATTTAAATACAATTTGGAAATATTATTAGGAAATATATTTTGAAATCTTTTTCAAAACTTATGATTTTTCTAACCTATTATTCCCATTTTAATGTATAACAAAGATGGAGAATATAGATTTAAAGTACTGAAAAATATCAGTGTTGTAAACGGTAATAGACGGTGGCGGGCGGTCAGTGACTCGCCTACCACCTCGGACGCCTAGGCAATTGAATTTTTTTTTACTATTTTTTATATATAATATTATAAATAATCATTATTCTTTAATAAAATATATTAATTAAAAATAAAAAAATAATCTAAATATTTAAAAATATAAATATATTTTTTAAAATAAATATATATTAAATTAATGAGATAATTTTATTAGGTTTAATTAAGTCTATTTAAATTATCTCAATCGTAGCTAGAAGTTGATTAAAATTATTAATTTAAAGGTATTTAATTAAACTCTAACTTACCAACTATCATGTTTCAACAGGGTGATGTCATCGGGTCGGAGCGTCACCCGAGTTCTGTAATGCGTTCGGATGCGTCATCGGGTCTACGTGTTGCTCGAGCTCAACGACGAGCCCCGATGTGTCACCTAGGCCCTGCGATGCATCCGAATGGACTCGTCATCACGCCCAAGCGATGGGTTTGGATGATTGCAATGGCAAAATGGTGACAGCGACGGCAGAAGGAGGTGAGTTACCACCTAAAGCACTACCTCATACAAAGGCAATGCGGTTAATGCCCACCTCCCACCTAGGCAGCGCCTAGACAACCGCCTCTCCTGCCATTCAGAACACTAAAAAATATGGGTTTAAAGTATTGAAAATGTTTAAAGTATTGAAAAATGTTTAAAATGTTGAAAATATTTAAGTGTTTTCAAGGGGGAATTTGAAATTCAGGGGGAGTTTTTAAATTCAGGGGAGTTTTGAAAAATGTTGTTTTTGTGCATATATTTTTTTAACTTTAAACTGAGTTGTCACATATCAAAAAGGGAAAAATTGTTGTGCAGAAAGCATCATAATCGAACTTGTGTTTTAATGTGGACAAGAAAGCATCATAATCGAACTTGCATTTTAATGTGGACAAAAGTTTAAAGTTATTGATAAGCTGTGTTAAGCGTGCAGGACTTAATAGGAAAGCCCTAGTAGGTCAGGTGGACCAGATACTAGGCAACGAAGACTTGACAGATCAAGGGGATTGAATACGAAATCTAGATGGGTCGGTTAGACCTGACATTGGGTAGGACGAACTCGATGGGTCAGCGAGGGAATCCATCTCTTTATCAATTGTTCCATCTTTTGTCAATTGTTTGTTATGACCGTCTCGACGAAAAACGACAATCTCTAGCACGATCAAGCATTGGAAAGGGGGCACCGATCGTGGACCGGATTAGACGGAGGAAGCACAAGTTCAAGACAAACTAAGAAGAGCTATTTCGCTAAACCTGAATAGTTGGAGACATCCCAAGCAAAGGTTGTTTGAAAGGTATGTTATCACTTATGTTTTGATTCATTTATATAATGATGCATGTATTTAGGGCTGTAAACGAGCCGAGCGAAGCCGAGCTTTGGGGTGTTCAAGCTTGTTTGATAAGATAATCGAGCCGAGCCGAGCCGAGCTTAAAATGAACCAAGCTTTTGAAATGAGTGTTCAAGCTTGGCTTGGTTTATTTTTTATGAGCTTGAGCTTGTTTGAAGCTTGGCTTGAGCTTGGTTCGTTTAGATGTTATCAAACTCTCAATTCAAGCTTGGCTTGAGCTTGGCTTGGGCTTGGTTTGAGCTTGGCTTGAGCTTGGTTTGAGCTTGGTTCGTTTAGATGTTATCAAGCTCTCGATTCAAGCGTGTTTGATTGTTTGAAACTTTTAATTGTTTGATTAGTTATTAAGATTACTAATTTAAATTTATTTATTTTATTTTATTATTTATTTAGCATATTGAAAGAGTTTTATTAATAAATATGGTTCGTGAACATTGTTCACGAACGTTGTTCACAAACATTGTTCACGAACGTTAACGAGCTTAACACATATGTGTTCAAGCTTGTTTGTTTAGCTTAACGAGCTGTTCAAGTTTGTTTGTTTAATTAATCTTATGTATATTGAACGAACATAAACAAGCTCTTACCAAGCCGAACATCAAGCTTGTTCACGAACGCTTGGTTCATTTACAGCCCTACATGTATTAATGGTTTTATTTAGATTTTGCTAAAAGATCTAGTATATTTAAATCAGATAGTTTTGCATGTCTAAATAAAAGGATTAAAATGATATTAGATGAATCATTCAAATGATAGTTTATTTTTATTATGCTTTAAGGATCTTACTTTAATAGTTAGATTGTAATACATACTTAGATTAAAGATTATGTTCATGTTTGTTTTTGAAAATTCATATGAACACTCCTTTGATTTAATTGTTAAATCATAAAATAACTTTTAAATTTCCGCTACATATAAAGATCTAGAAACATAATACACGAATTTCGAATCTCGTCCAACAATGGACTCCTCCTGCAACACCACAGCTTAATGGTGTCAGAACATCGTAATCGAACGCTAATGGGCATGGTTCGATCTTATGATGTGATTCACTAATTTACCGCCATCGTTTTGGGGCTATGCACTTGAAACTGCGGCAACGTTGTTAAATAAAGTCCATACAAAAGCAGTAGAAAAGACACCATATGAAACATGGATGGGAAAACCTCCCAAGTATTCATATATGAAGATATGGAGATGTCCTGCTTATGTGAAGCAGGCAATGGGAGATAAACTGGATAATAGATTCACTTTGTGCTATTTTATGGGATATCTAAAGAACTCTATTTGATATTATTTTTATAATCCCAAGAAAACAGAAATATTTGTTTCAAGAAATGTCAACTTCTTTGAGAAGGAGTTTTTATTAGACAAAAAAAGGCAGGATGATAGAACTCGAAGAGGTTCGCGACAATTCCATAACTGAAATAATAGAACCCGCACCCTAACAGTCAGTAAAACAAGTACACGCCTTAAGGAGATCTGATAGGGTCTCAAGAGTACCTGTGACATATGGCAGTGCGATTAAATGGCGATGTTGTCTTGTGGAAGAGTTCCAAACAAGACATAATTGTGGATTCCACCACTGAGGTAAAATATATTGCGGTTTTAGAAGCAGCAAAGTAGACAGTTTGGATGAGAAATTTCATCCAAGAGTTGGGTGTTATTCCAACTCCCAATGAGTAAAATGGCATCACATAAAGTAACAGGAATGTCACTGCACTCCCACTAACCTTCTTGTACACACATGATTCCTCAAAATTCTTAATAAAATTGAACTCGATGATTGTATCATTAAATTTGAGGTTCCGACTTCTCAATGCTTGTTTGAGACAATAAATTGATCTTTGAAGTTTGCATATCTTATGTTCACTTCCCACAGATGTGAAATCTTCAGGCTGAGCCATGTAAATCTCTTCCTTAATATCACAATTAAGGAATATCATCTTCACATCCATTTGTCATATCTCATAATCATACCATGCAGCTATGGCAAGCAATAGACATGAGTCAAGGGAAGTCCTAGTGGATCTAGTAATCTGAAGTCAAGTAGAGGAAACCCAAACAGGTCATCTGAACTTATGTTTGGTAGAAGATGAGAAAAGCTAAGCTCCTAGAGTAGAGAAATCCTTATAAAAAGAAAGACAAGGACGAGCCTTCATTATAGAGACAAACTTAGGCGAAGATCTAAATAAGGGTCCTACTCACATTCCAAAGTTGATCAGACAATTAATTGTCCTAATTAGAACATGCATTTCATATATCACTCTTTTCTATACTAACTTGGTTTTGCAAAGTTTGAGCGACCGAACAAGAGTTATCGGTCGACCAAACGGTCCAAGCGGTCGAACAGTAAGGTACGGTCGACCAAAAGCTGAGGTGCATAGGCCTTTGACATGGCAAACGGAGTGTTTGATATGCTGATGTGTCATCTGAGGTGGTCAGATGACTAACGTGGCAGAGGATATAGTTCGTCTTGCTGATGTGTCAAGAGGCTTGGTCAAGATAACCTTCGAATTGCTAGCGTGGCAAGATGCACAGTCAAGGATAAGCTCAACGAGGCTGACGTGACCAATGACCGACATTCAGATGCTGATGTGGCAAAAGGTAAGTGGCGGGATAGAGGGTTTGGTTCAGTCGACCTAAGATTAGACTGCTTATCATCCGACTGAACAAGGCATCTGGTCGACCGAACAAGTGATATAAAAGAAACCTGACTAGAAGGCTCTCATCATCAACTTACAAGCCTCTAAGCCCTTGCTTGTGCTCAAATCAAGTTGTCTACGTTGTGCTACCCCGACAACGAAGCTTCATTTCAATAACTCTCGTGTTGTCGATAAAGATTTAATTGCTTTTAATTTTAGCACTTTCATTTTTCAAAGGTCGGTAAACTTGTTACTCTATCTTTACTCATTGTAAGAGGTTTCTCTGCCTCCAAAGAAGTCTTCAAAAGGAGAAAATTAGTGATTGCACAATCGCAAACAATCCAAGGGATTGCGGGTAGCAGCCGGAGGCTGTGAACCAAGAAAAAAATAAAGTGTTTTGTGTCGTTTATTTTCCGCTGTGTTTTTACTCAAAATTTATAAAATAAAAGATCCCAAAAAAAAAAAAACAAAAAAACGCTTTCATCAGTCCTACAATAGGTCCACCATGTAGAGGAAGGCATAAGGAGGTTGTCCATACAATGAAGGTAAGGGGTAGCAAGGTTGCCATCCATGTGGATAAGAATTTTCATATATACAAAATGCAATAAACATTATTCCATACTTGTCATGGGCAAGGTAAAAATCTCACTATCATCTATTGTCTGTTATTTCAAGGTTATACTTGATTTTTGAGCCTCATCCTTGTCTAGATCACTATAATATATGGGTGATTCTTGCACAAATGTTAGATTTAAGTGTTTAATCTTTGTACTCTGTACCTTATCACCAACATTAATGGGATTTGTTATGATGTCATTCTAGCAACGAACAAATGTTAACATAGGGTGAATATTATTGAGGAGCCAAGACATATAATTTTGTGTTTAATGGAAGTAAAATCTAGTTCAATTTTCAAAGACAAAGGAGTTGAGGACTGACAGAACAAAGCGTGTCATTTGTCCTTGTTTACACTTTGAACTTAAACCAAATCCACAGCTCCATTCCACTTTGAATTCAGGTCCACACCTTCATGAGTTAAGAGGTCATCGTTTATTAGAAAGTCAATTGTCAAGGACCAGCCTAACTTGAACTTGAGAATCTTCATGATAGAGATTGGATTGTATCAGTCAAGATTAGATTCCTAGGATCAGTTTAGAAAATATTATTGATTTGGTCCAAAGATAAAAATCACGTCCCCTTCTAGAGTTAATAAGGATTTTGTAAGTTCCAAGGATATTACAATGTGGTGTGTAACACCAAATCATATTTTGTGGCAAATTAGGATATGCCTCTAGATAGTTCTTTGAGATGTTTGGTTAGTGGTTATTATTGTACAAGATCATATTTTATCAATTATTAATTGTGCATCATATTTCATAAGGAATGATGAAACTTCATTCTATTTTTACCTTTGATAATCTTTGTCATATAAATTGTTGGATTCATATGTTTGTTGGGTAATATTTTTTTTCCTACTATGTAGGTCTTGATGCACCATCCTTCGCAACTTCTGAATTTATAAGTCTTACGCTAACCATTTGTTTTATTTGCATGATGAGGTCAAATGTATAATTACATTAAACATTCATTTGAGTAAGATTTACACTGATATAAGGACGTATTGAGTGTAATAACATGAGAGTAGTGAGTTACTTGGATAGTTGACAAGCCTAAGTTGTTAGATCGATGGTTTCTAACCTTCATGAGGACCATGTAGAGCCACTAAGAGAGAGACCATCACCACCAGCACCATAACACAAAATGTGGTTCTCAATTTCTCTTCCATTTCCTTCCACGATTTTGCTATTATTGAGCTAGTATTGTACCTATAATATTTTCGTATCTTCTTCCATTTAGGAAGAGAAATAATCTTATTTCATACAATGTCGTTACTAGAGCATAGTGGTCATATACACAAACTTGTTCATCACCATACTTCAGGAGGCAAGGATTATACTTTTGTGGATGGATATTTTAACCGGTGAGGAGTTCTAGCTTTAGAGGTAAATTTGCAATTGTCATATTCATATTTGAAGGTAGCTTCAAGCCACTTAACATCACCATAGTTAACAACCTTGCAACTGGTTCAAGCAACAAACTTGGGGCCCTAACATCACCATACTGCACATATGTCTAACCTTGCCTTCCTCAAGTAATACTTCATATTTATTTGACAGGAAGTGAATTCTCCGATAACTAGAAAAACAATGGTGATCTAGGCTAACAAAGTTTTTTTTTAAATTTGGAGAATTTGTTAGATTTCAGATACTTTCTTTTATTATACTCTAGTTATTATTGAATTGGAGCTAGCTCAATTGCTTGTTATGTTCAACCAAGCCAAGATCAAGCCCTGTTTCACAAAAAGTGTTGGGGCTTAACAATGAATGATCAAGAATTTCATGACTCTCTAGCGAGGTGGTACTCCAACTCTAAGATAGGTAAAGTCTTATCCAATTCAGCTCCCATTCATTACACAAAGCACTTGATCTATAGCACTTGATCTATATCGAAATCAATATCAAACACAAAGCATACCTAAACCCAACCATTTATAGAAAGGTGCAATCGTTTCTACTATAAAAAACAATCCTAAAAGAGGAACGTAGATCGTAGAAGAAGACGAACGAAGATCTGACCTTTTAGGACCGAAAGTAGCCTGCGGAAGAGAAACATATGCTCGGAGAGGATTGAGAGAGTCCGGCGAGACCATAGAGGAGGAGGAGGAGGAGGAGCCACGGACGAGCCACTTGGATGAGGCCGAGAGGGAGGAGGCATCCGCCGTCGATATCCCCTTGAGGGGGACGTCGTGGCGCAGTATCTCCGGAAGAACATCGGCGATCTTGCTTCTCGCCTCAGCAGCCACGGGAAGGGAGGGCAGCGGAGTAGGCGGAAGCTTCTGGGCGTGGCGGCTGACGACGTTCTTCGACTCGTGGAGGAAATAAGCGCCCTCTGTGGCCGCTAAACGCCCGGCTAAGAAACTCATTTCCGCTGGTGCCTTACTGCCTTTCCCAACGTTCTGATGAGTTCTGCAACGCTAGTTATTACGAATGCAAGCGCGTGTTTGAAACTCAATTCCGCTTGGCTTGGGCAACACGGGTTTGACTGGCTAATCAAAAATTATCGTTATTAAAAAAATATATGAAGAAGCTTCTTACCAAGTGTATAAAATACAGCAACTTTTGAAATTTATGAAGAGAAGAGAAGAGGTAAAAATAATTAATATTTTTATTTATTTTGACAGAGAAAGATGAATATGTAAATAATTTTATAAATAAAATTAAGATACACGTCTTATTTTTTTTTTTTTAAAGTATGGTGCAATTTTATGAATTAAATATAATCCATCTAATTCCATCATCTATATAGGATAAATCGGAAAATATTGAATATATCTAAACGGTCAATATTTTTAGAGTCATGAGAAGAAAATCTTTACCGTGCGCCATAATTGGATTCGACCCATAACCATTCCACCATTGTCCAAGTTGATCGAATTCAAGTGGGATGAATTGCACTTGGAATCCACCATAGGTTCGACTTGATTGAGGCGTTTGGAAATTAAAAAAAAAAATTGTGATGTAGCACTAATTAATCATAGTTGTTCAAGTGGATTATGGCATGTTTAATCCGAAGCGTGGATTGATTTGAGATAAATTTTTATATTTATGTATTATAGAAATAATCCTAGTATGGATTAGGTTCCGTTTGTCTATCGTAAAAATAATCTTCAAACCGTGGACCATTTTGTGTTTTCTTTTTATTCGCTCAAAATCAGGCGAAATGAAGTTTTCATCCCCTCAAAAAAATTCCGGCCGTATAACATGAACTCTAACTGTGAATTGCGAATTTCGAACAACAAATTGAGTTGCAAACTCAAGAACAATTATAACCAATTGTGGAAGAGCTCGTGTCCTCATCGCGAATCACAACTGAAAGCTTCGGCCTGACTGCAAATTGTGGTCAAGTTGTGAATCACTCACGACGAGTCGACGACGGTGAGCTGGCAGCCTAGCTGCAAATCGAGGTCGCTGCGACCTTGCAACTAGGCCTGAAATCGCTTGTGACTGCTGCAAACTTGCAGTCAAGCCAAGAATCACTCATTTCGGTTGTTGTAAATCGCTTATAGCGATTGCAAGTTGATAACTGCAGCGGTGAGTGTGAGTTCGCGGCGAAGCCACAAGTTGTTCATGGTCTAGTCATGATTCGCGGCCACAAACTCGTCCCTCACTGTGAATTGCGCCCGCAGCGGTCACGAGTTCTCCCTTAACCGCAAATTGCAATCAAGTCGCTAAAAGTTCATTTGTTGGCCGTGAGTCGAAACTGCCAGAGACGGGTCCTTTTCTGTTTCTTTCTCCTTTCTGCCGCTCCACAGAAATCGCCTAGAGCCTTTCTCTCGCATAATTACTATGGTTGACTGAATGTACTTGCCCCTCAACTTTAAAGTGAGTGTCCAAGCATCAATGGATGAACAAAGTGTCTTTCAGATTGGAGCTTAACAACTGCTCCGCACCAAAGTATTACTTCAATGAATTCAATCTTAATTTTATCAAAATGTCTAATATTCCTCGCGGGTCTCCTGTGCATTTAATTTTTTTTTACAGCAACATTATTAATGTATTGCATGTTAGAACTAGTGTTTTCTCAACTCTAAGAACAAAGGAGTTCGAAAAATAGAGAAAATAATTTTAAGTATGGATCGAGTTTCCTCAATATACATGACCAAATAAGTGCTTAAATAATGATAATAAACCTAATTGTAGCAGAAGAGTCATTATCAGAAAACGTCATCTCCTCATTCTCAAGAATCTACGGAAAAAGAAGAGAAAGAGATCTTCCTTCATAAATAGGATGACGACATCGACCTTTCTGTTAGAGAATGCCTAATGTGGTATGTATTAAAATATGTTTCATAAATATGCATAGTGGAAATAAAAACATAATAATTTCTAATTATTACATCACACACATCATACGCATGCAAGAATACAACACAACTAGACATGATCGCATAATTAAAATTTTACAGAAAGTAAATCTATGCTAGACGTATCTGATAGTTCGTGATCGAACCTCATAGATAGTGTTTGCTAGCTTTGCAAGCCAAGTCTCCTTCGGAATCAATGAGCAAGCGACTGATTGATAAGGAGTGGAATTAGAATCAACTAAGCGACACTCGAAAGTCTCACCTCTATTCATATCCACATCGAGTTGTCATTGAGACGGCTTCACAAAGTCATGAGTCATTCATCTCCAATCAGTACTAGTCAAGCATTAAGACGAAGCAATCCATGAGAACTCTCATGCCACGATTTGGAGAGTGGTATGACGTCGAAATCATCGACACTAAATTTGTCAACATTGAAATCGTCGGCACTGAATTTGTTAGAACTGAATTCATTGGCACCAAATTCGTCGGCATCGAATTCAGTTGCTGGAGATGGCCGATGGTAACTCTTGGGCGAGAAGAGATTGGGGTGGTGGCTAGAGAGAGGGAGAAGAGGATAAGAAGAAGCCCTGATCAAATTAGAGTTTTTTCTCAAAAATAAAATCACTACTCTCTTCTCCTCATAGATAGTATTTATATACTTCTACATGACTTGGAGAGCAAGTCATTTCCCAAACCCAATAAGTAAAGATAACCTGATCTATTATCATTAAGATTAAGTTTGGTTCAAAACCAAACTATCTTGGTTTATAATTAAACCAAACCCTTTTGATTTATTATTAAACTAAATTATTTCATAACTAAACCAAACCCTTTTTGGTTTATTATCAAATCATAATGAATCTATATCTTTTATAATAGTCATAATTCATCCGCTTCCATTCTGATAAATATCTTTTCATATTTGTCCTTTTGATTTGGTCCAACCAAACTCTCTCTCTCTTGATTTGAGAATCCAATTCTAAAACTCATTTTAAGTCTCTAAGATAAACTCGTAGTGCGTGTGATCTTATATGTTGTTGGTTATATTGGTCGCCCATAATTAAGGATTAATTATGGAATGATCATGAATGACACCTAGTATTCCATCATGATTTCCAATTGATCGAAAAATCACAGTTGATTCCAAAATCACATTTGAACCCTTCAGTAGCTACAATGAATCGTGTCTCATTCCTTTTCACTCTTCTTATACCCATTTGGTTTAAGACATGTCTATGTGTCAGTCCCCATGAAGTTGACTATGTCGCACATAATCCAAGTAATATTTTCTTGTCCTGTGAATTAAAATTATTTATATGTGTCCAAGTGTCTCGTAATCTTGACATGTGATATTTTGCCTAAAGACTTTGAGTAACAATCCTGGCAAATAGTCATAGGATATATATCTTCTTGTAAGGAGTGGTGAATCATTTATTAGCTATCCAAACACCTTCAGACACTTCAACTTATACTCAATCATCTCAGGTTCACACCTCCACGGAAATGTTTGCTTAAAATATCAAAGTATAAGTCTCTATGACCAAGATGACTTGAATACCTCAAGCAGAAGGAAACTTACACTCGAGCTGCAATAAGATCTTTATTGACATATCTCTATATATAGAGAATCATATGAAGTCTCATAGCAGGTCACTCTAATGAACTAGTTACCTTAACTAGTATCCGCATTTAACTTTTAACATTTTAATGTCTCCATCCAGTGAGAAACAGTTGTTTAGTTAGACCATAGAGTATAACCCCGTGCTAGTCTCATAAAATTAATGATGCCCAAACTCATCAATTCATCGACTAGGGATTATTTCAATACATTCATAATTACACATGTAGAGATGCTCACAAGTTGTGATCCAATTATAAATTCTCTCATATTATGAATCATATTATGGACATTCAACAAGTGAGTTTAAGATCCAATCAAACACATAGAGCGTGTACACTCAAATAGTGAATCTCTATTTATTCAATAAATAGTACATATCATAAGACGATTGTCTTAGGACACCTCTCAAATATAACACTTTTTACGTCAATAGGGAACGTAGAAAAACAATCAATCCCTAAATTCAATGGAACCTAACCTATATATAGTGGATCCACATTCATTATCAACTCATAAATAATAACAGAGTGGACTAATGGGTTATACACATCTAACCCACATCCAATAACCTGAACCCTGAATAAGCATAAATTAGATCACTTAATCAGTTCAATATCTTAATGGCATAATCCGCATGACAAATCACATGTGAGTCCACCTAAAAAAAGATCAAATCTAACAATCTCTCACTTGGGCTATATATTTTTTGTACACAACACACAGATATAACTTTAGTTGATGTCAATGTCAATGCCTACTTTATGGGTACAAAATGCCCCTGTAAATAATCTGGTTTATTAACTTTATTTGTATAAGACTAAAGAGGTCATAATTATTATATAATATTGTAACAAGCCTCAATAGAAATCACATTACCAATGTCATTGATGGCGTAGATCAAAATGTGGATGTGTAGTATAAAAATTACATAAAAATATGATCAGTACATGCCAATTTTCAACTGGTTCTAAGGTGACCTAAAAGGGTCAGATCATATTAGCAAAATACTTTATGCTAAACTATAATAACAAAGCATGACCTAAATCTTATGATTCCAAATGAAATCTATATCACATTTACAAATATCATATGATAAACAATAATACTAAATCATGATAACTTTATTTAAAGTGTTAAATAAACAAAATTCTCATGAATGTTTTAAGTTTTAAGTACATACAATATTCATAATAAAATTATTTTTCTTTAATAACAGATATAGAGTAATAAAATAAATATAGATTCCTATTAGATGAGTATTGCTTCCATAAGAAAAAAATCATATATTCATAACATGTGCATGAAACACCTTAGACACCAAGCCTTTGGTAAGTGGATTTGCCAACATGAAATATGTGCTAATATATTCTGTCATCACCTAACAACTCAGAACTTTTTCTTTAACAGTCAGAAATCTTATGTTGATGTGCTTTGACTTCGACGAACTACGATTGTTCTTGACATAAAGTTTTGTGATTTTATTATCATAGTTAATCCTCAATGGTCTATCAATGCCATCAATGATCTAGAATGTTGTGATGAAGTTTTGTAGCCAAATACTGTGATTGGAATCCAATGCTATGACATATTATCTTACAAATAAAGCTCTTGAGTCTGATGCAGATAGAATTTTATATAGTTATGATATTGATAGGGATCTTTTTGCCATTTGTAAATTAGATAGGATTGGTTTCCTTTATATTAGATTTTCTTTTAAGATAGGTTAGAATTTATTGTAAATTAGTAGAGTCTGTGTACACGATATTAGGAGGTCAGGTTTGGCCCCTCCCCCTCCTAATATAATTCTTTTTTTTCATATATGATATGTCCAAGTTAAAAAAAATCCCTTAATTGGATGCTTCATAGCATGCTATCAACTATACCTCTATAATATAAGTGGCTACTAGCGTATGCTTAATGCTCTTCCAATATATAACCCCTCCAACATGTTATTGTTAGTATTAGCCCTAATACCAATTATGAGATAATTGTAAAGCGCTCCTTTGGTATCATATTTCATTATTAATAAAGGTAAAGTTGGTTATTATATTTACTTCAATTCAGTGTCGAATGAATAAGTATAATAATGTCCTAGAGTAGGAGGTTCTAATTTACAATATATCAATTGGTTGAATTGATAGTGAGATATTGTAGATATACATAGAACACTACTCTTAACTATTCCTAGTCAAGCATTAATATGCAAGGACAATATTAATGCGTTGAGACTAGTATGTAGGTCAACGGATGACTTAATCTCACAAGTCATGGATATGAGATATCAGGTTGACACATGAGTATATATTAGAGAATATATACTGAATGTCCCGCCATAAGAATGTTTCATAGATCGTTATATGAGTGTCATAAACATTCTCATGTGACTATTAGTATGAATAGTCCTTAGACCTGAAGTCACTACGGTTCCCTACATAAGGAGTTGTATACTTTGGTATCGACAAATGTCACTCGTAATAGGGTGGACCATAAAGTCGATCACTGGGTATGCAATAAGTTATGCGGAGGGATATGAGTGATGTATATGGGATCTATCCCTTCCATATGACGGAAGTGATATCTATGGGCCCCTTGATTAGTAGGACACAAAAATGCATGACCATACTTAAATGAGTCAATATGCGATATTGAGCTTATTTAATTGAGTGTGTCTACTTAGAGATCAAGAAATATAAAGATTTATAAGAGGATGACACGGTCTATGCCTCATTGATCAATCTAGATATCGAGGATAGAAGGATTGAGTCATATAAGATAATAGCCACGGAAAGGTTAAGTTGGATCTCGACATTCTCGTCACTTGGGTAGCAATGATGCCTTGCTAGATGCTACTCATTGCTTATGTATTTAAATATTGATTTGGATACATTGTCAATGTTACAAGAACATATTGGGTCACACACAAAGAACAAGTCAATGGAGATGGATTCATATGAGGAATCATTGGATTAAGTCTAATTCAAATTGGACTCATTGAGTAAGACTCAATTAAATCCAACTATTGGATTGAGTCCAATTCAAATTAGACTCATTGAATCAATTGGATTGATGATTAATGAGTTGGACTCATTATCTGATTTCATGAATTATTTGATGATTAATGAGTTGGACTCATTATATGATTTCATGAATTTGAATTCATGAAGAAAGAGGAGTGTACAACTTGAATTACTCATGCATTAGATGCATTGGATGAAGAGTGAACAATTTGAATTGCTCATGCATTGGATTCATTGGATGAAGAGTGAACCATTTGAATTGTTTATGCATAGGATGCATTGGATTCATTGGATGAAGGCAAATATTAATGTCAATCAAGGCAATTGACATTAAGGCATGAGGCAATTTCATGAATCTATAAAAGGAAGTTTTTGGATTCATTTTCATAATGAGTTTTTGGTGTTCTTGCTCTTCTTCCTCCTCCTCTCTTCCACTTGGTCGAAACTTCCAAGAAGGGTTGCTAGCACAACATTTGGTTGTTTCATTCTCCACTTGGTGAGTTTTTGAGACAAACGAGACTTGTTCGTGTGGATACCATAGAGGCGCGCCCACTTGATCGTGCTAAGATCCACATCTAAAGAAACGTTGTTGTCGGGATTGCGAAGGGCACACAACAAAGGTATAACTTTCTCATGTATAAACATTAGTACTTAGTATATGTTTTCCTTTCGCATGGATCTTCTAAAAAGGAACTAAATGTTTTCCGCTGCGCTTTCGTGTATTTAGCGCCCTAGTTCCTTACAATTATATTTGAAAGTGTCTTAAGGTAATGACCTTAGATATTATATTATTTATTTGATAAATAAAATTTACTATCTGAGTGTACATTCTATATGTATGTGATTTGATCTTAATCTCAATTAATAAAGTCCACAATATAATACATAGCATGAGAAAAATTATAATTGGATCATAATTTGTGAGTATCTCATTATGTGTAATTATGTATGTATGGAAACCTTCCCTAGTCGATGAATTGATGAGATTGAGCATCGTTAATTCATGAGACTAGCATATGTTATACTCCATGGTTTATCTAAGTAATCGATCCTCGTTAATCGAAAACATTAGGATGTTGAAAGTTAACATGTGGATGCTAGTAAGGGTAAATAGTTCATTGAATGTGACCTGCTATGAGATTGCAGGTGATTCTTTATATATTGATGAAGATCGCATTGCAACTCAAGTGTAAGTTTCCTTAGACTTGAGATATTCAAGTCATTTATATTTTAACATCTTGGCATAACATCTCCTAGAAGGTGTAAGTCTGGGATGATTAAGTAAAAGTTAATATGCCCGAAGGTATTTGAATAATCAAAAGAAAATTCACCACTCTTTTTATAAAGAAGATGTATACCCTATAACCTCTTGTCAGGATTATTATTCATAAGTCTTTGACTAAAGTAAACACATCAAGAAGATGGTCTTCTTAAACATATGTTTTTGAGTAATTTGAATCTATAGGACAAGGAACTACAACTTGGTCTAAGTATGACATAGTCAGCCTAATGGAGACTAATACATAGATCATGTCCTGAAGTAAGTGGGTAAAAGATGAGTGAAAGGATCAAACACACTGATAACTATAACTACTAAAAGGTTCAGAAGATATTCTAAAATCAACTATAATTTTGGTCAATTGTAGATCATGATGTACTATCAAGTGTTACTCATAATCGATTCATAATTAATGGTTAATTATAAAGAACCAACATAATCAAGAATCTATTGGGTCACACACTACGAGTATGTCTTAAAGACCTAAGAGTTGCAAGGAACTAGGGCGTTAAATATGCGAAAGCGCAGCGAAAAACATCTAGTTTCTTATCAAGAGAATCCATGTGAAGGGAAGAATAAACAAACATATATACTAAGTTTCATGATAGTTATATACCTTTGATGCGTGCCCTTTACAATCCCTGCAACAACCTTTCTTTGGATGCAGATATCAGCGCGATCAAGTGTTCACCCCTCTACGATATCCACACGACCATGTTCCATTCATCTCACGAACTCTTGATTTGGAGAAGACCCAACTTTGTGGTGCTAACCACACAAGGTGATTCAGCCATGAGGAAGGATCGACCAAGAGGAAGAAGAGGAGGAAGAAGGAGAAGAAGACCAATTCTCTTAATGAAAATGATGAGACAAACCTTTTGTACTCATCCAAGGAATACCAAAGGTCATTTAGCTTTTGGTCTTCCTTTGATTAATGATCCATTAAACTTTATTAATGGGCATTAATCCTCTTATGTCTTTTGATCTTCCTTTATGAATTGATCTTAATCATCTTTCATGAAGAGGTTTTTCATCTTTTATAAAGGGCCTTTTAGTTTTCTTCTTTTATATGATCAAATTATGTGAAAGACCTTTCCTCTTCCTTGGTGAATTCAAGTTCACCCAATGAGTGTCACTCATTGAAGCTTATCAATCCCAATGGATTCCATGAATCTTATTTGAATTAGATTCAATCCAATAATTAGATCCAATTGAGTCTAACTCAATAAGTCTAATTCATATTAAACATTTTTTTTTGTTTTCCTCTTAATGGGTTGGATTATTATATTGGATTAACCATTAACCCAATAATCCAATAAGTCTAATCATCTCATAATTGGCTCTTATGGCTATTACTAACAAGAGTAAGTTGAGAATAAGATTCTCAAAAAGAGAAAGTGATTTAGTTTAGTTGGACCAAACGAATGAGAGATATGTAAAGTATTTGTTGCAACAGAAGGGCTAATGAGACGTGCCTCTTGTAGGAAAATTGGGTCTACTCGTGAGACATGATTTTGGTTTTGGATCATACCTCTTGTAGGTAGATTAAGCTGACATATATGATGTTCGCTTAAGATTAGGCTTGGGCTTGGGTTATTCTTGTTCCCCAAGTCTTAATAAAGAGATTTACAAATACATCTTCATAGAACAAGAGGGTTAATAGTTTCTTAAGGATTTTCCTCCTCTTGGTTTTTGGTGTGTCACCCCTTCAAGACCCACCGCCCCTCTCCCTTGTCGCCACCCCTTTACAAGACTCCAACCAAAAGTTTGTTGGACCTTCTCTGTTGTTGTTTTCCCTTGATATGTGGCTGGCCCGTCCTTCCTTCTTCTTCTGGCCAAAAGGTGGCTGGAATTCTTAGAGCACCCCCGGATCTACAAGGGAGCACCATCGGACCACCTTTTGGTGCCGCTGGATTGCAATTGTTGCCGAGTACCAAATCAAGCCATGGGTTTTTCTCCTCTCTCGTGTTGTCTCCTTGTTTGGCTAGTGCCAAACAAAGAGAAAATGTTGGATACCCGAAAATATATATAAGGATTAAAATGGTTAAAATTTGAGATAATTAAATTTATTTAGGTAAATAAATTTTATAAAAATAGATAATTAATCAGGAAATAGGTTTATATGAATTTATAGAATTTACTAAAATTTTTCTAAATTTTAAAAGAATCATTTTGTATTTTATGGGATAAAGGGAATAAAAAGAAAATTCAACCTATTTAAGCGAGGAAATATTTAATTTCTAAAAATCATTTTATTTTTTCTTAACCCTAATCTCATGCGGGTGTCGTCATTGCGCTGACCCGATCCTATGACACCATCGGTTGTCGTGTCATCACACTGTCATCGGTTGATCGATGTCGCCTCCCTGATTTCTAGAGAATAGGGGAGATAATTGCTACCTTCTTTCCCCTCGTGTTTGAGCTCAAGCGATAGCCACCTACATTTCGGCTCCTTGCAACCTCCATTGTCGCCGGCGTGGCAACCTACTGACCCCTAGTCGAGCTCTGATAGTGCCACTATGGCTCCCTAGCCATCTCTTCTCCGTTCCCCTCTCGATGTGACCACTTGCTATCTTCCCAACGCATCATGCCACTGCGAGAATTTGAAATAGTCAGAACGCAACCACCACCTCGACCAGCCGTCGCCACAAATAGTCGTGTCATGCCACTACAACGAGCGCTAGTCTACACCCGGTCGTTGCTGTGATCTGTAGCCAGAGAAGAAGTCATAAAATAGTTACGGGCCACACCTTCAAGCGCCATTGCCTCAATTCTTTCGTGAACCATCGGCATTGTGCACACCGCCATTGCAACCCGACAGCTACCAACCTACCACTATCTATGATTCCTGTCACAAATGGCATGTCATCACTGGCCACTATATTGCCGTTAGAGAAAGAACCATAAGTTGGGTAACAATTATGTAAACAAATATATTCTTAATTAACCTAGATATATATGGTGATATCGGGTTAATTAAGGTTAGATTAATTTGATTGGCTTAGCTTAACTAATCTATAAATTGATTAATAATTTTGATTATAGATTATTAGTTGATTCTTTAATTTGGTTAATTAATTATTAGGGTAGTTAATTAAATAAATCAATTATTTACTTAATTCATTAATTAATAGGTTGATTTAATTAATCAATAGATAGATGAATAAATTAATAAGTTGATTAATTAATTAGTTGATTAATTAATTAATAGGGTTTGATTATTGATTAATAAACTCACAGGTTCTTCATAACCTTTATTTGTGCTATTGAGATATCGGACATAGATCGTAGATAGATAGATGAGTATCCTAATTAACCCTTACTAGTTGTTTGAGACGGTGACTAGTTGTTAGAGAGATCATACCGTGGTGTAGCTAACAGAGTCTACACTTGGAGATGATTCCCACTGCTTACTTATCATTTTTGGTTTGTACACTTATACATCCTATCTGCCTACGGGACTATCCGTGGTAGAGTATTCTCCCACAAACAGTGACTAGTTACTTAACTTGTCTACCTATGAGATCATCCATTGTAGTGCATTCTTCCACCGACAGTGACTAGTTACTTACCTTGATTACCCACGGGACCATCCATGGTAGAGTGCTCTCCTGTAGTTAGTGGTGTTGGATCGAAAAGAATTTAGATATCTCCATAATGGTATGATATTGTCCACTTTGAGCCTAAGCCCTCATGGTTTTGCTCTTGGGCTCTACCCAAAAGGCCTCATACCAATGGAGATATCTTTCTCTTATAAACTCATGATCTTTCCCATATGTTTTCAATGTGGGACTATGTTTGCAACCTTGCAACCCTAACAATCTCCCCCTCAAACAAAGGACCACAGGCATCCCATGTCCGATCATCGACCCACCAGGTCTTCCTGCCCCTCGGTCCACCCGACCTACTAGGACTTCCTTGCCTAACCACAACTAGGACTTACTGCTTGGTGTCTGGTCCTCTTGATCTAAACATAAGAGCTCCCACTTTCTTTGTTCGAGGTTAATATTGTACCCACATGGCTCAATCAGATCATAGCTCATGTGCACAGTCGGCGGTTAAACCTTCTGGCAGTCCAGGCTCTGATACTAATTGTTGGATCGAAAAGAATTTAGATATCTCCATAATGGTATGATATTGTCCACTTTGGGCCTAAACCCTCATGGTTTTGCTCTTGGGCTCTACCCAAAAGGCCTTATTATTAGTTAGAGCCCTAGAGCCAATCATTTGATGATTGTTGTATGGACTCGTTGTATCATATTCTTGTATATAAATAAAGACATTTGTTTTTGGTTATTATACTTACTTGTATTAGTGCCAAATAACTAAGTATAATAACGTCCTTGAGTAGAAGGTTCTTACCTATATCAATCGATTGGTTGAATCGATAGTGAGATAATATAAGAAACACTACTCTTAATCATTCCTAGTCGAGTATTAACATTCAAGGACCATGTTAATGCAACGAGACTAGCATGTAGGTCAACTCGATGACTTGATCTCATAAGTTATGGATATGGAGATATCAAGTTGACACATGGGTATGCATTGGAGAATGTATACTGAATGACCCGCCATGAGAAAGTATCATGGATCGCTATATGAGTGTCATATACTTTCTCATGTGGCTATTAGTATGACTACTAGTCCTTGGACCTGAAGTCACCATGGTTCCCTAGATAAGGAGTTATGTACTTTGGTTTCGTCAAACGTCACCCGTAACTGGGTGGACTATAAAGGCGATTACTAGGTATGTAACAAATTATGCGGAGGAATGTGAGTGATGTAGATGAGATCTATCCCTCCTATATGACAGGAGTGACATCGATATTCTTGATAGAGTGAGACCACGAAGTGCATGGTCATGCCCAAATGAGTCAATATGAGATATTGAGCTCATTTGATTGAGTGAGTCTACTTGGAGTTCAAGATTTAGATTGATTAGAGGATGACACGGTCTATGTCTCATATTGATCAATCTAGATGTCTAGGATAGAAGGACAATGTCATATATTGTGAGGAGTCAAAATTAGTAGTCACAAGGTGATGTTGGATCTCAACATTCTTATAACTTGGGTAGTAATGATGTGTTGCTAGATACCGCTCATTACTTATGCTTCTAAATTGGTTTAGGAGCATTGCCAACGTTATAAGAACCTATAGGGTCACACACAAAGGGTAATTAGATGGAGATTAGGTTCATTTGATGAACCTAAAGGATTAGGTTCATGTGATGAACCAAATTGGATTAAGAGTAATCCAAATTGAGCTAATTGAGTTGGACTCAATTTGGTTCATGTGTTAAGTGAGTCTAATTTGGACTTAGACTCATTTAATTAATTTAATTCAATGAATAGAGATTTATTAAATTAAAATTGACATTGAACCAATGGTTAGATTAGATCAACCAAGGGAGAGAAGTGGTCAAGTTTGACTTGACTTGAGAGGAAGATGAAGGGTCAAGTTTGACTTGACCATTTGCCACCTCATTGGTGAGTTGGCATTAAGTGGACTAATGATGATGTGCCACATCATCAAGACCACTTCATGGTGTGCCACCTCATGAGGAAGATCAAGAGTTTTTGACTCTTGAAATTCCATGGAGTATATAACTCCTCACTTGAAGGTGGCCGGCCACTTTTGGTGGAGTTACCAGTGAGAATTGATTCTCATTCATTCCTTCTTCTTCCTCAAGCTCTCAACCTCTCTCCCTCTCCTCATCTTTGTCGAGACCATCAAGGGTGCTAGCACATCCTAGTAGTTTCTCTCCATCTCTTGCTTGTGTGGATACACATAGAGAAGTATCTACCTTGATACTCTTGAGATCCGGTGAACTTTGGACGAGCGGGATTAAGGGAAGGGTTTCACATCAAGGGTAAAGATCTTATCTTGTAGATCTAGGCTTAGAAACTCATACGTGAATGTTTTTCGAAATTTTATTCTTCGCACAGATCTGGTGGCTGGGGTTTCGGGGTTTTCGCAACGCAAAAAGTGATTTTTGCACCCCAAAAAACCCAACAGTGGTATCAGAGTCATGTGTGAAGCTCGTACGAGTTTTAATTTGTATTTTTATGAAAATTACAGATCTATAACTTTCTGTAAAATTATGATTTTTATAGTTTTTATGGGTATTTTTCTCGTAGAAGCGAATCACAAGTGTTTAGACACGTGTAGGCTTCGACTACCGAGAAGATCTTTCCGAAACGGCAAGGTTTCACCCCAAATCTTTTTGGGACAGCGGGCTAAGGCACTGTAGGATCGCTAAGGAACACTCGCGATGGTTATATCACGGGTAGGGGTGCTGCCCCTGACCCCGCAAGGGGTTCGTTCCGCGATTGCGCTTGAAAACCGCTAAACGGGACCGTCGGGAATTTTTATTCATAAAAATTATAAAAATTGTAATAAAATTACAGAAATTTATAGAAATTGCATAATTTAGAATTATGTATTATTTTGTGATGGTCATGACCCAAAAGACCCAATTAGATTGGAAATTGTGTTGTAATTTATAATCCGGCTTGCGTGTCGTCGTGTGATTGTGTGTGTTGTATATTTGATACGTGACCTGCGCATCGTGTCTTTCTATTTATTTATTCTTGTTATAAATTAGTTTAGACTCGAATGTAACTCGAGTTTCACCATTGTAATGTACAAAAATGGAGCGGTGGAAGGTCCACTCGAGATGGAGTTACGAGAAGGGCACGAGCAACACAAGGTGGTCAAAAGGAAGGAACTTGAGAAGCTGTTGACCTTAGGTTGACCATCCGATCTTCTCATTGGCTTGAGAAGATCGTAGTAGGGCCATGACTAATCATAAAATATTTAATTAATTGCTTGTGTGTGTATATGTGATGCATGCTAGAATAAGTAATTAATTAGCGCCTTAATGATTAGATTCGATCAATCGCGTACATGATGCACCCTAACGATTAGATTAAATCTAAATTGAGTATATGATACACCTCGTCGATTAGATTAGATCTTAATCGCGACAACTCGTAATGCCTACCATGCTATGATACCTATCACTACCTCGTAGTTGTTGAATCTGCCAAAGCAGAGCAACACATATTATCTTGGTAGGGTACGGAGGGACAATCTTGGTCCCGCCTATCAACGTATGGGTGAGTAAAACTCAATTAGATTGAGTATAACTAGTTAAATCAAGTTTAACTGTAGACATTTATCCAATAGTTGGAAGATAGAACAAAATCACGTTTATATTAACTCTTGGGCGTATTAGCCAAAGCTAACTCGAGTTTTAATATAAATGCGGATCTTGATCCTATAAACAAGAGTTGCATAGAGATGTAATTGGTAAAATAGTTACCTACCGATCATACTAAGTCTTGGGCGATTTAGTCAAAGCTAACTCAAGGCGTAGTATGATGTGGATCTTCTCCCACATGAATTATAGAATTCAGTGGGAGCATCATTTAATTAAAAGACCTAATTAAGTGATTACTAGAATATGATGTTTATTTATTTTCTGCATTTTTCTGTTGTAGATTACCATGACGTCAAACACGAACACCTTCTCTCTGTGTTATGTCCTTGACAAGGACAAGCTCAACAGAGCAAATTTCCTGGACTGGTACAGGAATCTGAGAATAGTTCTCACCCAAGAACATAAACTGTACGTTCTGGAGCAGCCCATTCTGGAGGCTTCTCCTGCCAATGACACGCGAGCTAACAAAGATGCTTATAAGAAGCATCAAGATGACGCATTAGATGTGTCATGTCTTATGCTTGCAACCATGAACTCTAAGCTTCAGAAGCAACATGAGTTGATGGGTGCTTATGATATGGTTGAACATCTTCGTCAACTATATCAGGGACAAGCATGACATGAGAGATTTGAGATCTCAAGGGCACTATTTCAGTGCAAGATGTCAGATGGGGCTCCTGTAGGTCCATATGTACTCAAGATGATTGGGTACATAGAGAATCTACAGAGGTTGGGATTCCCACTTGGCCAAGAACTGGCCACTGACCTGATCATGCAATTTTTACTAGAGAGCTACAGTCAATTTGTCATGAACTACAACATGAACGAAATTGACAAGCCACTGCTCGAACTACTTAGTATGTTACGAACTGCTGAGCTCAACCTTAAGAAGGTTAAGCCCAACTCTATTCTGATGGTTCAGAAACACAAGGGCAAGGGCAAGGGCAAGCCTAAAGGCAAGGGAAAGTCCCAAGCCAAGGGCAAAGGCAAGGCACTGAAGCCTAAAGGAGGGGTCGCCAAGGATGCTACCTGCTTCCACTACGGTCAGACCGGACACTAGAAGAGGAACTGCAAAGTCTACCTGGAAGATCTTAAGAAGAATAGAAGTGAGACTTCCACTTCAGGTATATATGTTATAGAAGTCAATCTATCTATTTCTTCATCATGGGTATTAGATACCGGATGTGCTTCTCATATTTGTACTAATGTGCAGACGTTGAAAAATAGCAGAGCATTGACGAAGGGCGAGGTGGACCTACGAGTAGGCAATGGAGCATGGGTTGTTGTTGTTGCTGTAGGGACTTATTATCTATCTCTGCCCTCTGAGCTTGTACTAGAGTTGGATGATTGTTGTTATGTGCCTGCTTTAACTAAGAACATAATTTCAGTTTTTTGTTTGGATAAGAAAGGTTTTTCATTTATTATAAAGAACAAATGTTGTTCAGTTTATTTAAATGCAATGTTCTATTGTAGTGCACCTCTGATGAACGGACTCTATATTCTAGACCTTGAGGGCCCTATCTATAACATAAGTACCAAGAGGTTCAAGTCAAATGACATGAACCAAACCTATCTCTGGCACTGTCGCTTAGGTCAAATAAATGACAAGCGCTTATCCTAGCTCCATAAAGATGGTTTGTTGGACTTATTTGATTTTGAATCATATGAGACATGCGAGTCATGCCTACTAGGCAAGATGACCAAGACTCCCTTTAGTGGACACAGTGAGAGAGCGACTGACTTGTTAGGTCTTATACATAGCAATGTATGTGGTCCTTTCAATGTCACTGCTAGAGGTGGTTATAGGTACTTCATTACATTTACTATTGATTTCAGTAGATATGGTTATGTGTATTTGATGACACATAAGTCTGAATCCTTTGAAAAGTTCAAAGAATTCAAGAATGAAGTACAAAACCAGCTTGGCAAGAGTATTAAGATACTTCGATCAGATCGAGGTGGGGAATACCTTAGCCATGAGTTTCGTGACTATCTAGCTGAGTGTGGAATTCTATCCCAACTCACTCCTCCTGGAACACCACAGTGGAATTGTGTATTTGAAAGGAGGAATCATACCCTATTAGATATGGTACTGTCTATGATGAGTCACACAGATCTTCCTACATTCCTTTGGGGCTATGCTCTAGACACAGCAGCCTTCATTCTTAACCGAGTTCCATTTAAGACTGTAATAAAGATACCATATAGGATATGGACTGGGAGAGATGCCCAGGTGTCTTTTATGAGGATTTGGGGTTGTGAGGCTTACGTTAGACGTCAAGTCTCGGACAAATTGGGACCCAAATCTGACAAGTGCTAATTTATCGGATATCCCAAGAAAACTAAGGGATATTACTTCTACATTCCCAGACAACACAAGGTAGTTGTGGCTAATGTAACGCCCACCCTTCTTACCCAACCAAAGGTGGCGCTACGTTCTTATACTACTTACGTACATGCTTTAGTTATAACAGCGGAAGAATAAAAACTTTAAAGAATTTAATTTATTAAGCATGATATCACATATTTTGATTAGTTCGAATGTGCATATATTGATCATATAACTAAAAATATTAATTTGTCCGAATCGTTCTTGCCGAGCCACCACCACACACATCACTATCTGCTCCTCCTGCTGCTCCCTTGTACATCCAGCTTTCTCTTTTATCTGCGGTACAAGGAAAGTAAGCTATGAGCACTCATGGCTCAGTAAGTTCCTTTCCTACTCACTAAAACCGAGAATCATCGTATATCAAGAATGGATCAACATATCATCGTCTCAACTAATCATAACATAACATATCATTCTATTCAAACATATCATGCAAGGTATCATAAGCATACGACATACAAGGGCATCATATTCATATCATAATATCACATGACATTATATCATATCATCATATAATTCAAGCACATATGAATGTAGGCAATGCATCGTGAATTTGAAAACTTATACTTAATAGTACTTGAAATTAATATCATCATCATTTGGGATCCCGGTTTGTACCACATACTTAATGCGTAGGTCCAAGGTAGCAAGTCTTGAGCCCTACCATGCATACATACTAGGCCCGAGTCTTACTCCATCGACCTAGGGCACTCAAAGGCCCATTACTGACGAGGCCCGAGTCTTACTCCATCGACCCCGGGGCGTTTACGGAGCCCACCCTTGGTACAAACCATAAAATAACTTATCATGCATAACTATCATATCATGTCCTTAACAATCTTTCATGCATTTATTCTTTTTCATTTCTTTTCATTATGTATAGCATTTTCTATGCTATCACATATCATAACATAACTTCATTTCTTTTCATTATGTATAGCATTTTCTATGCTATCACATATCATAACATAACTTCATTTCTTTTTATTATGTATAGCATTTTCTATGCTATAACACATCATGACATATTTCATAATATAACTTCATTATGCATATCATTTCGTAACTAAAGCAATCATGCATTCTAACTTATTATCATATCATTTTCATACAGCATGACATAGACATATTTAATTTTTGTTCTAGGGTTTCTAGGGCATCTATCCCTTCATGGCCGAACACATAATGATTCATTTAGGTCATACAAACATGTATCACATTCACACATTATCAAGTTTTCATAAGAAGTACTTTTAACCCCTTAGGTTTCATTTCCAAGGCCTCTAGGTCCTTTAAACCTTACTTGGCCGAAATTCATAGAATATAAACTTCCTTTAAGTGGCCTAAAGCATGGGAAACCTAAGTAAATTTCATAGCAAGATTTACTAAGAACATCATACACAAGGTTGGATCATAAACAAGCTAGGACTCTTGTGATCTTACATGTCATAAATCATGTAACTAATTTTCTACATTCCAATTAAACATGAGAGCATTAATCGTCTTTCATAACATAATATCACAGAGGTCATTGAGCATATTAGAATTTTGTTTAAGCTTCTCTAAACTATCACCTTACCATGGCCGAAATATTAAGAGTAAGGTTCATGAGTTTCTTTCAACATACAAGTATACAACTCTTAAGAACTTTATATCATGTCATATAAGCATAGTTATTTTAAATTCAAGGTCCTCCTAACCCTAAATTCTTTCTTGGCCGAAACATGAGAGTGGGGTTCTTTTGGTTCCAATCAACTTCCAAGCAAGAAAACCATAGGAAGGTCCTTAGCATTTCATAGAGGGAAACTTGCACTAGTTTGGTTAGACAATAATTTTCCTAACCTATTTACAATATTTTTGATTGAAATTCTAGGGTTACATACACCTCTGATCATGCATCATATATGTATACAAACATAGGGAAAAAAAACTTTCTTTCAAGGCATAGAAAAAGAATCCGAAAATCACATGAAAGCCTTGTACCGCAGGTGAGGGGAAGCTTACCTTCTTTGCTTAAGTTTCCTAGAGTTGAGAACTTGCTTGTGGACCTTTCTTCCTTGCTTGCTTTGCTCAGCACCAATGGAGGAAGAAGTGGCTAGGTCTTTTGGTGGAGGGGAGGAGGAAGAAGAGGAGGCTTCTTCCTCTTGTGTTGCTCGGCAACAAAAAGAAAGAGAGTTGTTGCTCTCGGCAACAAGAGGAAAGAGGGAGGGAGAGTGCTCGACACAAATGGAGGAGAGGAGGAGAGTGAGTTGAGGATGAAGCCCCCCCTCCATGCCTATTTATACTAAAGTGAGGGGAGGAAAACTTGACTTGATTCATCCTCCTCATTTACTTCTCCTCTTAATGAGAAAGAATATGCTAGAGAAATGCTTCTTGAGTTTCTCTCTTTTCTTTCTCTTAATTTCTCTCCTTTCTTTCCTTTAATTATAATTCCCATCTCTCCTCTTACAATATTCACTCCTATCACACTTGGTTAACACATGCATGCATCCACAAGAGAACCAAGGATCAATTCCTTCTCCTAACATATTTTTGTATAAAATAATTCATGTATATGCATTATGCATAAATATTTCATACATGCATATATAATATCTCATATTTCTTTTGTTTACATTAATTCCTTGCATTATAAATCATGTATAGAACTTTATATTCTCAACTTTATTTTCTTTCATAAAGTTTTTAATCATCTAAATCCTTCCCATCGGAACATTCAACGTAGACTATCTACACATTCTTTTCATTACATTCGTACTCTCATTGCCCTTACTTTATCTAGGCTTTCTAGGGGTGTTACAAACTCCCCTACTTATTGAAAGTTCGTCCCCGAACTTAGAATAACAATTTCTGCTCCGATTCCTTAGATACTGGTGGAGCTTCCAATCTCCCTTGACTTATTGAAGGTCCCTCAATAGAAGTCTGCAGTTGGTATAACCTTGCGGGACCACCTTGGTTCGGCACATACTGTGGTGCTTTAGTTTTGGTAGGGCAGTCTCTAGACAGATGTCCTTCCAGTCCACAGTCGTAGCATTTAATTTTGCTCTTGCGACAGTCTTTTGCTTTATGACCCTCTATCCCACAGGTTTAACACTTATTAGTACCCGTACGACATGTTCCTGGATGTTTCTTCCCACATACGTTGCACTGGAGAAACTTGAGCTGCTTGTTGGACAGACCACTCTCAGTGTCGTTCCGTCGCTTTCCCTTTCCACCGTGGTTCCCTTTCCAGTTGGCCTTGATATTTTCCGGTTCTTCCTTCTGAGTTTGCTTCTTGTCCTTGCCTACTGCCTTTAGGTAGTGTTCAGTATTCAGGGCACTGCTAATTACCTCCTCCGTGGTCCGCGGCCTATTAACTCCGCCGGCCACATTAAGTGCTATCTCCGGTCTGAGCATTTTCAGCATAAGCCTGACCCTTTCTCCTTCCGTCCTAACTAGTTCCGGGCATAGTCGTGCCAGGCGATTGAATCTTCTTACCGCTTCTTCCACCGTTAGGTCACCTTGTCGAAATTCGGTGAATTCATCATAGTGCCTACTTGTTACCCGAGTGTGGAAGAATTCTTCGAAGAATTCCGTCTCAAAATCTGCCCAACTCATTTGGTTCACTGGTCTTTTCACTTTCACTCTGTCCCACCACATTCGGGCGTCTCCCGTGAGACAGAATGATACGCATTTGACCTTTTCATGCTCAGGCCAGTCCAATAATTCTATCGTGCTCTCCATTGTCTTAAACCAAGCTTGTGCGTCCCATGCTTCACAATTACCAGAGAATTTCTCTGGCCTCAGTCTTTGCCACTGGATCAGATACGCTTCTTGGCGAACCACCGGTGCCGGATTCACTGGTGGTACTGGTGCTACTACTGGCTCCGGTTAGCAGGATTCCTTTGTTGATTCATCATGGTAGCAATCATCTGTTGCTGTTCCGTAAGCTGTCGTTGTAGCTCAGTAACTACATGTGCCCAATCAGGTGGAGGTGTGGTCTCCTCTGTTCTGGTATTTCGTCTTCTAGCCATACTTATTTTTCCTAAATGATAACAAGATTAGTCTAAGTTATCATTTATGCATGAATATCTTAACATATCATGTCTAGGTTTCATGCCATGTTTGGGTTATCGTTGAGGTATTCTTTCTTAGGTTGTCATATCATCTTTAGATTACCTTACCATTCATACGCGTCAAGATCTAGCCGATGGTATTATCATTCTTTCTTGACTCATGCTTAAATTGATACCATTTCTACTCTTTTTATTCATCAAAAGCTTTTATTACATTTTTTTTTTTGTTCATAACTCCTTCTCTTAAAAGGCCAGGTAGGTTGTGACTACTCCTGCCATAAAGGACATGATAGCAGTAGTCATCATCAACCCAACCTGTATCGACATGCCCAGATCATTCTGGGGTGGATCAGGCATTATCGGAGGTTGAATCTCTGATGCCTCTTCCGGGTCAATTATTGTCTCTTCATCCATTCCCTCGTCTTCTTCAACATGTTCGTCCGGTTCCATCGGGTCTTCGTTTAGTTCCCCCTCGAGGTTGTTCAGTCCCCACTCGAAGTCTATTACATCGTTGGGGTTGAAACCCATTTCCATGTATTCAGCAAGGTTAAATTCATCCTCGCCCATCTCAGGAAACTCGTTCTCTCCTTCATAATATTCCATAATTTCTGAATCTTCATCTTCATTATCGTCCGAATTCCCTTCCTCGATTTCCTCGAGATCTTCCTCTCCGAACTCGCCGTGTTCCGGAGATTCCGAGTCGCTCACATAGTTGTCGAAGTATTCCAGCATATCGGGTTAATCCGCGAACTCGAGATATTCGCCAAAATATTCTACATCCTCGGGATCGTATTCGAACGGGATATAGTCCATTTCTACAAGATTTTAAAGATTCATTATTCCTCTTATGTTATAGCCTAAGGTTCTTGTATCTAGGCTACCATTCATGCATCCTAGAATATCACCTACTTATCATCATGCACCATTTTCTAGGGTATAACTTAAGGTATCCTTCCTAGGCTATTATTCATGTATCCTAGAGTATCATACTAATTTTTTTGCATATAAATAAATTAAGCAACTGTACTTACTTGGAGCGACAGGAAGGAGCTTGATGTGTGTGTAGTGAGCTGGCAAAACTTGGCTCTGATACCACCTGTAACGCCCACCCTTCTTACCCAACCAAAGGTGGCGCTACGTTCTTATACTACTTACGTACATGCTTTAGTTATAACAGCGGAAGAATAAAAACTTTAAAGAATTTAATTTATTAAGCATGATATCACATATTCTGATTAGTTCGAATGTGCATATATTGATCATATAACTAAAAATATTAATTTGTCCGAATCGTTCTTGCCGAGCCACCACCACACACATCACTATCTGCTCCTCCTGCTGCTCCTTTGTACATCCAGCTTTCTCTTTTATCTGCGGTACAAGGAAAGTAAGCTATGAGCACTCATGGCTCAGTAAGTTCCTTTCCTACTCACTAAAACCGAGAATCATCGTATATCAAGAATGGATCAACATATCATCGTCTCAACTAATCATAACATAACATATCATTCTATTCAAACATATCATGCAAGGTATCATAAGCATACGACATACAAGGACATCATATTCATATCATAATATCACATGACATTATATCATATCATCATATAATTCAAGCACATATGAATGTAGGCAATGCATCGTGAATTTGAAAACTTATACTTAATAGTACTTGAAATTAATATCATCATCATTTGGGATCCCGGTTTGTACCACATACTTAATGCGTAGGTCCAAGGTAGCAAGTCTTGAGCCCTACCATGCATACATACTAGGCCCGAGTCTTACTCCATCGACCTAGGGCACTCAAAGGCCCATTACTGATGAGGCCCGAGTCTTACTCCATCGACCCCGGGGCGTTTACGGAGCCCACCCTTGGTACAAACCATAAAAATAACTTATCATGCATAACTATCATATCATGTCCTTAACAATCTTTCATGCATTTATTCTTTTTCATTTCTTTTCATTATGTATAGCATTTTCTATGCTATCACATATCATAACATAACTTCATTTCTTTTCATTATGTATAGCATTTTCTATGCTATCACATATCATAACATAACTTCATTTCTTTTTATTATGTATAACATTTTCTATGCTATAACACATCATGGCATATTTCATAATATAATTTCATTATGCATATCATTTCGTAACTAAAGCAATCATGCATTCTAACTTATTATCATATCATTTTCATACAGCATGACATAGACATATTTAATTTTTGTTCTAGGGTTTCTAGGGCATCTATCCCTTCATGGCCGAACACATAATGATTCATTTAGGTCATACAAACATGTATCACATTCACACATTATCAAGTTTTCATAAGAAGTACTTTTAACCCCTTAGGTTTCATTTCCAAGGCCTCTAGGTCCTTTAAACCTCACTTGGCCGAAATTCATAGAATATAAACTTCCTTTAAGTGGCCTAAAGCATGGGAAACCTAAGTAAATTTCATAGCAAGATTTACTAAGAACATCATACACAAGGTTGGATCATAAACAAGCTAGGACTCTTGTGATCTTACATGTCATAAATCATGTAACTAATTTTCTACATTCCAATTAAACATGAGAGCATTAATCGTCTTTCATAACATAATATCACAGAGGTCATTGAGCATATTAGAATTTTGTTTAAGCTTCTCTAAACTATCACCTTACCATGGCCGAAATATTAAGAGTAAGGTTCATGAGTTTCTTTCAACATACAAGTATACAACTCTTAAGAACTTTATATCATGTCATATAAGCATAGTTATTTTAAATTCAAGGTCCTCCTAACCCTAAATTCTTTCTTGGCCGAAACATGAGAGTGGGGTTCTTTTGGTTCCAATCAACTTCCAAGCAAGAAAACCATAGGAAGGTCCTTAGCATTTCATAGAGGGAAACTTGCACTAGTTTGGTTAGACAATAATTTTCCTAACCTATTTACAATATTTTTGATTGAAATTCTAGGGTTACATACACCTCTGATCATGCATCATATATGTATACAAACATAGGGAAAAAAAAACTTTGTTTCAAGGCATAGAAAAAGAATCCGAAAATCACATGAAAGCCTTGTACCGCAGGTGAGGGGAAGCTTACCTTCTTTGCTTAAGTTTCCTAGAGTTGAGAACTTGCTTGTGGACCTTTCTTCCTTGCTTGCTTTGCTCAGCACCAATGGAGGAAGAAGTGGCTAGGTCTTTTGGTGGAGGGGAGGAGGAAGAAGAGGAGGCTTCTTCCTCTTGTGTTGCTCGGCAACAAAAGAAAGAGAGTTGTGGGACAAGAGGAAAGAGGGAGGAGAGTGCTCGGCACAAATGGAGGAGAGGAGGAGAGTGAGTTGAGGATGAAGCCCCCTCCATGCCTATTTATACTAAAGTGAGGGAGGAAAACTTGACTTGATTCATCCTCCTCATTTACTTCTCCTCTTAATGAGAAAGAATATGCTAGAGAAATGCTTCTTGAGTTTCTCTCTTTTCTTTCTCTTAATTTCTCTCCTTTCTTTCCTTTAATTATAATTCCCATCTCTCCTCTTACAATATTCACTCCTATCACACTTGGTTAACACATGCATGCATCCACAAGAGAACCAAGGATCAATTCCTTCTCCTAACATATTTTTGTACAAAATAATTCATGTATATGCATTATGCATAAATATTTCATACATGCATATATAATATCTCATATTTCTTTTGTTTACATTAATTCCTTGCATTATAAATCATGTATAGAACTTTATATTCTCAACTTTATTTTCTTTCATAAAGTTTTTAATCATCTAAATCCTTCCCATCGGAACATTCAACGTAGACTATCTACACATTCTTTTCATTACATTCGTACTCTCATTGCCCTTACTTTATCTAGGCTTTCTAGGGGTGTTACAGCTAAGACTGGGGTATTTCTATAAAGGGATTTTGTTTTTAGAAAGACTAGTGGGAGTACGTTCGATCTTGAAGAAGTTCAAGATGCGAACAATAGCACTGAAGCCTCAATGGAAGTTGAACTGGAACCATAGAGTGTTGTGGATGATGTTGTTCCACAAGGAGTTGAGGAACAACAACCAGTTCAAGTAGACATACCTCTTCGCAAGTCTGATAGGGTACGTCGTCAGCCTGAGAGATACTCATTTCTCTTGTCTGACCATGATGACGTTGTGCTCATAGAGGATGAGCCCACCTCCTATCAAGAAGTTGTGATGAGACCAGATTCCGAGAAATGGCTAGAGGCCATGAGATCCGAGATGGAATCCATGTACACTAACCAAGTATGGACTTTGGTTGATCCACCTGAAGGGATAAAACCCATTGGGTGTGAGTGGGTCTTTAAAAGAAAGACTGACATGGATGGACTTATCTATAAGGGTCGCTTGGTAGCTAAAGGTTTCAAGCAAATTGATGGTATTGACTATGATGAAACCTTTTCTCCAGTAGCAATGTTTAAGTCCATTCGGATCGTGCTTGCTATTGTAGCATACCATGACTATGAGATATAGAAGATGGATGTCAAAACCGCGTTTCTGAATGAAAACCTGCTCGAGGATGTGTACATGACATAACCTGAGGGTTTTGTAGATCCACAACATACTATCAGAGTATGCAAGCTGGATAGGTCCATTTATGGACTAAAGCTAGCTTCTCGGAGCTGGAATCTTCGATTCGATGATGCAATCAAACAGTTTGGTTTCATCAAGAATGAAGATGAACCTTGTGTCTACAAGAAGGTTGTAGGGGACATAGTTGTCTTCCTCATATTGTATGCGGATGACATACTACTCATTGGGAAAGACATCCCTTTGCTACAGTCTGTCAAGACTTGGCTAGGGACTTGTTTCTCAATGAAGGACTTAGGTGAAGCATCCCGCATTCTAGGTATACAGATCTATAGAGATAGATCTAAGAGGTTGCTTGGCCTAAGTTAGAGTACATATATTGACAAGGTACTCCTACGGTTTGCCATGCAGAACTCCAAGAAGGGATTTCTGCCGATGTCACATGGCGTGAGTCTTTCGAAGACTCAAGGTCCCTCTTCTAGAGAGGAGAGAGACCGCATGGATCAGATACCTTATGCCTCAGCTATAGGATCTATCATGTACGCCATGCTATGTACTCGTCCTGATGTCTCGTATGCTTTGAGCATAACGAGCAGATACTAGTCAGATCCAGGTGAAAGTTACTGGATAATGGTCAAGAATATTCTTAAGTACTTAAGAAGGACTAAAGAATATTTCTTAATATATGGAGGCGATGACGAGCTAGCTGTAAAGGGTTACAGTGATGCCAACTTCCAGACCGACCAGGATGATTATCGATCACAGTCAGGGTTCGTGTTTTGTATAAATGGTGGTGCTGTGAGCTGGAAGAGTTCAAAGTAGGACACAGTAGCGGATTCTACGACAGAGGCCGAGTATATTGTTGCATCAGAAGCAGCAAAGGAGGCAATTTGGATCCGCAAGTTCATCACTGAACTTGGGGTGGTTCCTAGCATTGCTGACCCTATTGAGCTCTATTGTGACAATAATGGAGCAATTGCGCAGGCTAAGGAACCTCGCTCACACCAGCGGACCAAACACATACTACGACGCTTCCATCTCATTCGAGAGATTATCAAGAGAAGAGATGTGAAGATTTACAGAGTACCCACAAAGGCTAACATTGCAGATCCCTTGACCAAGGCTTTGAGACAGAGAAAGCATGATGGTCACACTAGGTCATTAGGCCTTAGAGCCTACACTGATTGACACTAGTGCTAGTGGGAGATTGTTAATTAGAGCCCTAGAGCCAATCATTTGATGATTGTTGTATGGACTCGTTGTATCATATTCTTGTATATAAATAAAGGTATTTGTTTTTTGTTATTATACTTACTTGTATTGGTGCCAAATAACTAAGTATAATAGCGTCCTTGAGTAGAAGGTTTTTACCTATATCAATCGATTGGTTGAATCGATAGTGAGATGATATAGGGAACACTACTCTTAATCATTCCTAGTCGAGTATTAACATTCAGGGACAATGTTAATGCAACGAGACTAGCATGTAGGTCAACTCGATGACTTGATCTCATAAGTTATGGATATGGAGATATCAAGTTGACACATGGGTATGAATTGGAGAATGTATACTGAATGACCCACCATGAGAAAGTTTCATGGATCGCTATATGAGTGTCATATACTTTCTCATGTGGCTATTAGTATGACTACTAGTCCTTGGACCTGAAGTCACCATGGTTCCCTACATAAGGAGTTATGTACTTTGGTTTCGTCAAACGTCACCCCGTAATTGGGTGGACTATAAAAGCGATTACTGGGTATGTAACAAATTATGCGGAGGGATGTGAGTGATGTAGATGGGATCTATCCCTCCTATATGACAGGAGTAACATCGATATTCTTGATAGAGTGAGACCACGAAGTGCATGGCCATGCCCAAATGAGTCAATATGAGATATTGAGCTCATTTGATTGAGTGAGTCTACTTGGAGTTCAAGATTTAGATTGATTAGAGGATGACACGGTCTATGTCTCACATTGATCAATCTAGATGTCTAGGATAGAAGGACAATGTCATATATTGTGAGGAGTCACAATTAGTAGTCACAAGGTGATGTTGGATCTCAACATTCTTATAACTTGGGTAGTAATGATGTGTTGCTAGATACCGCTCATTACTTATTCTTCTAAATTGGTTTAGGAGCATTGCCAACGTTATAAGAACCTATAGGGTCACACACAAAGGGTAATTAGATGGAGATTAGGTTCATTTGATGAACCTAAATGATTAAGTTCATGTGATGAACCAAATTGGATTAAGAGTAATCCAAATTGCGCTAATTGAGTTAGACTCAATTTGGTTCATGTGTTAAGTGAGTCTAATTTGGACTTAGACTCATTTAATTAATTTAATTCAATGAATAGAGATTTATTAAATTAAAATTGACATTGAACCAATGGTTAGATTAGATCAACCAAGGGAGAGAAGTGGTCAAGTTTGACTTGACTTGAGAGGAAGATGAAGGGTCAAGTTTGACTTGACCATTTGCCATCTCATTGGTGAGTTGACATTAAGTGGACTAATGATGATGTGCCACATCATCAAGACCACTTCATGGTGTGCCACATCATCCTAGTGGTTTCTCTCCATCTCTTGCTTGTGTGGATACACATAGAGGAGTATCTACCTTGATACTCTTGAGATCCGGTGAACTTTGGACGAGCGGGATTAAGCGAAGGGCTTCGTATCAAGGGTAAAGATCTTATCTTGTAGATCTAGGCTTAGAAACTCGTACGTGAATGTTTTTCGAAATTTTATTCTTCGCACGGATTCGGTGGCTGGGGTTTCGGGGTTTCCGCAACGCAAAAAGCGGTTTTTGCGGCCCGAAATGTTAGAGTGTATACTAAAAGCCTAGCTTGTGCAAACATTTATTTGTTGAAATAAAAGAATCACAATGGTCTATATCTGCATTTATTTGTTAAAAGTAATTGTTCAATTAATTTATATAGTTGATAACATGGAGTGTGGTGTCACACTCAGAAGATCATGTTGTCGGTTCTCTATAAATTATAAACAGTAGCTCACGACTAAGATGGAAAGGAACAAATCATCAGAATAGTCGTAGTGTAATTAAGTATTAGTTTATCTTGACTAATAAATTACACTGATACACTTTAAGTGTATTGAGTAGGATCATTTAGGTAAGTTCTCTTTATACTGACTTAGTAAAAGAACTAGACCTTAGTTATTATGGAAGTGTGTGCTCTTAATCCTAATATAATAACAAGCACATATATTTAATATTTATTTCTTTGACTTATCAAAGGGTGAGGTTTAGCTCGATAAATCAATATGCCCGATAAGTTGGGAAATGATATTACTTATAGTGTGTGTTGTTGATTATAGAAGGAATCTGTGTCCTAGTTATCTAGGTTGAGAATGCCCCCAAGAGGAGCTCATAAGGATTGCCATGTTAAACCCTGCAGGTGGACCTAGTCCGACATGACAATAAAGTTGAGTGGTACTACTCTTGGAGCTAGATATTAATTAAGTGAGTTGTTAGTAACTTACTTAATTAGTGGACATTCGTAATCTTAAACACAGGGAGACTAACACACTCATGATAAGAAGGAGCCCATAATGTAATTTGGGATTGATGCGGTAATGCGGAAATAACTCTCTAGTGGAATGAGTTGTTATCGATGAACTTGAGTTGTGTGTTCGGGGCGAGCACGGGATACTCAAGCTCATCAGAAGGCCAAAACCAATTTCTCCTCTAGATCCCTGTCGTATCCTCATTATAGCCTCAAGTCCATCCAAATGTAAGACTCTTCTTGGTGTCCAAGAAGGGGGCCGGACCATTGCTTGGTGACCAAACAATGGCCGGCCACATCCTCTTATAGGGGCCGACCCCATTGCTTGGTGACCAATCTTGTAGGGGCCGACCAAGATTAATTCAAATAGGAGGGGTGTTTTGAACTTTTAAAATATCCTCTTTGTAGAAAACTATAAGTTTTAAAAGAGAGATTTTAATTTTTAAAACTTTCCTTATATGAATTAGGCCACATGTTTTAATAGAGAGTTTTAAAAGTTTTAAAACTTTCCTTTTTTAACCATCCTCATGGTTTAAGAAAAAAGGGAGATAAGTTTTAAAATTAAAATTTTCTATCATCATGTTAAAAAAGGAAATTTTATAAGAGAAGTTTTAAATTTTAAAACATGGTTTTAATTTTTAAAAACTTTCCTTTTTTAACTTTAGAAAAGAGAGCTTGTAAAATTTTATAAGAGTTTTTTCTCTTGTAAAATTTTATAAAAAAATTATTATTTCTTTCCTAAATATGGTGGGCCACCTTGCTTGGTGCCCAAGCAAGGGGCTGACCAAAAAGGGACCATATAGGATTGATCACAACCATTGATTGTTGATTGGTTCAATCAAGAGGAAAGAAAAGGAAAAATAAAATGGAAAAAGGAAAAACTCTTGGATGATTTTATTTTTTGTAAAAGGTTTTTCCTTATTTGCCTTGGGCAAGTAATATAAAAGAAGGGGTGAGGGGGCTTCATGAGACACAACTCTTATTCTCTTACTTGGAGATCTCTTGGTGGCCGACCCTCTCCCTTCTCCCTTTCCCTTTGCTCTCTTCTCCTTGGTGGTGGTGGTGGCCGAATTCTAGAGGAAGAGGAAGGACTCTTTTGGGTGGTGTTCATCTTGGAGGATCGTCGCCCACACGACGTCCAAGGCGAGGCGAGGAGTACGGCAGAAGATCTCGAGGTCATTAGCTTACAAAGAGAAGGTATTGCTAGTAGTTTTCTTCCGCATCATACTAGTTATTTTCTTTGTAAGAATTCTAAATATAAGAGGCAATTAGATCTAGTTTTTCGAAATAGTTTTTCGAGTTTGTGTTTTTTTCTTTTTCGAATTTGTGATTCGATTGTTCTTTTTGGTTTACCTAGAGTTATTTAAGGAAATAAATATTAGCTTTCCTTAAAAGGCTTTGCCTAGGTGGTGGTGGTTGCTCCCATATCCAAGAAGGCCATGTGCCTCGCCATGCAGTCCTGGAAGCCAATTTTGGAAATTAATATTTATGGAATTAATAACTTAGGTAGATTTAAATCAATAGTGTTAAGTTCCGCTTGCAATTCAAATCTAAATCATTAAGAACAGATAGGTTAAATTTGGAATCAATGATGTTAAGTTCTGTCTGTGATTCCTAATTTAATTTCTAAAGAACACAATAAGTTATTTAAGGAAATGTTCGACACTTGTACAAAAATTTTTATACAGTGGAACCAGTACGTTTTCCTAGGACTTACCAACAATTGGTATCAGAGCCAGGGTTTGCCTCTGTGTATTTTTAGAATTCAAATAGGTTATGCACATGTCATACATAATTTAGGCAGGAAAATAGTAGGATATGCTAACTCTTTGGTTGCAGGCTCCAACTATTATGACTTATTGATATTGTTTGTGTTTGGACCCTTGGACATGTCAAGGGCATTATTTGTGTGCATGATTGTATGTATAAAATATAGCAGGAGCTGTATTATTTTTAAAATTTTATTTTTTCGATCTAGAATACATGTACATTCCCTCGTGGAATATAGGATCGATATATGTAAAATTCTATTTTTGTTGTGGATCGGATTCTTGCGAGGCGTGGTACTTTTGGAGCACCAGAGGCGTAGCGGAATAAGAAGCAAGATGGATGCGACAACTCAACCCGATGGCGGTGGCTAAAGATGGCAGCAACTAGGGTTGGAGCATACTGAAGACAGTGATGGAAAAGGCCATAATAGTTGGAAAATTAATTCCCAAATTTATTGCTTTTATTTACTGTGATGTTTATATGCATGTGATGTATGTTAGGATAGTTTAAAATTCCTCATTTTAAATAACTAAGTGGGATAGGGATTTATTTTAATAAATTCCACGGTCTCCATTACTGGTTTGTAAGTGATGCAAGCAAACTTGCGCGTTGGCTCTGAGTGCCTTCCTCCATATCGGATGAGTTTGTTTGCGGATCACTAGATCAAACTTCCATTTAGGATGACTATAGAAAATTAATTAAGAGCGTGTGATCTTCCCCATCGAAAGGGGCACAATCTTATTAATGGACTTAGTGTCAAGTAATGGTATACACTTAGGCACGTCTAATAGTATCCTCCCCATCGGAGTCACTGCTATTATTTGTGTGACCGAAGGAAACCAACTATTAATTTTATTTGTCAAAAAGTTAGGTTGACAATATAATAAAATTAATGGGTTACACCCTCCTTTTACAAATGATGAATTTGTATACGTCCACACTATCGTGGCATACAAAATTCACGGTGTTTTGAGGTGTTGGTTAATTTAAAATAGTATTGTTTGAGGAATCAATATTATTCTAAATTTAGTGTCCTAACCAAAGTTAATTTTGTGATTCTTAGGATGACTTTCAATCCACTGGCCATTATACTGAAAGAGAACAAACTTACTGGACCCAACTATATTGATTGGAAAAGAAACCTGGACATTGTCCTTACTGCAGAAAGCTATAAGTTTGTACTGACTGAGGCTTGCCCTAATGCACCTGACGGTG
Organism: Zingiber officinale; assembly: GCF_018446385.1. Classification (NCBI taxonomy): domain Eukaryota; kingdom Viridiplantae; phylum Streptophyta; class Magnoliopsida; order Zingiberales; family Zingiberaceae; genus Zingiber; species Zingiber officinale. Next base: position 55,353,581 of record NC_055992.1, on the reverse strand, counting down.
ACTCTACCCCAGAGGAGATTGAATATCATAAGAAATGGGTAAAAGCTGATGAGATGATGCGGTGTTACATTTTGGCATCTATGTCAAATGTATTGCAACATCAGCATCAAGATTTACCAACAGCTTATGATATAATGAACAATCTCAAAGAACTCTTTGGGCACCAGAGTCAAACTGCTAGGCAAGAGGCAATGAGAAAGCTAATGATAGCCACCATGTCTGAGGGGACACCCGTAAGGGATCATATCCTCAAAATGATGGCTTATTTGAATGAAATACAAGTCCTTGGAGGAGAAATCGATGGGGAAACCCAGATCGATATAATTCTCCAGACGCTATCTAGAAGTTTTGAGCAATTCTGCCTGAACTATAACATGAACAAAAGAGAGTATACGTTGGCGGAACTTCTGACAGAACTACAGGCAGCAGAAGGTATATTTCGTCAAAGTTCTCAGATTCACTATGCTGAAAATGGTTCTACTTCTAAGCCGAAAGGCAAGAAGAAGAAGAAACAGGTCTTTTCAGCGAAGAGAGTGAATAAACCTCAGGGACAAAAAGCTGGAATGAAGAAGCCGAAAGGCAAGTGCTTCATTTGCAAGCAGACAGGGCATTGGAAGGCGGACTGTCCTCGTAGGAATCAGAACAATAAAGGTATATCTCATACTCTAGTTGTTGAAACATGTTTAGCGGTGTTATCTACCAGCACCTGGTGTGTAGATACGGGAGCCACTGATCATGTCTGCAATTCCTTGCAGGGGTTCCAGAAAACCCGACGACTAACTGAAGGAGAGATTACCGTCTACATGGGCAATGCTACTAAGGTGGCGACTGTTGTAGTGGGAGACGTCTGCTTATCTTTTAATAGGAATAGAAGTTTGGTTTTAAGAAATTGTCTTTATGTACCCAGTTTTAGAAAGAATTTAATTTCAGTTTCTAAACTGTATTTTGATGGATATTCAGTTTCTTTTAGTAACAATATGGTTATAAAGAGAAATAAGGTGATTATCTGTTCTGGTGCATTGGTTGACAATTTATATACTTTAAATCCAATTTCTCCCACAAAGTAAAATATGGAAATTAATAACACATCTTCTAACTCTAATAAGAGAAAAGAACCTTCGGAAATGAACCAAACGCATCTTTGGCATCTAAGGCTTGGTCATATTAACTTAAGTAGGATTCAAAGGCTTGTAGCCGATGGACTCTTAGGTCCATTAGAGTTGGAAAACTTTCCAACATGTGAATCCTGCTTGGAAGGTAAAATGACCAAGAGACCTTTTAAGGCCAAGGGGTATAGAGCCAAAGAAGCGTTAGAATTGGTTCATTCTGATTTGTGTGGTCCTATGTCTATCCATGATAGAGGTGGTTTTGAATATTTTGTCTCTTTTATAGATGATTATTCAAGATATGGATACATTTACTTAATGCGCCGCAAGTCTGAGTGCTTTGATAAGTTCAAATAGTACAAGGCTGATGTGGAGAAACGTCTAGGTAAAAGTAACAAGACACTACGGTCTGATCGTGGTGGCGAATACCTCTTAGGAGAGTTTAGGAATTACTTATCAGAGGCCGGGATTCAATCCCAATTGTTCGCACCTGGTACACCCTAACAGAATAGTGTGGCAGAACGAATGAATAAGACTCTTATGGAGATGGTTAGATCGATGATGAGTTATTCAGAATTGCCAAATTCGTTTTGGGGATACACTCTTGAAACAGCAGCACACATTCTGAACTCAGTACCTTTTAAATCAGTATCTTCTACTCCCACAGAATTGTGGAATGGGCGGAAACCCAGTTTAAAACATATTCGGATTTGGGGTAGTCCAACACATGTGCTGAAACCAGATGCTGATAAGTTAGAATCTCGTACAGAAGTTCGTGTGTTTGTGGGTTATCCCAAAGGAACAAAAGGTGATTTATTTTATAGTCCTAAAGACCAGAAGGTCATTGTTAGCACCAATGCCCAGTTTTTAGAAGAAGACTATATAATAGATCACAAGCCCAATAGTAAAATTGTTCTAGAAGAAATTAGAGAGGACACGTCTACTTCAGTACCAACAATACAAGATGAAGTACCACAAGAGACTGCAACACGTGTCACACATAATACACAACCACAGACGGTGCCTCGTCGTAGTAAGAGGGTTGTAAGGCAGCCTGACAGATTCATGTTTTTGGGGGAGTCTTCGGACTTGATCCCGAGTAAACATGAACCTGATCCCTGGACATATGATGAAGCACTCCAAGATATAGATGCAGTATCTTGGCAAAAGGCAATGAATTCTGAAATAGAGTCTATGTACTCTAATAAGGTCTGGGAGCTAGTAGAACCACCTGATGGTGTAAAAGCCATTGGATGCAAGTGGATCTACAAAAGGAAAAGAGGGATAGATGGGAAGGTAGAAACCTTCAAAGCAAGGCTTATTGCGAAAGGGTATACTCAGAAAGAGAGAATCGACTATGAGGAGACTTTTTCACCGGTAGCCATGCTTAAGTCTATCCGGATACTCTTATCCATTGCCGCTCATATGGATTATGAGATTTGACAAATGGATATCAAGACAGCTTTCCTTAATGGAAGTCTTGAAGAAAACATCCATATGAAGCAACCAGAAGGGTTCATTGAAAAGGGCAAAGAGCATCTAGTGTGTAAGCTTAATCGATCCATTTATGGACTGAAGCAAGCTTCAAGATCTTGGAACATCCGGTTTAATGAAGTAGTCCAGTCATATGGATTTATTCAGTGTCCGGATGAGTCTTGTGTATACAAGAAGTGTAACGGAAACGTGGTGGTATTTCTTGTAATATACGTAGATGATATTTTGTTAATTGACAACAATGTCAAGGTATTATCGGACGTAAGGGTATGGTTGTCCAAACAATTTGATATGAAGGACTTAGGAGAATGTGCACACATTCTTGGGATCAAAATTATAAGGGATCGCAAGAAAAGAATATTGTGTCTATCCCAAGCTTTATATATAGATACAATCCTTGCTCGTTTTAGCATGCAAAACTCCAAGAAAGGTTTCTTACCTTTTAGGCATGGAGTAGCCTTATCTAAAGAGATGTCCTCGAAGACATCAAAGGAGATTGAGGACATGAAGGCAGTTCCTTATGCTTCAGCTGTAGGAAGCCTTATGTATGCAATGTTGTGTACGAGACCTGATATCTGTTTTACCGTGGGCATGGTTAGCAGATATCAAAGTAACCCTGGACAAGGGCATTGGACTGCGGTAAAGCATATATTAAGGTACCTGAGAAGGACTAGAGATTATATGATAGTTTACCAAGCAAACGATTTGCTCCCTGTGGGTTACACGGATTCGGATTTCCAATCAGATAGGGACAATAGTAAGTCAACATCAGGCTATGTGTTTACTCTAGGATGTGGAGCTATTGCATGGAGGAGTGTTAAGCAGAAATACGTCTCGGACTCAACCATGGAAGCTGAGTATGTGGCAGCCTCTGAGGCAGCCAAAGAGGTTGTATGGCTTAGGAACTTTCTAATGGACTTAGATGTGATTCCTGGTTTGCCCAAGATCATCACAATTTATTGTGATAATAGCGGTGTAGTTAGAAACTTGAAGGAACCACAAGCTCATAAGGCAAGTAAACATATAGAGCGCAAGTACCACCTGATACGAGACATCGTCAAGCGAGGAGAAGTTGTCGTCGCCAAGATTGCATCAGAAGATAACCTAGCAGATCCTTTCACAAAGGCCCTTTCGGCGAAAGCTTTTGATCGACATGTGGAGGGGATGGGAATCAGATGTAAGGCAATAGATATGACAACTTAGTCTTTTAGTATAAGTGGGAGATTGTTAGAGTATATATTAAAAGTCTAGCTTTTGTAAACATTTATTTGTTGAAATAAAAGAATCACAATGGTCAATATCTGCATTTATTTGTTAAATGTAATTGTTCAATTAATTTATATAGTAGATAACATGGAGTGTGGTGTCACACTCAGAAGATCATGTTGTCGGTTCTCTATAAATTATAAACAGTAGCTCACGGCTAAGATGGAAAGGAACAAACCATCAGAATAGTCGTAGTGTAATTAAGTATTAGTTTATCTTGACTAATAAATTATACTGATACACTTTAAGTGTATTGAGGAGGATCATTTAGGTAAGTTCTTTTTGTACTGACTTAGTAAAAGAACTAGACCTTAGTTATTATGGAAGTGTGTGCTCTTAATCCTAATATAATAACAAGCACATATATTTAATATTTATTTCTTTGACTTATCAAAGGGTGAGGTTTAGCTCGATAAATCAATATGCCCGATAAGTTGGGAAATGATATTACTTATAGTGTGTGTTGTTGATTATAGAAGGAATCTGTGTCCTAGTTATCTAGGTTGAGAATGTCCCCAAGAGGAGCTCATAAGGATTGCCATGTTAAACCCTGCAGGTGGACCTAGTCCGACATGACAATAAAGTTGAGTGGTACTACTCTTGGAGCTAGATATTAATTAAGTGAGTTGTCAGTAACTTACTTAATTAGTGGACATTCGTAATCTTAAACACAGGGAGACTAACACACTCATGATAAGATGGAGCTCATAATGTAATTTGGGATTGGTGCGGTAGTGCGGTAATAACTCTCTAGTGGAATGAGTTGTTATCGATGAACTTGAGTTGTGTGTTCGGGGCGAGCACGGGATACTCAAGCTCATCGGAAGGAAAAAACCAATTTCTCCTCTAGATCCCTGTCGTAGCCTTATTATAGCCTCAAGTCCATCCAAATGTAAGACTCTTCTTGGTGTCCAAGAAGGGGGCTGGACCATTACTTGGTGAGCAAGCAATGGCCGACCACATCCTCTTATAGGGGCCGATCCCATTGCTTGGTGACCAAGCTTGTAGGGGCCGACCAAGATTAATTCAAATAGGAGGGGTGTTTTGAATTTTTAAAATATCCTCTTTGTAGAAAACTATAAGTTTTAAAAGAGAGATTTTAATTTTTAAAACTTTTTTTATTTGAATTAGACCACATGTTTTAATAGAGAGTTTTAAAAGTTTTAAAACTTTCCTTTTTTAATCATCCTCATGGTTTAAGAAAAAAGGGAGATAAGTTTTAAAATTAAAATTTTCTATCATCATGTTAAAAAAGGAAATTTTATAAGAGAAGTTTTAAATTTTAAAACATGGTTTTAATTTTTAAAAACTTTCCTTTTTTTAACTCTAGAAAAGAGAGCTTGTAAAATTTTATAAGAGTTTTTTCTCTTGTAAAATTTTATAAAAAAATTATTATTCCTTTTCTAAATATTGTGGCCGACCACCTTGCTTGGTGCCCAAGCAAGGGGCCGGCCAAACTTAATCCTAAACCATATAGGATTGATCACAACCATTGATTGGTGATTGATTCAGTCAAGAGGAAAGAAAAGGAAAAATAAAAAGGAAAAAGGAAAAACTCTTGGATGATTTTATTTTTTGTAAAAGGTTTTTCCTTATTTGCCTTGGGCAAGTAATATAAAAGAAGGGGTGAGGGGGCTTCATGAGACACAACTCTTATTCTCTTACATGGAGATCTCTTGGTGGCCGGCCCTCTCCCTTCTCCCTTTCCCTTTGCTCTCTTCTCCTTGGTGGTGGTGGTGGCCTAATTATAGAGGATGAGGAAGGACTCTTTTGGGTGGTGTTCATCTTGGAGGATTATCGACCACACGACGTCCAAGGCGAGGCGAGGAATACGGCAGAAGATCTCGAGGTCATTAGCTTACAAAGAGTAGGTATAACTAGTAGTTTTCTTCCGCATCATACTAGTTATTTTCTTTGTAAGAATTCTAAATATAAGAGGCAATTAGATCTAGTTTTTCGAAATAGTTTTTCGAGTTTGTGTTTTTTTCTTTTTCGAATTTGTGATTCGATTGTTCTTTTTGGTTTACCTAGAGTTATTTAAGGAAATAAATATTAGCTTTCCTTAAAAGGTTTTGCCTAGGCGGTGGTGGTTGCTCCCATATCCAAGAAGGCCATGTGCCTCGCCATGCAGTCCTGGAAGTCAATTTTGGAAATTAATAACTTAGGTAGATTTGAATCAATAGTGTTAAGTTCCGTTTGCGATTCAAATCTAAATCATTAAGAACAGATAAGTTAAAATGTTAAGTTCTGTCTGCGATTCCTAATTTAATTTCTAAAGAACACAATAGGTTATTTAAGGAAATGTTCGACACTTGTACAAAATTTTTTATACAGTGGAACCGGTACGTTTTCCTAGGACTAACCTACACGAAAAACCCAACACTCATACCAATGGAGATATCTTTCTCTTATAAACCCATGATCTTTCCCATGTGTTTTCAAGGTAGGACTATATTTGCAACCTTGCAACCCCAGCAAGTGGCAAAGGAGTTAGATAGCTACTTCATCCCGTCTGCCCACGGGACCATCGTGGTAGAGCATTCTCCCATGAACAGTGACTATTTATATACCCTAACCACCATGAGACCTATTCGTGATAACATGTTGTTGTGCTAGTCAAGACTTGTTAAATGCTTGCTATATACTAGTTGTGTATTTGTTTATGCAGGATTTGGACGTACTGTATATACTTTGGATTCATTGGTTAACCTAATTGAACAGGTTAGTGGAGGATTATGTAGTCATTTATGTTTTGGTTAACAGGTGACTATGTTAGGATACTTACACTGGTTAGTAAGTATTTTACTTGTGACTGCATCCTTTGATCTCCTTACATTATGTAAATCAAGCACGATCTGTCTAACTACCTACTAAGTGTAAAATACCGGAAAATGACGGATAATAATAAGGGAATTTTCTGAAATTTTTGGAAATTTTTCAGGAATTTTTCGGAGCTCGTATGGACGAGTTTACGGGGATAAAAACGGGGTCCGGAAGAGCCTGTTTAGGCTACCCATTTAAGCGAGGAAAAGTTTGATTTTCTTTTCCATTTTATTTTCTATTTCTTTTCTTTTTTCTTCCGCGTGCCCGAGCCGTTCCCCGATAGTTCTTTTCTCCTCCTATTCCTTCCCCGATTCTCCTCTTCCGCCGCAGATCACTTCTTCTTCCTCCTCCTCGAGCCGAACCCCTCTCCTCTCTGCGCCTTCTCCACCCGACAGCATCGCCGGGTGCTCTTCCTCCTCGCTGAGCGACGCGCCGCCGCCACCACAACTGACAGCCGACCGCCTTTCCAGTGCCGACACTTCTCCTCTTCCCGCGACGCCCCCTTCATCGCGTGCCCTACTTTGTTGCCACTGCTCACTTGAGTCTCCCTGAGCCATCTTTCCTCTTGTGTTGTGCCCTAGATTTGGGCCACAGCCGCCGTCCCTTCTTGCCCTAGCCGTCTTTCGCTCACCACTGCTATTGACGCCGCTGTTCGGCCAGCATTGCCCAGAACCCCTCAGCACCTCCTGGCGCAGCCGAAGCCTCGCCTCTCTTCACTGTGCCAATTCCGCCAGAGAGGTAAACTACTGATTGGGGTAAGTCTGTTTACTTTTGGGTGCAAGATTCGTAGAGGTTTGCGTTTTGATATCATTATGGGAATGGTCTAACTGTGAAGGATGCCTAGCAGTGGTTCTTGAGTAGTGACGACAACAAAACTGTGACAGCAGTGACTCCGGCCACAGTTTCCAGCAATTGCCCTTTAGTCCAGCAGCACCTTCTTCAACCGAGTTCTTGAATTGAGGTGAGGTGTAGGACTTGGATATATTTTGGTAATTGGATTCCTAGTCGAGTTAGCAATAATTGTTAACTTGGATTCATGTGTAGGTTTTAATGAAATCGAATAATAGAATGGTTAGGGTTAATGGAGCTAATCTTAATTGATTTTGAGTTCAATTTAATTAGGGTTCTTGAAGAAAAATAGTTTGGTTTAGCTATTTTAGTTATAATTAAACTTAGCTAAACTGTACGATTTATTACAGGACATTGATTCGAGACGGTGTCTTGACGGGGGATTTGTTTTGGATACGATCCTTTTCTATTGGAGGCGGGTACTTTTGACTTTATGTCTTTGATATACATAGTAGTGAATTTAACAAATAGTAAAAATTATGTTTATTATTTTGTTTCGGTTAGTCACTACCCGCTACCTGTTACATGCTTGGTTGATTGCTTGTTTTGCATCTCATGTTATGGCTTACTTGATTATACATGATTAGGGGTAGTGATATAACCATGCTTCACCATGCTCAGGACCTAGGTATGATACCTTATCTGATCTGTGTACACTTGATATGATTTATTGACTATGGTGCACATCTTATATGTATATAGATTGATTCAGTATATTACCATGCTTAGTGTCATGCACCATTCGCATGATTGCATGTTGTGTGACAGATTGCTCCATTATTATCGAGCACATCGCCAGTTTCATCACTGTTCGGTGCTCCGTTGTTGACGCTCATGGGTAGCGTGACGCAGCGTGGTAGCAAGTCAGTTTGCTCGTTCGGTGCTCCGTTGGTCCGCTCATGGGTAGTGTGATTGCAGCGTGGTAGCACGTCAAGACCCCTCCCCGTCATCGTGTACCGGGAGATGAGAGCATTGCGCTCCCCCATTTATGATTTGGGATAGGAGTATGTGTGTACTCCGACAGCATCCCGTCCACTCGGTCACTCATCAGGAGTAGTGATGCAGAGTGCACGGTTGTCACAACCCTACCCACTCGGTCCCACCATTGGGTGTGAGATGGCTGACTGGCATCAGGGGTGACCATGACTGCATTGGCATCATACACATTGATGCATTTATTTATTGTGATTGTGTTTGCTGTATTTATTTGCTGCATATTGGTTGGATGCCCATGCTTGACATGCATACAGGATTTCTATACCTCTCGGACTATTTTGTCCTTGTATCAGGTCCTAGTTAGTACAGTATTCTCCTGTTCATTTCAGATTTGCATTTACCTTTATTTCGTCAGGAGACTGTACGCATGATTAGTGCTAGATGTTACTTCCTTACTATGTATATCAGTTGTTACCCGCTGAGCGTTGGACTCACCCCCGCCTCCATTATTATTTTCAGGTTGATGCTGTCAGGAGAGAGTTCCAATTGCTAGTCCCCTGCAGACCACGAGGACTTATTGATCTTTTGTTTTTTTTCTTTACTGGACTATGTTTTGAACTTGTTATGTTTTGGATACTTTGGATCTTGTATGGATTGTTTTACTTATGGATGACTTTTATTTGGATTTGCTTTTACTACATGCCTGCCTAGATGGCAGAAGAGGTAAGTTGGTTTTATCATCGGATTTGAGCTTTACGAGTGTAGTGGAGTAGGATATCAGTTTTGAGCTTTATGAGTGTAGTTGAGTAGGGTTGTTTTCGAGTCATTGTACTACTATTCAGTTTGATTATTATAAACTGCGTGGTTGTCTGTGTTGTTGTTTATTTATATTTGTTATTATTCCAGCCGCATGTGGCTGATGTATATGATGATGTAGAAAAGTTTCAGATTGTCCGCCGTACAGGGGAGATGCTGTCGAAATTTCTTCGGACAGGGACTCCTCTGGGGCGTGACAATTTAGTGGTATCAGAGCTTAAGCTTTACGATCTTTGTTTTCATATTTTGGATATTTGTGATAACCTGATACCAATTTATATGGTATCAGAGCGCCAAAGTTTGGCGATACTTGTTTTGATTTTCGTGTTACGGATTTTCGAGATTTATCTGATACCAATTTATTGGTATCAGAGCAGGGTGTGATACTTGCTTTTAGTATTCTGGATATATTGTGTTAGCCCAAGTTTGCGAGTCAAACTGGGTAGTTATTTTGGTTGTACGGATTTTCCATTACGTATATGTTTGGACTTCCGTTTCGGATTTTATTATGGATTTTCGACGATTTTCATGTTCGGAATTTTGAGGTCAGAAGTTGGGGACTGGACAGCGATGGAACATCTCCAGACGACATATAGGTATGATGTGTAATTTTATAGTTTATGACATGTATTAGTATTTTTTATTTAGTACCTGTCTGGTTGTTGTAACACATATTACATGTGATGGGTTAGCCATTAAGCATGATTGACTTTAATAGAGCTCAAGGATTATAGTCTCTGGAGATTTTTCATATCATACCATCAGTAGTTTTAGCTTCTGTTACTACTAGTAGGAGATGGAGGCACATACCTGTAACGACCCACCTTCTACTGGCTAAGCTGTAAGGCCGGATCGTCACATTATACTATTGCTAACTATTCTTAATGTGCTGAAAACTGATCTGATTTAAGAATTTTGCTAACTAATACAATTTTTTTCCTGTTAATTGCTATTCGATCTGGAATTCATGTTTAAACTACATCTTGAATACTGTTCCTATGCTAAGGGAGATAATCTAGGCTTCCCATAAAATCAAGAGCTGAGATAAGGGGTTTCCAGCTGTTATCAGGCCTTCCAATCGATCGGTGGATCGATTGGAGTGGACTGATCGATCCACTGATCGATTCAGCTTGCTACTGTACACAGGGTAAATTCTGGATCGATCGGATGATCGATCCAAACTTGTCAATCGATCCAAGGATCGATTCCAGAGCTCTCTGTTCGCGACAGAACGTGACCGGATCGATCAGCTGATCGATCCAGGAGCTTATTGTTCGCGAGGAAAACTCCTCAATCGATCAGCTGATCGATTGAGGGCCTCCAATCGATCGGTGGATCGATTGGGGTTTCTGATTTCGCAGCTAAGCTCTGATTTCAGCACTGTTTCGTGCCAAGATTACATACATAAGTTCTAAAATAACTGGAAAACATTCTAATAGCAACAACTAGTGTTCTAAGTATGTCCACTAACCATCTAAGCATATCTTGAATAATTCGGACACTTAATTCTAATAGCAACCCTAACCCTTGGGGCTTGGTGCGTCGAGAGGAGAAGAGGAGGGAGAGAGGGCGGCGTGACTAGGGTTGAGGGAGAAGAATTGTCGTTAAAACAATTCTCCACTTAATAATTTTCCTATTTATATTAAGTGGGTAATTCGCCCAACTTAAATATAAATATAATTGATTCTCTTTCCTTTCAGCACGACCCTGCTGGGTTCATTTGGTTACTAGAGTTATCTATAAGACTTGGAGTCCTATAGGTCTTGGGTTCAATTCCCGCTTAGGCTATTTTTTGTTTCTATTTATTTTTGCTACTTCCGCTACTCTAAAAATTCCATAAAAATATCCTAAAATTTCGAAAAAATACTAGGATATTTATAAAAGTCTTTTGTGAATTTCCGGGCGTTACAATCCCCCATACCTTATAAAAAGTTCGTCCTTGAACTTAGAATAACTCTGGGTACTTCTGTCTCATACTAGCTTCTGTCTCCCAAGTTTTCTCTTCTGTTGTGTGATTTTGCCAAAGGACTTTTACTAATGGTACTTCCTTGTTCCGTAATTTCTTAACTGCTCGGTCCATTATCTGAATAGACCGACTGTCATAGCTGAGGTCTTCGCGGACTTGTACCAACTGGGGCTCAATCACCTGGGTGGCATCTGGGATATGCTTCTTCAGCATAGAGACATGAAATACATTATGGATAGCTGACATCTCCTAGGGTAGCTCTAGTTCATATGCTACTTTGCCAACTCTCCTAGTGATAAGGTATGGTCCCACATATCTGGAACTTAATTTGCCCTTCTTCCCAAAACGCATTACTCCCTTCGTGGGAGCTACTCTGAGGAACACTGAATCCCCAACTTAAAACTCTAAGGGTCTGCGCCGTGTATCAGCATAGCTTTTCTAGCGGCTCTGTGCTGTCTCTATCCTCTGGCAGATCTGCTGTATAGCTGCTGTGGTATCTGCTACTAGATCTATCTGAAGCTCTAGTTCTTTCTGTTCACCACTCTCATACTAGCAGATTGGAGATCTACACCTCCGCTCGTAAAGAGCCTCGTAGGGTGCCATACCGATAGTGGCCTGATAGCTGTTGTTGTATGCAAATTCTGCTAAACTCAGATATTTGCACCAACTTCCCTTGAAGTCTAGGGCACATGCTCGGAGCATATCTTCGAGTACCTGATTTACTCGCTCCGTCTGACCATCTGTCTGAGGATGGAAAGCTGTGCTGAATTTTAACTTCGTGCCCAATGCTGACTGTACACACTCCCAGAAGTGTGATGTGAATCGACTATCTCTGTCTGAAATAATGGTTCGTGGGACTCCATGTAGTCTAACGATCTCCTTGAGATACAACTGAGCTAGTTGTTCCATGGGGTAGGATATCCTGATGGCTAAGAAGTGGGCTGATTTAGTCAGTTTGTCAACTATTACCCAGATGACATCATAACCATTCGTGGTTCTGGGTAGTCCCACTATGAAGTCCATGGAAATATCTTCCCACTTCCATTCTGGAATCTGAATAGGCTGCAAAACTCTTCCTGGTCTCTGATGTTCTGCCTTGACCCTCTGACAGGTTAGGCAGGTGCTAACATATCTAGCGATGTCTCTCTTCATCCCAGGCCACCAAAAACGTTTTCTTAAGTCTTGATATATTTTGGTAGAACCAGGATGCATCGCATAAAGAGTCCTGTGTGTCTCGTCTAGGATCTTTCTTCATAGTTCCTCCTGATCTGGAACACAAAGTCTGTCACCAAAGTACAATACCCCAATATTGGACATTCTGAACTCTCCACTTTCTGATTCTGCTAACCCTTGCTTGATTTTTTGAATTTCAGGGTCCTGCTCCTGAGCTGTCTGGATGTCACCAAACAAGGTGGATTCTAACGTCATAGTAGAGAGCTGCCCCACTATAAGTTCGAGACTGAAATCCGTGATCTCTTTTTGTAGGGGCGGTGACATGGCTGCTAGGGATAGTAAGGTGGCGCTGGACTTCCTACTAAGTGCATCTGCCACCTTATTGACTTTTCCTGGATGGTAGAGGATATCTATATCGTAGTCCTTGACCAGTTCGAGCCACCTACGCTGTCGCATATTCAGATCCTTCTGAGTGAAGAAGTACTTCAGACTATAATGATCTGTATACACTCTACACTGAGCTCCATACAAGTAATGTCTCCAAATTTTGAGAGCGAACACAACTGCTGCAAGCTCAAGATCATGAGTAGGATAGTTCCTCTCATAATCTTTGAGTTGTCTGGAGGCGTAGGCGATCACCTTACCTTCTTGCATCAGTACTGCTCCTAGTCCCAATTTAGAGGCGTCACTGTAAATATCAAAGTTATCTGTGTTTTCCGGCAGAGTCAAAATGGGTGCACTGGTCAATCTCCTCTTTAACTCGCTGAAGCTGTTCTCACAATCCTCTATCCATTGAAAATTTCTGTTCTTTCTGGTAAGAGCTGTCAGTAGGGAGGCTATCCTGGAGAAGTCCTCTACAAATTTTCGGTAATAACCTGCTAATCCCAGAAAGCTTCTGATTTCACTGGCGTTCTTGGGTCTTTTCCAGTTACTCACAGCTTCTATCTTACTGGGGTCTACCATAACACCATCCTTGGAGATGATGTGACCCAAAAAGGCTACCTGATCTAGCCAGAATTCACACTTTGTAAACTTGGCATACAGCTGATTCTGCTGAAGAGTCTGCAATACTATCTTCAGGTGCTCTGCGTGTTCTTCCTGAGTTTTGGAATAGATAAGAATATCATCGATGAACACGATAACAAACCTATCTACGTATTCTCTGAATACCCTGTTCATGAGGTCCATGAAAGTAGCTGGAGCATTCGTCACACCAAAGGGCATGACTACGAACTCATAGTGTCCGTATCTGGTCCTGAAAGCCGTCTTGGGTATATCACCTTCTTTGACTTTAACCTGGTGATATCCCGATCTGAGATCTATCTTAGAGAACACTGCTGCTCCCTTTAGCTGATCAAACAAGTCATCTATTCTGGGAAGAGGATACCTGTTCTTAATCACGACTTGGTTTAGTGCTCTGTAATCTATACACAAGCGCATGCTCCCGTCCTTCTTCTTCACGAACAATACAGGCGCTTTCCAGGGTGAGTGACTAGGACGTATGAATCCCTTGTCAAGCAGCTCCTGCAATTGCTCATGAAGTTCTTTCAGTTCGGCCGGAGCCATGCGATAGGGTGCTTTGGAGATAGGATTTGTACCGAGAATGAGTTCTATCTCAAATTCTATCTCCCTGTCTGGTGCTAAGCCTGGTAACTCTTCAGGGAAAACTGCTGGGTAGTCACATACAACTCGGACCCCTTCTAGCTTTTGGTCCTTGTCCTGACTGGTATTGACTACATACGCTAAAAATCCCGTACATCCTGAATCTAGCAATTTCTGTGCTTTCAGAGCTGAGAGAAATTTCTTAGCTCTTCTCTTTGATTCTCCGCTGTGCTCAAATTGTACTCCTGCTTCAGGTTGGAATATAACTTTCTATTTACGGCACTCTATGGAGGCGCCGTACTTCGTCAGGAAGTCCATTCCCAAGATAACGTCGTAGTCGACCATATCTAATATTATCAGATCACCAAAAAGCTCTCTGTATGCTATGATGATCGGCACTGCTCGGAGCCAGTGCGTGGATGCCATAATCTCTCCCGAAGGTAGCGTCGTCAAAAATTGGCTACTGAGTACCTCTGGAGGTATTGGCAACTTTTCGGTGAATGCCCTGGATATATATGAATAGGTTGCCCCAGTATCGAATAAGACAGTTGTACTTTGCTGAAAAATACTGATCTGACCTGTAACAACTATCGAGGCATTCGCTACATCTTCTCTGGTCAGTGAGTAGATCCTTGCATTTGTCGCGACTGAGGGGGCTTCTAGTCTGCCTTGGCTGATGTGTGGACCATCTAAAGCAGCCTGCATCTGGTGCAACTATGCTGGCTTGACCTCGTACTGGATCGGCTGTGGTGGAGGAAAGCTGGTCTTGTTTGGGCATTGTTTAGCCATATGCCCTTCCTGGCCACATTCAAAGCATCCTCGTGTGCCCTTGCGACAAACTCCTGGGTGAAATTTTCCATAAGTAGAACACTTGGGATAGCTGGGCTGCTTATTAGCTGGTCCTCCTTTTGGGTAATTCCATGGTTTGCGCTTGTTGCTGGAGTTCCCTTTCCAGTTAGAGATATGGGAGCTGTGGCCCTGGTGTTTCTGAGTACCTGAGCCTCCCTGACCTTTGGACTCTGAGAGGACTTGCTTCTGCTGTTTGATATTGTTCTAGTAGCGCTCGGTGGTCAAAGCACTGCTTACTAGTTCTTCAGTGGTTTGCGGCCTATGGACGCCGCTGGTCACGTTCATTGCTATTTCTGGTCTTAGCATCTTGAGCATCAACCGGACTCGTTCTTTTTCAGTGCTGACTAACTCAGGGCATAGACGAGCCAATCTGTTGAATTTCTTCATGGCTTCCTCCACTGAAAGGTTGCCCTGGCGAAATTCAGTGAACTCGCCGTAGTGGCGGTTCGTAACCCGCATGTGAAAGAACTCTTCAAAGAATTCTCTCTCGAAGTCAGCCCATGTCATCTGGTTCACTGGGCGCTTCGTTTTAATTCTCTCCCACCACATACGTGTATCCCCTGACAAGCAGAAAGAGGCGCATTTCACTTTCTCATGCTCTGGCTAGTCCAGAAGCTCCATCGTACTTTCCAGTGTTTTGAACCAGGCTTGAGCATCTCATGGTTCACTGGTGCCTGAGAAATTCTCTGGCTTAATTTTCTGCCACTGGATCAGATAAGCTTCCCTCCTTGTCCCTGCTGTTGGGGCTACTGGTGCTGTAGGTTGGCCTGGTGGAACCGCTATTACTGCTGGGGTTGCCAGATTAGGTTCCGGAGTGACAGTGGGAGTGTTCTGCTGACTAGCCCTTAAGGTGGCTATCTCCTGCTGTTGTTCAGCTAGCTGCTTCTGTAACTGAGCCACTACTGCGGTAAGGTCTAGGGGAGGCACTGAGCTGCCTGCCTCATGCTGGGGCTCAGTAGTTGGTGTCTTTCTAGCTGGGCGTCCTCGTACCATTTTCTAAAGAGATAGAGGGCATACATGACTAAGGCAATCATGTTTATATAACTACTACTACTATCATGTTAGGTACTATCATCAATTAACATGCTACAGTATCTATAAACATGAAAGAAAGAACATAATAAAGTGAGAGACGTTTCTTACTTGGAAGCTGCAGGTTCAATGCTGATGTGTGTGTAGGAAGTATGGAACTTTTACTCTGATACCACTCTGTAACGACCCACCTTCTACTGGCTAAGCTGTAAGGCCGGATCGTCACATTATACTATTGCTAACTATTCTTAATGTGCGGAAAACTGATCTGATTTAAGAATTTTGCTAACTAATACAATTTTTTTCCTGTTAATTGCTATTCGATCTGGAATTCATGTTTAAACTACATCTTGAATACTGTTCATGTGCTAAGGGAGATAATCTAGGCTTCCCATATAATCAAGAGCTGAGATAAGGGGTTTCCAGCTGTTATCAGGCCTCCCAATCGATCGGTGGATCGATTAGAGTGGTCTGATCGATCCACTGATCGATTCAGCTTGCTACTGTACACGGGGTAAATTCTGGATCGATCGGCTGATCGATCCAAACTTGTCAATCGATCCAAGGATCGATTCCAGAGCTCTCTGTTCGCGACAGAACGCGATCGGATCGATCAGCTGATTGATCCAGGAGCTTACTGTTCGCGAGGAAAACTCCCCAATCGATCAGCTGATCGATTGAGGGCCTCCAATCGATCGGTGGATCGATTGGGGTTTCTGATTTCGTAGCTAAGCTCTGATTTCAGCACTATTTCGTGCCAAGATTACATACATAAGTTCTAAAATAACTGGAAAACATTCTAATAGCAACAACTAGTGTTCTAAGCATGTCCACTAACCATCTAAGCATATCTTGCATAATTCGGACACTTAAATATCTAGAAATGCAGAAAAGTAATACTATAAGAAAGTACTAAGTTCTAAAGGTTGCTAGTTTCTCCAAGGATCTTTATTCCAAGTTCCTACCCACACACATCTTCATCGCATTGTCCTCCAGCCTCTGTTAGTCCATCCTTCCTTTACCTTTATCTGCAGTATAAGGAAAGGAAGTATCTGTAAGCTTACGCTTAGTAAGAAACCATCTACCTCACAAAACATGCATACGATGCAATTTATGCTTTGAAAAACATGATCTTTGAAACGTGTGCTGAACATGCTAAAACATGGCATTCTAGCATACAAAACATAGGAACCAAAACTGATTATGACTATAACTGAAATGTAAATAAGCAAAGACTAAAGTGAAACATACTGAGCTAAACTAAAGTTGAGCTAGAACTGATTTTTAAAATGTAATCACCTAACTGATTGTGAATTTGAAAGATATTATCATACAAGATGAAAATACATAATCATATTGCTGATGGGCCCGACGACTGTACTTGTTATGCGTGCATCTCTAACTAGACCCGGGGTTGCAAGTCCCGAATTTAGTAGAGTTACTAGGTTATCTAAACCTAGGGACAACTATGGGAGCCCAACCCAATGGACATCTAGTCCAGTACAGTGCCACTGCTGAAAATAAAATACTAGTTATAACTGAATTTTTCTTATCTTTCTATTTCTAGGTTATCTTAACCTAGAGCTAGGTTGTCTGAACCTAGAGGCGACTGTGGGAGCCCACCCATTGGACCGTAGTCCCATATAAGCTGTAATAAACTGCATATACTAAATAAATGCCTCTATTGTATTTAGCTAAGCTATTAAAGCATCTAAGTTGCCCTTTTTCCTGCGCTGAACATATTCCCGAGCACTTGGTGTGCGCTATTGCGCAACCTATGTGTCACAAATTCATATGCTACTAAACTAAAGTATGAAATCACACGAGAACTACTTATACTGCAGGTGAGGGGTTTCTTACCTCCTGCACTAGATTTCTTACGATTCTAGTCGCTAGTTTTCTGGTGGAGACGATTCCCTCGACGATCCTCTTGCGTCTACGTGCTCTTTTCGTGGAGAGGAGCGTCCTCGTGCCGGAGTCGTCGTCGGAAGGTGTTCTTGGAGTCTTTGCGACGGAACCCTAGCCCTTGGGGCTTGGTGCGCCGAGAGGAGAAGAGGAGGGAGAGAGGGCGGCGTGACTAGGGTTGAGGGAGAAGAATTGTCGTTAAAACAATTCTCCACTTAATAATTTTCCTATTTATATTAAGTGGGTAATTCACCCAACTTAAATATAAATATAATTGATTCTCTTTCCTTTCAGCACGACCCTGCTGGGTTCACTTGGTTACTAGAGTTATCTATAAGACTTGGAGTCCTATAGGTCTCGGGTTCAATTCCCGCTTAGGCTATTTTTCGTTTCTATTTATTTTTGCTACTTCCACTACTCTAAAAATTCCATAAAAATATCCTAAAATTCCGGAAAAATACTAGGATATTTATAAAAGTCTTTTGAGAATTTCCGGGCATTACAATACTAGCTCTGCTATTGTTAGCTGGGTAATGGATGATACCTACATATTCCTGTTGACTTAGCCAGTAAAGTTTTTATACTCATATCTTTTGGATATTAGGGTACCCGATACGATGAAAATTGGTCATTGGGGAGTTATCATGTTTGATCATTATTGAGAATGGTTTGAGGTTGAGGGATATTGTGAGATCAGATATTGTGATATGTTGATTTCTAATGATTATGAGAGTAAATGTTATGTGGTTGTCTAATGATCTATTACTAGATATTTGTTTTGATGATCTATTAGTGGATAACTATTTTGATGATCTATTATTTGGGTTGTCGTTGATGGTGACATAGTGAGTGTCATGTATGATATTCACAGGTTTGATGATTATAGTTGGTGATCAGATTATAAATCGGGTGCTAGAGAGTTTACGGTTGAGTGTGCCTATGAGATTTTAATAAATCTGGTTAGTTGTGGTTAGTTAACAGGATGATAAGATTGATATTTGCTTCCTCTGATATTGGACTATGTGGATAAATAATGATTTGATGTTTTGAATGCTAACTTGCTCTCATGGGGAGTAGAGACTTATTCATCTGATATTATGTGGGCTGATATTTTTGAGAAAAAAAAAGAGAGTGTCTTGATGTTCTTGAATTCTGACTTTTTCTTTTGGGTCGTACACATTCATACATATGATTATTGTGGGTTTCTAGTAGATTATACCCGAGTGGTTAGACATACATGTCTGATTGTTTATTGGAGGTATTTTGTCAATTAAAAACTATGTTGTGAAATGTGCACATATGTTTGAGTGTTTTATTGGGTGTATCTTATCGATTTAATCTGACTTGTGATATGTACAGATGTGTTCGGTGTAATATTTGAGGAATCTTGTTTATTATATGATTGTTCTGAGTGTATACTCGTGTCAATTATGATTTGTTGGAAGTATTATGTTGATTATACTCTTGGCATAGGTGTATATATGTCATGTGAGTGTTGTTTGAGGTGTATTGTTGATTGTACCTATGTTGATATATGCACACGGGTTCGGTATGCATTGTTGGAGGTATCACGATGAATTATACCTATGTTGTGAGTATGTGTGGTGTGTACAAATTGGAGGATTATGTCGATCATACATATGTTGTGTGAGCACGTGTGCCAGGTGTATTGTTGGTAGCCGCATGATGATTCTACTTATGTTGAATGCAGGATGTGGAGTGTCTGCATTATGTCATTTGTTGGATTACCCTGTCAACCCATATTCTTATCAGTGGGTGACTCACTACGATGTTGATAGATTTGACGATGAGTTTGATTCGATTGCTGGATTGTTATACCTTTGGCTGCCCACAGTGATATGTGGTTGAGTGATCTCGTGCAGCCTCTAGTTGGATAGTTAGGTGCCTTGGACACTTATGGATCGTTTGTGGTGGAGCGGAGCTCCCACATATTATTGTTGGTTTGTGGTAGAGCGTTGCTCTCACATATTACGGATTGTTTGTGGTAGAGCATTGCTCCAACATATATGGTATTTCTTGTGATGGAGCGTTGTTCTCACACTGGAGGATTTATTCTTTGGTGATTTATGTTGTTGGTGATCAGATTTCTGACTTATTATCGGAGATCTTATGGTTAGAAATGTTTGTGGTACGAACATTATGTATTTTGGTTTTACCATTAGGGCTTGTAGAGCCTTAGATGTTTTCAGGGGCTCGATGATTCTGGTATTTTGAGGATGTTTGGATTGGTTTCCATTATCTTTATTGACGATGTTGTGATTTATTTTAGATCCGCGGTGAGTCACATACACCATCTTCGCATAGTTCTAGAGATGTTTCGACGAAAACGTCTATATGTGAAGTTCAGTAGTGCGTATTTTGATTGTCTTCTGTGAGATATTTGAGACACACGGTCACCAGTAGGGTATACCGTGGTTTCACAGGAGATAGAGATTGTTACCGTTGGGAGTAGATAGAGTCTATACAGGAAGCTCGCAACTTCCTCTGTTTGGCGCGATATTTCTAGAGATACGTTGAGGGTTTCTCTCAGATAGCTATGTCACTGACACGCCTGACCAGGAAAGGCGTGAAGTTCACGTGGTCCGAGGACTATAAGACCAGCTTCTAGGAGCTGAAGTGGAGACTAGTGTCGGCTCCGATTTTTGGTTTTACCTTCTGGAGAGGACGGATATGTCCTCTACACCGACGCAGCTATTCAGGGTTTGAGCTTTGTTCTGATGCAGCATGATAGAGTAGTCTCCTATGCTTCTCGTCGGTTAAAGGAGCATGAGAAGAACTACCCTGTACATGATCTGGAGCTAGTCGCCATTATTTTTGCCATGAAGATTTGGCGACATTATTTATATGGCGTTACATTTGAGATTCTCACTGATCATAAGAGTCTCAAATATTTGTTTTCTTAGAAGAAACTTAATCTCTGACAGAGGAGATGGATGAAGTTCCTGAAGGATTATGATTGTACCATTAGCTATCACCCGGGGGAAAGCTAATGTGGTTGTAGATGCACTCAGCAGGGAGTCCAGAGAGACTTTGGCTTGCCACCGAGTTTCAGTTACAGACTTGGTTCAGGGTTTCTCCGAGTTAGACCTTGAGGAGCAGGGACATACAGAGCAGGGTATTCTTGTTACCATGGTTGCTCAGTCGTCGATCAGGATGAGGATCCGAGAGGCCCAGGCTGGTGATCAACATTTGCAGTTCATTAGCAGCCAGATAGCTTCCGGGCAGCAGACCAAGTTCACACGAGACGAGGAGGGTATTATATACTTCCGAGGTAGATTATGCGTACCTCAGTCTCATCTGGTCTTACAGGAGCTATTTCAGGAGGCTCATCGCTCTCGATTTACGATCCATCCAGGCGGGACCCGCATGTATCGAGATTTGAGACGTTCCTACTGGTGGAACGGAATGAAGAAAGGCATTGCGGATTTTGTAGCTAGATGTCTTGTTTGTCAGCAGGCGAAGGCTGAACACCAGAGACCTGTCGGATTACTTCAGCGGATTCCTATTTCTGAGTGGAAATGGGAACACATTACCATGAACTTTGTGGTGGGTTTGCCGAGGACACGACGAGACCATGACGCGATTTGGGTAATCGTTGATCCAGAAGACTGATTTCCTGGATCGATTGGTAGATCTGTTTTGCTCGGAGATCATCAGATCACGTGGTGTCCCGTTGACTATTATTTCGGATAGAGATCCACAGTTCACGTCTCGTTTTTGGCAGAGTCTGCAGCAGGCCTTGGGCACGCAGCTCTGTTTTAGTACAGCTTTCCATCCATAGACAGATGGACAGTCAGAGCGGACCATTCAGACTCTAGAGGACCTATTGAGGTCATGTGTTATGGATTTTAGGGGCAATTGGGAGGACCATTTGTCACTGGTAGAGTTCGCCTACAACAACGATTTGCATTTGGCTATCCAAATGCCACCGTTGAAGTGTTGTATGGTAGGCCTTGTTGGACACCCACCCTCTGGATGAGGTTGGGGAGGCCCAGTTGTTGGGACCACATAGAGCTCAGCATGACGCAGAGTTGGTCTGTACTATCAGACGGAGGATGTCAGAGGCGCAGGACCGCCAAAAGAGTTATGTTGATCGGAGACACAGACCCCTAGTGTTCTCTATTGGCGACCATGTATTTCTGCGAGTTTCACCCACGAAAGGGGTGAAGAGATTTGACCTTAGATGCAAGCTAGTTCTGTGATATGTTGGACCTTTCCAGATCTTGGAGAGGATTGGAGCGGTAGCTTACTATTTGGCACTACCACCGTCTCTGTCAGGCGTGCATAACGTATTTCATGTGTTTGTGCTGAGGAGGTATATACCTGACCCGACACATGTGCTGACAGATATTTCAGTTCCCGTTCAGCCTGACGTCACTTATGAGGAGGTTTTAGTACAGATTTTGGATCGGAAAGAGTGTAAGTTGCGGAACAAGACTATCCGGCTGGTTAAAGTCGGATGACAGCATCATTCAGACGAGGAGGTTACTTGGGAGCTCGAGGATATTATCTGAGCTCGATATCCCCATCATTTTCACTTGAGGTATGATTTAATTTACCGTTCAGCAATGATACTCTTTATCTGTTGTTAGTACTTGCTGATGGTAGATAACGAAATTTGGGGACCAAATTTTTATTAGTATGGGAGAATGTAAAATACCGAAAATTGACGGATAATAATAAGGGAATTTTCCAGAATTTTTGGAAATTTTTCGGGAATTTTTCAGAGCTCGTATGGACGAGTTTACGGGGATAAAAACGGGGCCTGGAAGAGCCTGTTTAGGCTACCCATTTAAGCGAGGAAAAGTTTGATTTTCTTTTCCTTTTTATTTTCTATTTCTTTTCTTTTTTCTTCCGCGTGCCCGAGCCGTTCCCCGATAGTTCTTTTCTCCTCCTATTTCTTCCCCGATTGTCCTCTTCCGCCGCAGATCACTTCTTCTTCTTCTTCCTCCTCGAGCTGAACCCCTCTCCTATCTGCGCCTTCTCCACCCGACAGCACCGCTGGGTGCTCTTCCTCCTCGCTGAGCGACACGCCGCTGCCACCACAGCTGACAGCCAGCCGCCTTTCTAGTGCCGACACTTCTCCTCTTCCCGCGACGCCCCCTTCCTCGCGTGCCCTAGTTTGTTGCCACTGCTCACTTGAGTCTCCCTGAGCCATCTTTCCTCTTGTGTTGTGCCCTAGATTTGGGCCACAGCCGCCGTCCTTTCTTGCCCTAGCTGTCTTCCGCTCACCACTGCTATTGACGCCGCTGTTCGGCCAGCATTGCCCAGAAGCCCTCAGCACCTCCTGGCGCAGCCGACGCCTCACCTCTCTTCACTGTGCCAATTCCGCCAGAGAGGTAAACTGTCGATTGGGGTAAGTCTGTTTACTTTTGGGTGCAAGATTCGTAGAGGTTTGCGTTTTGATATCATTATGGGAATGATCTAACTGTGAAGGATGCCTAGCAGTGGTTCTTGAGTAGTGACGACAACAAAACTGTGACAGCAGTGACTCCGACCACAGTTTCCAGCAGTTGCCCTTTAGTCGAGCAGCACCTTCTTCGACCGAGTTCTTGAATTGAGGTGAGGTGTAGGACTTGGATATATTTTGGTAATTGGATTCCTAGTCGAGTTAGCAATAATTGTTAACTAGGATTCATGTGTAGGTTTTAATGAAATCGAATAGTAGAATGGTTAGGGTTAATGGAGCTAATCCTAATTGATTTTGAGTTCAATTTAATTAGGGTTCCTGAAGAAAAATAGTTTGGTTTAGCTATTTTAGTTATAATTAAACTTAGCTAAACTATACGATTTATTCCGGGACATTGATTCGAGACGGTGTCTTGACGGGGGATCTGTTTTCGATACGATCCTTTTCTATTGGAGGCGGGTACTTTTGACTTTATGTCTTTGATATACATAGTAGTGAATTTAACAAATAGCAAAAATTATGTTTATTATTTTGTTTCGGTTAGTCACTACCCGCTACCTGTTACATGCTTGGTTGATTGCTTGTTTTGCATCTCATGTTATGGCTTACCTGATTATACATGATTAGGGGTAGTGATATAACCATGCTTCACCATGCTTAGGACCTAGGTGTGATACCTTATCTGATCTGTGTACACTTGATATGATTTATTGACTATGGTGCACATCTTAT
The DNA here is from genome assembly GCF_018446385.1 of Zingiber officinale. Lineage (NCBI taxonomy): Eukaryota > Viridiplantae > Streptophyta > Magnoliopsida > Zingiberales > Zingiberaceae > Zingiber > Zingiber officinale. The sequence goes on along the minus strand of NC_055992.1, from coordinate 55,329,601 downwards.
ATGTATATAGATTGATTCAGTATATTACCATGCTTAGTGTCATGCACCATTCGCATGATTGCATGCTGTGTGATAGATTGCTCCATTATTATCGAGCACATAGCCAGTTTCATCACTGTTCGGTGCTCCGTTGTTGACGCTCATGGGTAGAGTGACGCAACGTGGTAGCACGTCAGTTTGCTCGTTCGGTGCTCCGTTGGTCCGCTCATGGGTAGTGTGATTGCAGCGTGGTAGCACGTCGAGACCCCTCCCCGTCATCGTGTACCGGGAGATGAGAGCATTGCGCTCCTCATTTATGATTTGGGGTAGGAGTATGTGTGTACTCTGACAACATCCCGTCCACTCGGTCACTCATCAGGAGTAGTGATGCAGAGTGCACGGTTGTCACAGCCCTACCCACTCGGTCCCACCATTGGGTGTGAGATGACTGACTGGCGTCAAGGGTGACCATGACTGCATTGGCATCATACACATTGATGTATTTATTTATTGTGATTGTGTTTGCTGCATTTATTTGCTACATATTGGTTGGATGCCCATGCTTGACATGCATACAGGATTTCTATACCTCTCGAACTGTTTTGTCCTTATACCAGGCCCTGGTTAATACGGTATTCTCCTGTTCATTTCAGATTTGCATTTACCTTTATTTCGTCAGGAGACTGTACGCATGATTAGTGCTAGATGTTACTTCCTTACTATGTATATCAGTTGTTACCCGCTGAGCGTTGGACTCACCCCCGCCTCCGTTTTTATTTTCAGGTTGATGCTGTCAGGAGAGAGTTCCAATTGCTAGTCCCCTGCAGACCACGAGGACTTATTGATCTTTTGGTTTTTTTTCTTTACTAGACTATGTTTTGAACTTGTTATGTTTTGGATACTTTGGATCTCGTATGGATTGTTTTACTTGTGGATGACTTTTATTTGGATTTGCTTTTACTACATGTCTGCCTAGATGGCAGAAGAGGTAAGTTGGTTTTATCATCGGATTTGAGCTTTACGAGTATAGTGGAGTAGGATATCGATTTTGAGCTTTATGAGTGTAGTTGAGTAGGGTTGTTTTCGAGTCATTGTACTACTGTTCAGTTTGATTATTATAAACTGCGTGGTTGTCTGTGTTGTTGTTTATTTATATTTGTTATTATTCCTGCCGCATGTGGTTGATGTATATGATGATGTAGAAAAGTTTCAGATTGTCCGCCGTACAGGGGAGATGCTGTCGAAATTTCTTCGGACAGGGACTCCTCTGGGGCGTGACACTGAGTCATTGTACTCACTACCCCTTGTTATTCCATTGTCTTTCATGTTAGTAAATAGAGGATGTGTTGTGTCAATCAAAGGTCCTGACTGTTGGTCCCACTCGAGTTGGATTTTTGTTGAGTTGCTTAGGTTTACTTTTTTTTCCCCACTACTTATGTTTTAGTTCTCTTTCTGTATCAATTTTTGAATATGTTCACACGTACATGTATATATATACACATTTTCATTATTAGCTTATTATGTTGGCTTTAAATGGTTTGATTTCGATTATTTCCTATATTGTCATTGGAGTATCATCCAATTGGGAGGACAAGATACCCTCTGGGCGTAATAGAAACAACTTGTGGCTAATGAAGTCATCATGAAGACAACTCGGCGTGGATATTGATAGAGGCAAAATTTGCAAGGTTTGCTAGTTGATGTTGTTTACATTAAACGTTATCCGATAGGTATCATTCCTAAACAAAGTTTTAATCTACGGATATATATTGCACATGTGTGTTCCTGTGATTGCATGTGATATATGTTGTAATAATTTAGAAATTTATTTCACCGTCGTTGTATGTTTTTCGAAAACATGTTTACACACGCATAGATTCATATGTAGAAAATCCAATAGTGGTATTAGAGTCGCTTGTGTTTTTGATATATAACGTAAATCATGTTTTTGGCATGTCACATATTATAGTATGTTTCTTAATTTGTCAGAAAAATCTTATTTATTAAAAATTCCTATTTAAGATATTGTTTTTTTAATTTATTAAGAAATTATTATTTAGAAAATTGTTTCATAATCTATTAGGAAATTCTAAGTTTGGAAATTGTTTCCTAATATATTATCAAATTCTAATTTCTGAAATTGTTTTTTAATTTGTTAAGAAATTTCATTTTGATAAATTGTTTCCTAATTTATTAGGAAATTCCAATTATGAAATTATTTCCTTATTTGTTAGGAATTCTAAGTTTGAAAATTATTTCATAATTTGTTTAGAAAATTTTAATTTTGAAAATAGTTTTCTAGTTTGATTAGGACCTTCTAAATTTGAAAATTAATTTCTAAATCCTAATTTTAGAATTTTAAAAATATTTTCTAATTCAATTAAAGAATTTTTGGATTTTAGAAATCAAATCTTTAATGATGGAAATATGTTAAAATATGACAATTATGTCATGTTCATGCCAAAATTAAACCAAGTCATATTTGTATTATGATGTGTTTAAACCATGTCATGTTTATTTCATGTCATGTTTGCATCATGTCATATTTATTCTATGTCATGTTTAAACTATGATATTTATTTCATGATTATACCTTGTATGGAATTGATGAGACCTAAAACATAAATCCCTTAGTTATATTAAAGATTACACCTTCTATTAATATGGAAAGAACTAGAGTTCAATTTCATATTTATGTTGTTGGACTCTCTCCAAGTCTAACTTGAAATTGGACATATTCAGACTATTGAAATATTATCTCATGATTAATAGGTTACCTTTAACTTGAAACATTGATTTGTTGGACTCACTCCAAGGTTAATGTAGATAAAGGTGAAGTTGAGTATATATATATATATATATAATACGTACCACTAGAAACTAAGAATGACTTGTTAGTAGGGATGACAATGGGTCAGGTTCGGGTCAGATTTTATATCCTCCGTCCCCATATCCATCTGTAACGAAAATTCTCAAAATAATTATTAGAAATATCCTAGTAATTTTCTGGAATTTTAGGATATTTTTACAGAATTTTTAGAGTAGCAGAAGTAGCAAAAATAAATAGAATTGTAAAATAGCCTACGCGAGAATTGAACCCGAGCCCTATTGGGTCCTACGACTTATGGTGGACTCTAGTAACCAAGTGAACCCAGTAGGGCCGTGCTGAAAGAAGAGGGAATCAATTATATTTATACTTAAGTTGGGCGAATTAACCACTTAATATAAATAGGGAAAATAATTAAGTGAGGAGTTATTTTGGGATCGTGACTTTTCCTCCCCTCAACCTAATCCCGCCAAACCCTCTTCTCTCCCTCATTCTCTTGGCGCCAACCACAAGCAAGCCTAGGGTTCCATCCCTAGGGTCATAAGGGCTTCTTCCGGCGACATCTCGGATACGAGGGCGCTCCTCTCAGCGAGAGGAACACGTAGACGCAAGGAGATCGCCAAAGGGATCTTCTCCACCGGAAACCTAATGACTAGAATTGTAAGAAACTTCGAGCAGGAGGTAAGAAACCCCTCACCTGCAGTATAAGTAGCTTTCGTATGATTGTGTGCCTTTATATTTGCTATATGCAGATTTTTGTCGACATACAGGGTGTATTTAACCCTCCTCATAGATTTAGAGATTAGTCGAACATCTCTAGATGGGCCGGACATGTTTTCCCCTTTAGTTGGAGGTTTTAGACGTTATCGGGTGCCTAGAGGTGATCTCCCTAATAGAGAGGAGAGATAAGGTACACCAAGTGTTCGATAAAATAACCAGTATAGTTTCAGACAGTTTAACAGCTCAGTTAAATGCAACAGAAACATTTAAGATAGTATAGTAGTCTTGCTTCAGTTTTTACAGGACTAGATGTCCAATGGGTGGGCTCCCACAGTCGCCTCTAGGTTCAGACAACTTAGTTCTAGGTTTAGACAACCTAGTAAGAGCAGGACAAGCATTATCAGCTTATGTTCAGTATTTTACTTTTAGCAGTGGCACTGTACTGGATCAGATATCCATTGGGTTGGGCTCCCACAGTCGTCCCTAGGTTTAGATAACCTAGTAAACCCTACTAAATTCGGGACTTGCAAACCCGGGTCTAGTTAGGGATGCGCGCATAGCAAGTACAGTTGCCGAGCCCAAACAGCAGCATGATTATTATTTTCATCTATCTATGATAAATAGTTTTCAAGAACTCACAAATTAGTTGTGTATACAGTTTGAATTTAATTCTAGCTTAGTTTCAGTTTTAGCTCAGTTCATGCTTCAGCTTAGTTTTCGTTATCGATACACGTGATAGTTCTATGATTAGTTTTGGCTTCTATGTTTGTGGGATACCATGCCATGCTCTCACCTGTTCAGCATATATTTCAAATAGCATGTTTTTAAAGCATAAATTGCATCGTATGCATGTTTTGTGGGTAGATGGTTTCTTACTAAGCGTAAAACTTACAGATACTTCTTTCCTTATACTACAGATAAAGGTAAAGGAAAGATGGATTAGCGGAGGCTGGAGGTTAATGCGATGAAGATGTGTGTGGAAGGAACCTGGAATGAAGATCTTGGAGAAATTAGCAAACTAAAGAACTTAGTTCTTATATAGAGTTATTTGCCGCATTTCTAGTTATTTTAATGTCTTGAATCATGAAAGACTTGTTTAGATTGTTAGTACTTATGCTCATACTCCTAGTTATGTGTTATTAGTATGTTCCCAGCTATTATAGAACTCTTGTAGGTGAGTTTGGCACGAAACAGTGCTGAAATCAGAGTTTTACTGTGAAATCAGAAACCCCGATCGATCAGCGGATCGATTGGGGGCCCTCAATCAATCAGCGGATCGATTGGGAGCCTGGTTCCGTGAACAGTAAGCTTCTGGATCGATCAGCCGATCGATCCAGTTACATCCTGTTGCAAACAGAAAGTTCCGGAATCGATCGTTCGATCAATCGGGAAAATCGCTCCCGCGAACAGAGAGCTCTGGAATCGATCACTGGATCGATTGGCCAGTCTGGATCGATCAGCCGATCGATTCAGATTATTACCCCGAACACAATAGCGATCTGAATCGATCCATGGATCGATCCAACAGCTTGCAATTGATTGAGTTCAATCTAGATCGATTGAGAAGTTGGGTTTCGACCAAGGGACCTTGTAATTCAGCTTCTTGACCATAGGGGATGTAGGATATACCATGTATACCTTAGATTGCATCCCTTAGCACATGTAGTACCAAGAACTTGTATTAACTTAGCAAGGTTTTAAATTGGTACAGTTTTCCGCACCTAGACTTAGTAATGGTTATGGATATAGCTTAGCACAGCATAATGTGACGGTCCGGCCTTACAACCTAGCCAGTAGAAGGCGGGTCGTTACACCATCGGGTTTAGGATCTCTGATGGGTATACCCATACTCATTAAATGATTGGATATCTTCTATAGTTATAATTTTTCTTTTTTCTATCCAACTATTATCATTCAACAAAAATATATTAAAATTAACAACCTATTAAAAAAATATATATATAATTAAAAAAAATAGATTAAACATCTATATAGTCTCCTCCTAATATCAACAAAAATAGTAAGTTGATTTTGGAAAAAGGAAAATTTCTTTAATATATGTATATATATTATTTAATCGGGTATTCGGGTCGGGTATCGGGTATTAATAGTCCCTCCATACCCTCCTCCATTCGGGTCGGATGTCGGATCCTCCATCGGGTTAGGGTGAAATTGCCATCCCTACTTGTTAGACTCACTCCAAAGTTAGTCTTATCTATAGTGGACACCAACCCTCTTGGAGACAACTTATCATCTCTCGAATTCAAAGGACTTTTGAATTTGTACAAGCAAGTGAGATTCCTTTTATAAATGTAAATTATTTGCATGTCATATTTCATTTATCTCTCTTATATGCTCAATTTTATATTTTTAGATTATTAGAATAAGCATGATTTCTATGAATTTGTGCTCAATTTTGAAAACAAACAAACTAACAGGGTTAAACTCCTTGGATTGTCTTCTAAACCTAAGAATTGTTCTTAAGGTTGAGAAGAATGCCAAGAAAGCATAACCAACTCCAAAGGGTTCATGCCACCACTATGGTGAGATAGGACATTAGAGAAAAAAACTACAAGATTTATCTTGAGTCCTTGAAGAAAAAGATGGCATCCAATGTTTGATCTACTTTAGGTATCTTCATTATTGAATGTCATACTATTTCTTCAGATACTTGGATATTGAATATAGGGTGTACTTCATATATATGTAATAATATATAGGAGCTAAGGAATAGTAAAAAATTGGTTAACGGAGAAACAAATCTACAAATTGGTAATGATGTAAAGGTTACGGTTATAGACATAGGAACTTATTTATTAAAACTATCTAGTGACTAGTTTTGAAATTGGATAATTGTTATTATGTTCCTTTGCTAATAAAAAATATTATTTCTATTTCTTGTTTAAATAGAAAAAGGCTTTCATTTAAGTTTTATTAATAATTGTTGTTAAATAACTTTGAATGATGTTCTTTATAGGATTGGAACATTATACAATGGGATCTATGTGTTAGACATATAGAATGGCATATTTAATATCGAAACGAGCAACTAACGTACTCAACAATATAATCAATTAACTTCTTACATGTAACATTGTCATCTTGGTCATATAAACAAGAAGCACATGACCCCAATTGAAAAAGGTTGGCATTTTGGAATCTTTTGAATTGGATTCATTTGATACATGTGCCTCATGCTTAAAAAGCAAGATGACTAAGTTACCTTTTAAGGGAAAAAGTGAATGATAGAATGATGTATTGGACCTTATACATACCGATATATGTGAACCTATATCAACTCATGCATGAGGAGGTTATAACTATTCATTACCTTCATTGATGATTACTCACGATTTGAGTATGTATATCTCTTGAGATACAAGTTTGAGGCCTTTGAAAGGTTCAAAGAATATAGACATGAAGTAGAGAAATAACTTGGCAAAAATATCAAAATACTTTGATCAGATCAAAGTAGTGAATACTTAAGCCAAGAGTTTCAAGGTTATGTTAGAGACAATGGTATGTTATCTCAATGGACTCTGCTTTACACACCACAACACAATGGTGTGTTAGAGAGGTAAAACCTAACCTTGTTATACATGGTTAGGTCAATGATGAATCATGCAAATCTTCCCAAATCCTTTTGAGCCTACGTACTCGAGACAGCTGTTTACTTGTTAAATAAGGTCCTGACTAAGGTAGTCTCTATTACTCCATATGAGATATGGACTAGTAAGAAACCTAATCTGTCTTATTTGAAGACATTGAGTTGTCCTGTTTATGTGAAGAGAACCGTATCAAATAAACTTGATGCTAAGTCTGATAAGTGATTATTTATTGGTTACTCTAAGGAAACTAGGGGTTACCAATTCTATCATCATTTGGAACAAAAGGTGTTTATTGTTAGAGTGTATACTAAAAGCCTAGCTTTTGTATAAACATTTATTTAGAAATAAGAATCACATTGGTCAAGTATCTACACTAAGTGTAGTCGTTCAATTAATTTATATTGTAAATAACACGGTGTGTGGTGTCACACACAGAAGATCATGTTATCGGTTCTTTATAAATAATAAAACAGTAGCTCGCGACTAAGATGGAAAGGAACAAACCATTGGAATAGTCATAGTGTAATTAGATGTTAGTTTATCTTGACTGATAAATTACACTAGTACAATTTCAGTGTACTGAGCAGGACCATTTAAGGTAAGTTATTTTTGTACTGACTTGATAAAAGAACTAGACCTTAGTTATTATGGAAGTGTGTACTCTTAATCCTAATATAATAACAAACACATATATTTAGTATTTATTTCTTTGACTTATCAATGGGTGAGATTTAGCTCGATAAATCAATAAGCCCGATAAGTTGGGAAATGATATTACTTATAGTGTGTGTTGTTGATTATAGAAGGAAACTGTGTCCTAGTAATCTAGGTTGAGAATGACCCAAGAGGAGCTCATAAGGGTTGTCATGTAAAACCCTGCAGGTGGACTTAGTCCGACATGAAGATGAGGTTGAGTGGTACTACTCTTGGACTAAGATATTAATTAAGTGAGTTGTCAGTAACTCATTTAATTAGTGGACATTCAACATCTTAAACACAGGGAAACTAACACACTCATAATAAGAAAGAGCCCAAAATGTAATTTGGGATTGGTGCGGTAGTTCAATAATAATTCTTTAGTGGTATGAATTATTATTGATGAAATTAAGTTGTGTGTTCGGGGCGAACACAGGAAGCTTAATTTCATCGGGAGACCAAAACCAATTCCTCCTTTCGATCCCTATCTAGCCTCTTGTATATAGAGATTTATACCCACCATATACCCACTTCTTACCCACCTTTATACCCATCCCATTGGGGCCAGCCAAGCAAGCTTGGAACCCAAGCTTAGGCCGACCAAGTAAATAGAATGAGTTAAGTTGGTGTGGTCGGCCCTAGCTTGAACCCAAGCTTGGTGTGGTCGGCCACATCATATTAAAAGAGATTTTATTTTTAATCTTTTCTTAATGTGGATATCATGATTTTAAATGAGAGTTTAAAATTTAAATCTTTCCTTTTATAGCTTTCTACAAAAGATTAAGAAAAGATTTAAAATCCTTCCTTATTTGTAGATTGAAAGGTGGATTTTAATTTTAAGAAAACTTTCCTTTTTTAACCATGTTCATGATTTAAAAAAGAGTTTAAAAATTAAATATTTCTTTTATAAGTTTCTACAAAAGATTAAGAAAAGATTTGATATCTTTCCTTATTTGTAGATTGAAAGGAGATTTTAATTTTTAGAGATAACTTTTCTTTTTGGAAATCATCCACATATTTAAAAGAAATATTTTAATTTATAAAATTTCCTTTTTATAATCCACCATGAAGGGAAAAATTATTGGAGAAATTTTTTATAAATTTCCGGAAACAAATTAGGAAGTTTTAATTCTTGTGTTGATTAAAACTCTCTTTGTTTGGGATTAGAAAGTGACCGGCCATGATGTTTAAGAAAATAAAATTGATTTTTAAATTAATTAATTTTTCTTTTCATGGAAAAAGAATTAAGGAAGTTTTTATTTAAATTTCCTTATTTGCCAAGACCAAGGAATATAAAAGAGGGGGTAGAGGTGCCTTCATAAGGTGTAACACCCCAAATTTCATGATATAGAGTTCTAAAAGACCTTATTAAAATCTAGAAATGTTTTATAAAAATTCTAGAGATTTTTGGGAATTTATAGAGTATTTTTATGTAATTTTTGGAGTTCGTTTGGTATTTTTACCAAGAGGAAGAAGTTTAAAAAAAAAAGAAGAAGAAAGAAAAATGTTGAAGTTGGGTTTTGAACCCAAGACCTCGGGCTTGACCCGAGTCTTAACATAAGTCAGCCAACCAACTGAGCTAAACAAGTTTTGTTTATAATATATGAGATAAGATGTATATGATGTAGAAAATGGTAATGGAGAATAATAGCAAGGAAAATAAGTTGAAGAAGCTGGGTTTCGAACCGAGCTGCTCGGCCCAAGCAAAACTCGGCACGACCAACCGTGCCATGCTCGATTTGTTAATTAGATGTGAGAACAAATTTATATAAGGTATAGTTAGGAACATTGAAAATAAATCGAAACGAAAAGTGCGCGGCTGAGGATTCGAAACCGCAACCCTTGACTTGGTCAAAACCGTAGCCAACCAACTCTTCCGCGAGTATTTCGTGAAAAGATAAGGAGCGAAATAGTCTTAAGCCATAAACTTTAGGTTATAAAAGAGGGATAAGTTAGGGATTAATTATCCCGTGACCGAAACCTTTCTCTCCCCTTCTCTCGAGTTCGACGGCGCGACTCTTCTCGGCGAAAACGCAGCCGAGCTTTAGGGCGTTTCCGATGGCCGGCCAAGGTTCTCCGAGGGGTTTCTCCATCTCCTTAAGCTCTTCTCGACGAGGAGGAGTCGGGAGCACGAAGAAGAGTCGGGATTTCGAGCTCGCCGAAAGCCCTAGATGCCTCCTTCTCGGTTGTAAGTCCAAGAAACCCAAGGTAAGTTGCTACTCACCTGCAGTAAGATAGCTCCGACGCATATTTTGTATTCCTCTCCTGGTTTCCGAAGCTTTGCTTGAATTTTCTTGCGTTTCAGTTTTTGGATATGTTTGTTGCCGTGTGCTTCAAAGAAAAGGGAAAAGGGTTTGTTTTCTTTGCTTCCATTGTAGTTCAGATTCGGTTTTGAGGGTATTAAGTAGTAGCTGGTTTAGTTTCTGATGCAGAAATTGGATTCCTCAGTAAGATGTAGCAGTATGATCCATAATTTATCTTTAAGGTTGTGTTAAATCTGTAGTTAGCTCTTGTTAAATCTATAGTTAGCTCTTGTAAGCCTAGTATTGTGATTTCCTTTAGCTTTAAGGTTTAACAGCATGATCAGTTAGTTTAGGGATTGTTATGTTTAACATGGATGCAGATTTGATATTAGGTTCCTTACCTATCTGATGTAGAATTAATGCAGATTTGGTTTTCGAAACATGTGAGTTATGAGCACAACTTAGTATTACTAGAATTTTCTTTAGGAACATGTTTATGCTCGTTGGAATCTAGTGACAGATTTGTAAATGCTGAAATCTAGTGTTCAGATTTATATATGCTAGAATTTTTGTGAACAACTTTAGGTAATGCTGGAATTTCATCATGATCACTTGTGCAGGTTGAGGACATATTGTTGAACAAGTTTTACATGGGTTTTCTTTTAAATTCCAGTAGATTATAGCTTGCTTTGTGTTCGGATTGTAGTTTGAGCCATTGTTTGAGTAGTGTAGTTGCAATTCCAGAATTTGCTTATGTAAAATCTGAGTTTGAGGTTTAGATAATTTTCTTATGTTAAATCTGAGCTAGAGGTTTAGATATGCAAGTAATAAGTTCAGAATAGAAGCTTAGTTTAGAAAACGAGAAAAGAGATTTATATGTTGATCAATGTAAATTTTATAAAGTATTAGTATGCAGATTTTGTTAAGCTTAGTATGCAGATTTCAGATAAGCTTAATATGCAGATTTTTGTTAAGCTTTGCATGCAGATTTATGTAAAGCTTTGTATACAGATTTTTGTTTAAGCATTTCGGTGTTAGAATTTGTTTAAACATTTCAGTTTTGTAAGAGACATTTTTATAAGAAAAGTATAAGAAAGATAAAGATGAGTATAAGAAAGATAAAGAAAAGAAAGAAAAGGCCGAGGCCTTAAGTAGATCCCCAAAGTCGAGACTTTAGGGATTTTTGGCACACAAGGTGTCTATTAAAATGCCAAGGCATTTAAAGAAGAAGTGAATAAGCTAATAAGTATTTTACTTTTAAGAAAAGGCTAGTACCCGACTTCCGAGGTTGTCGTTAAACAAATCCAGGTGTCCAATTCCGAGGTCTTGGCCCTGGTAGACCGAGGTCTGCTCTTTTAGGATTGGTGGCTCGCTACCCCAACCTATCAGGGAACGCGCATAAGATGGTACTATGCCTGGGCCCAAGAAGAAGTTGATTACTATTTTGAAGTATTATAAGTATAAGTTTCTGAACAAGTAAAAGAAGTTTCACATAAGTATTAAATAATAAGTCTAAAAGCAAGTGAAATAAGATTCAGAAGATGTTTAGAATTCAGTAAGTTTAGCTTTCTTTATGCTAGCATGATCGTATAGCTTTGCTTTACATGTTTAGTCTTTTAGTATGTTTCTTTTACTAGTAGATGAGCATGAGTAGATTTCCTTTTGAGCATTCAGTTTTAGATTTCAGTATATCCTCATGCATATCGAGATTTTGTGAGTTAGATAGCGCTTACTAAGCAAATTTTGCTTATAGACTACACTTCCTCTTACTGCAGATACAGGAAAGGAAAAGATATAGAAAGGAAGGCGACAAGGAGGTGTTCGAGGGATGTGTGATGCCAGGACTATGGAAGCCTTGGGACTTAGTTTAAGAATTTATTAAGAATGTATTAGATGAGTCATTTAGTCTTCCGCTGTTAGTTAACTGTATGTTTTTATTTTGTTTCCGCTATTTATTACTTGCATGCTTTGATTTCATTAAACTGCGTGGTGATGTTATTCCTTTTGGTTGTGAAAATATATGTTCCAGCCGCCTGTGGCTGAGTATAGTTTGTTTGTATTGTTGATAAGGTCACCGGTACAGGGGAGATTCTGTCGAAATTTTTCGGTAGGGTTTCCATGTGATTTTTAATCATACCGGTTAAGTAGAGTTAGTAGTCAAGTAACGGTCATCCTTAGAGAGTAGTAGTAGTAAGAAGGGTGGTCGTTACATAAGGAACAACTCTTTTCTATTTCTCTCCCTCTCTTCCTTGGTGTGGCCGACCCTAGAAGTTCTTCCCTTTCTTTTTTCTTTCTTCTCCTTGGTGGCTGAATCTCTTCAACCTTTGAAGCTTGGAAGGTGGTCGGATCTTGTTTGGAGAAGAAGGAGGAAAAGGAGGCTTTGTTTCTAGCATCTCTTGGAGCTTGGTGGTGGAGGCCGGACCTCTACTTCTTTTGGAATCAATAATGTTAAGTTCCATTTGTGATTCCTAATTTAACTTCTAAAGAACACAATAGGTTGTTTATGAAAAGGTTCGATACTTGTACAAAATTTTTGTACAGTGGAACTGATACTATTTTCTTAGGACCAACCAACATTTATTTCAAGTCATGTTGTATTCCAAGAGAAAGAGTTTCTCTTACAATAAAATTATGAGAGTGTGGTTGAGCTTGGGGTAGTTCAAGAGACTCTAGTAGACACAGAAGAGATGCCTAATCTGGAACCACAACTAATTACTCCTAATGATGAGTTAACGATTGAACCTGTTAATACACCACTTCTTTGTAGACCTAATAGGACAAATTCTTGAAAGATATGAATTTCTCATAAGTGAATCAAAAGACGTGTACTCATTAAGAATGAGGAACCTACTATCAAGAAGTTCTAAAAGGATTAGAAAGGGATAATTGTCTAGAGACTATGAAATTGGAAATGAATTATATGTATAAAAGTTAAGTTTGGAACTTGGTTAACTCACCCGAAGGTATAACGCATATTGGGTACAAGTGGGTTTTAAGAAGAAAATCAACATGGATGGTAATATGATTACCTACAAGGCAAGACTGGCTGCTAAATGCCATCATCAATAAGAAGATATTGACTATAACAAAACGTTTTCACCGGTAGTCATGTTTAAATACATTTGGATGCTCTTGACCATAGCAGCTTATTATGATTATGAGATATAACAAATAAATGTAAAAATAGATTTCCTTAACAGAAATTTGTTCAAGAATGTTTATATGATACAACCCGAGGGCTTCACGTCTATTGACAAAAATAAAGTATGTAAGTTTTAGCAGTCCATTTATGGACTAAAGCAAGTATCCAGGAGTTGGAACTTCCATTTTAATGATGTAATCAAAGATTTTGATTTCTCACAAAATCCAGATGAACCCTGCATGTACATGAAGGTTAGTGGGAGTGTTGTTGCATTCCTAGTGTCACTACAACAAAATCCCTCATAGACATCAGTGGAACAACAACGGTTTTAGGCTAAAACCGATGTCTATGAGTATTTTACACCGGTTTTTCTAAAAATCGGTGTCTATGAGCGCAGATTTTAGCTCATAGACATCGGTTTTTTAGGCGATGTCTATGACCGCCCTTTTTTTCGTTAATAGACACCGATTTTAACATCGATTTTTAAAATCTGATGTTAATGAACTAAAATAAAATATTTTAATTTCCCCACAAGCCAAAATTTACAACATTTTACAAAGTTCCCTTCAAACCTAAACCAATATCGCGACCCTTCTCTCACCCTAAACCTAAACCTAAACCTCTGCGTTCCAGGCGACGTCTGTTCTTTCTTCTTCTTATTTTCTTGTTAAGGTTTATTTCTGATCTTGTTTTCGCCTCTCACTCGGTTTGATTCGAGTTCCATGGTGAGAAAATTGTCGTTTTGTTTTCCTTCCATTATCGACTTCCTTAATATGACGAGAAGAAACAAACTTACAAATCGCCCCGTTATCGTTTTGATCTGCCTTTCACTCACTCGGTTTCATCGTGTTGATCTGCGTTTGATTTTCGATTGCTCTGTGATTTTTCTGGTAAGAACCCTAATCTGCTCGTGGTTTGTTTGATCTGTGATTTCTCTAGTAAGAATCCTATAATCTGTTAGTGGTTGATCTGCGATTTCTCTAGTAAGAAGCCTATAATCTGTTAGTGGTTGATCTACATCGTGTTGATCTGTTATTTCTCCGCTTGATCTGCGATTCGTGAGCCCACCGTGGTTGATCTGCGATTTCTCAGCGATTTTTTGGGTAAGAACCCTAATCTTTTCGTGGTTTCATCGTGTTAATCTGTGTTTGATCTGCGATTTCTCTGGTAAGAACCCTCATCTGTTCGTGGTTGATCTGCTATTTCTCTTCGTGATCTGTGACTTCTCTGGTAAGATTTGCATTTTCTCTATGTGATTTGCGATTTCTCTGTAAGAATCTAATCTGTTCGTGGTTGATCTTCGATTTCTCTGCGTGATCTTCAATTTATCTGCACGATCTATGATTTCTCTGGTAAGATCCCTAATCTGTTCAGGTTTCATTGTGTGCGATTTCTCTGCATGATCTGCGATTTCTCTGGTAAGAACCCTAATATGTTTGTGGTTGATCTGCGTTTGATCTGTGATTGCTCTGGAAATCGACATTTAGATCAGTATAGGTTGATAAAACTTGATCAGTATAGGTTGATAAAACTTGAAAATATGGATATTAGTAGTGATATAGTCTTGCATAAATCTCAATGGAGATATAGATCAGTATAGGTTTAGGGTTTAGATACTATGTTTTTTCACCTTGTTTGTTCGTCTCAAGGAGTTGGAGCTTTTCCCGGAGGTCAAATCATTGGAGAAAATACGACTATTTCATGATGACCTCTGCCACAGTTATTCTGTGAGGGATCAACTTTTGAAGGTACATCTTCTCCTTTTCTTTTCTTGCTAACCAGTTGTTTTATCTTATTCTAACTTGGTATTTCTTTAGTTAAAACGAGCTTATTGTCTTCCTAAAAGGTTTCTTATATGGAGGCATATAGCATCACTGACAAATTATATTTGATTTCATTTCCAATTTAATATGTTGAATGCCAATTAATTTGGATTAAATTATATGTTTTTTTTAGTCTTCGAAACCTTCACAAGAAGTTGATGTCAGGAGAGATTATTGAGAAAAAGATTAATGATATAGGACAGGTGTCTAAAAGAAACTTCTGGGATAATGATCAAGTTGTTATTAGTGCGTTTGGATGCTTGTTGACCTGTGCAACTCCAATGAAGAAAATGTTACGAGTGGAATGCTTGCAGATTTCATATCTTGGGTTAGTGGTGAACTTTTTTTTTTTTTAATTTTTTACCAATGACCTTCAAGATGCTTTAGATCTTCTACAATATGACATTTGACACCTGCTATTTTATAAAAGAAAATAATTGCTGCAGACTGGTATAGGTGATCCTTGTCATGCTGTCTTTCATTTGCCAACTATGTTTACTGAAAGCCACACCATGCATTTTGTTGGTTGATGTAGTTGGACTGATCTCTCTCTCTCCTGGTTGTCTATTTGCTGCTTTCTCCTGTTAGAATCATACAGTTCCATGCTATTAATTGCCCAATGACTTGATGTTGAACTTTGTGTAATTCCTGGAATATGCAGCTAAAGGTGAACTCTACAAGGAACTACAGAAGTCCAAATGCTTTAGTGAGAGGCGAACTGCTACAGTGAGTTCTTTGCAAACACACACTAACGGTTATCAGTGTATGAGCTTTGATTATTGAATTAGGATATAAGGCAGTGTGAGTTTTTCACCCCTGCAGTAAAGTAGAATGAATGTGATTTATTCAGTAGGTTGCTTGCCTAATTACTACTTGCCTGTAGGAAAACTAAATCAGCAATTAAAGGTGATTAATCATCTCTAGTTTAAGCCATTTTGTTCTCCAAAGAAAATATCTTTCTTCTAGTGCTCTGTCAAGCAAATGAAACATTTAATAAGAGTGTTAGATGCAGGCAAGTTTGACAGCTGAAGAGATATTGAATTCTTGGCCTGCTGTGGAAGTGGGAAAGGTACTACGTGAATATGGAGAAGAAAGCAATTGGCAATTTATTCAGAATCAAATTGTTGAAGCTCGTGCACAAGGGGGATTGCATACTACAGATGAACTTGTGCATCTTGTGAGAAGAGCATTATCCAAGTCAGGAGGTATGGTTTTCCACTGACCGAACGCACTTGTTTTCTCTCTCACTCAGCACTGCAACCTCTTTGGTATCAACTAATGAGAAGAACCATCTTTATTAAAGATAGCAGAGTGTTGTTTCTTGGAAAGATTTGTTTAGCATGTTTGTTTAGAGTTTGGCTAGGCCATGACTCAATACTAATGTTAATTTGATTGTTTAAATGTTGGGCTCCTGTTTCATAGCAAAAGGTTCATTTTGTGACTCGAAACTAAGTTTTTTTTTTATTGTTTAAGTGTATTTTCTGAATTTTGAGAACCAATTTTTTTTTTGTACATCTACCATCAAGTATGACCCTACTTTATTAGATGCTATCATGTTTCTTTTTTTGCTTCAATTGACAATATGGTGGTTCGCAGAATCTGGAGTGTGGACAAACTATTAAGGTTGTCTTTAATCAGATTTCGATTGTGCTACTAGAGATTCATAAATGAATATTTGTCAATCTAATTAGATGGTTTGGCTTAAGAATAAGATCAGTAATAGCCAACCAAAGTCTAGTAAAAATGCCCTCAAAAGTAACTAGAGTGGCCGAAAAGAGGGAATTAGAATTGGAGAAAGAGATGGAGATTATTAAGGATATCAATGTATATATTAGTCTCTTTCTTTCTTTCCTAATAACTTAGCTTTTAGGATAAATAGTCAGCCAATCAAATTTGAGAGAAAAAGAGAGGAGAACCTTCACTAGTGCAATTGGCGACCATGCACCACTCTTGTTGTCCGCTGTGCTGTAAGGCAGAGTTGACGGATGTAAGTGAGATATGTTAGGATCTTTATGTTCTTGAATTTGGGATCGTTTCCAAGGTTTTTCTGAAGTAAAATTGCTGCTTAGGATCTCAGCGTCCTATCATAATTGATGTTTCTGAGTTTTGTGACCTAGTGCCCTATGATTACAGTAATTGGCTAGTTTGCATCAAGAAAATTCCCTGCTCTTGATAAGAAAGAAGACCATTAAATAGTTTCCTGATTGTGAATACTTCATTACTTGTAAATTAACTAGATATACACTTTTCAGTTGATCTGTTACAGTAAAAACCAGCCTGCAGCACAGACACCCTACCAACCTGCTCCAGCAGTCCAGCCATCAAGTGCATTCTCATTTTCAAATTTTGGACAGATACAACCAGGTATATCTGATGAATTTTCCTGTCACATATTTGATTTTTCTAATTGGTTTCCTTGATTTGATTATTTACGTCAAGTTTCTTTTCTTTTCTTTTGAAAATTCAGCCTCTTCCAGTGGCTTTGGTGCTATGCCAAACATCTTCAGTCAAAGCAGCATTGGACATGCCGTATGTTCCTTTTCCTTTTTTGTTGTATTGTCTTTCCACCCGACATTTCTTCTTTTTTATATGCTAATGCTGCCAGCAATATGGTTCCTTGCAATATTCTGCAATCTAATTGTTTAAAGGTGACCTACACAGTTAGTCATCCTGCCATGTCAAAACAACTGAGCTTAGTTTTTATTAAAGAAAAAGGGACTAGATCTAGTACTAATCAATTATCCTAGTTTTTTCTCAGATCCGTGATCTTGTTCTTCTTTAGTCTTTTTTATATTGCAAAATGTAAACATGCTTTTAAGAGACAACAACAACCTCTGCTTGCCTGCAATATTATCATGTAAGACATGATAATATTGTAATAGATGCATCAATCTAATAATGGCATGTTCCATGCTCTATGAAAAGAAATTTTGTCAGCTAAGGAAACTTCTTGATGAATCACATATTGAGGAGTTAATGAGCCAATTGACTTGGAACTTAGTCTAATGGTTTCCATAACTGTTTTAACTTGAAATGATTTTTCTTTACAATAGCCGTTAACCAAGTTATGCCTTATTTAACAATAGTCGTTAACCAAGTTGCTGCAGTTCCACTTAATTAACACTTTCACTGCATATCAACCCACCTTGTGTTTGCCTGCTTCATTGATTGCGTGGTGATGGTGAATTTTATAGCTTTTGCTCCTTATTGTATTATGTCTATTAGCCATGTGTATACAAAGGGCACAGTTGCATTCTTGCTTATGAGATTTGGAAGATGGCATCAGAGGTAGTACAATCAATAGTATATCTCTTCATTTGCTTGTTAACTATGAACATTTTCTTTGTTCTTCTATGCTTCCTTCACTGGATTTGTTGTGTAGTCATATTTCTTTGTTCAACCATTATCATGCCTAGTAATTTGTTGTATAATGTTGTCGGTTCTTATCAATCTGTACACTTGAATTAGAAGGAGCAAATTATCTATGTTATATTCTAAGCAGCATATACTAAGTGTCATATATGAAAGTTTTAGATTCTATGTTATATTCGTTATCTTCCACAGCAGCCTTTAAAAACTCAGTATTCTATTTTATTTGATACATGTACACATTTGTTTTAGTTATTTGACATATGGTGGCTTTATGTGTTTTTACAGTTTACAAATCTCAAGTACTCCAGAGTTGAAATTGATGAAGTGCGGTTCGAGTGGGCTGAATGCATGCTAGATTACATTTGAAGTGCGGTTCTACCTTGATGTGTTAAAAGAATGTTCTACCTTGATTTTGATATCCATCAGTTAGCTTTTGATGTAAAAAGAATGTTTGGGTATTTTATGGATATTGTTGTAAGAAGATTATTTATATAATTTGTGAATATTTATGTATTTTATGGATATTATTGAATGAAGAATACTGTATATGTGAATATTTGTGTATTTTTTTTTGTTATTGTCAGTTTTTCATTGTTTCGGAAATCAAATTTGTGCTGTTAAAAAATATACATATTACATCGGTTTTCCACCCCTACAAAACCGCTGTTATTAACTAATATTACATCAGTCATTTACCGCTGTCAAAACTGGTGTTATTAACATACACTATTACATCGGTTTTACATCGTTGATGAAACAGTGTCGTTAAGTGATACTACATCGGTTAATAACCGATTCGAAGACCGGTGTCGTTAAGTGATACTACATCGATTTTAACCCGATGTCTAAAATGACAGACTTTTAACATCGGCTTCATAGACATCGGTCGAAAATGAAATAGACACCGGTGGAAAACCGATGTCTATGAAGGTTTTTGTTGTAGTGTGTTGTATGTTGATGACGTATTACTCATAGAAAATGATGTATCTATTCTGCAGTTAGTTAAATTTTGGTTATCTAAAATATTCTCTATGAAAGACATGAAAGAAGCAACCAATATCCTTAGGATTAAGATCTATAGAGATAGATCAAGATGGTTACTTAGTCTTTTATAGTCTACATACATAGATAAAAGTGCTAAAACAATTTAGCATGGATGTGTTGGTGCAGGAAGCATCCGACGATCGAACCTAAGTTTTGATAATGGCAAAGGGATTCAAAGTTAAGATTCTCTGTTATCTAACATGTTGAATGAGTATTTCAGGAAAGTCCTAACTGCGGTTAGGCAGGTGAAAACCCTAGGGGGTGGTAACCCTAGGTGGAGAAAAGTCCTAGCTGCGGTTAGGCAAAGGGAAAACCCTAGGGGGTGGTAACCCTAGGTCATAGGGGGTGGTAACCCTATGCGGAAAGTCTTGGCAGGTCGATGGCTTCAGGCAAAAGTCCTAGGGGGTGGTAACCCTAGGTGAAAAGTCCTGGTGTCGCGAACCAGGTGAAAGACTGGACTAGCCGGGGAAGCGGATGTCCAGCAGAAAGTCCGGAAGCATCGAGTGCTGAGCAAAAGTCCAGTCGATCTGGAGGATCGACTGGCAACAGGTAAATCTCCTGAGTGGAGTAGGTGAGGACGCGTTCCCCGCAGAGGGAACAGTAGGCGTCGGGTCGACCTAGGATTTCCGGGAGGAAATCCAAAGTCAGACTCGGACAGTCCGAAGACTGTCAATTATTACTTACTGTGTTTTATCATATTCTAACATTGTCTTGCAGGGTATTTTGCTCGGACTAACCTTTGTTTGCAGGTGAGGAACCTGCTGGAAAAAGGCTGTCCGGGCGCCCGGGATGGATCCGGGCGCTCGGAGGTCCGGGCGCCCGGAACAGGTCCGGGCGCCTGGGACCAAATTCTATCCCCTGCGCGACTTCGCCACGTGGAGCATCCTGGTTGGTTGGCCACGTCACACTCCAGGTGCCCGGAAGGGATCCAGGCGCCCGGAACCGCATATAAAAGGAGGGTTGAGGTGCAGCTTCAATATAGAACGAATTCTAAGTGATCTTTCATCAACACGCTGCTCTAAAAGACGCTCCAAAGTGCTACTACAAGTACCCGACGACCCGAAGCTTCAGAATTAGCATTTCTTGTTGTCGGTATAATTTTTGATAGCTTTTATTTGTACTCATAATTGTAATCTTTTAACGAGCTTATAGTTGTTGCCCACCGGAAGCGATCAAGGATCGCGAGCCTTTGAGTAGGAGTCGACTTAGGCTCCGAATGAAGTAAAATTGACCTGGCTCTTTGTGTTGTCTCTTTATTTTTATTTCCGCTTATTTCGCTGCACATTTTAACTCTGATAGTTTTCCGATAATCGAACGAAATAGCCACGAGCGCTATTCACCCCCCCCTCTAGCGCTTCTCGATCCAACAGGATGAATCCAAGAAAGGTTTTCTTCCTATAATACATGAGATTTACCTTTCGATGTATATGTGCCCAAGCACACAAGATGAGAGGATGCAAATGAGTCAGATATCATATGCATTAGCTATAGGATCGATCATGTATGTTATGCACTAGTCCTGATGTATCGTACACTTTGAGTGTCACATGCCAATATCAATCAGATCCAGGAATGGATCACTGGGTGGCTATCAAGGTAATTCTTAAGTACCTAAGAAGAAGTAAGGATTTATTCTTGATGTATGGAGATGGTGATATGATCATACGCGGGTATACTGATGTCAACTTCCAGACGAACAAGGATGACTCCAAGTCTTAGTATAATACATATTCACTTTAAACGAAGGTACAATAAGTTGAAAAAGTTCCAAACAAGAAATCATTGCTGTAATAAAGGAAGAGATTTGAATCAAGAAGTTCATCACTAAACTTGGAGTGCTTTTGAGAATTGTTGAAGCATTACCATTTTACTATGACAACAATGGGGTCATTGCACAGACCAAGGGACCCAAGTCTCATCAACAATCTAAACATGTGCTTTGTCACTATCACGTGATCAAAGATCATAAGTAAGAAAAAATACAAATTGAGAAAATTTCTACCAAAAAGAACCTAGCGAATCCTTTGACAAAACCTCTATCACGAAGTAAGTTTGAGAGGCATGTTGAGTCCTTTGGTATTAAATACCAAGGTGATTGACATTAGGTCAAGTGAGAGTATATTATATTCGAGAGTGTCCTTAAGAAATTACCTTAGATATTGTATTATTTATTTGATAAATAAAATTTACTATTTGAGTGTACATTCTATATGTATGTGATTTAATCTTAAACTCAATTATTAAAGTCCACAATATAATGCAGAGCATGAGAGAAATTATGATTGTATCACAATTAGTGGATATCTCATTATGTGTAATTATGTACGTATTGAAATCTACCCTAGTTGATGAATTGATGAGATTGGACATCGTCAATTCTGTAAAACTAGCATATGTTATACTCCTTGGTTTATCCAAGCAGTCGATCCTCACTCGCTGGAAATATTTAGATATTGAGAGTTAACATGTGAATGTTAGTAAGGGTAACTAGTCCATTGGATGTAACCTGCTATGAGATTTCATATTGTTCTTTATATGTCCATGAAGATCTAATTGTATCTCAAGTGTATGTTTTCTTAGACTTGAGGTATTCAATTTATTTTGGTCATGGAGACTTATACTTTAATATTTTCGCAAATATCTCCAAGAAGGTGTAAATCTGAGATGATTGGGTATAAGTAATAATGTCTAAAGGTGTTTGCATAGCCCATAGAGGATTCACCACTCCTTTTATAAAGAAGATGTATATCCTATGACCTCTTATTAGGATTATTACTCATTAGTCTTTGTCAAAGCAAACATGTCAAGAAGATGGTCTTCTTGGACATGTGTTTTTAAGTAATTTGAATCCAAAGGACAATGAACTACATCTTAGATTAGGTGTGACATAGTTAGTCTAGTGGGGACTAACATATAAATCATGTCCTAAACCAAGTGAATATAATATGAGTGAAAGGAACAGACATACTGATAACTATACTTGTTGAAGGGTTCAAAAGATGTTCTAAAATCAACTGTGATTTTTAGTCAATTAGGAATTATGATGTATTATTAGGTGTTACTCATGATTAATTCATAATTAATGGTTAATTATGAACAATCAACATAATCGAGAACCTATTGAATCATATATACTATGAGTAAGTCTTAAACACCTAAGAGTAAGTTGAGAATAAAATTCTCAAAGAGAAAAAGAGATTAAGTTTGGTTAGACCAAATGAAGGACAAATATGGAAAGTATTTATTGCAACGAAACGACTAATGTGTCATGCCTCTTATAAGAAAATTGGGTCTACTCATGAAACATGGCTTTGGTTTTGGATCATACCTCTTGTAGGTGGATTAAGTTAACACATATGATGCAGGCTAAAGATTGGACTTGGGCTCGAGTTATGATATGTTCCCCAAATCTTAATGAAGTGGTTTATAAATACATATTCATAGAATAAGAGGGTTAAGATTTTCTTAAGGGGTTTCCTCTTGGTTTTTGGTGCGCTGCCCCTTCAAGAGTCGCCGCCACCTCGCCCATGTCATAGCCCCTCTACAAGACTCCAGACAAAAGTTGGTTGGACCTTCGTGTTGGTGCGGTAAGAATTAACGATTTAACCTAGGTTTTGATGAATGACAAATTAGGTTAAGTTAGTTTGTTGTTGTCTGACACTTTGATCAAGTGTGTAGGAGAAGTCCAGACAGGTCGACGGGCTGACCGGATGTCTGGCACGAAGCCCAGCTAGGTCGACGGGCTGACCGGATAGCTGGCGAGAAGACCAAGCGGGTCGACGGGCTGACCGGACGCTTGGCGAGAAGTCCAGCTAGGTCGACGGGCTGACCGGATAGCTAGCACGAAGTCCAGACGGGTCGACGGGCTGACCGGACGTCTAGCAGGTAAGTGAGGTAAGTCACTGGAGGGGAGTGACTGCGAGGACGTGTTCCCGGGAAGGGAACATTAGGCGTCGATCCAGCTTAGATCCATTTCGGATATCTAAGTCGAGATCGTGACTAGATTCCGGTCTCGGAAAGATGGAATCTAAGTCATACTCTTTGCTATTACTTTGTTGAACTTTAATTGTGCTAACAATCTGTTTTACAGGATATACATTTGCCTCGGACTAACTCTATTTTGCAGGAGAAGGAGTTCCTGGAAATAGGAGGTCCGGGCGCCCGGAGGTCCAGGCGTTCGGAAGGGATCCGGGCGCCCGGAGGTAAGTTTTATCCAAACTCGCGCATCGCCACGTGGAGCTTGCTGGTTGGACCTGCCATGTCCCACCAGGGCGCCTGGAAGGGATCTAGGGCGCCCAGAGCCTCATATAAAAGGAGGGTCAGAGGGGAGCTTCAAAACAACAACGAAAAGAAAGTCTTCTACTGCTTGCTCTACTGCTCTGCGCTCCAGCGACGCTAACACAGATCTGACAATACGCTCCTTTCCTTTTCTTTAATTCTTGTCAGTATTTTCTTTATTTTGCTAGCATTCCTGTACCTTAAATTGTAATCATTTTTGAACTGCAAGTGATTGCCAAACGAAAGTACTCACGGAGTACGGGCCTTCGAGTAGGAGTCGTCACAGGCTCTGAACGAAGTAAAAAATACCGTGTTCAGTTTGTCTAAGTTTTTTATTATTCCGCTGCGCTTAACTCTTATTAACACTGTTTTTCGAATTGATATTCACCCCCCCTCTATCGACGTCTCACGATCCAACAAGTCGTATCAGAGCAGGTACCGCTCTGATTTGGTGCAACCACCAATCAGACAGGGGGTGAAAAGATTTTTTTTTCTTTTTTATTTACGCTTAATTCTAAGTTGATATTATTATTAATTTGGGATTTTTTTTTCTTCGTTGCAATTAAATCTAAATTGGTGCAACACCAACTTAGACACAACTATTATTTTTTCCCGCACTACTAATCCAAGACCAAGTCTTGGAATATTTTTTTCGTTGTTTACTTGTGTGCAGAATGTCTCAACTAGAAGGCTTCAGCACAGTACGTCATCCCCTATTCAACGGGGATGACTTCTCCTACTGGAAGAAAAGAATGGAAGTGTACCTAAAGACAGATTACGATCAGTGGTTCAACGTTATAAAGGCCTACCGAGCTCCAACCGACAACTCCGGAAATCCACTAGACACGGAACAGTGGACTCCGGACATGAGGAAAAAGGCGTCGACAGAAAACAAAGCAATCAATAAACTACACTGCGGCCTAACACGAGAAGAGCTGAACCGGGTCGGACCGCATCAGAATGCTAAAGAATTGTGGGACAAATTGATCGAGCTGCACGAAGGAACGAGCGACGCAAAGGTAACAAAAAGAGATTTATTTTTAAATAAAATATTTAATATAAAAATGCAGGAAGGGGAAACGGCAAGTCAACTGCACGCAAGAATTAAGGACATCCTCAACGGACTCCACGCGATAGGCCATCAAATGAAAAACAGAGATTTAATAAGGTATGCACTAAATGGCTTTCCTCGTAATAGCTTGTGGGCATCAATCGTAGACGCCTACAAAATTTTGAAAAATCTATCTAAGATAAAATTAGATGAGCTTTTCTGTGAGTTAGAATTACATCAACAAACTAATGCTGGAGCCGAGAATGTAACGCCCGAAAATTCTCAAAACTATATTAGAAATATTCTATAATTATTCTGGAATTTTTAGATATTTTTCCGAAATTTTTAGAGTAGCGGAAGTAGCAAAAATAAATATAAGCGTAAAACGGCCTAAGCGGGAATTGAACCCGAGACCTACGGTTTACGGATAATGTTAGTAACCAGTTGAACCCAGCAGGGCCGTGCTGAAAGGAAAGGGAGGCAATTAAATTTATATTGGAGTTGGGCGAATTGATTCCTAAATATAAATAGGAAAATTATTAAGTGAGGAGATTATTTTCTACCGTGAACTTTCTTTCCTCACCCTAGCCACGCCGCAACCCTCCCTTCTCCTTCTTCCTCTCGGCGCCAACTCTAGGGTTCCCTCCCTAGGGCCCCAAGATCATCTTCCGGTGACAACTCCGGCACGAGGACGCTCTTCTTCGCGAGAGGGACGCATAAACGCGAGAAGATTGTCGAAGGGGTCGTCTCCACCGGAATTTTAGCGAATAGAATTGTAAGAAAATTAGCGTACGAGGTAAGAAACCCCTCACCTGCAGTATAAGTAGCTTTCGTTTGATTGCATGCCTTTAGTTTAGCTATATGCAGATTTTTCAGCACTCAGGGTGTGTGTAAACCCTCCTCGCAGATTAGGGATCTAGTTGAGCACCTCTAGATGGGCCAGACACGTTGTTCTCCTTCAGTTGGAGGCTCTAGACGTTGTCGGGTGCCTAGAGGTGGTCTCCCTATTAGAGGGGAGAGTTGGGGCACACCAAGTGTTCGACAAAATGATTAGTGTAGCTAAATACCACCTTAGATATTTTTAACAGCTCAGTTAAATGCATTAGTAGCATTAAATCAGTATATTAGTCTAGTTTCAGCTTACATGGGATTACGGTCCAATGGGTGGGCTCCCACAGTCGCCTCTAGGTTCAGATAACCTAGTTCTAGGTTCAGATAACCTAGAAACAGCAAAATAAGCAACTAGTAGCTATATTCAGTATTTTATTTTCATTGGCACTGTACTGGATTAGATATCCATTGGGTTGGGCTCCCACAGTCGTCCCTAGGTTCAGATAACCTAGTAACCCTACTAAATTTGGGACTTGCAAACCCGGGTCTAGTTAGGGATACGCACACAGCAAAGTACAGTTGCCGGGCCCACTAGCAACATGATTATGTATTTTCACTTATTACGATAATAGCTTTCAAACTCATAATTTAGTTATGTGATTATAGTTTAAGATCAGCACTAGCTCAGTTTTAGCTCAGTTTCAGTTACAGTTTCTGCTTATTTTCTCCTAGTTGATATCATGAGATAGCTCCATGCTTAGATTTTATTATGCATGCCATGTTTCAGTATTTATACCATGTTTCAGTGTTTATGCCATGTAACTCCAGTATGCCACGCTTTAACAAATTCAGTGCATGTTTTCAAATAGCATTCTTTAAAAACATGTTTGCATCGTTGCATGTTTTAGTGAGGTAGATGGTTTCTTACTAAGCTTAAAGCTTACAGATACTATTTTTCCTTATACTGTAGATAAGGGTAAAGGAAAGATGGACTAGCAGAGGAAGTTGGAGGTCAATGCAGAGATGGTGTGTGTGGCAGGAACCTGGAATGAAGATCCTTAGGGAGTTTAGCAAATTAAGAACTTAGTTTCTTTACTTAAGACACTTTTATGCATTTCTAGTCGTTTAAATGCTATGAATTAATAAACCTTGCACTATGTCATGTTAGAATGCTAGTCAGTGGATATTAGAATGTTTTCCATGTATTGTATAATTGTTGTGTGAGGTTTTGGCACGAACTAGTGCTGAAATAAGAGTTTCAGTGCGAAATCAGAAACTCCGATCGATCTACGGATCGATCAGAGTTGAGTTGTGCCACTGGATCGGTCAGCTGACCGATCCAGTCGCGAACAGAGAGTTTATGGATCGGTCAGCCGACCGATCCAGATGCGATACTGATCGGTCAGCCGACCGATCAGTGAGCCACTGGATCGGTCTACCGACCGATCAGTGTACTCCTGGATCAGTCGGTAGACCGATCCAGCCACATCCAAGAAGCGAGATAGCTTGTGGATCGGTCAACCGACCCATCCAGAGCATTTCTTCGTGCCAGTGTCAAGTTGGATCGATCACTGGATCGATCCGACAGCCCAATCGATTCACGGATCGATTGAAATGCCTGATTACAGCTAGCAGGACATCCGAGAGGCATAGATTACCTTCCCTAGCATGTGTACAACTCCTAGGTACACCTAGAATATTAAGTTCTGATTTTACAGTAATCAGTTTAGTAAAGTTTTAATCAATCCAGATTTTCTGCAATAGTAATTTAGCACAGCATTACGTAACGATCGGCCTTACAGCCTAGTCAGTAGAAGGCGGGTCGTTACAGAGTGGTATCAGAGCAGTGTTCCATACTTCCTACACACACATCATCATTGTACCTACAGCTTCCAAGTAAGAAACATCTCTCACTTTATTATGTTCTTTCTTTCATGTTTATAGATACTGTAGCATGTTGATTGATGGTAGTACCTAACATGATAGTGATAGTAGTTATATAAACTTGATTGCCTTAGTATGTATATCCTCTATGTCTTTAGAAATGGCACGAGGACGCCCAGCTAGAAGGGCACCAGCTACTGAGCCCCAGCATGAGGCAGGCAATTCAGTGCCTCCCCCAGACCTTACAGCATTAGTGGCTCAGTTACAGCAGCAGCTAGCTGAACAGCAACAGGAAATAGCCACCTTCAAGGCTAGTCAGCAGAACACTCCCACTGTCACCCCGGAGCCTAACTTAGCGACACCAGTGATCTTAGAGGTTCCACCAGTCCAGCCTACAGCACCAGTAGCCCTAGCAGCAGGAGCGCAGAGAGAAGCCTATCTGATCCAGTGGCAGAGAGTCAAGCCAGAGAATTTCTCAGGCAGCAGTGAACCATGGGATGCTCAGGCATGGTTCAAAACACTGGAAAGTACGATGGAGCTTCTGGACTAGCCAGAACATGAGAAGGTGAAGTGAGCCTCCTTCTGTTTGATAGGAGATGCACACATGTGGTGGGAGAGAATCAGAGCGAAGCGCCCAGTGAACCAGATGACATGGGCTGACTTCGAGAAGGAATTCTTTGAGGAGTTCTTTCACATGCGGGTCACCAACCGCCACTACGACGAGTTCACTGAGTTTCGTTATTAGTTGAGGAAGCCGTGAAGAAATTCAATAGATTGGCTCGTCTATGCCCTGAACTAGTCAGCACAGAAAGGGAATGAATCCGGTTGATGCTCAAGATGCTGAGACCAGAAATAGCAATGAATGTGGCTGGTGGCGTTCATAGGCCACAAACCACAGAAGAATTAGTGAGCAGTGCTCTAATCACTTAGCATTACCAGAATAGCATCAAGCAACAGAAGCAAGTCCTCTCAGAAGCTAAAGGTCAAGGAGGCTCAGGCACTCAGAAACAACAGGGCCACAGCTCCCATGGCTCCAACTGGAAAGGGAACTCCAGCAACAAGCGCAAGCCAGGGAGTTACCCAAAAGGAGGGCCAGCCAGCAAGCAGCCCAGTTATCCAAAGTGTGCTACTTGTGGGAAATTCCATCCTGGAGTTTGTCGTAAGGGCACACGAGGATGCTTTGAATGCGGACAGGAAGGGCATATGGCCAAGCAGTGTCCAAACAAGATTAGTCTTCCTCAGCCACAGCTGATTCAGTATGGAGGCCAGCCAGCTCAGTTACATCAGATGCAGGCCACTTTAGAAGGTCCACATATCAGCCAGGGCAGATTAGAAGCCCCTCCAGCTATGACCAATGCGAGGATCTACTCACTTACCAGAGAGGACGTAGCAAATGCCTCGACAGTTGTTACAGGTCAGATTAGTATTTTTCAGCAAATAGCAACTATCTTATTCGATACTGGGGCAACCCATTCATATATATATCCAGGGCATTTGCTGAGAAATTAGCGATACCCCCAGAGGTAGTCAGTAGCCAGTTTCTTACGACGCTACCGTCAGGAGAAATCATGGCGTCCACGCACTGGCTCAGAGCAGTGCCGGTCATTATAGCAGACAGAGAGCTCTTTTGCGATCTGATAGTGCTTAATATGACCGACTATGATGTCATCTTCGGAATGGACTTCTTGATCAGATACGGTGCCTCCATCGAGTGCCGTAAGCAGAAAGTCGTATTCCAACCTGAAGCAGAAGCGCAGTTTGAGTTTGTCGGAGAACCTAGGAGAAAAGCCAAGAAGTTTCTCTCAGCTATGAAGGCACAGAGGTTAATGGATTCAGGATGTACGGGATTCTTAGCATACATAGTCAGTACCAGACAGGACAAGGACCAATAGCTAGCAGAGGTCCAAGTCGTATGTGACTACCCAGCAATCTTCCCTGAAGAGTTACCAGGATTAGCACCAGACAGGGAGATTGAATTTGAGATAGAGCTCATTCCCGGTACCAATCCGATCTCCAAAGTGCCTTATCGCATGACCCCAGCAGAACTGAAAGAACTTCATGAGCAATTACAGGAGCTGCTTGACAAAGGCTTCATACGCCCTAGTCACTCACCATGGGGAGCGCCTGTATTGTTCGTGAAGAAGAAGGACGAGAGCATGCGCCTATGTATAGATTACCGGGCACTGAACCAAGTCACGATCAAGAACAGGTATCCTCTTCCCAGAATAGATGACCTGTTTGATCAGCTAAAGGGAGCAGCAGTATTCTCTAAAATAGACTTCAGATCAGGTTATCATCAGGTGAAGGTTAAAGAAGGGGACATACCCAAGACAGCATTCAGGACTAGATACGGACATTACGAGTTCATAGTCATGCCCTTTGGCGTGACAAATGCTCCAGCTACTTTCATGGACCTCATGAACAGGGTATTCAGGGAATATTTAGATAATTTCGTTATCGTGTTCATCGATGACATTCTTATCTATTCCAGAACTCAGGAAGAACATGCAGAGCATCTGAGAACAGTATTGCAGACCCTTCAGCAGAATCAGCTGTACGCCAAGTTCACGAAATGTGAATTTTGGTTAGATCAGGTGTCCTTCCTGGGTCACATCATCTCAAAAGATGGTATTATGGTAGACCCCAGTAAAATAGAAGCCGTGAGTAACTGGAAAAGACCCAAGACCGCTAGTAAAATCAGAAGCTTTCTGGGATTAGCAGGTTACTACAGGAAATTCGTAGAGGACTTCTCCATGATAGCCTCCCCACTGACAGCTCTTACCAGGAAGAACAGAAAATTTCAGTGGACAGAGTTTCAGCGAGCTGAAAAGGAGATTGACCAGTGCACCTATTCTGACTCTACCAGAGAACGCAGATAGCTTTGACATATATAGTGATGCCTCTAAGTTGGGACTAGGAGCAGTACTGATGCAAGATGGCAAGGTAATCGCCTACGCCTCTAGACAACTCAAGGATTATGAGAAGAACTATCCTACTCATGACCTTGAGCTTGCAGCAGTAGTGTTCGCTCTCAAGATTTGGAGACATTACTTGTATGGAGCTCAGTGCAGAGTGCATACAGATCATCAGAGTCTGAAGTACTTCTTCACTCAGAAGGATTTGAATATGCGACAGCGCAGATGACTAGAGCTGGTCAAAGACTACGATATAGACATCCTTTACCACCCAGGAAAAGCAAATAGGGTAGCAGATGCACTTAGCAGAAAGTCCAGTGCTACCTTATTATCTCTAGCAGCCATGTCACCGCCCCTACAGAAGGAGATCTCAGATTTCGGTCTTGAGCTCATAGTCGGACAGCTCTCTACTATGACATTAGAGTCTACCTTGCTTGGTGACATCCAGACAGCTCAGGAGCAGGATCCTGAAATACAGAAAATCAAGCAAGGATTAGCAGGAATAGAAAGTGGAGAATTCAGAATATCAGATAGCGGGGTGTTGTATTTCGGTGACCGGCTATGTGTTCCGGATCAGGAGGAACTACAGAGGAAAATCCTAGACGAGGCTCACAAGACTCCCTATGCGATGCATCCTGGCTCCACCAAAATGTACCAGGACTTGAAGAAACATTTTTGGTGGCCTGGGATGAAGAGATACGTCGCTCGATATGTCAGCACCTGCCTAACCTGTCAGAGGGTTAAGGCAGAACATCAGAGACCAGGGGGAGTTTTGCAGCCCATACAGATACCAGAATGGAAGTGGGAAGACATTTCTATGGATTTTATAGTGGGATTACCCAGAACCACGAATGGTTTTGATACCATCTGGGTAATAGTCGACAGATTGACTAAATCAGCCCACTTCTTAGCTATCAGGATATCCTACTCCATGGAACAGCTAGCTCAGTTGTATCTCAAGGAGATCGTTAGATTACATGGAGTCCCACGAACCATTATATCAGACAGAGATAGCAGATTCACATCACACTTCTGGGAGTGTGTACAGTCAGCTTTGGGCACGAAGTTAAAGTTTAGCACAACCTTCCATCCTCAGACCGATGGACAGACGGAGCGGGTAAATCAGGTACTCGAGGATATGCTCCGAGCATGTGCCCTAGATTTCAAGGGATGTTGGTGCAAATATCTGAGTCTAGCAGAATTTGCATACAACAACAGCTATCAGGCCACTATCGGCATGGCACCTTATGAGGCTCTCTATGGGCGGAGGTGTAGATCTCCAATCTGCTGGTATGAGAGTGGTGAACAGAAAGAACTAGAACTTCAGACAGATCTAGTGGCAGATACCACAGCAGCTATACAGCAGATCCGCTAGAGGATAGAGACAGCTACACGGCGCAGACCTTTAGAGTTCTCAGTTGGGGATTCAGTGTTCCTCAGAGTAGCTCCCATGAAGGGAGTAATGCGTTTTGGGAAAAAGGGCAAACTAAGTCCCCGATATGTGGGACCATACCTTATCAGCAGAAGAGTGGGCAAGGTAGCATATGAGCTAGAGCTACCCCAGGAAATGTCAGCTGTCCATAATGTATTTCATGTCTCTATGCTGAAGAAGCATATCCCAGATGCCACCCAGGTGATTGAGCCCCAGTCGGTACAGATCCGCGAAGACCTCAGCTATGACAGTCGACCTATTCAGATAATAGACCGAGCAGTTAAGAAATTACAGAACAAGGAAGTACCATTAGTCAAAGTCATTTGGCACAGTCACACAGCAGAAGAGGCAACATGGGAGACAGAAGCCAGCATGAGACAGAAGTACCCAGAATTATTCTAAGTTCGAGGACGAACTTTTTATAAGGTATGGGGGATTGTAACACCCAAAAATTCTCAAAACTATATTAGAAATATTCTATAATTATTCTGGAATTTTTAGATATTTTTCCGGAATTTTTAGAGTAGCGGAAGTAGCAAAAATAAATATAAGCGTAAAACGGCCTAAGCGGGAATTGAACCCGAGACCTACGGTTTACGGATAATGTTAGTAACCAGTTGAACCCAGCAGGGCCGTGCTGAAAGGAAAGGGAGGCAATTAAATTTATATTGGAGTTGGGCGAATTGATTCCTAAATATAAATAGGAAAATTATTAAGTGAGGAGATTATTTTCTACCGTGAACTTTCTTTCCTCACCCTAGCCACGCCGCAACCCTCCCTTCTCCTTCTTCCTCTCGGCGCCAACTCTAGGGTTCCCTCCCTAGGGCCCCAAGGTCATCTTCCGGTGACAACTCCGGCACGAGGACGCTCTTCTTCACGAGAGGAACGCATAGACGCGAGAAGATTGTCGAAGGGGTCGTCTCCACCGGAATTTTTGCGAATAGAATTGTAAGGAAATTAGCGTACGAGGTAAGAAACCCCTCACCTGCAGTATAAGTAGCTTTCTTTTGATTGCATGCCTTTAGTTTAGCTATATGTAGATTTTTCGGCACTCAGGGTGTGTTTAAACCCTCCTCGCAGATTAGGGATCTAGTTGAGCACCTCTAGATGGGCCAGACACGTTGTTCTCCTTCAGTTGGAGGCTCTAGACGTTGTCGGGTGCCTAGAGGTGGTCTCCCTATTAGAGGGGAGAGTTGGGGCACACCAAGTGTTCGACAAAATGATTAGTGTAGCTAAATACCACCTTAGATATTTTTAACAGCTCAGTTAAATGCATTAGTAGCATTTAAATCAGTATATTAGTCTAGTTTCAACTTACATGGGATTACGGTCCAATGGGTGGGCTCCCACAGTCGCCTCTAGGTTCAGATAACCTAGTTCTAGGTTCAGATAACCTAGAAACAGCAAAATAAGCAACTAGTAGCTATATTCAGTATTTTATTTTCATTGACACTGTACTGGATTAGATATCCATTGGGTTGGGCTCCCACAGTCGTCCCTAGGTTCAGACAACCTAGTAACCCTACTAAATTCGGGACTTGCAAACCCGGGTCTAGTTAGGGATGCGCGCACAGCAATGTACAGTTGTCGGGCCCACTAGCAACATGATTATGTATTTTCACTTATTACGATAATAGCTTTCAAACTCATAATTTAGTTATGTGATTATAGTTTAAGATCAGCACTAGCTCAGTTTTAGCTCAGTTTCAGTTACAGTTTCTGCTTATTTTCTCCTAGTTGATATCATGAGATAGCTCCATGCTTAGATTTTATTATGCATGCCATGTTTCAGTATTTATACCATGTTTCAGTGTTTATGCCATGTAACTCCAGTATGCCACGCTTTAACAAATTCAGTGCATGTTTTCAAATAGCATTCTTTAAAAACATGTTTGCATCGTTGCATGTTTTAGTGAGGTAGATGGTTTCTTACTAAGCTTAAAGCTTACAGATACTATTTTTCCTTATACTGCAGATAAGGGTAAAGGAAAGATGGACTAGCAGAGGAAGTTAGAGGTCAATGCAGAGATGGTGTGTGTGGCAGGAACCTGGAATGAAGATCCTTAGGGAGTTTAGCAAATTAAGAACTTAGTTTCTTTACTTAAGACACTTTTATGCATTTCTAGTCGTTTAAATGCTATGAATTAATAAACCTTGCACTATGTAATGTTATAATGCTAGTTAGTGGATATTAGAATGTTTTCCATGCATTGTATAATTGTTGTGTGAGGTTTTGGCACGAACTAGTGCTGAAATCAGAGTTTCAGTGCAAAATCAGAAACTCCGATCGATCTACGGGTCGATCAGAGTTGAGTTGTGCCACTGGATCGGTCAGCTGACCGATCCAGTCGCGAACAGAGAGTTTATGGATCGGTCAGCCGACCGATCCAGATGCGAACAATGGGTGCAGAAACTCACTGATCGGTCAGCCGACCGATCAGTGAGCCACTGGATCGGTCTACCGACCGATCAGTGTACTCCTGGATCGGTCGGTAGACCGATCCAGCCACATCCAAGAAGCGAGATAGCTTGTGGATCGGTCAGCCGACCCATCCAGAGCATTTCTTCGTGCCAGTGTCAAGTTGGATCGATCACTGGATCGATCCGACAGCCCAATCGATTCACGGATCGATTGAAATGCCTGATTACAGCTAGCAGGACATCCGAGAGGCATAGATTACCTTCCCTAGCATGTGTACAACTTCTAGGTACACCTAGAATATTAAGTTCTGATTTTACAGTAATCAGTTTAGTAAAGTTTTAATCAATCCAGATTTTCCGCAATAGTAATTTAGCACAGCATTACGTAACGATCGGCCTTACAACCTAGTCAATAGAAGGCGGGTCGTTACAGAGAAAGGTATTGGTTTATTTGCAGGACCATCCAAAGAAAAGAAGAGCAAGTCTGAATCTGAAGAGGATTCCGGTCAAGATTCAGAAGATTAAGAATACCTGGTGAACTTGGTAAGAAAAATGTTCACCAGGAGAAAAAAGTGCTTCAGCAAAAAGGACCTTCAAAAGATCAGTCCTCCCGCGGAACAAAAGAATGTGACTTGCTTCGGATGCAACAAAAATGGGCACTACAAGAGCGAATGTCCAAGACTGAAGTTCGACAAACCGAAGCCAACCAAAAAGAAGGCCCTCAAAGCAACGTGGGATGACTCCTCGGACGAATCGGAGGTAGAAGAGCAAAAACACCAGAGCCACCTCGCGCTGATGACCCGCGAAGCTGAAACGGAAGACGAGTCAGGAGATGAATCGGAAGACGGGTCGGAACCCGAATCAAGCCACGAGTCCGTACTCGTTTCCGAAGGCCCGGATGAGGTATATTTTAATTTAAACAAAAAATTCTTTAAAATTATTTCTTGCTTAAATAGTAAGTTAATTAAAATAGAAAATGAAAACAAATCACTCCTTGAGGAAAATCAAGACCTCAAGGAACAAATAAAAAATTCAAATCCAACTCAAGATCTAATACTTGAAGAGAATTCATCATTAAAATCAGAAATTAATAACTTAAAA
This sequence comes from Zingiber officinale, assembly GCF_018446385.1. NCBI lineage: Eukaryota > Viridiplantae > Streptophyta > Magnoliopsida > Zingiberales > Zingiberaceae > Zingiber > Zingiber officinale. The sequence goes on along the minus strand of NC_055992.1, from coordinate 55,294,234 downwards.
GAAATACTAGAAAAATTCACTACAAGATCAAAAAATCTAGACTTAATCCTGAACAATCAAAAAGCATGTTATAATAAAACCGGACTTGGATACAAGTCGAACTCAAATAAAACCTTTAAGTCATTAATAACCCAATACAAATCAACTAATCAAGCTTGGGTTCCGAAAGTGTGTTTGACCACGCAAGTAGGAATGAATCAATATTACATACCTAAAGAAAAAATATATTATATAAACTCGAATAAACCAAATCAAAAACCAAAATACAAGTCTACGAAATCAAAACCTCAACAAAATATAAATTATCACCAAGTTAATTATAATTATAAAAAAAATCGACACAAACCTAATGTGAAAATTTAAATTAAAAGTCAATAATTCAGGGGGAGGCTCCGGAATAGCTGGTACCTCCAAAACTAACTTACCCGACAGGGTAACCTAAACAAACTAACCCGGCAGGGTAATTAGAGACCAAGTTTAACTTGAATCATGGTACTGGTGAAGTTTTTGGATGATAGTACGTTAGGGAAGCTTGGGCATCGCATGTCTAGAAAGATATGGTTTCGATCTGGTGCATTTGGCCAAGTGGAACTGACCGAAGCTACCCTTAAATAGATCCTAACTAGTTAGACCAAGATTTAGTACTAAGCTCCGTGGATAGGACTATTCGGAAAACCTCGAAAGGTTGGTTACTTCTAATGACGTCCATGTGACTCACCAAGCTTAGAAGTTTATCCGAAGAATGCCTATTTGTAGAGACCAAAGCTAAACCTGAATCTAACACAAGTTAAACCAAACTCCATAATTAAAATCCAACCCATCTCACAAAATTATAGGATTCCCTGATTGAAAACTTAAATCGGGTGAGATGACTAAGGATCAAAATTAAATTTCGAATTAAATTAATTAAAATTAAATTTCGAATTTCAAATGAATTAAAATTAAAATTTGAATTTCAAATTAAATTAAATTAAAATTAAATTTCGAATTTCAAATTAAATTTCGAATTTCAAATGAATTAAAATTAAATTTTGAATTTCAAATTAAATTAAATTAAAATTAAATTTTGAATTTCAAATTTAAATTAAATTTCGAATTAAAACTAAATTTCTTTTAAACTTTAAAAATTATTTTAAAATCATTTTAACTTTAAAAACTATTTTAAGAATTATTAAATTAACTTTAAAAATAAAAGACTAACCTTAATTCCTACTCATTGTAGGAAACCAAGTGGATTTTGGACAGTGGTTGCTCCAAACACATGACTGGAGATCACACCAAGTTCACTCAACTCACTTACAAAAGCTTAGGAACAGTTGCCTTTGGAAACAACGGCAAACTCAAGGTAATCAGAATAGGTAATATTGAATTAAAAATAGATTTCATAATTACAAATGTTCTACTTGTCGAGAATTTTAAATACAATCTCCTGAGTATAAGTCAATTGTGTGATACTACGTATAAGGTTAAATTTCTATCCACAGAGTGTTTAATCAACATCTAGATAATCCTACTATAAGTCTAAAAGATTTTAGAAAAGACAACATCTATGCTATCAACTTAACCACCTCTTCAATTAAGCGTTATTTAACACAAAAAGAAGAAACTTGGTTATGGCATAGGAGAATGTCTCACACCAACTTTAGATATATAAGTAAATTAAATGGACTAGTGAGAGGCTTACCGAAATTACCTAACCTAGATTCAACCATATGTAATGCTTGTCAACAAGGTAAACAAATAAAATCCACTCACAAACCAACCAATCAGCCACAAACCAGCTCGATATTAGAACTTCTACATTTAGACCTTTTTGACTCCCATGGAGTCAACTCCATAAATGGAAACTTATACTGCTTAGTAATAATAGATGACTATTCTAGATTTACTTGGGTTAAATTCTTAAAATATAAAGACGAAACTTTTGAAATCTTTGCAAACTTTTGCAAACAAATTGAAAACGAAAAAGATATTAAAATTAAAAGAATTAGGAGTGACAACGGGGGAGAATTTAAAAATCATAATTTCAACAAGTTCTGTCTTGAGAATGGCTACCATCACGAATTTTCGTGTCCTAAAACCCCCCAACAAAATGGAATTGTAGAAAGAAAAAATAGAACTTTATTAGAAGCCTCTAGAACTATGTTAAATGAATATAACTTACCTAAATATTTTTGGGCAGAAGCTGTTAGTACAGCCTGCTATGTGCAAAACAAAACAACATTAAATAAAAGACATAATAAAACTTTCTTTGAACTATTTTATAACAAAAAACCCAACAGAAAATATTTTAAAGTATTTGGGTGTCCAGCCTATATCTTAAATACTAGAGAACACTTGGGAAAATTTACCTCTAAAGTAGAAAATAGAATTTTTGTAGGATATTCTCTAAACAGTAGGGGTTACAGAATATATAATAAAATTATATTAAAAATCGAGGAAACCACAAACGTAAAATTTGAAGAAACCCAAGGACAAAATCAACTTCAACCTATTGAAAATAATAATTCTGAAGAAACTAATCAATCCCTAGATCATGAAGAAGATGAACACACTCAAGCAAATCAACCTCCAAGAACTATAAGAATCAACCCTAACCATCCAACTGATCAAATAATTGGTGACCCAGACCTAAGGGTTCAGACCAGATCATCCTTTAGGAACCTAAGTCAAATTTCTCTGATTTCAAAAATTAAACCCAAAACTGTAGCTGAATCCCTACTTGATCCAGATTGGATCATCGCTATGCAAGAGGAACTAGCTCAATTTGAGCGTAATGAAGTTTGGGATCTAGTACCACCACCTAAAGATAAGAAAATAATAGAAACAAAATGGGTATTTAGAAATAAATTAAGTGAATCTGGGGAAATTAGTAGGAATAAGGCTAGGCTAGTTGCCAAAGGGTTCAGTCAAGTTGAAGGACTTGACTACGATGAAACCTATGCCCCAGTAGCTAGATTAGAATCCATTAGAATGTTACTAAGTTATGCAGCCCATAAGGGATTCAAACTATATCAAATGGATGTTAAGTCAACCTTTCTCAATGGACTGATAAAAGAAGAAGTTTATGTAGGTCAGCCTCCTGGATTTGAAAATCTAGAACATCCTGATTATGTCTTTAAATTAAAGAAAGCATTATATGGACTTAAACAAGCACCCAGGGCATGGTATGAAAGGTTAACATCTTACTTAACATCCAAAGGATTCAACCAAGGACAAATTGACCCAACCTTGTTTGTTAAATTACTAAATAATGACATATTTATAGCACAAATATATGTAGATGATATAATATTTGGTTCAACTAACTCAGACTTTTTAGAAGAATTTATCAACCTAATAGAACAAGAATTTGAAATGAGTTTAGTAGGAAAATTGACATATTTTCTAGGATTACAAATTAAACAAACAAATGAAGGAAATTACATTTATCAACATAAATACACTAAAGAATTACTTAAAAAATTCGGAATGGAAAATACAAAAGAAATAAAAACACCCATGGCAGTAAACACAATCTTAGACAATGACCCAAATGGAAAACCAGTGGATCTAAAGTATTATAGAAGTGCAATAGGTAGTCTACTTTACTTAACTGCAAGCTGACTTGATATCCTATTTGCAGTTAGTATGTGTGCTAGATACCAAACCTGTGCTAAAGAATCCCATTTGACTCAAGTCAAAAGAATTTTTAGATATCTTAAGGGAACAACAAACGTAGGAATTTGGTATCCTAGGACCAATGACTTTGAATTAATAGGATATTTTGATTCAGATTATGCTGGATGCAAATTAGACCGCAAAAGCACAAGTGGTGGATGCCAACTACTAGGCCCATCACTTGTTAGCTGGTTTAGTAGAAAGCAACATTGTGTTGCATTATCTACAACTGAGTCAGAATACATAGCCATAGGAGAATGTGTAGCCCAATTATTATGGATGATGCACACTTTAAAAGATTTCAACTTAAAAATCACAAATGTCAAAGTTTTAATTGACAATATTAGCTCAATAAATTTAATAAAAAATCCAGTGCATCATTCAAGAACCAAACACATTGAAATCAGGCACCACTTTATCAGGGATCATGTTACTAAGGGTGACATTGAACTCAAATACGTTGAGTCCAAGTCAAACTTAGCTGACATATTCATTAAACCACTCCCTGAAAGTGAATTTAACAATTTGCGTAGAAATCTAGGAATGTGCTTAATAGACTAGGAGTTTCAAATTACAAAAATATTTTTCAAAAATGGTTATTCTCAAATGATAGGTTAAAACATATTTCATTTTCAAAACTTTCCTATTTTTAGATTTTTAAATATATTTTTAGCCTTAGACTAGTTCAAAATCCTTAGAAAGCATGTACCCATAGGACTAGTTTTGAGCATCTCACCAAAACCCTAGGCTTAACTTGCTTGTGATTGACGAACATAGAAAGGGGTGAGATGTATAGGCCACTTGCCTAAGACTTAAGATGCTTATTTCAGTGCATCGATATAAGTCTGGGCGTTAAATACAAAATATACATTAATCAAGTTAAGATTGAACTTAACTTGACTAACCAAGTGAAAGCTGCTATCTTCTGATAAGTCAGTCAATAACAAACTGGTTAGACATTTGAGTTAATGTCAGGTTCAGGGGGAGAAATAAAACTACTTCAGTATTTCAAATTGAATTGTTAAACTTATCTTTGAAAATCAAAGTCTAAACTCAACTTGCTTAAAAATGTGCAATTTTTTTATTTTTGAAAATTTGATTCTGAAAAAAAAAAGAATTTTACAAAATTATTTTGAAAACTCCTTTGTTTTTTTAAAAAAAATATTCTGCTTTGAATATTTTTAGCAAATACTTTCAACATTAGTGATTGAAAAATGTTTTCTTAAATATTTCTTAAACTTATTTTTGAAAACTAACTCTTATAAAACTAAGTTGTTTTGGGTTTTACTTTTTGTTAGAAAATTGATTTTGAAAATTATATCTAACTTAGTTTTGAAAATTGAATTTTTTCCACTTAATTTTGACAATTTGATTTGAAAGTTAAAATTTTACAAAAATTAGTTTTAAAAATTGCTTTGTTATTGAAAATTGTGGAAATTAGATTTTTCAAAACTTAAGTTTACAAACTAAGCTTCTCAAAATCATTTTCCTTAATTTTGAAAATTGAATCTTTTACAAACTTAGTGTTGAAAAATAAATTTCAATCGGTTTTGAAAAATAGATTTTTTCAAACTTAGTTTTGGAATTTTGATTTTGAAAACTTATGTTTGAAACCTTGAATTTTTTAACTTTGACCTTAATAACTATACTTAAAAAAAATTTAGCTATCTTTCAAGACTTGTTTTTTTTTCAAAGATTTAAGAAATAAAAGCAAAATAATCTATGTTTTAAACTCCCCCAGATTAACTTGACATTATTTCTTACTTTGTCTGAAGTCTATGTTTATGCTTACTTAATCCATGCTTATTTTTGATGAATGCCAAAGGGGGAGGGTTAGGTGGTTAAGTTAGCTAAACCAATTTGAAAGTACAAACTAACCTTTAAAACCACATAAATGCATGTTGTTTCTTGCATATGTTTTCACTAACTTAACTAGGTTGTCATTCTATCAAAAAGCGGGAGATTGTTGGTGTGGTTAGCATTAACGATTTAACCTAGGTTTTGATGAATATGAAAAATCAGGTTAAGTTAGTTTGTTGTTGTCTGACACTTTGATCAAGTGTGTAGGAGAAGTCCAGATAGGTCGACGGGCTGACCGGATGTCTGACACGAAGCCCAGCTAGGTCGACGGACTGACCGGATAGCTGGCGAGAAGACCAAGCGGGTCGACGGGCTGACCGAACGCTTGGCGAGAAGTCCAGCTAGGTCGACGGGCTGACCGGATAGCTGGCACGAAGTCCAGACGGGTTGACGGGCTGACCGGACGTCTGGCAGGTAAGTGAGGTAAGTCACTGGAGGGGAGTGACTGCGAGGACGCGTTCCCGGGAAGGGAACATTAGGCGTCGATCCGGCTTAGATCCATTTCGGATATCTAAGTCAAGATCGTGACTAGATTCCGGTCTCGGAAAGACGGAATCTAAGTCATACTCTTTGCTATTACTTTGTTGAACTTTAATTGTGCTAACAATCTGTTTTACAGGATATACATTTGCCTCGGACTAACTCTATTTTGCAGGAGAAGGAGTTCCTAAAAATAGGAGGTCCGGGCGCCCGGAGGTAAGTTTTATCCAAACTCGCGCATCGCCACGTGGAGCTTGCTGGTTGGACCTGCCACGTCCCACCAGGGCGCTTGGAAGGGATCCAGGGCGCCCCGAGCCTCATATAAAAGGAGGGTCAGAGGGGAGCTTCAAAACAACAACGAAAAGAAAGTCTTCTACTGCTTGCTCTACTGCTCTGCGCTCCAGCGACGCTAACACAGATCCGACAATACGCTCCTTTCCTTTTCTTTAATTCTTGTCGGTATTTTCTTTATTTTGCTAGCATTCCTGTACCTTAAATTGTAATCATTTTCGAACTGCTAGTGATTGCCCAATGAAATTACTCACGGAGTACAGGCCTTCGAGTAGGAGTCGTCACAGGCTCTGAACGAAGTAAAAAACACCGTGTTCAGTTTATCTAAGTTTTTTATTATTCCGCTGCGCTTAACTCTTATTAACGCTATTTTTCGAATCGATATTCACCCCCCCCCTCTATCGACGTTTCACGATCCAACACTTCGTGTTGGGTAGATAGGGTGTGTGGTAAAACACATTTCACAAACATGCATAACGGAAGACAAAAATAGTATAATAATTGTAAATTATTACATTACACACACCACACGTATATGAGGATACATCCATGCAAGCATGATTATAAAACAAAATTTTATGAAAATAAATTTAAACTAGTTATACCTTATGGATGATGTAGAGTGGAAAGACATTAACCAAGCAATGCTATCGAAGCCTTTCCTGTATTCGTGCCAACTCCAAGCAATCTTCAAGATGACATTGGAAGTCATAAATTTCATCTTCATGAAATATACTAGCCTTGCATGTGAAAATGAAGTTTGGTGCCCGGTGGCGTACGCAACCAATCGACACCAAACAAAGAGAGACCCCGATGAAAGAGACGTTGGAGATGACACCTAGAATTGGCAACAACCTTTGTTGTCAGATCGGTGTGGGATTATTTCCGATGACCTCTTGGCTGACAGCAAGCGGACAGGGCCGAAAGAAGGGCTGATGACACAACTATAGTTGGTGGAGTCGACTATTAGGTTGCGGCACACGCGGACAACAAAGGTAGCAGCCCCTTGGGAGACTATGGCGGCTTTCGACGAGGTCACAACCTCGCTGGGTGGATGGTGGTATCTAAGAGGCCCAATGGCGGGGCTATTGACGTCTGGGCTAGGTGGCAGCGATGACAGAACAAAGGGGTTATCCCCTTTGTTTGGTTGGTGGTAAAGAGAGAAGAGAGAGAGGGAAAAAACCTAATAATTAGGTTTTAATCAAAAGAGAGCTAATTTTCTCTCCTCTTTAATCTTACTTATAGATCACTTATTGAGTTAGAGGGGCAAGTTCAAAATCTATATTTATTAACTTGCAACCCATACTAATAGCCTTAAGTTTGGTTCAAGACAAAAATAGGTTTGGTTCAAAACTAAAATCCTTGGTTCAATAATTAAATCTCTTTTTAATTAAAATCAAACCAATTTAATTTATAATTAAATCAAAGAGGGTTCATCCCATCTTCGAAAGACGTGACTCATTTGTGCTTTCGTTATGCCAAACCCTTTTTTTAGATTTGCCCTTTGTCTGGTCCAACTAGACTCAAACTCTCTCTATCTAAGAATCCAATTCTCAAACTCATTTTATGTTTTTCAGATAAACTCATAGTATGTTTGGCACCTAGTAGCATATCATGATCCTCAATTGATCGGAAAATCAATGGTTGATTCCAGAACCACTTCAGAAATATTTCAGAAGCTACAGTGAGTCGTGCCTCATTCCTTTCACTCGTCTTATACTAACTTAGTTCAAGATATGTTCTATGTGTCAATCCCCACTAGGGTGACTGTTATGATGTATACTAAAAGCCTAACTTTTTGTATAAATATTTATTTTGAAATAAGAATCACATTGGTCAAATGTCTATATTTATGTTAAATGTAGTTGTCTATTTAATTTATATTGTAGATAACATGGTGTGTGGTATCATACAGAAGATCATGTTATCACTTCCTTATAAATTATAAATAGTAGCTCACAACCAAGATGGAATGAGACAAACCATTGGAATGATTATAGTATAATTTGGTATTAGTTTATCTTGACTATTAAATTATATTAGTACACTCTGAGTGTATTGAGAAGGATCATTTGAGGTTGTTCTTTTTATACTAACTATAAAAAAGGAACAAGACCTTTGTTATTATAGAAGTGTGTACTCTTAATCATGATATAATAACAAGCTCGTATACTTAATATTTATTTCTTTAATTTATCAAAGGGTGAGATTTAGTTCGTTAAATCAATAGGCCCGATAAGTTGTGAAATATTATTATTTATATGGTGTGTTGTTGATTATAGAATGAAACTGACTCCTAGTAATTTAGGTTGATGATGCCCCCTGAGGAGCTAATAACTCTTTAGTGGTATGAGTTATTATTGATGAACTTGAGTTGGGTGTTCGGAGCGAACACGGGAAGCTCAAGCTCATCGGGAGACCAAAACCAATTCCTCCTCTCGGTCCCTGTTGTATCCTCTTATTTATAAAACTTTTTATCCACCCAAAGCCCAACCTCTTACACAAGCTTAGGAGTCGGCCAAGCCAAGCTTAAAGTCCAAGCTTAGTGGCTGGCCAAGCCAATCTTGGAGCCCAAGACTAGGGTCGGCCAAGCCATGCTTGATGACCAAGCATGGGGATGACCATGATAAGAAGAGAAAAGGAGATTTTATTAAAAATAAAATTTTTGATAAAATTTTTCCTTTTATAGTCATTCATGAAGGGATTTAAAAGAGAAATTTTATTTTTAAAATTTCCTTTTATAGACATCTACATGGTTTTAAAAGTGAGTTTTAAAATTTTAAAATCTTTCCTTTTATAGTTTTCTACAAAGGATTAAAGAGAGATTTTAATTTTGTTAAAATCTTTCCTTATTTGTAGTTGTCTATAATGTTTAAAAGAGAGATTTTAATTTTTGATAAAACTTTTCTTTTTGTAACCATGATTTAAAAGGAGAAGTTTTAATCAATCTTTCCTTTTTTATAGTTGTCTATATATTTTAAAAGAGAGAGATTAATTTTAAAACTTTCCTTTATTGTCATGTACAATAGGAAATTTAGAAAAGAGAGATTTTAATTGTTATTAAAAGTTCTTTTTTTAAGGGGAGGTCACAAATGAGGAAGTTTTAATTATGTTTAAAATTTTCTTTTTTTTCCATGACCAAGGATTATAAAAGAGAAGGAGAGGGTATCTTATGAGACACACAACCCTATTCTCTCCTCTCTTTTCCTTGGTGTGGCCGGCCCTTCCTCCCTCTCTCTTCTCTCTTCTTTAGGCCGGCGGCACACCATCCTTTCTTCTCTTTCTTTCTTCTTTCTAAGGTCGGCACTCATCTCTTCTTGGTGGCCGAACTTTGAAAGAATTGGAGAAGACTCTATCTTGGTAGCCGGTTACTTGGAGAGGAAGAAGAAGAGAGAAAATTTCCTATTTTGGCATCCCTTGGTGGCTCAAGAGTCTTGGAGGAAAAGAAGGAGCTTGGGTGAATTTCATCTTGGTAGATCGTCACTCACACGACGTCCAAGAGGAGGAGAGGAATATAACAGAAGATCAAAAGGTCTATAAGCTACAAAGAAAGGTATAACTAGTTATTTGTTTCCGCATCATAACTAGTTCATGTTCTTTGTATAGATCTTGAAAAAACCAAACACAAGAGACTATCAATTTTATGCTATCATTTTTGTTATCGATTTTGTGTTTCGATTTCATGTTTCTATATTGTGCTTCTATTGAGGTCTATATAGTTAAACCTAGTTTACTGTAAGAAGTTAAATATCTGATTTATTTGAAAGGCTTTGTCTAGGAAGTGGTGGATGATCCCATACCCAAGAAGGCCTAGTGTCTCATCATGTTTAACTTGTAAGCCGATCTTTGAAATAGATATTTAATTAACTTATGTAATATGGTTTAACTTAGGAAGATCACATCAGTTAAACTTGGAGTAAAAATGTTAAGTATCATTTCTAATCCAAGTTTAACTTCTGAAGAGCAACTTGGATTAATAATGTTAAGCATCATTTGCAATCCAAGTTTAACTTCAGTAGAGCACATGGGTAGCTAGGTTAAGTTCTGTGCTTGTACAAAATTTTTGTACAGGGGAACAGAACGGAATCCAGCTGTAGCAACCAACAGTGACTACATCACACCTAGCCCAAATAATACTTTCTCGTCTTGTAGATTCACATTACTCAAACATGTGTCCAAGAGTACCACACTCTTAACATGTGTTACTTTGGCCAAAAACTTTAAGTAACAATCCTGACAAGTTGTCATAGGGTATATATGTTTTCTCACAAGGAGTGGTGAATTCTCTATAGGCTATCCAAACACATTCGGGCATTTGACTTATAACCAATCATCCCAAGTCCACAACTCCTAAGAGATATTTGCTTAAAATGTCAAAGTATAAGTCTTCATAACTAAGATGACTTGAATACCTCAAGTCAAAAGAAATTTATACTCGAGCTGTAGTAAGAGCTTTATTTAAATATCCATATATGTAGAGAACTGTATGAAGTCTTACAGTAGCTCACTCTAATAAACTAATTACCATAACTAGCATCCATATTTAACTCTCAATATCCCAATGTCTTTAACCAGTGAGAAACAACTGCTTGGTTAGATCAAGGAGTATAACCCGTGCTAGTCTTACATAATCGATGATGTCCGAACACATCAATTCATCAACTAAGGAAGATTTCAATTCATTCATAATTACACATGTTAAAATGCTCACTAGTCGTGATTCAATCACAAGTTCTCTCATCTTATGAATCATATTATGGATATTCAGTAAGTGAGTTTAAAATCCAATCATATACATAAAATATGTACACTCAAATAGTGAATCTTTATTTATCTAATAAATAGTACATACCATAAGATAACTTCCTTAAGACATCTCTCAAATATAACACTTCTCTTTACCATTTACCCTTGGTGTGTGGCCAACCATACTTCCTTATTCTTCTGGCTAAAAGGTGGCTGAAATTTGTGGAGCACTGTAGATCTACAAAGGAGCACCACCGGACCTCCTTTTCATGATGATGAATTGAAATTGCCGTTGGGCACCAAATCAAACCATGGGGTTTTTCCCTCTCTAACATCATCTCCTTGTTTGGCTCAAATTTTGCAAAGTTTGTTAGTTGATGCTATTTTCGTTAAATGTCATCTGACAGGTATAATTCTTAAACTAAATTTTAATCTATGATTATGTCTTACCATATATATTCCTATGATTGCATATGATGTGTGTTGTAATAATTTAAAAATTTATTTTGCTTCCACTATATGTTTTTTGAAAACATGTTTACACATGCATAGATTCGCATGTAGAAAACCTAACATGTTTACACACGCATAGTTTATATATAAAAATATATCCTGAAGTGGACCTCCTATTATCCAATCATCTAACAAAATTGGAGTCTATATATCCTATCGCCTCCCGATGATCTGACCTCTGATACGTGAGTATGTATCTTTTAACCATTTGCAAATATCTCATTATAGCTTTCCATTACAATAGCCTTGGATTACTTACATATTTGTCTAACCTCCCTACTATGAACACTATATATAGATGCATACAAACTTGTGCATACATGAGACTTCCTATAGCTAATGCCATGGTTTGTAAATTGCGATCTGGATCGTAGGATCATATAATCCTACAATCTAGAAACCTTAAATTGATCCAGATCGATTTGGGATCAAGTTTCTAGTGGAACCAGAATAATACAGTTGTAATCGTATAAAATCGGTTAGAAATTGCTAACATCTGAAGTTGTAAATGATTCTCCTTCGATCATCCTCATCGATGGAACTACGCGTCCTAGTCCACGGACAGTGTCCTCATCGGTAACCAGCAACAACAGAGGAGGCTACGTTAGTCATTTGTGGAGGGGCACATGAACTTGGGATGCTAGTTTCTCGCGGTAGGGATGGTCTTCGATGGCTGATGAGACTGTGGAAGCATCGACTGGTGGCTGGCAGAAAAATACTCGCAATGGGAAGTGTCGACCGGTGGCTAGGTCTAGCAACGATGGTGCGAGGGCGGGCGAGGGGAGCAGTGATAATGATGGCACGGGTGAAGCAACGACATGGTGAATGAAGAGAGATGCATCGACATAGTAAAAACTTTACAATTTTAATTAAAATTTTAGTTAATTAATTCAATAAACTCCTAATTTAAATAGGTAGTTTAAATTAACCTTTTTAAACTCTAATTGAATTATCCCATTAAAATATATATAAATTTATTTTAAAATTATAAATAAATTATATTTATTTATTATATATATTATCAACTCATCAATATCGTTAGCAATATTATTATTAATTTATTTTATTTTAAAAATAATTTTAATCAAATATCAATTTCATCATCTTATCAAACATTAAATTAAATTTTAAGGGTTTTTGGTAGGATCTTACGATTCTACGCTCCGATTTCGATCGATCCTATTCTAATCCCAAATAGATCTTGTGTAGAATCACGACTCTACAAACTATGGTCGATGCATAAGGGAATTGTCTTATCTCCTTTATTTTAAGTTCAATCCGTGGACACTACTACAAACTGAATCTATCACCTCTATACATAGGTGTGTCACTAGGTCCACAGTTTTACATCATACCATACAGATACCTTTTTAATATAGGTCTTTTGTAAAAGCTCAAGAATGTCTCTTGAACGATCACAATAGATCTGTATACCTAAAATAAAAGATGTTTCATCAAGATCTTTTATTTCAAAATAACAGGATAGAAATTACTTAGTTTCATGCAGTAGTTCTTTATTATTGTTTGTAAGCAATATGTCATCCACATATAGGAAAAGTATAACAAACTTTCTCCTACTAAACTTGACATATATATATTGATCAATAGAGTTTCCTTTAAATCCAAATGAGATAACTACTTAATCAAATTTTTAGTACCATTGACAGGACGCCTGTTTCAAACCATAAATTGGTTTCTTTAATCTACAAACTAAGTGCTTTAAGTCATAAGACTCAAAGTTCTCTGGTTGCACTATCTATATAGATTCCTCAATGCCGCCATTGAGAAATATAGTTTTTATGTCCATTTAATGTAGCTCCAAATCAAAATGAGCTACAAGTGTCATAATTACCCTAAGGGAGTCTTTCATTGACACATGTCAAAAAATCTCTTTATAATCAATGTCTTCTTTCTGAGTGAATCTCTTCGCAATAAGACAAGTCTTATACTTTTTGACATTTCCCCTTGAATCACATTTGGTTTTAAATATCAATTTACAACTAATAGGTTTTGTATCTTTAGGAAATTTGACAGGTTCTCAAACGTCATTATCTGTCATAAACTTCAACTCTTCTTGCATGACATTAATCCACCTTTCAAGGTTAGAGCAATATTTGACATATTGGAAAGATGTAAGATTACTTTCTAACTCTACGTCTAACTCATGCTTTTGCTAAACATAATCACGGGTAACCATGGATCTCCTTTCACTTGTGGATCATCTTAATAACACTTGTATTTGAGGTGGTTGAGGTACTGTGTATTAATATGAGACAATATCTATTTGAGTGAAAGGATCCTCCAATTTCATTAGAAATAACATGGGAATATCTTGAATCACTACTCCTACTAGATGTGCAATATCCATAATGTAAGGTATGAAAATCATACTGCTATTAATTGTACTAGTAGTGACTACAGGAGAATCATTTATGGTTTCCTCAAAAGATACTTCCTTAACCTTAGTTCTCCCACTATCTTCAATAAATTTGGCATTTTACTATTTTGAAGAAGGATTTGTTAGAGGGATTCTTAGAGTAACTTACAAATTGCAGCTAACTATCCTTGAGTGCAATTTCTTTTCATAAGGCATATAACCTAGCTTTAGGTAGGTAACTCCAGACATGTAAATGTCTAATACTAGGTTTCCTTTGCATCCACATCTCATATGGGGTTTTAGTTATTATCTTACTAAGTACTCTATTAAGTAGGTAAACTGTAGTCTTAAGTACTTCAGCCCAGATTCATGTAAAGAAGTAAAAATCTTCAACTTCTTACAAATTTTTTAGGGTACAATTGTGATGCTCGGCTAGACCATTCTTATTGGGAGTCTAGACATGATATATTGAGACACAATCTCACACTCAATAAAGTAATTCACAAAAGGTCTTGGATGATGTTTGTCTGATCTATCATATCGACCGTAATATTCACCTCCACAATTAGATTTGACTACCTTAATTTTCTTACCTAGTTGATTTTCAACTTCATCTTTGAAATTTAAACATGTCCAAAGCTTGCGACTTCTCATGAATAAGGTGCAAATAGCCGAATTGAGAGTAGTCATCTATGAAGCTAATAAAATATATATGTCCATTCCATAATGGCTTAGGAAATAATCCACAAATGTAAGTATGTATTAGCTCTAAAATATCACTATAATAACTAGTCATCTTATTCCTTTAAGTCTTCTCCTTAATACACTCTATCCAAACATTGAAGTCTATCATGTCAAGGGAATCAAGAATTTCATATAACATTAAACTTTTCAAGCATTGTTTGAATATATGTTCTAAAGACCTATGCAATAATATGGAAGAATTCTCATCAGTTAATTTGTGTTTTGTACCTATAGTATGCATAATTACGTTGTCAAACATAAGAGTTAAGGTGTTTAATTTATACAGTTTATCAACTAAGAAACCATTACCAACCAACACTGAATTAAAAAAATACTAAAAATTTTACTTTCAAATGAACAAGAATAACCTGATTTATTCAAACAAAAATTAAATTAAATTTCATCTAAAAGATGATACATTAAATGTATTTTCTAAATCTAAGAAGACATCAATTCCTAAATAAAGTCTAAAAACACATATGGACTCTACTTTCGGCTTCTTTTCATTTTTCGTATAGATGTATCCTTCATCATCAAGCAGAAGACAACTATTGAGATAACTCTGCATAGTGATATTTATGTGAGTAGTAGTACTGATATCTATCCACCAAGTGTCAGTGGGTACTATAGTTAAATTGACTTTCAAACTAACAAAGTTAAGAAGTTTACATTTCTTTACATAAAAGTTGGCATATTTGGGGTGGTTTTTCTTCATATGACCTTTTTTCTTGTAGAAGAAACAAGTGGACTCCTAATCCTATTTCTTGTGTTCTTTAATGCCATAACCCCAGAATCTATAGTTTGCTTTCCTTTACCCTTATTGTTGATCCTCCTTTGCTTCTTGCTCGAATCTTGAGAACCATATGTTAGGTGAGCACTCTCAAATGTCTCACACCTCATTCTCTCCTCTTCTTGCATGCATTGAACTATAAGTTCATTCAATGTTCACTTTTTCTTTTGGATAATATATGAAATCTTAAAAGTAGTGAACTGTATAGGTAGAGAAATCAAGACAAAATATACTAACATACTCTCAAACATTTCGAGTTTGAGTGCTTTTAGACTTGTGATGATATTAGATATTTCTATAATGCACTCTCTGATATTTCTTTTGCTACTATACCATATAAACACCAACTTTAATAGAAGTATGGTAGTCTCGATCTTTTCGTTTGCAACGAAACAATTTGTTAATTGACTTAGAAAACTCCTACATCCCTCTTTAGTTATTAAGCCTTTAATTGGTGTTAGAATTAAAAGTCTCATAATACTTAAACTCATGCAGTTTAATCGCTCTCACCTTTCAAATTCAACTCTTTACTCTATAATGTTGCACTAGTTAGGAGTGTCGGGCGATCATGTCTTAAGGCATAATCTAAATTCCATGCAACCCAGGACTACAATTACATATTCTTTCCATTCCACAAAATTTGATCTAGTTAAAGTGGAGATGTTATTAATGCTAGCAGTTACTAATTGCATTGAAATTATTAGAGTGAAAATACTATAAGCTCATATTTTAATTAAAAGCCAAGAATATATATTAAATTACTAATGAATTAATGTCATTAGAGTATAAAAATAAAGCATATGAATGGGCTCCTTAGGAGATATCAAATATAATATTACATTTTACTCTTTGAACTAAAATGTAATTTGTTAACAGTACTCGATCTCTAATGCAACTCAAACCTTAGGTGGTCACATAGTGTGTCTTCCATAGCTGACACATTATATGCATACTTTGATACTTTATATGAATTATATATTGGTCTATAGTTCACAACAACCTTAATCAACCACATAATATTCTTCCTTTGGGTTGAGATATTGTGTGCATGATATGAACAAAAAAATAAAAAGATGTTTTGTTTTTTAGTCGCAAGTTATCCTTAAATATATATTTGGCCTAAAAGTAATTTTTATTTGGGCCAATTTCTTTAAGCATAGATATATGTCCATTTATACAAAATAAACTAAACCTATCTAAAGTGTCTTCCCTTAGGTTGACACAATAGTTTAATTTAGCAGTATATGTGAAGATAGACCCAAGAAATCCCTATCTAAGAACTATAATCGAATAGATAATCATTTGATCAAATTTAATTGCTTAAAATTAGGTTTATCAATCGATTGACACTTTAGGGTAATCAATTGGCATCAACCAATTGATTGCCTCAATTGACTTGAGAGCCTACTATGCCCAACTTTTGGACTATCGATTAGTTAATGGTGTGTGTCAATCGATTGGTGATAACTAATCGATCCCATTAATCAATCACAAACCCTTCTGTATTCAACATTACATTCATCAATCGATTATTGATTCCTGACAATAGATGGGTAATGACCAATTAAACCACCAGTTGATCCAAAGCCTTCCATGCTTGACTTTTAAATTGGTAATCGATTATGGAAAACCAGCAATCAATTGCCACAAGTAGTCGATCAGGATAATCAATTCAAATTGATTCAATATTCGACCTTAAGGCCATCAATTGGTTGGTGAAAATCACCAATTGATTGGTAGATAATTGATTCAAATTGCTACTATGTCCAACCTCAAGACTATCAATTGATTGGTGAAAATCCCTAATCGATTGGTGGTAGCAATCGAACTAGGCAGTGGATTAAAATTGATCCCGTGTTTGATTTCATTGTGCCAATCAATTGCTGAATGAAGTAAACGATTGATGTCAACTGATCAAACCAACCAATCGATCCCCATTAATTCTATTCACTAATTTAGGTTTGGCAATCGATTACTCTATTGTAAGTTTGCCCTAAATGGATCAAACCTCGATAGTTCTTCTCGAAGATGGTGGCAGTTCAACACTGGTGTTTGTGTTCTTCGTGAAAACATGGAAAACTTGGAAAACTCAAGCCCTTCCTAGGTTTTCTTTTACAAGATTTTCGATGATCAAATTCTAACAAAACTTAATCTAGCATAATAACAATAAATCGACGAAAAATCCTAAATTTATTGTCATAGCATATGATGAAACATCGTGGTTTTGATACTACTTGTTAGAACTAATTTTTCTCCTAACCTCATCAACTCTAAAAACAAAAGGAATTTGAAAAATAGAGAAAACAATCTTAAGCATGGATCTAGTTTCTTCAATATAAATGGCATAACAAAATAAGTGCTGAAATAACAACAATGAACCTGATGTAGCGGAAGAGCCATTGTCGAAAAGCGTCGTCTCCTCGATCTCAAGATCTTGCAGAAGAAGAAGAGAGAGATATCTTCCTTTAGAAATATGGGTGATGGCACCAAACTTTTTATGTCAATGGGGAACAAAGAAAAACAATCAATCCCTAATCCAGTGGGGACCTAACCCATATATAGTGGATCCACATTCGTTATCATCACATAGATGATAATGGTGTAAACTAATGGATTCTACACATCTTGTTGGAAATGGGGATAGTGGGGAACGTGGCCCATGTTCCCCACTACACATAATGGAAAAGTCCATTATGCCCCTAGTGTATTTCCCTATATAAAGGAGATCCGTCCAAGGCTCAGTGTGCGTTGGAGACGAGAGTAAGAGGAGAACATCCAAGGCGGCGAGATTTGGTTTGTGGAATTGCGGAGGGCTTTCCGATCTTGTGATCGCTCTTCCGACAGCGAGTTTTCGCCACTGCCGACTGCGGATCTGCGGGAGATCGCTGTAAGTTTTTATCGCATTTAATTAATTCGTCTATCATGCATTTAGAACATATTTTCTACATTGGTATCAGAGCGCGTAGTTATTTCTAAATGCTTAGAGACGAATTATAAAATCGTTGTTCGGATGTTTTCTCGATTTGTCATTTCCCATCGCTGTTTTGCACGACTAATGTGTCGTAGCATACACGTTGTGCCAAATTTATAAAATCGAGACCGCTGGATTTGTCGGCGATGGCAGTCCGTGGCCGTGGTTGGCGTCCTGGCTGGCCGGCTATGTGTTGGTGGCTAGGACAGGCAGAACCACTGTCGGCGATCTCGTCAAGCCTAAAGATGACTGATTTATGGTACCGGAAAGGACCGGCTGCCACCGGCAGAAGGCTGGCATAACCCGCAACTGTGTTTGTCGCAGTTGCGGAGTGGGCAGCGTGATTGGAGAAGGCAGCGTGTGCGGCGTGCACAAGGTGCATGGCGTGAGGACGAGGGCAGTGGCGGAGAAATCGGTAGAAGAAGCGTTCGTGTGAGGAAATGTTTTTTTTTAAATCAAATAAATAAAAAAAAATACGGTTGCTACATGTTTTTAAAGCTTCTGTGTAAAATAAAAAAAATGTGTGCATCGTCGAAATAGGCTAATGCATGCCTACATGTCTACTGTAGCATTAAGTTAAATTTGATGCATGCATTTAATTTCGTACTGTTCAAGTTGAATGCAATGATTTTTAATTCACTTGAAAGCAATGAATTTTATTCAATTGAACTGGTTCAACTTTAAATGGGCTTGGTTGAAAGATAATTAGATTTAGACCCGAGGCAATTAGTTAGTTTAGTTGAATCAGTTTGGTCTATTTAGATCTGGTTCAAATTTAAATCATTAGTTGGTTTAATTGAATCAATTTGATCTAAACCCGAAATTAATTTGGGTTAATTAATTAGACTTGGACCAAATATGATCAAATGACCAGATTTGTTCTAATGGGTCAAATTTGATCAAAATAATTAGATTTGTTCTAATTGGTCGGACTTAAACCAATGGACATTGGTTTGATCAAGCGGACCTGAGTTTGATCAATAAGTCTGAAATTGGGAGAAATGGACTTAGAGAAAAAGTAACAGAACATAGGTACAAAAATCTCTGTCCAATTAGATTAGTTCTAATTAAGGACAATGGACTGAGCTTAGGATCTGGATCCCTAATCAACCGATCCAATGGGTTTGACCAATTAGATTAGTTCTAATTGTCGACTTGAACTCCTGAAAATCGAGAAGATTTGTTTTTCTTGATTTATTATGTTGGTACTATGCCTGTATAAATTGAAATAAGCCAGTTTTGTACTGGTTAGTCGGTTTTGTACTGACTTATTTATTTTCAATTTTTAAGATGGCACGGACGATTACCACATTGACTTGTCGCGAAGTGCGACGAAATCAGCTCAGGGAGGAGATTCAGGAGATAGAGTACAACTCTGCTTATGGAGTCGACGGACACAATGGACGACTTGATGATCTGTTTTGGAAACTTGAGCGAGAAGAGTTTCCAGTCCTGGATAGTTATAGGATTTGAGCTTTGATGCAATCATTGCCAGAAAATCCTAGGATGATAGCGGACTATATTTAGGGGCGTCATCAAGGACGCGTCACATATTCTGTACTATGTGAGAAGTTGCTTCATCAGATGACTGAAGAGGATCCGGAAGAGTTTGAAGAGGACCCGGAAATGATCGAGGAGGAACCAGAAGAGGATCCAATTGTGGATCCAATAGAGAGCCTTGAAGCTGTCTTGCCTGGGATTACCCCAAATGAGTCCAAGCTGAGAGGGATTATATTAGCCACTGCACTAGTATCTGTCCTAGTGGGAGTGGTAGTTGTCTATCTAGTTTATTAGAGTTCTGTTATTTTTATTGTCGTTTTGTATGAACAATAGTTAGTTCATTTCATTCATGTCAGTTGGTTATATGTTAACAATTTGCAGCATAATTTTATATTAATGATATATTCATTTATTTATGCTGTTTGCTTGACATGATGCATGATTAGTTCATGATGTATTAAATGATTAGTTCATTTAATTAAAAAAAAAACATGATATATTAAATGATTAGTTCATTTAATTAATGAATTCATGATATTATAAATGATTAGTTCATTTGTTGGGATGTATGTAATAGAATTGATTAATATTAATTTGATTGGTCATACGGATAATGAGTGAAAATATAGTTGTCACTTGATTTTGTAAATCAACTCAAAGTAATATTAAGTCAATCATAAATTGCATACATATGATATACACTGAATACTAAATAATGTGTTTATTTATGATAGATTATGGCAACCAAAAACATAATAGCTGAACTCAACAAAGGTGAAAAACTTAATGGGGATAACTACAAGATCTGGCAACTCAAGATACAATATGTACTTGAGGAACAAGAAGTTCTAGAGGCTGTAAATCAGGTTATGGAAGTACATGTAGATGGTCCCACTGCACAACCCAGACGAGATCTTGATGCCTATAAGGCATGGAAGAAAAAGGACTCCACTGCAAAGGGTATATTGATTAGTTCAATGGTAGACGACCTAGTTTTTGAATATGAGTCATATCTTACGGCTCATGAAGCCTGGGTTGCCCTTAAAGAAAAATACAGTGGAGTAAGTCTGAGCAAGCTTCGACAGCTGACAATTAAATTTGACAGCTACAAAAAGCGTCCAAACGTATCAATGGTTCAACACCTCAGGGAGATGTCGAACATGATTCGGGAGCTTAAAACTGCTGGTCATGAGTTGACTGATGAACAACAGGTTCAAGCAGTTATTCGTTCACTTCCAGATTCTTGGGAGACCATGAAGCAGACCTTAACTCACAGTGAGAGTATCAAGACTTTCACTGATGTCTCACGCTATGTAGAATTAGAGGCGGAGAGAGTTGAATCCGCAAGGATTTCTGGACAAGCCTATGTGGCTGTAAGTTCTGCTGGATCATATGGATCCAAGAAAAAGAAATGGTTCAAGAAAGGGAAGGGAAAGAAGAGGGAAGCTGCTGTTGTGGGACAATGCCCAATCAAGAAGATAGTCAAGAAGACTGGAAAGAAACCTAAAAACAAGTTGACTTATTTTAACTGTGGCAAAAAGGGCCACTTTGCTCGGGAGTGCACTGAGCCGAAAAAGGTAAATCCAAGTGTGTCTTCTTTTCAAGAGCATTTTGTTGCTAGTTCAGTGTTGTTAGCTGATTCTTATCCTTTATGGATTATAGATTCGGGAGCAACCAACCATGTAGCTCGGCAACGAGTTACATTTGTTGAGTACTGTAAAGCCCGAAAAATTCCCGAATTTATTTTAGAATTATTCTATGATTTTTGTGGAATTTTTAGATATTTTTCCGGAATTTTACGAGTATCGGAAGTGGCAAAAAGAATTGGAAACGAAAACGGCCTAAGCGGGAATCGAACCCGAGACCTATGGTTTAAGGGATAATGTTAGTAACCAGTGAACCCAGCAGGCCGTGCTGAGAGAAAGGAGAAACATTTATATTTATATTAGAGTTGGACCAGAATTACCACATGATATAAATAGGAGGTTTAAGTGGGTTGGTTCATTTCTAATTGGTTCGTGACCTTCTCCAAACCCTCACCGAGACCCTCTCCCTCTCCCGTTTCTTTCTCTCGGCGCAGCAAAACAAAGCAAGGGAAACCTAGGGTTCCTTCCCTAGGATCGTGTGTTCACTTTCCGGCGACAACACCCGTACGAAGTCGGTTCTTCTCCGCGAGAGGAACGCGAGGACGTAAGCGGTTCGTCGAACGGAGCAGTTTTCCGGAAAAACCTAGCGGATAAATCGTAAGAAAACCTTGCGATTGAGGTAAGAAACCCCTCACCTGCAGTATAATTGCTCTCGCTTGTTAGTTTTGGCATTAGTTCAGTAATTTTACAGTTTTCGGTTTTAGGGTGTGCTTTTAGTGCACACCAAGCGTTCGGTAGAATGCTCAGTTCCGAAGGATGCACCAATAGGCGTCCTAACAGCATGTAAAATGAATTAGAAACATTTTACTCAGTTTATTATCAGATATTATAGCTAATGGATCAGATATCCATTGGGTGGGCTCCCACAGTAGCCTCTAGGTTCAGATAACCTAGCTCTAGGTTCAGATAACCTAGAACAGCAAAGTAAAATAAAACAGTATTCAGTATTTTACTTTTATTCAGTTGGCACTGTACTTGGATCAGATATCCATGGGCTGGACTCCCACAATCGTCCCTAGGTTCAGATAACCTAGTAACCCTGCTGGATTCGGAACTTGCAATCCCGGGTCTCGTAGGGATGCGCGCACAGTAAGTACAGTTGCCAGGGCCCAACAGCATGTTTAGTATTTTCATCTATTATATGTATATTTTTCAAATTTGAAACCAGTGATGAGAACACTAATTTAGCATTCAGTTCAGTTCAGGTTCAGTTTACATGATTTGAGTTCGTGTACAAATTTAGATATATGCATGACTAGTTCAATTTCAGGTTCAGTTTATATGTTATGCCATGCTTTGTGTGATACCATGCCATGCCATGCTTGCATGCTCAGTTTAGGTTTCAAACAGCATGTTTTAAAAACATAATTGCATCGTTGCATGTTTTGTGAGGTAGATGGTTTCTTACTAAGCTTATTGGCTTACAGATACTATTTTTCTTATACTGCAGATACCGGTAAAAGAAAAGTGGACTAGCGGAGGCTGGAGGACGATGCTACGATGATGTGTGTGTGCAAGGGGTCTGGAATAAAGATCCTTGGGATCTATACGCTTTTATTTCAGTTTTAGCACTTAACATGTCTAGTTTCATACTTAGTCTTGTTACTAATTGTTCTAGCTTAGTAACTATGTCTTGTTTAGTTTATCATGTTTAGAACATTAGTACTTACATGCTAGAATGTATCTCCATTGTTTTAGAACTGTTGTGTGATGTTTTGGCACGCCAAAGTGCTGAAATCAGAACTCGAGTGAAATCGATCGGTCCCCGCATCGATCGTGGTCTCTCAGACATCGATCGGCCACCGACCGATCCCGTTATCAGATCTCCGGATCGGCCACCGACCGATCCTGATAGCCTCGGAGAAGATTTCAGTGCCGGATCGGTCACCGACCGATCCAAAGATCGAAGGTAGGCATCTCAGCGCCTCCGGTGCAGATCGATCCAGACACCCAGATCGGCCACCGACCGATCGACAATCTGATAGCCTCGGAGAAGATTTCCGGTGCTCGGATCGGTCACCGACCGATCCAAAGATCGAAGGTAGGCATCTCGGCGCCTCGGTGCTCGGATCGGTCGCGATCGATCCATACACTGATCGGTCTTGCGGACCGATCCAGCCTCTGCTGGATCGGTCCGTAGACCGATCCAGCAGGGCACAGAATCACGGCAAGTTTGATCGGTCCGTGGATCGAACAGCAGCTAGCTGGGAAGTTAGCTTTGAGTTCTAGCTCAGATGGGAGGTCAAGTATCCTCCTTAGCACATATACCCCTACCGGAAAGGTCTTGAACCCTTCCTTATAACAGCATGGGTGTACCAGTTGTCAGTTTAATAGAGTCAGTTAGTTTTCCGCACAGTACGGCACAGCAGTTTCAGTAGTTAATGTAGCGATCCGGCTCACAGCTTAGTACCCAGGAGTTGGGTCGTTACAGAGTGGTATCAGAGCAGTGTTCCTTACTTCCTACACACACATCAGCATTGTGCCTACAGCTTCCAAGTAAGAGTATCTCTCACTCAGTTTTGTTTTCAGCTTTCATATCAGTTATATGTGCTTTCATGTTTGCTCTCATGTTGGTAGTTAATTAATTCATGTTTACAGTAATAGTATTTGACATTTTACCAGTAGTTAACTATGACATGATAGCCTAGTTATATTTATGTGTTCTCTGCTATTTAGAAAATGGTACGGGGACGTCCAGCTAAGAAAGCATCAGCGGCTGAGCCCCAGCATGAGGCAGTGGCTCAGCTACAGCAGCAGTTAGCTGAACAGCAGCAGGAGATAGCCTCCTTAAAGGCTAACCAGCAGACTACTCCCCCAGTCACTCCAGTACCAAACCTCACGACTCCAGTAATCACAGAGGTAGTACCAGCTCAGCCTGCAGTACCAGTCCCAGTAGCCCCAGTAGCAGGGACTAAGAAAGAAGCTTACCTTATCCAGTGGCAAAGAATTAAGCCCGAGAATTTCTCAGGCACCAGCGAACCATGGGATGCTCAGGCATGGTTTAAAACACTGGAAAGCACGATGGAGCTTCTAGACTGGCCAGAGCACGAAAAGGTGAAGTGTGCCTCCTTCTGTTTAACAGGAGATGCACGCATGTGGTGGGAGCGGATTAAATCGAAGTGGCCAGTAAACCAGATGACATGGGCCAACTTCGAGAAAGAGTTCTTCGAGGAATTCTTTCACATGCAAGTCACGAACCGACACTATGACGAGTTTACAGAGTTTCGTGGCAACCTATCGTTCAGGAGGCCGTGAAGAAATTCAACAGTTGGCCGTCGTGTCCGTAACTAGTCACCGAGAAGGAAACGGTTGATGTCGAAGATGCTCGCACGAGATCGCAATGAATGTGGTGGTGGCGTTCATAGGCCACAAACCACGAGGAGCTAGTGAGTAGTGC
This sequence comes from Zingiber officinale, assembly GCF_018446385.1. Lineage (NCBI taxonomy): Eukaryota > Viridiplantae > Streptophyta > Magnoliopsida > Zingiberales > Zingiberaceae > Zingiber > Zingiber officinale. Next base: position 55,269,259 of record NC_055992.1, on the reverse strand, counting down.
TCGATTACGAGCACTATCGACAAGATATCATCCAGTGACGTGTTTTCACAGAGCCCAAGGGCAAGCGGGCTCGGTACTCAGAAACAACAGGACATAGCTCCAACCGGAAGGGAAACGTAAGGCAAGCGGTGACCCAAAGGAGGACCACTGAAAACATTCCGACATCCCAAGTGTACTACTTGTGGAAACATCATCCAGAGTTTGCCGCAAGGGTACGCGGGTTGTTTTGAATGTGGGCGGAAGGGCACATGGCTAAGCAATTGCAGAACAAGAACGATCTTCCTCGACCTCGGCCAATACAGATGGAGCTCAGCAACAGCTACACCGATGTATCGCCTTAGATGGTCCACGATCACCGTGCATTAGAAGCCCCACGGCTACCACGAATGCCGGATTTTCTCACCGACCGAGAGGACGTAGCAAATGCCTCGACAGTTGTCACAGGTCAGATCAGTATTTTACAGCATGATGCAACTGTCTTATTCGATACCGGGGCAACCCACTCTTATGTATCCAGGGCGTTTGCCGAAAAATTAGCAACACCTCCAGAAGTACTCAATAGTCAGTTTCTGACAACACTACCCTCAGGAGACATTATGGCATCTACACACTGGCTCAGAGCAGTGCCAGTCATTATAGCAGACAGAGAACTTTTTGGTGATCTGACTACGATGTCATCTTTGGGATGGATTTTCTAATCAGATACGGCGCTTCTATAGAGTGCCGTAAACAAAAGGTTATATTCCAACCTGAAGAAGGAGTACAGTTTGAGTACATAGGAAAACCAAAGAGAAAAGCCAGAAAGTTTCTCTCAGTACTGAAAGCACAACAGTTAATGGATTCAGGATGCATGGGATTTTTAGCAAATGTAGTCATCACCAGCCAGGATAAGAACCAACAGCTATCAGAGGTTCGAATCGTTTGTGACTACCCAGCAGTCTTCCCTGAAGAGTTACCATGCTTAGCACCAGACAGGGAGATTGAATTTGAGATAGAGCTCATTCCCGGCACCAATCCAATTTCTAAGGCACCGTACCGCATGGCTCCAGCTGAATTGAAGGAACTTCAGGAGCAATTGCAGGAGCTTCTTGACAAGGGTTTCATACGCCCTAGTCACTCACCATGGGGAGCACCTGTGTTGTTCGTGAAGAAGAAGGATGGAAGCATGCGACTATGCATAGACTACCGTGCCTTGAACCAGGTCACAATTAAAAACAGGTACCCTCTCCCCAGGATAGATGACCTGTTTGACCAGCTAAAGGGAGCCACAGTGTTCTCTAAAATTGACCTCAGATCAGGATATCACCAGGTTAGAGTCAAGGAAGGTGATATAACTAAAACGGCTTTCAGGACCAGATACGGACATTATGAGTTCGTAGTCATGCCTTTCGGCGTGACAAATGCTCCAGCTACTTTCATGGACCTCATGAACAGAGTATTCAGAGAATACTTAGACAAGTTTGTCATCGTGTTCATCGATGACATTCTTATCTATTCGAGCACTCAGGAGGATCATGCAGAGCATCCGAAGACACTTTTGCAGATCCTTAGAACCAGCTATACGCCAAATTCACGAAATGTGAATTTTGGTGAACAGTAGCCTTCCTAGGTCACATCATCTCCAAGGATGGTGTTATGGTAGATCCCAAAATAGAAGCGTAGTAAGCGGAAGAGACCCAGAACGCCAGTGAAATCGAGCTTTCGGGATTAGCGAGCTACTACAGAAATTGTAGAGGACTTCTCCAGATAGCCTCCCCACAGCTCTCACCGGGAAGAACAAGAAATTTCAGGATGAGAACAGCTTCAGTGAACTAAAATGGAGATTGACCAGTCCTATTTTAGCTATACCAGAAAACATAGACAGCTTCGACTACAATGACGCCTCAAATTGGGATTAGGAGCGGTATTGAAGCGGCAAGGTGATCGCCTATGCCTCCAAACAACTCAAGGATTATGAGAGGAACTATCCTACTCACGACCTTGAGCTTGCAGCAGTGGTGTTCGCTCTCAAGATTTGGAGACATTATTTGTACGGAGCTCAGTGCAGAGTATATACAGATCATCAAAGTCTGAAGTATTTCTTTACTCAGAAGGATCTGAATATGCGACAGCGCAGATGGTTAGAGCTGGTCAAGGATTATGACATAGATATCCTCTACCATCCAGGGAAAGCTAATAAGGTAGCAGACGCACTCAGCAGGAAGTCCAGTGCCACCTTATTATCTTTAGCAGCTATGTCACCACCCCTAAGGAAGGAGATTACAGATTTTAGTCTCGAGCTTATGGTCGGGCAGCTTTCCACTATGTCCTTAGCATCTACCTTGCTTGATGATATCCAGACAGCTCAGGAGCAGGATCTTGAAATCCAGAAAATCAAGCAAGGGTTAGCAGAATCAGAAAGTGGAGAGTTCAGAGTGTCCGCCAGTGGGGTAGTGTATTTTGGTGACAGACTCTGTGTTCCAGATCAGGAGGAGCTACGGAGACAGATTCTAGACGAGGCTCATAGGACTCCCTATGCGATGCATCCTGGTTCCACCAAAATGTATCAGGATCTAAGGAAACGATTTTGGTGGCCTGGGATGAAGCGAGATATCGCCAGATACGTTAGCATCTGTCTAACCTGTCAGAGGGTTAAGGCAGAACATCAGCGACCAGGAGGAGTTTTGCAGCCGATCCAGATTCCAGAATGGAAGTGGGAGGATATCTCTATGGACTTCATAATGGGATTACCCAGAACCACGAATGGTTTTGATGCCATCTGGGTAATAGTCGACAGGTTGACTAAATCAGCCCACTTCTTAGCTATCAGAATATCCTATTCCATGGAGCAACTAGCTCAGTTATATCTCAAGGAGATTGTCAGGCTGCATGGAGTCCCACGAACCATTATATCAGACAGAGACAGCAGATTTACATCACACTTCTGGAAGTGTGTGTAGTCAGCTATGGGCACCCAGTTAAAATTTAGCACAGCCTTCCATCCTCAGACAGATGGTCAGACGGAGCGAGTAAATCAGGTACTCGAAGATATGCTCCGATCTTGTGCCCTAGATTTCAAGGGAAGTTGGTGCAAATATCTGAGTCTAGCAGAATTTGCATACAACAACAGTTATCAGGCCACTATCGGCATGACACCTTATGAGGCACTCTATGGGCGGAGGTGCAGATCACCAATCTGCTGGTATGAGAGTGGTGAATTGAAGGAACTAGAGCTTGAGATGATCTAGTAGCAGATACCACAACAGCCATAGCAGATTCGCCAGAGGATAGAGACAACACAGCGTCAGAAAAGCTATGCCGATACACGACGCAGACCCCTAGAATTTTCAGTTGGGGATACGGTTTTCCTCGAGTAGCTCCCATGAGGGAGTCATGCGTTTTGGGAAGAAGGGCAAGCTAGCTCCCGATATGTGGGACCATACCTTATCACGAAGAGAGTGGGCAAGGTAGCATATGAGCTAGAGTTACCTCAGGAGATGTCACCATCCATAATGTATTTCATGTCTCCATGTCGAAGAAGCATATTCCAGACGCCGGTGATTGAGCCCCGGTTGGTACAGTCCGTGATGATCTCAGCTATGACAATGGCCTATTCGGATAATAGACCGAGCAGTAAAGAAGTTACGGAACAAGGAAGTACCATTAGTCAAAGTCGGTTGGCAAAATCACACAGCAGAGGCGACATGGGAGACAGAGGCCAGCATGAGACAGACTGTTTTAAGTTCGGGGACGAACTTTTATAAGGTATGGGGATTGTAAAGTCCGAAAATTCCAATTTATTTTAGAATTATTCTATGATTTTTGTGGAATTTTAGATATTTTCGGAATTTTACGAGTATCGGAAGTGGCAAAAGAATTGGAAACGAAAAGCCTAAGTGGAATCGAACCCGAGACCTATGGTTTAAGGGATAATGTTAGTAACCAGTGAACCGTGCTGAGTGAATGGAGAAACATTTATATTTATATTAGAGTTGGACCGGAATTACCACATGATATAAATAGGAGGTTTAAGTGGGTTGGTTTATTTCTAATTGGTTCGTGACCTTCTCCAAACCCTCACCGAGACCCTCTCCCTCTCCCGTTTCTTTCTCTCGGCGCAGCAAAACAAAGCAAGGGAAACCTAGGGTTCCTTCCCTAGGATCGTGTGTTCACTTTCCGGCGACAACACCCGTACGAAGTCGGTTCTTCTCCGCGAGAGGAACGCGAGGACGTAAGCGGTTCGTCGAACGGAGCAGTTTTCCGGAAAAACCTAGCGGATAAATCGTAAGAAAACCTTGCGATTGAGGTAAGAAACCCCTCACCTGCAGTATAATTGCTCTCGCTTGTTAGTTTTGGCATTAGTTCAGTAATTTTACAGTTTTCAGTTTTAGGGTGTGCTTTTAGTGCACACCAAGCGTTCGGTAGAATGCTCAGTTCCGAAGGATGCACCAATAGGCGTCCTAACAGCATGTAAAATGAATTAGAAACATTTTACTCAGTTTATTATCAGATATTACAGCTAATGGATCAGATATCCATTGGGTGGGCTCCCACAGTAGCCTCTAGGTTCAGATAACCTAGCTCTAGGTTCAGATAACCTAGAACAGCAAAGTAAAATAAAACAGTATTCAGTATTTTACTTTTATTCAGTTGGCACTGTATTTGGATCAGATATCCATGGGCTGGACTCGCACAGTCGTCCCTAGGTTCAGATAACCTAGTAACCCTGCTGGATTCGGAACTTGCAATCCCGGGTCTCGTAGGGATGCGCGCACAGTAAGTACAGTTGCCAGGGCCCAACAGCATGTTTAGTATTTTCATCTATTATATGTATAGTTTTCAAATTTGAAACCAGTGATGAGAACACTAATTTAGCATTCAGTTCAGTTCAGGTTCAGTTTACATGATTTGAGTTCGTGTACAAATTTAGATATATGCATGACTAGTTCAATTTCAGGTTCAGTTTATATGTTATGCCATGCTTTGTGTGATACCATGCCATGCCATGCTTGCATGCTCAGTTTAGGTTTCAAACAGCATGTTTTAAAAACATAATTGCATCGTTGCATGTTTTTGTGAGGTAGATGATTTCTTACTAAGCTTATTGGCTTACAGATACTATTTTTCTTATACTGCAGATACCGGTAAAAGAAAAGTGGACTAGCGGAGGCTGGAGGACGATGCTACGATGATGTGTGTGTGCAAGGGGTCTGGAATAAAGATCCTTGGGATCTATACGCTGTTATTTCAGTTTTAGCACTTAACATGTCTAGTTTCATACTTAGTCTTGTTACTAATTGTTCTAGCTTAGTAACTATGTCTTGTTTAGTTTATCATGTTTAGAACATTAGTACTTACATGCTAGAATGTATCTCCATTGTTTTAGAACTGTTGTGTGATGTTTTGGCACGCCAAAGTGTCAAATCGAACTCTCGAGTGAATGACATCGATCGGTCCCCGACCGATCGTGGTCTGTGGACATCGGATCGGCCACCGACCGATCCTGAGAATGCTATCAGTATCCTCTGGATCGGTCAGCCGACCGATCCACGTCGATACAGAGAGCTTCGGAGAAGATTTCGGTGCTCGATCGGTCACCGACCGATCCAAAGATCGAAAGGTAGGCATCTCGGCGCCTGTGCGGATCGGTCGCATCGATCCGACACCTGATCGGTCTTGCCGACCGATCCAGCCTCTGCTGGATCGGTCCGTAGACCGATCCAGCAGGGCACAGAATCACGGCAAGTTTGATCGGTCCGTGGATCGAACAGCAGCTAGCTGGGAAGTTAGCTTTGAGTTCTAGCTCAGATAGGAGGTCAAGTATCCTCCTTAGCACATATACCCCTACCGGAAAGGTCTTGAACCATTCCTTATAACAGCATGGGTGTACCAGTTGTCAGTTTAATAGAGTCATTTAGAGAAATTATATTTTACCCAGTTTTCCGCACAGTACGGCACAGCAGTTTCAGTAGTTAATGTAGCGATCCGGCTCACAGCTTAGTACCCAAGAGTTGGGTCGTTACAAGTACCGTTGGGTACCAGCTGGCAACAAGTGGATCTATGTGGGAAATAATGCAAGAGTTGAAGTCAAAGGAGTTGGCACTTGCAAACTCAACCTACGTGGTGGTAGAGTTTTATTTCTACATGATGTCCTGCATGCTCCTGAAATTCGACGGAATCTTGTTTTCGTTACGTGTCTTCTTGATTTAGGGTATTGTATTAATTTTTACAGTCGGTCTGTTGAACTTAAGATTGACTCAGTGTCAATCGGATATGGTTTTTTAACAAATGGTTTTATGGTTCTTGATGTAGAACCAGATGTCAATTATGCTATTGATGGTTGTTTTTCAAACATTGCTTTAACTAGTGATACAGATATAACTGATGAAGTTTGGCATGCTAGATTAGGACACATAGGACAAGAACGTATGAATCGATTAGCTAGAGAGGGTCTATTGGGCACTCGAGCTAAGATTCAATTGTCTATATGTGAGCATTGTTTTGCTGGAAAAGCAACTAGGAAACCATTTGGTAAGGCTATTAGATCTGAATCGACATTGCAGTTAATTCATTCGGACATTTGTGGTCCAATGAATGTGAAGGCTAGACATGGAGCTTCCTATTTCATTACATTATTGATGATTTCTCTAGGTTCGGTCATGTGTATTTGATTTCTCACAAATCTGAAGCATTAGATTGCTTCATTCGTTATATGAACGAAGTTGAGAATCAAACAGAACGTAAAGTTAAGGCTTTACACACTGACCGTGGAGGGGAGTATTTGTCTGATATGTTCAAGACAATATGTAATGATAGAGGGATTATTAGACAGTTAACAATCCCTGGAACTCCACAGCAAAATGGGGTAGCTGAAAAAAGAAATAGGACTCTTCTTGAAATGGTTAGGTCTATGATGGCGCAAGCTAATTTGCCAATCTCCTATTGGGGAGATGCACTATTAACTGCAGCCTATATACTTAACAAAGTGCCTTCAAAGTCAGTTCCATCTACCCCATATGAACGTTGGACAGGCAGAAAACCATATTTGAGTAATCTGAGACCTTGGGGGTCAACTGCTTATGTTCATGATAGTTCTCACAAGTATGGAAAACTAGGGCCTAGAGGTAAGAAATGTATCTTTATAAGATATCATGAGACCTCCAAAGGTTATGTTTTCATAGGTGAGCAACTAGATGGAACCATCTCCGAAATAGACTCGAGAGATGTGACTTTTCTCGAAACAGAGTTCCCAATCAGAGGTGATGTTGATAAAAATATTCCTCTATTTGAGAAGGATGAGATATTATCAACAAGAGAGGTGTCAAATGGGATACCTGAGTCTAGTCAACCGAGTGGGAGTGATATGCCGAGTCATGAGATGACTTCTCAACATCCCAACTTACGCAGAAGTGTTCGTAAGATCAAACCTAAGAAAAGGTTTTATATTGAGAATGAGGCATTGGTTACACTTCCAATTGACGACGACGAGCCTCAATCTATTGAGGAAGAATTGGGATGTAGAGTTAGAGAAAAATGGAAAGCTGTAATGGTTGAAGAGATGGAGTCCATGATTCAAAATCATGTTTGGGACTTAGTCGATCTTCCTCCGGGCCGAAGGGCTATTGGGAATAAATGGATTCTAAAAATAAAGAGGAAAGCAGATGGATCGATTAACAGATACAAAGCTCGTTTAGTTGCAAAAGGATATACCCAAATGGAGGGTATTGACTTTGAAGAGACATTTTCTCCCGTAGTGAAATTTGTATCAATAAGAGTTATTTTGGCCTTTGTGGCACATTATGACTTAGAATTACATTAAATGGATGTAAAAACCGCTTTCCTTAACGGTGATCTTGACGAAGAAATCTATATGGTTCAACCAGAAGGTTTTATTGCTGAAGGCCAAGAGCAAAAAGTATGTAGACTTAGAAAGTCTATATATGGGCTAAAGCAAGCGTCAAGACAATGGAACATAAGATTTAATGAAGTCGTTTAATCTTATGGTTTTGAAATGATCAATGAGGATCATTGTGTTTTCCTGAAATAAGAAAAAGGAAAGTATGTCATTTTATCATTATATGTTGATGATATGCTGATAGCTGGAAATGACATAGGATATGTGAATGAAGTCAAGAAGTGGCTGTCATCACAATTTGATACAACAGATATGGGAGAAGCTGAATACATCTTAGGGGTGAAGATCATAAGAGATCGTCCTAAAAGACTTTTGGGTCTGTCACAAGAGTCTTATATAAATAAGATGTTACATCATTTCAACATGTCTAATTCCAACATAGAACATACACCTATTGTGAAAGGTACTGTGTTGAGCAAGAGTATGTGTCCTAAAACTCCAGAGGAAATAGCTGAGATGAATAAAAAACCATATGCCAGTGCTATTGGTAGTTTGATGTACACTATGTTGTGTACACGTCCCGATATCAGCTATGTTGTGGGCTTGGTCAGTCGCTTCCAGTCAAACCCAGGACCGAGACACTGGAAGGCAGTAAAAAGGATATTCAGATATCTGAAGGCGACAACAGATTATTGTCTCTATTTTCAAGAATCAGATATGAGTCTGAAAGGTTATTCAGATGCAGATTGGGCTGGAGACCTGGATGATAGAAAATCCACATCAGGTTATGCATTCTTGTTGAATGGTGGCGCCATCTCCTGGAACAGCAAGAAACAAGCTTGTGTAGCTTTGTCGACTATGGAAGCTGAATATGTGGCATGTTCAGCAGCTGTGCAAGAAGCAGTCTGGTTAAGAAAATTACTGAGGATAATGGGAGTCCAGTAACTGTCTACTGTGACAGTCAAGCTACAATAGCTTTTTCCAAGGATCCCAAATATCATACCAAAGGCAAGCATATAGAAATTAAATATAATTTTGTAAGGGATATTGTGGCTAAAAGAAAAGTTATTCTTGAGTATGTCCCTACACGTGTTATGCTTGCAGATCCTTTTACTAAGCCAATGACTAAAGAGTCATTTAAAGAACATGTAAAGTCTTTGGGACTTCGTAGAATGTAACAATATTGAAATAACAATCAGACTTTGTGTTATGATTGTGTCATTTGCCATAATTTATTCAGTGTATATGTTGTATTTGTTACATTCATGTAAGATCTCGGTGAGCATGTTGGCAGGTGGAGATTGGTCCACTCACATAGACAATCATCTCTGTTTGTTAAGTACAAATAGGGGTAAGACCGTTACTTATGAAACAGCTTACGTAGCTGAAATTATGAAATTAGAGACAGATTCATAAGTTGAGGTCGTCTTGATAATTGTGTCAAGATGAGATCATTTATGTGTAAATAATGATCGAAGTAAATGAACCCACCATTTACTAAACCTGTTGAAAGCCAGATTAGAATTCATATGTTGAATTCAGGATTAGACGTTAGGTATGTCTAGATCGAAATCTGTACGATGTTAAATTTGAAGACAACATGCACTCTTTTTAGTAAAGAGAATAACATCGTAGCATGTGATTCATACCACATGTGCTATTGCGACAATAAAGGTAGTAGGAGAATGAATCCCTGTTTCTCTACTATGTGAGACCTTTGAGATTATATGTTAATATCAATTTTTGCCTTAGTGACTATTTAGCTGTCTACTTGAAGTTTTAATCAGTGTCTGCTACTTTAGCGTGTATCCTATGGCTATGGATGATTCGGTCTATGGAGCATAAATAGGAAAGCGACTGATTAAAATGAATTGATTCTAGCTAAAAAGGAAGATTAAATACATTTACATCTTTTGTTGTTATTCACTGGTCGACCCATTTCTGTTATGTACGGAAATGAATGTGAATATTGGATATGGAACATGCTCATGACATAATGGTCATTATAAGAGATTAAAGATGTTCATATCGATGTAAATGAAAATTATTTAATCTGGGTAAATAGCAAGACATGGATATCTTCAAGATAATGGTTGTGTGTCACTTGAAGATTGGATGGATTCTGGATAAAGGCTATGTGCCACCAGGAAAGAGGCTATGTGCCATGAAAAGTGTGTCTCTAATTTATTTGAGCAGCTAAGTAAAGTGTAACAACTTTATTAGCATTGATTGCTCAAAGAGCGGCTAAGTCAAGGTGTAACAATCTTCTTAGCAATTATCGCTCAGTGTGCTTGCTGTCGCACGAACCATTTTCTCTAAGTATGGATTGGATGTTCTCATACGGTCTATGTGACCAAACTCTCTAATAGTCTATGTGACTTATTAAGTTTTTGTGACTTACCTGAATGAACTAGTCTTAGTGACTTACCTTGGACGAGTGGGAGATGTTGGAAATGGGGATAGTGGGGAACGTGGCCCATGTTCCCCACTACACATAATGGAAAAGTCCATTATGCCCCTAGTGTATTTCCCTATATAAAGGAGATCCGTCCAAGGCTCAGTGTGCGTTGGAGACGAGAGTAAGAGGAGAACATCCAAGGCGGCGGGATTTGGTTTGTAGAATTGCGGAGGGCTTTCCGATCTTGTGATCGTTTTTCCGACAACGAGTTTTCGCCACTGTCGACTGCGGATCTACGGGAGATCGCTGTAAGTTTTTATCGCATTTAATTAATTCGTCTATCATGCATTTAGAACATATTTTCTACCCATCTAACCCACATTCAATAACCCAAATCCTGAATAAGCTTAAATTAAATGACTTAATCAGATTGGTATCTTAATCATATAATTCGCATGGAAAATCGCCTGTGACCCCACCTAATAAAAGATTAAATCCAACATTGCATTCTTGTTGATAATTGTGCTAAATGATTTATTCAAATAGTTCTAAGATTTAGCACTCATTTTTCAATTTAAACTGTAGAATTGCTATTGAAGCAAAAGATGATATCGTTCATCTCAAGTGGTGTAGTATCGTTGGCTTTACGATAAAATACAAACAGATAAATCACAAGGAGAATTTTACCCTAGTACAGTGACCATTTATATGAGGAAAATTAAGATATTTTATACCTATTAAAAATTAATCTTAAGATCTATCAGAGCAAATACTCAAATAGATACCACCAGATGCACAAGAGAGGATGAATAAATGGTGAACTACAACTAAAACTTCCTTTCACAAAACACAAAGTCAATACAATTTAGTTTATACGTAGAGTACTCGTGTGTGATGTGTCGATTTATTGCCATGGGTTATTAGGCATAAATAATCATAATAAGAACAATAAAGTAATGATATGGTTAGAAATTTTACAAGACGTGTCTTGCATCACAGACTTGATTAGTTATGTGAATCACTCCAGCAAATCAAATATGAATATCTATTTTTTTTTCGATTCACTTAAGAATGTTGGATTGATGGATGACTCGGAGTGAATAATTTCTGATTTACTCTAATAATTCATGGAAAAATTTTATAGAATCAAATCGATTATCCTAAAATTAATCAATATAAATTAAATATCTGATATCAATTAAAAAAAATTAATATCTCCTTGCTAGAACTAGAAAATCCATGCATACGCCTCTCAATATAAATGTAAATTAAATCACGGAATGAAGCGTTAATACCAAGAGCATATAGAAGAAAGATATTTCTTCTAGTCACAAGCCCTTGCAAGTTGTCCATCCTTAGTACTTTCATCACAACAAGATCACAAAATATTTTGTGTACATATAGAATAACAATGGAATAGACTGCAATGACTAATTTTTAGACACCTCCAATCAACTAAACCATGCACACAAATAGTAGTTATGCAACCAACGACTAATTGTGAAATCGACTAGAAAAACTATCCAATTGAGTGCTTAAGCTTCTAGTCATCTGAAACTTAGTTCCATCAAGTAAAACCTAAATAGAAATATTATATTCTCTGAATAAACAATTTATAGTCAAATTATAAGTCAATTGACTTACCTTAGTGTCATACGTCGGAGGTATACTTGCCTGACAGAATGGATGATATCCTTAGTGATAATGTACGATACAACATAATATGATTCCACCATATAGATATAAATACATAGTTGAAGATATAAAACATAGCAACAACAATATAGAGAGATTTACACAATCCACACACAACATAAAAAATAAAAATGATTGCGAGCTGTCCCAGCTTAACACAATAAATCACATAACCAAATAAAGGTTAAAATCTACAACCAAGTCAAATTATTACATCACCAAGTCCAAAATCTAAAGTACCAATAAAGCAGAAGGAAATAACATAGAAAACTGTTCTCAAATGTGACGTGGAACTGACAATCAGGATTCTCCAAGCGACTCTCTCTATATATATAATTTACTTGCTACTTGAAGAAAGAAAGTACAATAGGATAGTAAGTCCAAATGACTCAGTGAGTAGTAGAAGATAATGCATGATCTAAGCATAAGAAGAGCAAAGGTATACAGTCTCACAGGTAAATACTCACCATCTAAAGATGACATTAGTATGCATCTACTACATAATCAACTTACTCAGTTACAAATAATACCATAAGTAGTGTCAGGTAATGATCAACATGGGTATTGTATATCATAAGCATGCACCAGTGCAAGAAATAAAAATAGATCATCATATGTAGGAGCAACGCTCCACCATAAGAAATATCATCATATGGGAGATGCTCCACCACAAGAAATATCATCATATGAGGAGCAACACACAAAAAAATATAAATGATCAAAACATCTAGCTATTTGGATATGGAATATGGGAGATCACTCTAACACAAATACTCATGGACAGTTCGAAATGTCAAGGTCCTTGTCTGTGGGAAAATGCTCTACCACGAATACTCGTGGGTAGACAGGATGTAGCTATTTAGCTATGGGTTGTTAGAGCACGTTCTACGATGGATGCTCATGGGCGGCCTAGGGTATAATAATCCAATGATAATAATACAACAAACATATCACAATCACTGACGACTCCCACAACCCCTTGTAGGATACATGGTTGACAAGATATACCAGTCACTGTCAACTCTCTCAATATCGTAAGGGAAACTTAGATGTCAACCACTCATAGGAGACATGGTTAATAGGATATATCGGTCACTGTCAACTTTTTCAACATCGTAGGGGAGACATGGTCATTAACCACTCGTAAGAGATATGGTCGATAGGATATATCGATCACTATCAACTCTCTCAACATCATAGAGGTGACATAGTTGTCAAGAAATAACTAGTGTAATGCCACTTACATAGTAACCAACCACATCCACAAGAGTATATGAACTCTATATAATGGTACACAATCATATCTAGCATGATAACTATCATTAACACACGTGACACACATGTGTACTACTAACAAGATATTCATGGGACCAACCATGTGGGACCGCTGGGGTGGCGGATTCCACCTTTTTGCTACCATTACTAATAAGATATGCATAGAAATAATGAGAAAGTATCTACAGTACATACCATACACGTATGTACATCTACCTGGTATAAATAGATGATGTGCGTAAATTATATACACTTTTTTAACATATTTTAACGCACATTCACATATTTTATGCATGCTTTGTCTATGCACTTTCATACTCTTTGTCTTACTTTCAGCATAAATACTCTTCTTTGTTCGGAGATCTACTCTTGTATATTTTTTTTGTCTTTAGGAGTCAAATTTAGAGAAGAAATGATGTTCGTGGTTGATCCAGCTAACAAGCAAAGGAAGACAACACAGGCCATGTGAGCTACACAGCCATGTCAAAGGAGCAGGGAGGAAAATGACCTTGGTCGTGTGGAGTAGGCAGCCCATATAGCTTCAGCAGAGAAAGATCTTGACATGGCCGTATGGAGCACGCAGGCCGTGTAGCTTCAGCAGAGGAGGAGCTTGATATGGCTGTGTGGATCCACACGACTGTGTCACCCTAGCAGCACGACGCTATGTAGATCTACAAGGCCAAAGCAACATCTCCACATGGCCGTGCAACATTTCCTAAGAAGAGGCAAGCTCGGGCCGTGTGTGCCACACGACCGTGCAAGGTTCCCAGAGGCCAAGATTTGCCAAGCTGTATGAGCCACACGGCTGTGTGAGCCAACCAGTGGCAGAGTAGTGCACGACCGTGTGAAGGCCACACGACCATGTAACCTTGGCCGAGAGCAAAGTACTTGGGGTCGTGTGTGCCACACAGCCGTGGCACGAGCCGTGCGTTGCCCATGCCTTGCACTATATAAGGGGTGTTCTCCCCCTTTCAAAAGGGGAAGAGACTCTCCCTTTTGGGGAGATCAAGTTTGGGGCCAGCCTTCACCTTCTCCAGCCTTGATCCAGCATTCCAAAGTCATTTTCATCTCTGATTCAACTCCAGAAGCTAGGGATTGATTCCAAAGATCACTCCTCGTCACTAGATAAGCATTTCTAATCTCTTCTCTTGATTGTGATTGAAATGTTTGTGATGTCTTTGTCTTTGGATATCTATCTTTATATTATGGAGTAGATTCATTGTTCTAGGACTAAGGGAGTATTTGTGGTATGATTTGAT